>NC_064835.1:43080471-43755502 GCF_024166365.1 Elephas maximus indicus | reverse complement strand
CATTTCCTTTGTTTTTGTAGATTTTGATTTTATTGATACTTAATGATTTTCTTCTTCTTCTTTTTTTTTTTTTTCTCCTTGAGTAGGTTCATTAACTTTCTTTGGGACTACTTTGAAATTTACCCTTATCTTTCTAGTTTGAACAGTCTATTATTACTTGGTATCACCTTGCCTTCTTCTCCATTAGAAAGTTCTATACCTACACTGTTTATTCCCTCCTATTGTTCTGATGTTGTTTTCATTCACAGATTAACCTCTCTGGTTCCCCGTTGTAATTCTTTTGGTTTTGTAGCGTCCTTGAGAGTTCATTTCCTACATTGGATCTGGCTGGTAAAATCTTGTGTCCTAGATTCAGGCTGTGGTCTGATGTTTTTTGTTCTCATACTGAAGGGCTCCCTTTAATAATTCTTGTATGTTTGGTTTGGTTTTCACATATTCCCTTAACTTCTGTTAACCTGGAAATGTCCTAATTTCACCATCATATTTGAATGAGAGTTCTGAAGGATATGTTATTCTTGGTCGGGATTTTTTTCTTTTTCCTATCAAGGTTTTATATATGTCATCCAATTACCTTCTTGCCTGGGTGGTTTCTGCCAAATAATCAGAGGTTAGTTTCATTGTTTCTCTTCTGTATGTGACTTTTTGTTTTTCTCGAGCTGCTGTCAGGATTTTGCCTGTGTCTTTAGTTATATTCAGTGTGATTGTGATTTGCCTTGGTAATTTCCTTTAGGGGTCTATCCTATATGGGGTTTGTTGAGCTTCTTGGATGGTCAGCTTTTCATCTTTCATGATATTAGGGAAGTTTTCTGTCAGCAGTTCCTCAATGATCTTCCTTGAGTCTTCCATTTTCTCTCCCTGTACTGGAACTCTGATCACTAGCAAATGTTTGCTTTTGATTGTATCCCACATAATTCTCAAGATTTCTTCATTTTTTTTCTGATTTTTCCTCTAACAGAGTTGTATCCAAGCCTTTGATTTCAATTTCCCTGATCTTATTTTCCATAAATTTGTACCTGGTCCTCAGCCCTTCTGTGACATTGTCCATTTCTGAAATCTTGTTATTTATCTGTTCGATTTCTACTTGTTGTTTCTGAATGGTTTCTAGTTGTGAATGTATTTTCTCATTTTGTCCCTGTATTATTTTTCTGAACTCTTCCCATTTTTGGTCGTTTTTTTTTCTGGGAATTTGTCTGTTTTTCCATAAATTTCTCTATTTTTTGATCATTTTTGTCTTTTTGTTTCTACTCTGGGATAGTACAGAATTTTCGAGATTCGAATTCCCTATCAGGTAGTTCTAGTGCCTTTTCTTCTATAGGAAATTTATCTTTTGTATTATTTTGGACACCTAATGGGCCCATCTCGTCCTTTTCTTATACGTTTTGATATTTTCTGCTATCTTCAGGACATTCAGTAGTTATTTTCCTCATTTATTGATTGTAGATCTCTTTGTTCTGACCTGCTTTTTTGTTTTATTTGGTTAAGTCTGAGTGGGTGGGCTGTGCATTCTTTGTTGTTTGATTGTCCATGGTTGTGACAGTTTTAACTCATTGACAAATGGACAAGGCCACTCACTCAGTTTTGGTGCAGCAGGGCAGGTCCAGCTGAAGGGGAGGGCCTGGGATGGGTTGTTTGTGGCCCATGCAAATGCTGAAAGAGTGGACTGGTGATAAATTATGGGCAGGTTAACCAGTTGCTGAGTTTTCAGCTGAGATTCCTGGTGACCACATACTTGTAAGAGTAGAACTGTGCACCATAGTGTTTTCAGCAGCTGACTTTTCTGAAGCAGGTCACCATTCCTTTCCTCTGATAAGCCTCTTGTAGACTCGAACTTCCAACCTTTTACTTAGAAGCCAAGTGTGTTCACTGCTTGCATCACCCAAGGACTCCTGTGCTCTAGTTTAATAACCTTCTGCTGTTGAGTCAATTCTGAATCATAGAAACCTTTCTGGACAGAGTAGAATTGCTCCAAAGATTTCCAAAGTGTAATCTTCATGGAAGCAGGGGCTCTGGTTAACCCACTGTCCCTGAGTTGATTCCAACTTACAGCGACCCTCTAGGACAGGGTTGTGCTGCTCCATATGGTTTCCAAGGCTATAGCACTTAACAGGAAGCAGAATGCCATATCTTTCCCCTGCAGAGCATCTGGGGGGTTCAAACCACAGACCTATCAGTTAGCAGCCAAGCTCTTTAACTACTGCAAAACCAGCGTTCCTTGTTAGGAGGGCCAAAAAATTGAGAGCAGGAATTCTGTACTTCTTCTGTACTTAGGAAACTGAGGTGGCATAGTGGTTATGAGTTTGGCTGCTAACCAAAAGGTCTGCAGTTAGAATCTACCATGTACTTCTTGAGAAACTTATGGAGTGATTCTACTCTGTCCTATAGGTTCACTCTGAGTTGAATTCCTTTCCACCACAGGTTTGGTTTTTGGTCCTAAGTTAACAGCACACTAGGGGGCACTCATGTCAAATTCTTGACATGTTTATCCTGTTTCAAATTGCAGTCCAAAATGGTTTTGTATTTGCCTAACTCACTAAAGTGTTACTGTTACAAAACAAAAAGAAACAAATTCAATGCCATCTAGTCAAATTCTTCCTCTCTCTCTCTGTCTCTCTTTTCATCTCCCATTCTGTCTGTTTGCCTGCAAATGTTAATCTTAGGCAACTTTTGTAAGAGATTTTCCACTATCTTTTTTTCTCTACAAGTTCTGAGGGTAGAAGAGCTACTGTTATGACCAATATTAATTGTACAGTTTGAATCCAAGGTGCATCAGTTTTACTGAATCCTGTGACTTTCCTGGTAAGCTAGAAGGAAAAGATATTGCTCATTTGCTACTCAGAAATATTACTGACAAGCAAATATATGCTTTTTTTTCATATAGTCAACAATTCTAGCCCTTTTTAAAAGAAAAATAATAATAAAAAAATACCAAACCCATTGTCTTTGTGGTACTTCCAACTAATGGTTACACCAAATGTGTCACAGTAGATGTGATCTCCACAGGGCTTCCCTGGCTGTAATCTTTATCAAAACTGATTTCCAGGCCTTTCTTTGGTGGCACCATTGGGGAGTTTAGTCACCAATCTGTCTGTTAGTGGATGAGAGCAAACTGTTTGTGTCTCCCAGGAAGTATTTGAATCTTTAGTATGCTTTAAATCGATAATGTTTGTGCATTCTAGGATGGAAGATTAATATTAATTCTCATTATCAGTTTCAAATTTCACCTAGGGCTGCTAGGATATTCACCTTTGGGAGAACCAATGAGGAGATACCTAATTTCCAAAGAAAAGAATATGAAACAGGAGTGAGATCTGCCCAAGTCAGTTTCTGTGAAGTGCTTATAGCTTTTAACTTTTTGTTAAACTTTATGGCTTTATCCCCTGACTCTTCCAGGGAGCTCAAATTTATTTGATTTGGTTTTGTATTATTTTGTCTTTTTGTATTATCGGATTCTATCCTTTTCCATTCAATTTGATTTCATTATATTCAATTTTTTACTGACCCTGCATTCTCTCCTTGGCCTAAGATGTGTTGTAGGGGAGTCAACATACAAATTTCTAGAAATACTGAAAGGTAAGTAGTTTATGCTTCAAAGAGCAGGAGTGTTGGGTTACCTTGGCTCCTGATCAAGAAGACTAATATGGGGCTTATGTTTCTGCTAAGAAATGTTGCGTTCTGAAAGCAGAGAGTCGCTGTTTCCAATTGCTAATGAAGAGATGGCATTATTATTATATGACAAAGAATGGCTCCTAAATAACTCATTGAGCCCTTGCCTCTTCAATCACAGTTTTCACTTTTGGCTAACAGCTGATGAGACAAAGTGGTTAAGGCAGAATCAACTGACTTCGGAGATCATTATAAGTGATTTAATTTGGTGATTAATTTTTCAAGAGGGTCTTGATATCTTCTTATTAAAATTCATACAAGCAGTTTTTAAAGTTCTTGAAACTGTGTAATATGGAAGAAGAACCATGGAATTTGAGAGCTCTCAGTCTATATTCACCATTTTTGTACAGGTCAACTATAATATGCAAATGAAACGACTTCAAAAATAACATTTTTCTTTGTCATCTTGGCATATGCATACAAATCCTCATGGCAAAGGCAGCTCCAGCAACAGATTAAAAATTCTAGAATTCCCTTTTACCCCCCAAAGTTTTCTTGGGTCCTGCAATCTCCATCTCTAAGGTGAACCAGGCCTTCTTACAAGGTCATACAAACAGACAGACTTCAGCATCAAACATCCAGGCAAGCTGTGACTTGTAAGGAGGCCATGTTTTAAAGACAGAAGCCCTTTCCTCAAGGGTGAGTCTCGAGAGGGAATCTCAGACGAGGTGAGTAACTTACAAGGCAGAGAATGCCAAGATAGTCATTGGAATTAAGATCCCCTTTGTGGTGAGCTGGGGATAGGCAGAAAGAGCCAGCCCATGTTTCCCCGACCTACCTAAGACGCAGTTGTGAGTCTCTATGGGATTTTTCCATTTATTCTAAGAAAAAAATAAAAAATCAGAAATGTGGAAGCAGACTCAGACCAGAAAGTTGGAGAATAGGGCCCTTAAGCTCCAGAGAAGTCAGGCATGTTATCATACCTCTTTTTCACAGCTTAGGAAGAACATCTAAACTCAGTAGATAAACAGAGTCAAAGAGCTGTCCTGAGCTCCCTGCAGTCAGAATATTTATCCATGAATGTATCCCCTAAAAAATATTTCTCCATGAATGTATCCCCTAGTGGGTGACAATTTGCAGTTATTGATAAAAGACAATCAGCATTAACCACAGGTGCCTCAGAGCCTAGGAATCCACTCAAGCCCACCTGCAGGTGGAAAGCTCACTCTGCTGGGAGCTTGATCTCAATTCCTACTCAAGGAAAAACTCTCACCTTTTATCAGAAAGAACCTCCATTTGGGTCCAGGTGAAAATTGGGCCACTTGTATAAGTCTGTGTGGCTTTGGGCTATTTTGGTAACAAAGTCTACAGAACAAAGTCTACAGAATGTGTGAGAGTGTGACACTCTCCACCCCATAAACACTGAATCTAGGGCAACCGACTCAAACAGTTCCACCTGCACAGCTGACTTCCCAGTTCCTACAAATCACGCCCTAGCTTCTAATTCAATGCACACCAAACTACCAGCATCTGGTAACAGAGGTAATCTACTACAGACCTATCCATATCAATTTCCTCACTCCTTTGAATATGATCAAGATGAAAAAATTAGAGAGGTCTTCTGCTCCCCACCTGGACCAAATGGATGTTATTTTTAACATTCTTTTACCTACTCTTGTTCCTTGTGTCCAGTGTGGAGTAACCATCTTTGAATGCTGATCAGTTGTGTTATCCACGTGAGAGTATGGTTTCACAACACACAAGAGACAGTGATTCTTTTCCAATTAGGAATACTGTGCTGTGTCTGGAAAGGGAACATAAGAAAATTTCAAAGCCATTTCCTGAGCAAGAAATATTTTTTACAAGATGATTCATTTTTTGGATATTTTAGTTCAACTTATTAAGAGATCAAACAGTCTTTCTGAATGGAATTCCAGGGTACTTAATTGTCCTCATGATAATATTATACATAGACCAAGAGGCAGTCATTGGAACAGAGCAAGGAGACACTTCATGGTTTAAAATCAGAAAAGGTATAGATCAGGGTAGCATCTTTTCACCATACTTATTCAATTTGAATGCTGAGAAAATAATTGGAAAAGCTGGACTATGTGAAGAATAATGCAGCATCAGAATTGCACGAAGACTCATTAACAACCTGCAGTTTGCAGATGACTTGAAGCACTTACTGATGAAGATCAAAGACTTCAGCCTTCTGTTTTAATTATACTTCAGAATAAAGGCAACAGAAATCCTCACAAATGGACCAATAAGTATCTTCGTGATAAATGGAGAAAAGATTGATATTGTCAAGGATTTCATTTTACTTGAGTGCACAAACAACACTCATGGAAGGAACAGTCCAGAAATCAAATTCCTGAATTGGACAAATCTCCTAATGAAGATTTAAAGTGCTAAAAAGCAAAAATGTCACTTTCAGATCTACAGTGCTCCTGACTCAAAGTATGGCATTTTCAATCGTCTCATTTTTATGTGAAAGCTGGACAATGAATAAGGAACCTGAAGAAAACTTGATGTCTTTGAATTATTCTGGGAAGAAAGATACTGAATGTCATGAACTTCCTAGAAAAAACAAGTCTGTCTTGGAAGAAGTAGAGCCAGAACGCTCCTTAGAAGCTAGAATGGTGAGACTTCATTTCGTGCACTTTGCACATGTTATCAGGAGGGACCAGTCCCTGGAGAAGGACTTCATACTTAGTAAAGTAGAGGATCAACCAAAAAGAGGAATAAGATGGATTGACACAGTGGCTGCAACAATGGGCTCAAACATAGCAATGATTCTAAGGCTGGCGCGTGATGGCCAGTGTCTCCTTGTGCTGTACACATGGTGACCATGAGTCAGAACCAACCAACCAGCATGTAACAACAAATGTATATAAACATATAAAGAAAGAGAGAGAAATAAGGTAGGATATTCATCAATTTTATTAAGTTGCTACCAGGAATATCATATTCACTACCTGAGGCATAAAATTTCTTTCCTCTTTGCCCCTTGCATGAAACTGTTCTATTAGCTCTTTATGTATAAGAGACAATATTTTTCTTCCCTACCAAGCTTTTTTGACTTGAGCACTCTTTAGAATTATAATTCACTTGTCCCAGGGAGAGTTTGCAGCATTTGGTCTAACCTTTTTTAACCATTAACCTTGTGTCAGCAGATACCAATCTTTTTTACTAGTAATTTTATATATATATTTTAATTTTTATTGTGCTTTAAGTGAAAGTTTACAAATCAAGTCAGTCACACAAAAATTTATATACACCTTGCTACATACTCCCAATTGCTCTCCTCCTAATGAGACAACCCGCTCTCTCTCTCCACTTTCCCTTTTCATGTTCATTTTGCCAGCTTCTAACCCCCTCTACCCTCTCACCTCCCCTCCAGCCAGGAAATGCCTACATAGTCTCAAGTGTCTACCTGATCCAAGAAGCTCACTCCTCACCAGCATCCCTCTCCAACCCATTGTCCAGCCCAATCCCTCTCTGAAGAGTTGGCTTTGGGAATGGTTCCTGTCCAGGGCCAGCAGAAGGTCTAGGGGCCATGACCACAGGGTCCTTCTAGTCTCAGTCAGACCATTAAGTCTAGTCTTTTTGAGAATTTCCTGTCTGCCTTACACTACTCTCCTGCTCCCTCAGGGGTTCTCTATTGTGTTCCCTGTCAGGGCACTCATGGGTTGTAGCCAGGCACCATCTAATTCTTGTGGTCTCAGGATGATGCAGTCTCTGGTTTATGTGTCCCTTTCTGTCTCTTGGGCTTGTAATTACCTTGTGGCCTTGTTTTGTTCATTCTCCTTTGACCCACATGGGTTGAGACTAGTTGATACAACTTAGATGGCTGCTTGGTAGCGTTTAAGACCCCAGGCACCACTCTCCAAAGGCGGATGCAGAATATTTTCTTAATAGATTTTATGATACCAATTCACTTAGTTGTCCCCCGAAGCCATGGTCCTAAAACCCTGGCCCCTTCTACGCTGGCCTTGGAAGCATTCAGTTTATTCAGAAAACATTTTTGCTTTTGGTTTAGCCCAGTTGTGCTGACCTCACCTGCATTGTATGTTGTCTTTCCCTTCACCTAAAGTAGTTCTTATCTACTACCTAATTAGTGAATACCCCTCTCTCACCCTTTCTGCCTCCCCCTCCTGTAACCATTAAAGAATATTTTCTTCTCTGTTTCAACTATTTCTCTAGTTCTTATAATAGTGCCTTACACAGTATTTTTCATTTTGCAATGGACAAATTTTACTAAGCATAATGCCTACTACTTTCCTCCATGTTATGAAAAGTTTCACAGATTCATCACTGTTTTTTATTGATGGGTAGTATTCCACTGTGTGAATATACCATAATTTATTTATCCATTCATCCATTGGTTGATGGGCACCATGGTTGCTACCATTGTTTTGCTATTTTAAACAGTGCTACAGTGAACAAGGGTGTGCATATATCTGTTCGTGTAAAGGCTCTTATTTCTCTAGGATATTTTTTTTATATTCCAAGGCGTGAGATTGCTGGATTGTATGATAGTTCTATTTCTAGCTTTTTAAGGAAGTGCCAAATAGATTTCCAAAGTGGTTGTGCCATTTGACATTCCCACCAGCAGTGTATAAGTTTTCCAGTCTCTCCACACCCTCTCCAACATTTATTCATTTGTCTTTCTTGGATTAATGCCAGCCTTGTTGGAGTGAGATGAAATCTCATTGTAGTTTTGATTTGCATTTGTCTAATGGCTAATGATCATGAGCATTTCCTCACGTATCTGTTAGCTACCTGGATGTCTTCTTTACTGAAGTATCTATTCATATCTTTTGCCCACTGATTAATAGGGTTATTTGACTTTTCGTAGTGGAGTTTTTGCAGTATTATATAGATTTTAGAGTTTAGGCCTGGTCAGAAATGTCATAGCTAAAAACTTTTTCCCAGTCTGTAGGTAATCTTTTTACCCTTTTGGTGAAGTCCTTGGAGGAGCATAGGTGTTTGATTTTTAGGAGCTCCCAGTTATCTACTTTTTCTTCTGCATTGTTACTAATGTTTTGCATAGGAATTATGCCATGTATTAGGGCTCCTAATGTTGTCCTAATTTTTTCTTCCATGATCTTTATTGTTTTAGATTTTATATTTCGGTCTTTGTTCCATTTTGAACTTGTTTTTGTGCATGGAGTGTGGTATGGGTCTTTTTTCATTTTTTTTTACAAATGGATAATCAGTTATTTCAGAACCATCTGTTAAAATGACTGTCTCTTCCTCATTTAACTGCTTAGGGGCCTTTGTCAAATATCAATTGCTCATTTGTGTATGGATGTATGTCTGGATTCTCAATTCTGTTCCATTGGTCTATATATCTGTTGTTGTACCAGTACCAAGCTGTTTTGACTACTGTGGCTGTATAATAGGTTCCCAAATCAGGTAGAGTAAGGCCTCCCACTTTGTTCTTCTTTTTCAGTAATGCTTTACTTATCTGGGACCTCTTTCCCTTCCATAAGAAGTTGGTGATTTGTTTCTCCATCTCATTAAAAATGTCATTGGAATTTGGATCGGAATTGCGTTAAATCTATCGATCGCTTTTCATAGAATAGACATTTTTGTAATTTTAAGTCTTCCTATTCATGTGCAAGGTATGCTTTTCCCCTTATGTAGGTCTCTTTTGGTTTCTTGCAGAAGTGTTTTCTAAGTTTCTTTGTATATGCCTTTACATCTCTGGTAAGATATATTGCCATGTATTTTATTTTCTTGGGGGCTTTTTTTTTTTTTACTGTAAATGGTATTGATTTGGTGACTCCCTTTTTGATGTTCTTTTTGTTGGTGTATAGGAATCCAACTGATTTTTGTATGTTTATCTTGTACCTGATAATCTGCTGAACTCTTTTATTAGTTTCAGTAGTTTTCTGGAGGATTCCTTAGGGTTTTCTGTGTATAAGATCATGTCATCTGCAAATAGAGACAATTTTACTTCTTCCTTGCCAATCTGGATGCCATTTATTTCTTTATCTAGCCTAATTGCTCTGGCTAGGACCTCCAGCACAATGTTAAATAAGAGTGGTGATAAAGGGCATCCTTGTTTGGTTCCCGATCTCAAGGGGAATGCTTTCAGGCTGTCTCCATTTAGGATGATGTTGGTTATTGGCTTTGTATAAATGCCCTTTATTATGTCTATTCCTATTTCGCTGACACTTTTTATCATGAATAAATGTTGCACTTTGTCAAATGCCTTTTCTGAATCAATTGATAAAATCATGTGATTCTTGTCTTTTGTTTTGTTTATATGATGGATTGCGTTAATTATTTTCCTAATGTTGAGCCACCTGTGCATACCTGCTATGAATCCCACCTGGTCATGGTGAATTATTTTTTTGATATGTTGTTGAATTTTATCAGCTAGAATTTTGTTGAGTTTTTTTGCATCCAAGTTCATGAGGGATATAGGTTTGTAATATCCTTTTTTTGTGGTATTTTCTTTACCTGGTTTTGGTATCAGGCATATGCTGGCTTCTTACAATGAGTTTGGGAGTATTCCGTACTTTTCTATGCTCTGAAATACCTTTAGCAGTAGTGGTGATAACTCTTCTTTAAAAGTTTGGTAGAACTCTGCAGTGAAGCCATCTGGGCCAGGGTTTTTTTTTGTTGTTGTTGTTGGAATTTTTTGATTACCTTTTCAATCTCTTACTTTTTATGGGTCTATTAAGTTGTTCTACCTCTGTTTGTCCCCCACATGTCTGTCAGTTTGTTGTACTGTGGAAGCTTGCATGTTGCTGTGATGCGGGAAGCTATGCCTACAGTATTCAAGTACCAACAGGGTCACCCATGGAGGACAGGTTTCAGGTGAGTTTCCAGACTAAGACAGACTAGGAAGAAAGACCCAGCAGTCTACTTCTGAAATACATTAGCAAGGAAAACCTTATGAATAGCAGTAGGACATTGTATGATATAGTGCTAGAAGATGAGCCCCCCAGGTTGGAAGGCACTCAAAACATGACTGGGGAAGGGCTGCCTCCTCAAAGTAGAGACGACCTTAATGACGTGGATGGAGTAAAGCTTTCAGGACCTTCATTTCCTGATGTGGCATGACTCAAAATGAGAAGAAACAACTCCAAACATCCGTTAAAAATTGGAACCTGGAATGTATGAAGTATGAAACTCGGAAAACTGGAAATGGTCAAAAATGAAATGGTACACATAAACCTCGATATCCTAGGCATTAGTGAGCTGAAATAGACTGGTATTGGCCACTTTGAATCAGACAATCATATAGTGTACTCTGCTGGGAATGACAACTCAAAGAAGAATGGTGTTGCATTCATCATCAGAAAGAACATTTGAAGATGTAGCCTCAAGTACAACGCCGTCAGTGATAGGATGATATCCATATGCGTACAAGGAAGACCAGTTAATACGACTATTATTCAAATTTACGCACCAACCACTAGAGCCAAAGATGAGGAAATAGAAGATTTTTATCAGCTGCTACAGTCTGAGATTGACTGAACATGCAATCAAGATGCATTCATAATTACTGGAGATCGGAATGCAAAAGTTGGAAGCAAAAAAGAAGGGTCAGTACTTGGAAAATATTGCCTTGGTGATAGAAAAAATGCCGGATATCCAATGATAGAATTTAGCAAGCCCAACGACTTCCTCATTGCCAATACCTTCTTTCACCAACATTAACGGCAACTATGCACAAAGAGTATACATACAGAAATCATTGACTATATCTGTGGAAAGAAATGATGGAAAAGCTCAATATCTTCAGCCAGAACAAGGCCAGGGTCCGACCACGGAATAGATCATCAATTGCTCATATGCAAGTTCAAGCTGAAACTGAAGAAAATCAGAGGAAGCCCATGAGAACCAAAATATGACCTTGAGTATAACCCACCTGAATAGAGAGACCATCTCAAGAATAGATTTGACTCATTGAACACTGGTGACCAAAGACCAGACGAGTTGTGGAATGACATCAGGGACATCATCCATGAAGAAAGCAAGAGGTCATTGAAAAGACAGGAAAGAAAGAAAAGACCAAGACGGATGTCAGAGGAGACTCTGAAACTTGCTCTCCAATGTCAAGCAGCTAAAGCAAAAGGAAGAACTGATGAAGTAAAAGAACTGAACAGAAAATTTCAAAAGGTGTCTCGAGAAGACAAAGTAAAGTATTACAATGACCTCTGCAAAGAGCTGGAGATGGTAAACCAAAAGGGAAGAAAACGCTCAGCGATTCCCAAACTGAAAATTCAAAATTCAAGCCTCATGTTGCAATAGTGAAGGATTCTATGGGGAAAATATTAAACTACACAGGAAGCATCAAAAGAAGATGGAAGAAATACACAGAGTCATTATACCAAAAACCTAAACCCTAGGAAAAACTCCACCCTCCACATACGTGCTTCCATGGCCCTAATGTGGCTGGAGAAAAACACATAATTATTCTGATTCATCTCACCATAAATTTATGCACACTACTTCAGGACAGCCCTTAATCCTGCCTCACAATCGTATTTCATTTACCTGGTTCATTCAGTCTGCACCCTTTCTCTTTTCTTTTCTCTTCACTTTTAACAGCTACTTGTCATTCTTTGTTTTTGTTGCTGTTAGATGTCATCAAGTCAGCTCTGACTCATAGCGACCCTATGCACAACAGAATGAAAAACTGCCTGGTCCTGCACCATCCTTACAATCGTTGTTATGTTTGAGCTCATTGTTGCAGCCACTGTGCCAATCCACCTTGTTGAGTGTCTTCCTCTTTTCTGCTGACCCTGTACTCTGCCAAGCATGATGTCCTTCTCCAGGGACTCATCCCTCCTGACACCATGTCCAAAGTATGTAAGACGCGGTATCGCCATCCTTTCCTCTAAGGAGCATTCTGCCCACACGTCTTCCAAGACAGATTTGTTCGTTCTTTTGGCAGTCCATGGTATATTCAATGTTCTTCGCCGACACCACATTTCAAAGGTGTCAACTCTTCTTCGGTCTTCCTTATTCATTGTCCAGCTTTCACATGCAAATGATGAGATTGAAAATACCATGGCTTGGGTCAGGCGCACCTTAGTCTTCATGCTGACATCTTTGCTCTTCAACACTTTGAAGAGATCCTTTGCAGCAGATTTTCCCAATGAAATGCGTCTTTCTGACAGCTGCTTCCATGGCTGTGGATTGTGGATCCAAGTAAAATGAAATCCTTGACAACTTCAATCTTTTCTCCGTTTATCATGATGTTGCTCAGTGGTCCATTTGTGAGGACTTTTGTTTTCTTTATGTTGAGGAGTAATCCGTACTGAAGGCTGTGGTCTTTGATCTTCATTAGTAAGTGCTTCAAGTCCTCTTCACTTTCAACAAGCAAGGTTGTGTCATCTGCATAACGCAGGTTGCTAATGAGTCTTCCTCCAATCATGATGCCCCATTCTTCTTCATATAGTCCGGCTTCTCAGATTATTTGTTCAGCATACAGATTAAATAGATGTGAAAGAATACAACCCTGACCCACACCTTTCCTGACTTTAAACCAATCAGTATCCCATTGTTCTGTCCAAACAACTGCCTCTTGATCTATGTAAAGGTTCCTCATGAGCACAAATAATTGTTCTGGAACTCCCAATCTTCGCAGTGTTATCCATAGTTTGTTATGATCCACACAGTCAAATGTCTTTGCATAGTCAGTAAAACACGGGTAAACATCCTTCTGATATTCTCTGCTTTCAGCCAGGATCCATCTGACATCAGCAGTGATATCCCTGGTTCCATGTCCTCTTTTGAAACCAGCCTGAATTTCTGGCAGTTCCCTGTCGATATACTGCTGCAGCCATTTTTGAACGATCTTCAGCAAAATTTTGCTTGCGTGTGATATTAATGATATTGTTCTATAATTTCCACATTCGGTTGGATCACCTTTCTTGGGAATAGGCATAAATATGGGTCCCTTCCAGTCAGTTGGCCAGGAAGCTGTCTTCCATATTTCTTGGCATAGACGAGTGAGCACCTCCAGCATTGCATCTGTTTGTTGAAACATCTCAATTGATATTCCATCAATTCCTGAAGCCTTGTTTTTCGCCAATGACTTCAGAGCAGCTTAGACTTCTTCTTTCAGTACCATCAGTTCCTGATCATATGCCACCTCTTGAAATGGTTGAATATCGACTAATTCTTTTTGGTATAATGACTGTGTGTATTCCTTCCATCTTCTTCTGATGCTTCCTGCATCATTTAATATTTTCCCCATGGAATCCTACACTATTGCAACTCGAGGCTTGAATTTTTTCTTCAGTTCTTTCAGTTTGTGAAATGCCAGGCAAATGACCTCATTTCCTGTTTCTTAGAAGAGCTTCCACTAGCTCCTCTCATGTATCTTCTGATCCACAGGCATCTACATCCCCATGTTCTGCCTTCCTTTCTTCCTGTTACTGTAGATGAGCAGCCTTCCTACCTGAGGCCAGTCCCTCTGCTCCTATACCACTGTCCCTCCCAAGGGTATCCTGGCATTTCTCACCTCTCTTTTCTCAACTACCTGTGTTTTCCACACTTTAGCATCATTTCCATCAGCATGAAACATCTTTTTAAAAAACTGTCCTGATTTCACATCTCCTTCCAGTTATGTCCTGTTTCACTCTTCTCCTTTACCTTAAGGTTCAGTGAAAGACTTCTATAGAGTCACCAAACCTGGACCATCTCTTTTCGTCCTCCCTAAATCATGCAATCTCCAGCATGCTTTCTTTCACAAAGGCCATATTTTTCAATTACTGATCCTTCCTATTTGTTTCCAACTTTCACATTCCTGTCACCATACTGATTGCGTATTCGATCAATTTCAGACTGCAGAACTTGGTAAAACTCTTCTATTTCTTCACCTTTGGACTTAGTGGTTAGTGGGTAAATTTGAATAATACTCATATTAACTGGTCTTACTTGTATACGTGTAGATGTGGTTCTATGACTGTCAACATTGTATTTCAGGATAGACTTTGAATTGTTCTTCTTGATAAATGCAACACCAGACCTCTTCAAGTTATCATTCCTGGCATAATAGATCATATGATTTTCCAACTCAAAATGACCAATACTAGTGCATTTTGGCTGACTAATGTCTAGGATATTGATCTTTATGCATTCTATTTCATTTCTGACAATTTCTCTTTTCCTAATTACAGTTCGTACATTCTACATTTCCATTATTAAAGGATGTTCACCTGGTTCTTCTGACTTTGAGTCATGCCATATCAGCACTCAAATGTCCCAAAAGCTAGACTTCATGTACAGAATTAAGGTCAACTCAACTTTAAGGAGGCAGCTCTTCCCCAGTCATCTTTTGAGTGCCTTCCAACCTGAGGGGCTCGTCTTCTGGCAGTGAAACAGACATTGTTCTGCTGCTATTTCTAAGGCTGTCACTGGCTAATTCTTTCAGAAGCAGACCACCAGGTCCTTCATCCTAGTCTGGCTTACTCTAGAAGCTCAACTGAAACCAGGCCTACTGTGGTGGCCCTCCTGGTATTTGTATATTGTTGGCATAGCTACCAGCATCACAGCAATATGCAAGCCCTCATGGTATGACAAACTGATGGAAGTGTATTCTGCATCTAATTTCTGGATTTTTTTTTTTCAGATACATAGTACCCTGCGTTTAGTTTTCCATGCCTTGCGTACAATGTAAAGTTTATCATTTATTTCTTTAAATAAACTCACATAGCTTCCAAATCTAAAGTGTGAGGAGAACACCTTTTGTTCTCTGTTATTTCAGTCGCTTCACATTCATATTCATATCTTAGTTATCTTATTTTCTTGTATGTCAAGGATCTCTGACTTCTTAGTGGTATCAGTCTTTGAAAACTTATTTGTGAGGTGCCCTGAGGATTTATGCTGGGTGTGCCCTCTTCTAGAGCAGCTTTCTATTGACTGGGCCTTCTTAAACTAATTTCAAGGTTGGAGAGTTCCAGACACGCCTAGGCCATACATAGCTGGAGTGAAACTCCTTGAAAGGCTGACTTCTAGACAAAACCTCTGAAGGAAATTTTGCTTATTATTCCCTGTTCATTTCCACAATGACCCTAGAGCCCTTTGACCATTTTCTTGCAGCTATTTGAAGGATACACTTAGTTTCTCTGGTTCCTAGGGTCTTTGAGATTAGAGCCACCATCCCTTGGCTCTAGCACAACATAGGGTCCCTCAGGACTCCCCACATTGGTAATTTCTGGGTCTGTCTTTCATTTTCCTGGATTTTACAAATCTCTAGAAGTAATTCATTAGTGTATACAGTGACTTCAACTGTCCTTCAGGATAACATTGGGTTTAGAGCTCAGACATTTTCTGGCCATAAATTTTTATCAAAAAGTGAACCAAAATTTCTCCATTGTCATCTCTTCTTTACTCCTCACTCTCTTTTATATATTTCGAGCATTTTATATTATTTCACGAGTATCGCAGAAATCAGGAAACTAGTCCATCGTTTATGGGCCCTGAACCCATTTCAATTTTTTTTTTTTCTTATTTTAAATAGAAGCTCTTAAGAGAAGCTACTGCTTGTAGTTTTAGAGCTTCTATGTTGATATGAGAGCTTCTAAGTTGCCTACTTTGTCTTTTCTAGTGATTAGATCTTGAGTTACATGGGTTACTTTCACAACCCACTGCCCACGTCCTTTGCTTCCACATTCAATGACGGCTTTGCATAGATCCTCCAGGCCCAGTCTGGCTGCTCAGATTTTATAAATAGGGACTTTGCAATGTGTTCTGATCTTTATCAGGCAGGTGGAGGCAGCAAGACGGTATTACAAGCTCCTGTCCTCATGTTCCTGTTGCTCTGGGTCTCTGGTGAGAAATGAACACTGCCTAGATCCCTTTAAAGAAGTATCTTTGTAGAGCTGAAAAATGATTTAAGACTTAGTGGGAAATGATGGCTATTTCCAAAAATGACTCAATTATGTGTGAGAGATATTCCACTAAAATGCCCATTCAAAATGCTATGTTTTAAGATGCTTATGAAAAAGTGTGTGTATACATATATATGGTAATTATCCTCTCTGATTGCAGGTGCCAGTAGAGACATTGTGATAACACAGTCTCCTGTCTCCCTGACCATGTCTCCAGAAGAATGATCCCCATCAGTGCAAGTCCAGACAGAGTGTTAGCAGCGTCTTGGCCTGGTATAAGCAAAAACCAGGGCAGGCTCTGAAGCTGCTTTTCTCCGTTGCATCCAACTAGGCATCTGAGATCCCTGGCCTATTTAGTGGCAGTGGGTCCGTCACAATCAGCAGCTTCCAGACTGAAGACATGGCAAATTATTGCTGTTAGCAACATTATGGCTAACCTCTCACACTGTTTAACTTCAAATAGAAGTTCCTTCCCAGGGCTGGAGGCCTGTGAGTCTTCAGTGCACCAGCTACTTCCTTTCTGCACAGTCCTGAACATGCACACTTCCTCTATCTGCTCCAGAAGCCTCATCTCTTAGACATGGAATTTTCTTCCAGAGTGATCCTCCTATTTAGATAGGTCTACATTTTGAAATGAGATATGTAATAAATGGTACAAGCCACCAAGTCCTGTCCACTTGTCCCAGTTAGACACCATTGGTTTGATGTTACTTGTATCCCTGATTACACAGTATCTCTGGATCATCCTCAAGTGTCTGACATTTTGGGTCCCAGTGGTCAGATCCTGCTCACTAGGTGCCAGAATCTCTGGCTGTCTCCCAGGAGAGAAAGTCTCTATTAGCTGCAGGGCCAGTTAGACTCTGAACTATACTGACAGGAAACACTACTTGGGTTGTCATCAGCATACAACGTAGCAGGGACCTATGGGCCTCACTCACCATACTTCCTCTACACGTGTTTTTGTGATGCTGAACAGGTTTCAGTAGCACTTGCAGACTAATACAGACTAGAAAGAAAGGCCTGGTGACCTACTTCTGGGAAATCAGCCAGGGAAAACCCTATGGATCACAACATTCAGATAATATTATGCATTGAATTCTCATGAGTCATGGACTCACAAGATGGCAACTAACAAACAGAAAGAACCATGATTTCCTTCAGTCACTAAATTAAACTTGGGTACCCAAGGGACTAATGCAAAGAAGAATTGACAACTAATGAAAAAGAACATGGGAAAGCTATCACATGTTTCTAGAGTGATAGGATTAATGAGTTAGAGTCTGGTCTTTAAAAGAATGAGTGCCCCTGAAAGACATGGAGAGAGGGGAAAGGGCAGTAAAGTGGAAGCTTAGAGCATGAAAATGCCTTCATTGATGTTGACCAGGAAGACTTGGCTGGAAAACAGGATCCATGGAAGGAAAACGGAAGAGAGAAATACTACTTTCTGTGAGGGAGATTTTAAATATGAAGGGTCCAGGTTTAATATTGGGTTAGGTCCAGAGTAATGAGGGGTAATGGCACAGAAAGGAAAAAAGTCCAGGAAAACAAGGAAATAAAATGGGAATGTTCCAGAGTCAAGAATGCACAGGGAAGAGAGAACTGATCTTTCAGGGTATAAAGCACAGTGAACCCTTCCGAAATCAGTCACATGATCTATCCATATGAAACATGGAGGTTCCTGTGATATGAAAACTCCTGACAAAGCCTACAAAACATTTTTAGAGCATTTTCTTTCTTTATTTTATCACGAAAGGAGATCCAGAAGAAGCCACATCCCTTCATTTTCTCCTGGAACCTGCAAATACTTCAAGGAATTAGTCAGGAGATGCAGGTTTTGGGGCAGAGAGAGGAAGCATGCATGTTCAGGGCTGAGCAGAAAGGAAGCAGCTGGTGCAGTGAAGACTCACTGGCCTGTAGCCCTCGGGAGGAGGTTTTTGTTCGAGGCTGAAGCACTGTGGGAGGTAGCTTTTTACCCTGCTGACAATAATAAAGTGCGGCATCTTCAGCCCGGAAGTTGCTGATGGTGAGAGTGAAGTCTCTCCCAGACCCACTGCCACTGAACCGCTCAGGGACCCCAGATGCCCGGTTAGATGCCCCATAGATGAGCAGCTTAGGAGCCTGTCCTGGTTTCTGCTGGTGCCAGGCTAAGAAGTCCCCGCTGGAAAAAATGATGCTTTCAGAAAGACTCTGGCTGGCCTTGCAGTTGATGGTCACTGTTTCTCCTGGAGACGCAACCAGAGAAGCTGGAGACTGGGTCATTATGATGTCCCCACTGGCTCCTGTAATCAGAGCGGCCAATTACCATGCATACATATATACACATACTTTTTCATACACACATTAAAATATCCCCCCAATACAAAATATTTAGCGATATTAGGTATCGGCACATAATTGGTTCCATTTGGAAATAACCATCATTTCCCACCATATCTTAAAATCATTTCTCAGCTCTACAAAGATTCTACTCTACAGGGATTGAAGCACTTTTAATTTCTCACCAGAGGCCCAGAGCAACAGGGACATGAGGAACAGGGTCTGTGGCACCATCTTGCTGCCCCTGCCTGCCTGATGCAGATCAGCTCACATGGCACAGGCCCCGTTTATATCTGAGCAGCCAGCCTGGGTGTGGAGGGGCCTATGCAAAGCAATCAGTGCATTGAAAGCAAATTACATGGACCACGGTTTGTGAAACTATCCGATGTACATCAAGAGCCAAAAATATCACAGAAAATATCATTTTATCAGTAGAAACACAGTACTTAGAAGCTCTAATATCAATTTAAAATAAAACCTCTCACAGTCCAGTGGATTCCAACCATGGCAACGCTATATGTTACACAGTAGAGCTTCTCCATAGGGTTTCCTTGCCTGTTTTCTTTACAGAAGCAGGTTGACAGGCTTTTATTCCAGGGTACCACTGGGTGTGTCCAAATTGCAAACCTTTATGTTAGTAGCCCATCACAACTGCTTGAAGCACCCATGATCTAATGAATACCTTCAGTTTTAACTTAAAAACAGTCTTAAATGGGTTCAGGTTCCATAAATGAGAGACTAGTTTCCTCAAATCAACACTTTTGGGAAATGATAAGAAATGCTGGTTAAAAAAAAAATAACAAAATAAAGGGAAGAATATGGTAAATTTTTGCCTCCACATTTGATAAAAATTCATAGCTAGCACATGTCTGCACTCTAAAGACACTTGTATCTTATAGGATACCTAAAAACACTGCAAGTACTTGATATTGGATCCCAGGGCTACGCAAGGGCCAGAGAAATGGAAGACGGGGCCAGAATTCACCCATGTGGAAAGTCCTCAGGGACCCTATATTGAATTAGGCTGGGGAGGGCTCATATCACAGAGGAAGTGTGAACCAAAGAGAAAGTGGAACCTATCATGTCCACAAAGGCTGGGACCTAAGAAGAGGGCTCTAGATTCATTGTGGAAATGGACAGGAAAAAACAAACAGGATTTCCTTTTAACAAGTCTTCAAGGAGTTTCATTCCAGGTACACGCAGCCTCGGTCTGCCTGGAGCAGCTTAATGTTTAAGGTGGGACTGAAACTCTTTTTCTTTGGACATGTTATCAGGAGGAACGAGTCCCTGGAGAAGGACATCATGCATCATAAAGTAGAGTCAATGAAAAAGAGAAAGAGCCTCAAAGAAATGGATTGACACAGTGGCTGCAACATTGGGGTCAAACAGCAAAGACTGTGAGGATGGCTCAGCACCATGGAGTGTTTCGTTCTCTTTTGTATAAGGTCACTATCAGTTGGAACCGATTTGAGGGCACAGAACAACAGCAGTAACATGATATGAATACAAATGTGTTGCCGCAGAAATAACAGAATAAAAGGAGTTCTGCTCATACTTCAGATTTGGACATTACACGAGTTTATTTAAAGAAATAAATGACAAAGTTGACGTTGTATGCAAGAGATAGAAAACTAAAAAGGAGACACTTCAGATCTGAGAAAGGCCAACTGAATTTCTAGAAATTAGAAATAGAATTACCAAAATTTTAAAAGTCAATAGATGAGAGACTTGTACTTGTACGCTAGATGGAATAACAAAGACAAGATTTACCCTCATACATGAAATAGCCGAAAAAATAATTAAAAATTATATTTAACGGTTAACTCACTCAACTCCTAGTCCACCAACAGTGAGTGGTCTCCAAAAAAAACAAAAAAAAAAAAGCCTGGCAATCTAAACAACAACAACAAAAAAAAACCAAACCCAGTGCCGTCCCGTGGATTCCGACTCATAGCGACCCTATAGGACAGAGTAATCAGTCAATGAAAACCCTATGAGTTTATTTAAATAGGAGTGGGGATAAAGGGCATACTTTTTAAAAATCTTGTTTCTGTTCTTGAGGGGAAAGTTTTCAGCATCTCTCTGTTAAACATGATGTTGGCCTTTGGCTTTGCATAGATGCCCTTTATTACTTTGTGCAATTGCCCTTCTATACCTATTTTATCGAGAGTTCTTCCTAGGAATGGGTGTTGGACTTTGTCAAATTCCTTTTCTGCATCTATTCAGATGATCATGTGATTCTTATCTTTCCTTTTATTAATGTGGAGGATTGCATTGATTGATTTTCTAATGTGGAACCATCCTTGCATACCTGGTATGAATCCTACTTGGTTTTGGTGTACTTTTTTTTTTTGGTATGTTGCTGAATTCTATTGGGTAGAATTTTGTTGAGAATTTTTGCATCTATATTCATGAGAGAAATTGGTCTGTAATTTTTTTTCTTTTTTTTTTTGTGGTGTCTTTTCCTGGTTTTTGTGTCAGGGTTATGCTGGCTTCATAGAATGAATTGGGAAGTGTCCCCTCCTTTTCTATGTCCTGAAATATGTTGAGTAGTAATGGTGTAAGCTCTTCTCTGAATGTTCAGTAGAGTTCTCCTGTGAAGCCATCTGGGCTGGGTCTTTTTTTTGTTGTGAGTTTTTTTTCTTACCTTTTCTTCCTCTTCTCTTCTGGGTCTGTTCAGATTTTCAATTTTATTTTAAGTTGTGTAGGTAGTGTGCTTGTAGAAATTTGTCTATTTCCTCTAGGTTTTTGAATTTGTTGGAGTATACTTTTTCATAATATTGTTATGATTCTTTTTATTTCAGTTGGGTCTGTTGTAATGAATCCCCTTTCATTTCCTGTTTGGGTTATTTGCATCCTCTTGTGTTTTTGTTTTCTCAGTATGATCAGTGGTTTGTCAATTTTCTTGATCCTTCCAAAGAACAATTCTTGGTTTTGTTGATTCTTTCTATTGTTTTTCTATCCTATTTCATTTATTTCTGCTCCGATTATTATTTCCCTTCTTCTGGTGGCTGGGGGCTTCTTTTGCTGTTCTCTTTCTATTTGTTCAGGTTGTGTAGCTAATGTTCTGATTTTGTCACTTTCTTCTTTTTTGATGTGTGCATCTATTGCTATAAATGGACCTCTGACCACTTCCTTTGTTGTGTCCCCAAGGTTTTTTTTTTGATGTGCTTTCATTCTCATCTGATTCAAGGAATTTTTTTATTCCATCTCTGATTTCTTCAATGTCCATATAATTGATTTTTCCCTTGTTCTTACTGTTTGTTAATTTCTACTTTTATGACTTTGTGGTCAGAGAAGACACTCTGTATTTCTCATTTTCTTGTATTTTGTTGAGTGTTGCTCTGTGGCCTAATATGTGGTCTATCCTGGAGATCAGTCCATGTGCATTGGAAAAGAATGTGCACTTTCCAGCTGTTGGGTGGAGTGTTCTATATATGTCTCTGAGGCCGAGTTGGCTGACTCTGCCCATTAGCTCTTCATAGCTTTGCTGAGTTTCTTTCTAGATGTTCTGTCCTTTACCAAGAGTGTTGCGTTGAAGTCTCCTACTATTATTGTGGAACTGTCAATTTCTCTTTTCAGTGCTGTTTGAGTTTGCTTTATGTATTTTGGAGCCCTGTCATTGAGTGCATAGATGTTTATCATGCTTAAGTCTTCATGATGGATTGGCTCTTTAGTTATTATATAGTGCCCTTCTTTGTCTTTTACGGTGGGTTTTGCATTAAAGTCTACCTTATCTGAAATTAGTATTGCCACTCCTGCTCTTTTTTGGTAGTTATTTGCTTAATATATTTTTTTCCATCCACTGATTTTTAATAAATTTGCTTCTTTGTTTCTAAGGTGTTTCTGATGTAGACAGCATAGTGATGAATCCTGTGTTTTTTTTTTTTTTTTCTTATCCAGTCTGTCACTCTGCCTCTCTTTATGGGTGCATTTAGGCCACTTACATTCAGTGAAATTATTGACAGGTGTGAGTTTATTGCTGTATTTTGTATTGAATTTTTTTTTTTTTTTATTGGTGTTAACATTTTCATTGTTCCTCTTACTTTCCTCTGCTGAGTTCCTTTTGTTTGTGGATTTCTTTTTCTTTTCTTTTGTTTCTGTAGATTTTGTTTTTATTAAGACTTTTTGTCCTTTTTTTGTTCCTTCCATGAGATGTATTGTTTTAGATTTTATATATAGGTCTTTGATCCATTTTGAGCTCTTTTTTGTGCAGGGACTGAGGTATGGGTCTTGTTTCATTTTTGCGCAGATGGATATCCAGTTATGCCAGCACCATTTGTTAAAAAGAATGTCTTTTCCCCATTTAACTGTTTTGGGGCCTTTGTCAAATATCAGCTGCTCATATGTGGATGGATTTATGTCTGGATTCTCAATTCTGTTCCACTGGTCTATGTATCTATTGTTGTACAAGTACCAGGCTATTCTGACTACTGTGGCAGTATAGTAGGTTCTAAAATCCGGTAGGGTGAGGCCTACCACTATATTCTTCTTTTCTAGTAATGCTTTATTTATCCGGGATCTCTTTCCCTTCCATAGGAAGTTGGTGATTTTTTTCTCCATTTCATTAAAGAATGTCATTGGAATTTCGATCGGAATTACCTTAAATGTATAGACTGCTTTTGGTAGAATAGATATTTTTATAATGTTAAGTCTTCCTATCCATGCGCAAGGTATGTTTTCCACTTATGTAGGTCACTTTCGGTTTCTTGCAGAAGAGTATTGTAGTTTTCTTTGTATAAGTCTTTTACATCTCTGGTAAGATTTGTTCCTAAGTATTTTAACTTCCTGGGGGCTACTGTAAATGGCACTGATTTGGTGATTTCCTCTTCGATGTTCTTTTTGTTGGTGTAGTGGAATCCAATTGATTTTTGTATGTTAAGATACACTGCTGAACTCTTCTATTAGTTTCAGTAGTTTTCTTGAGGATTCCATACGTTTTTCTGTGTATAAGATCATGTCGTCTGCAAACAGAGATCATTTTACTTCTTCCTTGCCAACCTGGATGCCCTTTATTTCTTTATCTAGCCTAATTGCTCTGGCTAGGACCTCCAACACAATGTTGAATAAGAGCGGTGATAAAGGGCATCCTTGTCTGGTTCCCGATCTCAGTGGGAATGCTTTCAGGATCTCTCCGTTTAGGGTGATCTTGGCTGTTAAAAAAAAAAAAAAAAAAATTGTATAAATACCCTTTATTATGTTGAGGAATTTTCCTTTTATTCCTATTTTACTGAGAGTTTTTATCATGAATGAGCGTTGAACTTTGCCAAATGCCTTTTCTGCATCAATTGATAAAAAAATGTGATTCTTGTCTTTTGTTTTATTTATGTGATGGATTACATTAATTGTTTTTCTAAATGTTGAACCATCCCTGCATATCTGGTAGGAATCCCACTTGGTCATGGTGAATTTTTTTGGATATGTTGTTGAATTCTATTGGTTAGAATTTTCTTGAGCATTTTTGCAATTCAGTTCATAAGAGATGCAGGTCTATAATTACCTTTTTTTTTTTTTTTTGGTGTCTATTTTATACCTTGTTTTGGTATCAGGAGTATGATGGCTTCATAGTATGAGTTTGGTAGTATTCCATCTTTTCCTATGCTCTGACATACCTTTAGTAACAGCGGTGTTAACTCTTCTCTGAAAGTTTGCTCGAACTCTGCAGTAAAGCCATCCAGGCCAGGGCTTTTTTTTTTGTAGGGAGTTTTTTTATTTCCTTTTCAATCTCTTCTTTTGTTATGGGTCTATTTAGTTGTTCTACCTCTGTTTGTGTTAGTTTAGGTAGGTAGTGTGTCTCTAGGAATTCATCCATTTCTTCCAGGTTTTCAAATTTGTTAGAGCACAATTTTTCACAGTACTCTGATGTGATTCTTTTAATTTCAGTTGTGTCTGTTGTAATATCACCCATCTCATTTCTTATTTGGGTTATTTGCTTCCTCTCTTGTTTTTCTTTTTTCAGTTTGTCCAGGGGTTTATCAATTTTGTTGATTTTTTCAAAGAACTAGCTTTTGGTCTTGTTAATTCTTTCAGTTTTTTTTCTGTTTTCTATTTCATTTAGTTCTGCTCTAATTTTTATTATTTGTATTCTTCTGGTGCCTGACAATTTCTTTTGCTGTTCTCTTTCTCTTTGTACAAGTTGTAGGGAGAATTCTTTGATTTTGGCCCATTCTTCTTTTTGTATGTGTGCATGTATTGATATAAGTTGGCCTCTGAGCACTGCTTTTACTGTGTCTCAAAGGTTCTGATAGGAAGCGTTTTCATTCTCTTTGGATTCTGTGAATTTCTTTGTTCCATCCTTAATGTCTTCTATAATCCAGGCTTTTGTGAGCTGGGTATTGTTCCATTTCCAAGTGTTTGATTTCTGTTACTGATTTCCACTTTTATGGCCTTATGGTCAGAGAAGGTGCTTTGTAATATTTGAATGCTTTGAATTCTCTTAAGGCTTGCTTTATGCCCTAATATGTGGTCTATTCTAGAGAATGTTCCATGTGCACTACAAAAGAAAGTATGCTTGGTTGTTGTTGGGTGGAGTGTTCTGTATATGTCTATGAGGTCAGTTTGGTTCATTGTGGCATTTCGATCTTCTGTGTCTTTATTGAGCTTCTTTCTGGATGTCCTGTCCTTCACCGAAAGTGTTGTGTTGAAGTCTCCTACTATTATTGTGGAGCTGTCTATCTCACTTTTCAATGCTGAGTTTGTTTTATGTATCTCGCAGCCCTGTCATTGGGTGCATAAATATTTAATAGTAATATCTTCTTGGTATATTGTCCCTTTAATCATTATATAGTGTCCTTCCTTATCCTTTCTGATGGATTTAACTTTAAAGTTTATTTTGTCAGAAGGTAATATTGCTACTCCTGCTCATTTTTGACTGTTGTTGTTTGCTTGATCTATATTTTCCATCCTTTGAGTTTTAGTTTGTTTGTGTCTCTAAGTCTAAGGTGTGTCTCTTGTAGGCAGTATATACACAGGTCTTGTTTTTTAATCCATTCTGCCACCCTCTGTCTCTTTATTGGTACACTTAGTCCATTTTTATTCAGGGTAATTATGGATAGGTAGGAATTTAGTGCTCTCATTTTGGTGTCTTTTTTTATGTGTTGTTGACAGTTTCTTTTTCCCACTTAATTGTATTTGCCTAGTAAATTAACTTTATATATTGTCCTTTCCTCATGTTCATTGGTTTTGATTTTGTTTCTGCTGAGTCTCTATTTTTTTCTTGCATTTTATTTTGATGAGTAGGATAGTTGTCTCCTTTGTGGTTGCCTTATTATTTACCCCTATTTTTCCAAATTTAAACCTAACTTTTATTTCTTTGTATTACCGTATCTTCCTCTCCATATGGAAGATCTATGACTACATTTCTTACTCTTTCTTTATTGTTTTAATGCTGTCTCCTTTTACATAATAACATTATTGTTACCCTGTTTTTAGCTTTTTTTTTTTTAAAATCTCCCTTTGCTTTTTTTGATTTCCCTGTCTGGGTTGAGTTCTGATTGCTCTGCTCAGTGTTGTAGTCTTGGGTTGATACCTCATATTATTGATTTTCTAACCAAAGAACTCCTTTTCATATTTCTCGTAGTTTTGGTTTGGTTTTTATGAATTTAAACTTCTGTTTATCTGGAAATGTCCTAATTTCACCTTCATATTTGAGAGACAGTTTTGCTGGATATATGATTCTTGGCTGGAAATTTTTTTCCTTCAATTTTTTAAATAAGTCTTCCCATTGCCCTCTTGCCTGCGAACTTTCTGCCGAGTAGACCGAGCTCATTCTTATTGACTCTCCAAAGTAGGTGAGTTTTCCTTTTATCCCTAGGAGCTCTTACAATTCTCTCTTTGATTTTGACAAATTTGATTATAATATGTCTTCGTGACTTTCTTTTAACATCTCCCTTATGTGGAGTTTGATGAGCATATTGCATAGATATCTTCTCATCTTTCACGATATCCGGGAAGTTTTCTGCCAACAAATCTTCAACAATTCTCTCTGTATTTTCTGTTATCCCTCCCTGTTCTGGTACTCCACACACTCGGAAGGTATTTCTCTTGATAGAGTCCCACATGATTCTTAAGGTTTCTTCATTTTTTTTTAATTCTTTTATCTGATTTTTCTTCAAATATGTTAGTGCCAAGTGATTTATCTTCAAGTTCAGAAATTCTGGCTTCTACTTGCCCAATTCTGCTCCTCTGACTTTCTGCGGAGTTATCTACTTCTGTTATTTTATTGTCAATCTTCTGAATTTCTGATTGCTGTCTGTGTATGGATTTTTCCAGCTTATTAAATTTTTCTTTCTGTTCCTGAATAATCTTTCCAACTTCTTCAATTGCTTTCTCTGTGTGTTCCTTGGCTTCTTCTGTGTATTGCCTCATTTCCTTCCTGATGTTTTGAAGGGTTCTGTACACTAATCTTTTGTATTCTGGCTCTGGTAATTCTAGGAATGCACTTTCATCTAGAAGATCCCTGGATTCTTTGTTCTGAGAGCTTGTTGAAGTGATTATGATCTGTTTCTTTATGTGACTTGCTTGATATTGACTGTTTCCTCTGAGCTATTTATAAGTTCTTGTATTAGTTTATGCTTGCTAACTGTAGCATAGCTTCTTGCTTTGTTTTGTTTTGATATACACAAATGGGTTGCTTGAGTGAGCTAGCTTGATTATTTTCATGTTTGGAGCTCTGACGTCCTGTCCCCAGATGGCTAGAGGTATTATCAGGTATATCAGTCTAAGAGTCCATTCACTTTTCTTGTATGAATTCAACTCAGGTGTCCCAGTAGCTGATCATCAAATGTGTGGTACATGCTCTGTCCCACAGTCTTAGAGGGGCAGGCATGATTGGTGTATGTACTGGTATCTGATTGCAGCAGGCGGTCACTCTCTGATCAAGACAGGGAGCTGACAACCGACCCTGAGTGTCTCTGAGGAAAGCGCATCCCTCTTCCCTAGAGAATGCAGGTGGGTTGGTTCTGCAGACCGACCATGGGCACCCAACATTTTTGGTTGTAAAGACTGGGAGGTACCAGTTATCCTTGGACCCCTGTTGCAGGTGGCTGGGTGACCTGAAGGGAGCTACCAGCCCTTAGGTCCCTGAAGTGGGTAGGTGAGGACCTTGTTTAAGAGGCAAGGTGATGTCAAACATCAAACACCCACCTCTCCGCCGCACGGCGGAAATTTTTTAAGTTTTCCAACAAGGGCCTATTCTCCCAAAATAGGCCCACACTGGTCTACGCAGAAGGAAAATGTGCTCAAAGTCCGTAGACCATTTATGCCTGGACAGGAGACGCTTCTGTCCTGAGCTCCCCCAGTTAGTGGAGCTGGCAAATTATTTTTTCCCCCAATTGAAAATTTTTTCCTTCTCCAAGGCCGGGAGGATGGCTCTAGGTGGTCAACAGGGAATTCAGCTGCTAAAGCCAGCTTGGGGTTGTGGGGGCACAGTGAAATATATGCATGTACTTAGCTTTGCTGAGAGCGCCATACTTCTCAGGTTCCAGAGGTGTGAGTGGACTGTGTGGCTAGCTGCTTCTCCCTGAGGAAAGTGTGGCCGAACACTTGTATCACCCCTCTGCCACCACTCTGGGAGTGGTGCCTGAGGGCTCCCCGTGATTCACATCTGGTACCTCTTCTCCGCTTCTGAACTGTCTCTTCCTCCCCCTGCCCCTCAGTTCGTTTTCTAAGCTTGCCTTTGAAGCTCAGAGCTCCAAGCTTGTTACAAATATACTCACTTCACTTGTTTTTTCAGGTCTTTCTGGTAAAGAGGGCTCTCAGGATGCGTGTGTCTATTCCGCCATCTTGGCTCCCACATAGTTAACTTTTGCTTACCCCAGTGATTTTGTGATCTGTGGTTTCTTTCCTCCCTTCCCTCTCCCATTCTCCATGGTTCTATGAAGTTTAAAATTAACCTGTGTTCCTCTTGAACAAGCAGAACAACAATCAATAAGATCTGGGATAAGACAACCAGACAAGGAGGGCCCATCTTGAGACTGAAACCAGGATGGACTCAGAGGACCTCTATGAAAACCCACAGAAGGTCAACATATCTGAAATGTGCTCAACATGCTCCCTCAAAGGGGAACTGCCACTCTCCAGATACTTCAAGCCTAGCCCCAACCCTATAAAACCGTCTGGCTGGTCCCCAGCACACAGACAGTCTTTGGAGGAGTGCTATCCTTTCTTTCTCTTTTATACCCAATTACAATAAAGGCCTCTTGCTGCTTACCTCACCCCTGTCTCAGTATTGGCTTTGCGACAGGGGGCTGGAATCTGTGTTTTGTGGTAAAAATGTGACTTCTTACCAGAGCAGATGTAGGGGAAGTGTCCCACTTACTAGGCACTGTCACAGAGACTGCTCTGTTTTATTTGTTTGTTTTGGCCACACAAAAAAGTTGGCATGAAGTAGCCAGAAAATTGACAGCTGGGCCACCTCTGGTTCCAAAATGAGCAGGCCTTCTGGTCTTCCTGCTCACTTCCTTTAAATCTGCTCTCAGCCCTCACTCTGGGCTTCACTCCATGGTCATTCGCATTCCCATTTGATCTTCTCTAGCCTGACCTGAACCGTGACTCCCAAATGCCTTTACTGCTGCCCCGGAACAGCAGCTCTTCTCTAGGCCAAAGGCTAGAGCCCCTATCCCCTGAGCATTCCTGTCCCTGCTTCCCCGCTGAAGTTTATGCCAGAGAAAATATCTCAGGAATGGGAAAACACTAGATCCATGCTTGCCCTTGTGTAAAAGCAATGCAAGTATTATTTTACCAAAACCATTTTAACAGAAGGATTACTAGTACAAAACTCTAAAGAGAAAGTAAGTTTCTTTAATCATAAGAAAAAATTAAAAATATAGTATTTGCTCTTTCTTGTGTTTGTATGAATCAGAATTTTACCATTTTTGAAAAGAAGTTTTCAATAAATCTATGTTTGCTGTCTCTGCACCCTTCATATTCCCATATCCCCACTTGCTGTTGTTAGCTGACATTGAGTCGATTTGCACTTCATACCCATTGCAAATGCCAGTATTCTCCTTTATAATAATTCCCTCCCTGGAACCAAGAACACCATGATCCCTACCTTATTTGATCATATTCCTCTTGTAAAACCTAAACTTTGGGAAAACTCCACCCACCACATACCTGCCTCCATGTCCCTAATGTGGCTGGAGAAAAACACATAATTATTCTGATTCATCTTACCATAAATTTATGCACGCTACCTCAGGACTGCCTTTAATCCTGCCTCACAGTTGTACTTTATATACCTGGCTCATCCACCATTTCTCTTTTCTTTTCTCTTCAAGTTGTAATGCCTACTTCTCATCCTAACTTTCCGAAAATGACCTCATTTCCTGTTTCCAGGAAGAGCTTCTACTAGCTCCCCTCATGCACCTTCAGATCCACGGGCATCTACATCCCCATGTTCTGCCTTCCTTCTTTCCTATTCCTGTAGATGAGCAGACAGCCTTCTTACTTGAGGCCAGTCCCTCTGCTCCTATACCGCTGTTCCCCCCAAGGGCATTCTTAGCATTTCTCACCCCCTTTGTTGAACTATCCATGTTCCCCTCACTTTAGCATTGTTTCTGTCATCAGGAGACATCATTTATAAAGTTTCTTGACTTCACATCTGCCTCCAATTTTGTCCTGTTGCTCTCTTCTCCTTTATATTAAAGCTCATTGAAAGACTTGTATGTAGTCGCAAAACCTAGACCGTCTCTTTTCATATACCCTAAATCATGCAATCTCTGGCATCGTTTATACCACCAAGGACATATTTTCCAAACTCTGATTCTTCTTTTTCCAGTTTTCGCATTCCAATCACCAGTAATTTTCAGGGCATCCTGATTGCATTTCTGATCCGTTTCAGGCTTCAGAAGTTGGTGCAAATCTTCTAATTCTTCATCTGTAGCCTTAGTGGTTGGTGGGTAAATTTGAAAAATTGACATATTATCTGGGCTTACTTGTAGGCCTGTAGATGTTATTCTATCACTGACAGCGTTGTACTTCAGGACAGATCTTGAAATATTCTTTTTGATGATGAATGCAGCGCCATTCTTCTTCAAGTTATCATTCTCGGATAGTAGACCATATTGTTTTCCGATTCATAATGACGAATACCAGACCATTTCAGCTGACTAATACCTAGAATATTGATGTTTATGAATTCTATTTTATTTCTAACAATTTCCCGTTTTCCTATACTCATACTTCATACATTCCACATTACGATTATTAATGGATGTTCAGCTGTTTCTCATCATTTTGAGTCATGCCCCATCAGCACATGAATTTCCCAAAAGACTAACTCCATGCCCCTCATTAAGGTCAACTCTACTTTTAGGAGGCAACTCTTCCCCCGTCATGTTTTGAGTGCCTCCCAACCTGAGGGGCTCATCTTCTGGCTGTATAAAAGACATAGTTTTGCTGCTCTTAATTAGGCTTTCAATAGCTAATTCTTTCAGAAGCAGACCACCAGGTCTTTCTTCTTAGTCTGTCTTACTCTGGAAGCTCAGCTGAAACCTGTCCACTGGGCTGAACCTGCTGGTATTTGTCTAGTGGCAGCACAGCAACCAGGATCACAGCAACATGTGAGCCCCCTAAGTAAGACAAACCGATAGACGTGCATTCTGAATCTAATTTCTGGAATTTGTTTTTCAGATCTATTGCACCCTGCTTTTATTTTTCTGTGCCTTGTACACAATGTAAATTTTATCATTTATTTCTCTAAATTAAGCCACACAGCTCCCAAATCTAAAGTGTGAGCAGAACACTATTTTTTTTCTCTGTTATTTCAGTTGCATCACATTCCTATTCATATCCTGGTTGTTTTCTTGGAAGTCAAGAATCTCTGATGTCTTGGTGGTATCAGTATTCCAGAAATTATTGATGAGGATTCCTGAGGATTTAGGATGGGTGTGCCCTCTTCTAGAGCAGCTTCCTATTGATTGGGATTTCTTAAACTAATTTCAAGGTTGGAGAGTTCCAGACACACCTAGGCCTTATACACCGGGAGTGAAACTCCTTGGAAGATTGACTTTCAGACACCTCTTCCCAAAGAAATCTTGCTTATTTTTTTCTGCCCATTTCCACAATGAACCTAGAGCTTTTTGATAATTTTCTAGCAGCTGTGAGAAGAATAGGTTCAGTTTCTCTAGTTCACACTGACTTTGAGATTACAGTCCCACTCCCTTGGTTCAAGCACAACGTAGGGACCCTCAGGACTTCCACATAGGTAATTTCTGGGCCAGTCTTCCATTTTCTGGGTTTTATATACCCCTAGAATTAAAACTTTAGTGTACAGAGTGATTTTAAACTGTCCTTCAGGATAAAATTGGGTTTAGAGCTCAGACATTTTCCGGGCATAAATTTTTATCAAGAAGTGAACCAAAAGTTCTCCATTGTAATCACTTCTATACTCTTCTTTCTTTCTTTTCTATATGTCCAGCATTTTGTATTATTTCACGAGGATCATAGAAATTAGGAAATCAGCCCATCCCTTACGAGCCCTGAACCTGTTTCAATTTTTTTTTGCCTGATTTTAAATAGAAGGTCTTCTTAAGAGAAGCTACTGCTCCTAGTTTTAGAGCTTCTAAGTTGATATTAGAGCTCCCAAGTTGACTACTTTGTCTTTTCCAGTCTTTGGTCTGGATTTACATTGGTTGGTTTCACAACCCGCTGTCCATGCAGTTTGCTTTCACATTCAATGCTGGCTTTCCATAGACCCTCCAGGCCCAGTCTGGATGCTCAGGTTCTATAAATGGGGACCTTGCAGCAGGCTTAGATCTTCATCAGGCAGGTGGAGGAAGCAAGCTTGTGTTACAAGCTCCTTTCCTCATGTCCCTGTTGCTCTGGGTCTCTGTTAAGAAATGAAAAGTACCTCAATCCCTTTAGAGAAGTATCTTTACAGAGCTGAAAAATGATTTTAGGGCATAGTAGTAAATGATGGGTCAATTATGTTTGAAGTGTATTCCACTAAAATGCACATTTAAAATGGCATATTTTAATGTGTGTATGAAATGCTGTGTGTATATATGTGTTCATGGTAATTGTCTTCTCTGATCGCAAGTGCCAGTGTGGACATCGTGATAACACAGTCTCCTGTGTCTTTGACTGTGTCTCCAGGAGAAATGATCACCATTAGTACAAGCCCAGCCAGAGTGTTGGCAGCATCTTAGCCTGCTATCAGCAGAAACTAGCACAGGCTCCTAAGCTGAATATCTCCTTTGCACATGAACCAGGCATCCAAGATTCCTGACTGCTTTAGTGGCAGTGGGCCTGGGACAGTCTTCACCCTCACAATCAGCAGCTTCCAGGGTGAGGATGTGGTAGATTATTGCTGTTTGCAACATTGTGCCTACGTTCTCACAATGTTTCAGCCTTGAGCACAAGCTCTTCCCCAGGGCTAGAGGCCTGTGAGTCTTCACTGCACCAGCGGCTTCCTTCCCACACACTCCTGAACATGCACAGTTCCTCTATCTGGCCCAAGAGCCTCATCTCCTAGAGATGGAGTTTTCTCTCCAGAGGGACCCTCCTATTCAGATAGGTCTACATTTTGAAGTGAGATATGAACTAGATGCTTCAAGCCACATAGGCCTGTGCACTTGATCCAGTTAGAGACCATTTTGGCTTGATTTTCCTTCTGTACTCGATTAGACAGTAACTCTGGCTCATCCTTGTTTGCCTTTCATTTTAGGTTCACGAGGGCAGATCCTGCTCAGTAGGTGCCAGAATCTCTGCTATCTCCCAGGAGAGAAAGTCTCTATTAGCTGCAGAGCCAGAGTCTTGTCTACACTGACTGGAAACACTACTTGGGTTGTCATCAGCATCAACCTGAACAGGGACCTACGGGCCTCATTTACCATACTTCCTCTACACGTGTTGTGATGCTGAGCAGGTTTCAGTAGCACTTGCAGACTAATACAGACTAGAAAAAAAGGCCTGGTGACCTACTTCTGAGAAATCAGCCAGTGAAAACCCTATGGATCAGAACCATCAGATAATATTGTGCATTGAATTTTCATGAGTCAGGGACTCACAAGATGGCAAGTAAAAACGAGAAAGAAATATGGTTCCCTTCAGTCACTAAATTAAACTTGGGCCCCTAAGGGATTAATGTAAAGAGGAATTGACAAAAAATGAAAAAAGAAATGGGAAAACTATCACTTTTCTAGAATGATAGAGTTAATGAGTTAGAGTCTGGCCTTTGAAAGATTGAGTGACACTGAAAGACATGGAGAGAGGAGAAAAGGGCAGTAAAGTGGGAGCTTAGAACAGGAAAACACCTTCATTGATGTTGACCAGGAAGACTTGGCGGAAAAATGTAAGAGAGGAATACTCCCTTCTGTGAGGGAGATTTTAAATATGAAGGGCCCAAGTTTAATATTGGGTTAGGTCCAGAGTTATGAGGCATAACAGAAGAGAAAGGAAAAAGTCCAGGAAAACAAGGAAATAAAATGGGAATATTTGAGAGTCAAGAATGCACAGGGAAGAAAAAACTGATCTTTCAGCGCGTAAAGCACACTGGACACTACCCCAAATCAGTCATGTGATCTATCCATGTGAAACATGCAGGTTCCTGTGATATGAAAACTCCTGACAAAGTCTACAAGAGATTTTTAGAGGATTTTTTTTCTTTAGTTTACCACAAAATGGGACCCAGCAGAAGTCACATCCCATAATTTTCTCCTGGAACCTACAAATACTCCAAGGAATTAGTCAGGAGATGCAGGCTTTGGGACAGAGAGAGGAAGCGTGCATGTTCAGGGCTGAGCAGAAAGGAAGCAGCTGGTGCAGTGAAGACTCACTGGCCTGTAGCCCTCAGGAGGAGGTTTTTGTTTGAGGCTGAAGCACCGTGGGTGGAGTATTATAACCTTGCTGACAGTAATAAACTGCAGTGTCTTCAGCCTGGAAGTTGCTGATGGTGAGAGTGAAGTCTGTCCCAGACCCACTGCCACTGAACCGGTCAGGGACCCCAGATGCCCTGGTCGAGGCATAGTAGATGAGCAGCTTAGGAGCCTGTCCTGGTTTCTGCTGGTGCCAGGCTAATAAGTCTTTCTTGTTGGAGCTGTAATAAAGACTCTGGCTGGCCTTGCAGTTGATGGTGACCGTTCCTCCTTGAGACGCAGCCAGGGAGGCTGGAGACTGGGTCATTATGATGTCCCCACTGGCACCTGTAATCAGAGTGGACAATTACCATGCATACATATATACACACACTTTTTCATAGGCACATGAAAATATCCCCCCAATACCAGAACATTTAGTGATATTAGGTATCAGCACACAATTGGTTCCATTTGGAAATAACCATCATTTCCCACTATGCCTTAAAATTATTTCTCAGCTCTACAAAGATACTCCTCTGGGGGGATTGAAGTACATTTAATTTCTCACCAGAGGCCCAGAGCAACAGGGACATGAAGAACAGGGTCTGTGGCACCATCTTGCTGCCCCTGCCTGCCTGATGCAGATCAGCTCACATTGAAGAGGCCCCGTTTATAATATCTGAGCAGCCAGCCTGGGTGTGGAGGGGCCTATGCAAAGCAATCAGTGAATTGAAAGCAGATTACACGGACCATGGTTTGTGAAACGGTTTGTGAAACTAATGTACATCAAGAGCCAAATATATTACGGAAAGTATAATTTTATCACTAGAAAATACACAGAAGTGTACTTAGAAGCTCTAATATCAACTTAAAACCTCTCGCAGTCCAGTGGATTCCAACTTAGGGCAATGCCATGTGTTACACAGTAGAGCTGCTCCATAAGGGTTTTCTTGCCTGTATTCTTTATAGAAGCAGACTGACAGGCTTTTCTTCCAGGGTACCACTGGGTGTGTTCAAACTGCAACCTTTAGGTTAGTAGCCCGTCACAACTGCTTGAAAAACCCATGACCTAATAAATAGCTTTAGGTATAACTTAAAAACAGTCTTAAATGGTTTCAGGTTCCATAAATGATGGACTAGTTTCCTCAAATCAACAGTTTTGGGAAATGATAAAAAATGCTGGAAAAAAATATTAAAGGAAAGGGAAGAATAGGGGAAATTTTTGCCTCAATGTTTCATAAAAATTTATAGTAGAAAATGTCTGAGCTCTAAAGACACTTGTAACCTGAAGGATATCTAAAAGACACTGCACGCATTTGAGATTGATTCCAGACTTATGCAAGGCCCAGAGAAATGGAAGACAGGCCCAGAATTCACCTGTGTGGAAAGTCCTCAGGGATCCTATATTGAGCTAGGCCTTACCAGGGCTCAGATCAGAAAGGAAGCGTGAACCAAAGAGAAAGTGGAACCTATCATGTCCACAACGGCTAAGATCTAAGAAGAGGGCTCTAGATTCATTGTGGAAATGGACAGGAAAAAACAAACATGATTTCCGTGTAAAATTATGATTCAATACCAATTCTTCAAGGAGTTTCATTCCAGGTATGCACAGCCTCGGTATGCCTGGAGCAGCTCAATCTTCAAGTTGAAACTCCATCTCTCTCACTTTGGATATGTTATCAGGAGGGGCCAGTCCCTGGAGAAGGACATTATGCTTCTTAGAGTAGAGGGTCAGTGAAAAAGAGAAAGAGCCTGAAAGAAATGGATTGAAACAGTGGCTGCAGCGTAGGGCTCAAACCTAGCGAAGGTTGTGAGGATGGCTCAGGGTCACGGAGTGTTTTGTTCTCTTGTGCATAAGGTCACTATACTGATTTGAGGGCACATAACAACAGTAACAACAACAATACCGTGATATGAATACAAATGTGATGCAACGAAAATAACCGAAGGAATTCTGTTCATACTTCAGATTTGGGCATTATATGAGTTTATTTAAAGAAATAAATGACAAACTTGACATTGTATGCAAGGTACAGAAACGTAAAAAGGAGACATTTCAGATCTGAAAAAGAACCAACTGAATTTCCAGAAATTAGAAATAGAATTACCAAAATTTTAAAACTCAGTAGGAGACTTCCACTTGTAGGCTAAATGGAATATCAAGGATAAGATTTACCCTAAAGCATGAAAAAAAAAAATTAATTAAAATTTTATTTAATGGTTAACTCCCTCAAATCCTAGTCTACCAACAGTGGTCTCAAAAACAATAATAATAATAATAAAAACTCCTGGGGATCTACTTCTGAAAAATCAGTCTTTAAAAACCATATTGATCACAGTTCTACTCAGACACACGTGAGTCACCATAAGTCAGAATCAACTCAGTGGTGAACTCCTTTTAATCTTACAGAACTAGATTGCCAGGCCTTTCTTCCAAGGCCCCATTGTCGGATTTCAACTGCTAACCTTTGGTTAGTAGTCGAGCACAAAACATTTGCTCCACATCGCTAGCTAAATCTTAGTTTTGGGCAGAAAATCCAAGATGATATGTGGCCATTACTGCCATATTCAAAAAGCAAGTCAGAAGAGAGCACCCTACAAGATTTTCTACCACTACCCTGTGCTCTCAGACTTCACCATCATGCTCCCTGGCTCTTGGCATAAATGCCCCCTTGCCAAACCCCACCGTGGCCTCGGCCCTGCTTATGTGAGCCTCATAAAGGAAGCCTTTTCTAAGGAATGGAACCTGAGCAACATCACACAAGAGAGAAGCTTCAGGGTGGTGACACCATCCAAATCCTCAGGCTCCTGCTCTACTCTGTTCCAGGTAAGAAGGTATTTGCAAACCTGGAAATGGAGTTTTCTCTGCAGAGTAATCCTTCCATGAAGACCTACAATTTTAAAAAGAGATATGAAATAAATGTTACAGCAACACAGGCCTGTCCACCTACCACACTTACACTATTTTGGCTGGATTGTTTCTTCTATCCCTGATTGCACAGCTTCTCTGCATCATCCCCATGTGCACGCAGTGCCCTAATGGGTGGTCTGTGGTAAGGTAGTCCTCAGGCTGGGTCACAATGCAAAATCATCAAGGAACCATGTGTTCCAAGTATGTGGCTGGGACTGAGAACCAACAAGTGTCCTCGCACTCACCCAACTGACCTACTAGGCAGTCACGACAGCCCTTCTTCTGCAATGTCCCTCCAACACCTTTTATTGGCTGGAATTTTGTTGAGGATATTGGTCTGTAATTCTCTTTTTTTGTGGTTCCTGTGTCTGGCTTTGGTATTAGGTTATGCTGGCTTCCTGTAACGAGTTCGAGAGTATTCCTTCCTTTTTTACAGTCTGAAATAGCTTTAGTAGCACTGGTGTTAACTCTTCTCTGAATGTTTGGTAAAATTCTCCAGGAAAGCCTTCTGGGCCAGGGAGTTTTTTTTTGGTTTGGTGGGGGGGAAGATTTTTTTTTTATTACCTCTTTAATTTCTTCTTTTGTGATGGGTTTACTTATTTTTTTCTACTGAAGTTTAGTGTTAGTTTAGGTAAGCAGTGTGTTTCTAGAAAATTGTCCATTTCCACTAGGTTTTCAAATTTATTGGAGTGCAATTTGTCATAGTATTCTGTTATGATCCTTTTTATTTCAGTTGGATCTGTTGTGATATTGCCCGTCTCATTCAGGTTATTTGTTTCCCCTCCTGGCAGTGGGTTTGGTTTTTGGTTCCTGTTTTTCTTTTGTCAGTTTGGCCAATGATTTGTTGATTTTGCTGATCTTTTCAAAAAAACCAGCTTTCGGTCTTGTTGAATCCTTCAATTGTTTTTCTATTTCATTTATTTCTGCTCTAATCTTTTTTTTCCTTTCTTCTGGTGCCCAAGAACTCCTTTTTCTTCTCTCTATTACTTCAAGTTGTACGGGTAATGTTTTGATTTTGGCCCTTTCTTCTTTTACGGTGTGTTCATTTATTACTATAAATTGACCTCTGAGCACTGCTTTTGCTGTGTCCCAAAAGCTCTGGTAAGATGCCTTTTCATTCTCATTGGAAACTATGAATTTCTTTATTTTCTCCTTGATTTCTTCTATAAACCAGTAGCTTCTCTCTCTTTTTTTTTTTTTAATAGTACTTTAAATGAAGCTTTACTGAACAAACTAGTTTCACATAAAACAGTACACACATTGTTTTATGACATTGGTTAACAATGCCATATCATGTCAACACTCTCCCTTCTGAAACTTAGGGTCCCTATCACCAGCTTTCTTGCTCCATTCTGCCTTCTAGTCCTTGCCCCTAGGCTGGTGTGCCCCTTTACTCTTGTTTTGTTTTATGGGCCTGTCCAATCTTTGACTAAATGGTGAACCTCAGGAATGACTTCATTACTGAGCTGAAAGCATATCTGGGGGCATACTCTCAGGGTTTCTCCAGTCTCTGTAAGGCCAGCAAGTCTCCAGCTCTGTCCAGGACCCTCTTTTGTGATCCCTGTCAGAGCAGGCATTGATGGCATCCAGGCACCATCTAGTGGTGCTGGATTCAGTCTGCTGGAGGCAGTGGTAGATGTGGTCTTTTAGTCCTTTGGATTAATCTTTTCTTTAGATCTTTAGTTTTCTTCATTCTTCCTTGCTCCCGAAGGGGGGAGGCCAGTGGATTATCCTCAATGGCTGCTCACAGGTTTTTAAGACCCTAGATGCTATTCACCAAAGTAGAATGTAGGACCTTTTCTTTATAAAGTATGTTACACCAATTGAGATAGATGTTCCCAGAGACAATGGTCTCCACAGCCCTCAGCCCAGCAATTTGTTTCCTCAGGGAGTCTGGATGTGTTTATGGAGCTTCCATGACCTTGCCTTGTACAAGTTGTGCTGTCTTCCCCAGTATTGTGTACTGCCTTCCCCTTCACCAAAGTTACTACTTATCTATTGTCTTTTTAGTGTTTTTCCATCTCCACCCCTCCCCTCCCTCTTAACCATCAAAGATTTCTTCTTTTTGTGTGTAAACCTTTTCATGAGTTTTTACAGTAGTGATGTCATACAATATTGGTTTTTTTTTTTGTGATTAACTTAACTCACTCGGCATAATGCCCTCCAGGTTCATCCATGTTAGGAGATACTTCACAGATTCATCATCGTTCTTCATCATTGTGTAATACCGCACTGTGTGTATGTACCACAGTTTCATTATCCATTCATCTGTTGATGGGCATCTAGGTTGTTTCCATGTTTTTGCCAGTGTGGAGAACCTTGCAATGAATATAGGTGTGCATATGTCTATTCGTGTAATGACTCTTGTTTATCTAGGATATATTCCTAGGAGTGGCATTGCTGGATCATATGGTATTTTTATTTCTAGCTTTCTAAGGAAGCACCATATCATTTTCCAAAATGGTTACATCGTTTTGCATTCCTACCAGCAGCACATTAAAGTGCCAATCTCCCTGCAACCTCTCCAAGATATGTTATTTCCTGTTTTGTTTGATTGGTGACAGTAATGCCATGGTGGGATGGTATCTCATTGTGGTTTGATTTAAATTTTTAATGGCTAAAAAAAAAAAAATTTTTTTTTTTTTTTATCTAATCGCTACTTGGGTTTGGGTTTTAACAGCTAGTGATTGGGCGCATGTTCTCTTTTGTCTGTTAGCTGCTTCAATGTCTTTGGTGAAGGGTCTGTTCACTTCCTTTGCCCATGTTTGAATTGAATTATTTGCCTTTTTGCTGTAGAGGTATTGGATTTTCTTGCAGATTTTGGACATTAGACCTTCGTTTGATTCGTAACTGTGAAAATTTTTTTCCTACTCTGAATTTCTCTGTTTACTGTTTTGGTGAAGACTTTTGATGAGCATAAGTGTTTAATTTTTAGAAGATCCCAGTTATCTAGCTTATCTTCTGGAGTTTGTGTGTTGTTGGTTGTGGTGTGTATCCTATTAATGCCTTGTATTAGGACCTCTAGCGTTGATTCTTTTTTTTTTTTGTTCTATGACCTTCATATTTTTTGGCTTTATATTTAGTTCTTTGTTCCATTTTGAATTAATTTTTTATATGGTGTGAGGAATGGGTCCTGTTTCATTTTTTTACATATGGACCTCCAGTTTTGCTAACATCATTTGTTAAAAAGAGTGTCTTTTCCCTATTTGTTGGACTTTGGACCCTTGTCGAAGATCAGGCGACCAAAGATGGATGGACTTACATCTTCGTTCTCAGTTGTGTTCCATTGGTCAATGTGTCTGTTGTTGTATCCATAAGGGATGTTTTGATTACGGTACTGTAACTGTATAGGAGGCTCTGAGGTCAGGTAGTGCTTGTCTTCCTACTTATTCTTCTTACCATTTTTTTTTCAATACTGCTTTACTTATCTGGGGCTTCTTCCCTTTCCATATAATCTTAATGACAAGTTTTCCCGTCTCTTAAAGAGTATTGTTGGTACTTTGATCGGGGTTGTACTGTATGTGTAAATCACTTTGGGTAGAATTGTCATTTTCACAATGCTGAGTCTCCCTATCCAGGAACATGGTATGTTTTTCCATTTATGTAGATATGTCCTGTTTTCCTGCAGTAGTGTTTTGTAGTTTCTTTGTATAGGTCCTTTACATCCTTGTTCAGGCTTATTCCTAAGTTTTTAATTTTTTTAGGGGCTATTATAAACGGTCCTGTTTTCCTGATTTCCTTTTCATTGTTGTCTTTATTGTTGTATAGATATCCAACCGATTTTTGTGTGTTTATCTTGTATCCTGGGACTGTGCTGAATCTTCCTATTAGGTCTGGTAGTTTTCTTGTGGAGTCTTTTGGATTTTCTGTGTAGAGTATCGAATCATCCACAAATAAGGACCGTTTTACTTCTTTACTTCCAATTTGGATGCCCTTTGTTTTTCTTTCTTTCCTTCTTGCTCTAACTAGAAGTCCCAGCACAATGTTAAGTACGAGAGGGGATAACTGGCATCCATATCTTGTTTCTGTTCTTGAGGGGGAATGTTTTCAGCATCTCTCCATTAAGGATGATGTTGTCCTTTGGCTTTGCATAGATGGCATTTATTATGTTGAAAAATTGCCTTTCTATCCTATTTTATCGAGAGTTCTTACCAGGAATGGGTGTTGGACTTTGTGAAATTCCATTTCTGCATCTATTCAGATGATCGTGTGATTCTTCTCTTTCCTTTTACTAATGTGGAGGATTCCATTGATTGATTTTCTAATGTGGAACCATCCTCACATACCTGGTATGAATCCTACTTGGTTGTGGAGTGTTTTTTTTTTATTTTTTATTTTTTTATTTTGCTGAATTCTATTGGGTAGAATTTTGTTGATAATTTTTGCATGTATGTTCATCAGAGAAATTGGTCTGTAATTTTTTTTTTTTTTTTTTTTTGGTCTACTATTTTTTGTGTCAGTGTTATCCTGGCTTCATAGAATGAATTTGAAAGTATCCCTTCCTTTTCTATGTTGTGAAATATGTTGAGTGGTATTGCTGTAAGCTCTTCTCTGAATGTTTGGTAGAATTCTCCAGTAAAGCCATCTGGGCAGAGACTTTTTTTGTTGTTGTTGGGAGCTTTTTTCTTACTTTTTCTCTCTCTTCTCTTATCATGGGTCTGTTCATATTTTCGATATCATTTTGTTTTAAGCTGTGTAGGTAGTGTTTTTGTAGAAATTTGTGCATTTCCTCTAGGTTTTCAAATTTGTTGGAGTATACTTTTTCATAACACTGTCTTATGATTCTTTTTATTTCACATGGGTCTGTTGTAATGACTCCCATTTCATTTCTTATTTGTATTATTTGTGTCTTCTTGTGTTTTTTCTTTTGTCAGTTTGACCAGTGCTTTGTCAATTTTGTTGATCCTTTCAAAGAACCAACTTTCTATTGTTTTTCTATCTTCTATTTCATTTATTTCTGCTCTGATTATTTTTTCCTTTCTTCTGGTAGCTGGGGTCTTCTTTTGCTGTTCTCTTTCGATTTGTTCAAGGTGTAAGCTAATGTTATGAATTTTGTCACATTCTTCTTTTTTGATGTTTCATCTCTTGCTATAAGTTGACCTCTGAGCACTGTCTTTGGAAAGATGTGTTTTCATTCTCATCTGATTCTAGGGTTTTTTTTTGTTCTATCTCTGATTTCTTCAGTTTTGATTTGATAGATGTTTTCCTTTGTTCTTCTTGTTGTTAATTTCTACTTTTATGACATCCTGGTCAGAGAAGATACTTTGTATTTCTCAGTGTTTTTCATTTTGTTGAGTGTTGCTCTGTGTCCTAATATGTGGTCTGTCCTGGAGAACATTCCATGTGCATTGGAAAAGAATGTGTACTTTGCAACTGTTGGGTGGAGTGTTGTATATATGTCTATGAGGTCAAGTTAGCTGATTGTGCCCATTAGTTTTCTGTATCTTTGTTGAGTTTCTTTCTAGATGTTCTGTCCTTTACCAAGAGTGTTGTGTTGAAGTCTTCTACTATTATTGTGGAACTGCCAATTTCTCTTTTCAGTGCTGTTAGAGTTTGTTTTATGTATTTTTAGCTCTGTCATTGGGGCATAGATATTTATTATGGTTAAGTCTTCATGATGGATCATCCCTTTAGTCATTATACAGTGCCAATCTTTGTTTTTATGGTGGGCTTTGTTTGAAAGTCTATCTTACCTGAGATTAATATTGCCACTCCTGCTCTTTTTTGGTAGTTATTTCCTTGATATATTTTTTCCATCTTTTGATAATTAATAAATTTACATGTTTGTTTCTAAGGTGTGTCTCTTGTAGACTGTGTGTTGATGGAGTCTTTTTTTTTTTAATCCATTCTGTCACTCTGTGTCTCTTTATGGGTGCATTTAGGCCATTTACATAAAGTGTGATTACTGATAGGTGTGATTTTATTTCTGTGTTGTGTATTGCTTTTTTTTGTGGTGCTAACATTTTCTTTGTTCCTCTTACTCTGCTGTGCTGAGTTCCTTTTGTTTGTGGATTACTTGTTCATCTCTTTTTTTATGTATATATTGTTTTTATTGAGACTTTATCTTTTCTATTTCCTTGAGTAGGTTCTGTAAATTTCTTTGGGGTCACCTTGAAATTTACCCTTAACTTCCTAATTTGAACCAGTCTAGTATTACTTGGTATCACCTTGCTTTCCTCTGTGTTAGAAAGTTCTATCTGCACTGTTTATTGCCTCTTTTATTGTTCTGAGATTGTTCTCATTTATAGGTTAGTCTCTCCGGTTCCCTGTTGTAATTATTTTGGTTTTGGATAGTCCTTCAATGTTTCTTTTCTGTGTTGGTATCTGGCGGCTAAAATCTTGTATCCTAGGTTGAGGCTGTAGTCTGATGTCATTTTTTCTCAGGCTGAAGGACTCCCTTTAATAATTCTTGTAAGTTTTGTTTCATTTGCACATATTGCCCTAATTTCTGTTTATCAGGAAATGTCCTAGTTTCACCACCATATTTGAACAAGAGTACTGAAGGATATATTATTCGTGGCTGGCAATTTTTTTTCTTTCAGGGTTTTATATGTCATCCAATTGCCTTCTTGCTTGTGTGGTTTCTTCTGAATAATCAGAGTTTAGTGTCATTGTTTCTCGTCTGTATGTGACTTTTTGTTTTTCTCAAGCTGCTTTCAGGATTTTTTCTTTACTTTGGTTTTAGTGAGTGTGATTGTGATATGCCTTGATAATTTTCTTCTGCTGTCTATCCCAAATGGGGTTCACTGAGCTTTTTGGATGGTCAGCTTTTCATCTTTCATGATATTAGAGAAGGTTTCTGTTAGCAGTTCTTCATTAATCCTCTCTGTGTTGTCCATTTTCTCTCCCTCCTCTGGCAGTCTGATCACTTGCAAAATTTACCTTTTGATTGTATCCCACATAATTCTCAGGGTTTCTTCATTCTTCTTCTGATTTTTCCTCAAAGAGAGTTGTACCCAAGTCTTTGATTTCAGTTTTGCTGATCCTATCTTTCATCATTTAGAACCTGGTCCTCAGCCCTTCTATGACACTGCCCATTTCTTAAATATTGTGGTTTCCTTTTGAATTTCTTACTTTTGTTTTTTGAAGATTTCTAGTTGTGAATGTATTTTGGCATTTTGTTTCTGTATTGTTTTCCTGAATTCTTCCATGTTTTGTCTACTTTCCATGAATTTTTCTGCTTTTTCCATAAATTTGTCTATTTTTTCCTCGTTTTTGTTTTTTGTTTCTGCTCTTGGACAGTTCCAAATATTAGAGATTTGAATTCCGTGTCAGATAATTCTAGTGCCTTTTCTTCTACTGGAAATTCATCTGGTGTTTTATGTTGGATGCCTACTGGAACCATCTTTTCCTTTTTTATGCTTTGATATTGTCTGCTATCTACAGGACATTCAGTAGTTATTTTCCTCATTTATTGTAGTAGATCTGTTCATTTTGTCCTGCATTTTTTTTTTTAATTTGGTTGTGTCTAGCTGGTGGGCTGTGCATTGTTTGTTGTTCGCTTGTCCGTGGTCACGATATTTTCACCTCCTTGTCCAATGGGCAAGTCCAGTTGCTCAGCTATGGTGCAGCAGGCAGGTCCTGCTGAAGGTGAGTGGCAGGAGGTTTTGTGTGTGGCACGTACTATGGCCAACAGTGTGGAATGGTAATAAGGGCTGGGCAGGTTCACCAATTGCCGTGTTGTCAGCTGAGACTCATGGTGACCACATACGTGTAACAGAAGAACTGTGCTCCGTAGGGTTTTTAGTGTCTGACTTTTCTGCAGCAGGTCACCTTGTATTCTTCCGATAAGCCTCTTGTAGACTGAAACCTCCAACCCTTCATTTAGCAGCTAAGTGTGTTATCTGTTTGTACCACCCAGGGACTCCTGTGCTGTAGGTTAATAGCCTGCTGCTATTGAGTCAATTCCAAATTATAGAAAACTTTTTAGACACAGTAAAATTTCTCCAAAGCTTCCAAAGTGTAATCTTTATAGAAGCAGGTGCTCTACTGCCCTGGAGTTGATTCCGACTCATAGCGACCCTGTAGGACAGAGTTAAAGTGCTCCATAGAGTTCCCAAGGCTTTAAATCTTAACTATAAGTGGAATGCCACATCACACTCCTGCAGAGAAGCTGGTGGGTTCAAACCACAGACCTTTAGGTTAGTAGCCAAACATTTTAACCACTGCAAAACCAGGGCACCTTGTTAGGAGGGCCAAAAATTTGAGAGTGTAAATTCTGTACTTCTTTTTTATTTAGGGAATGCTGGTGGTGCAGTGATTAAGAGTTTTGCTGCTAACAAAAAGATCGGCAGTTTGAATCTACCAAATGATCCTTCGAAACCTTTTGGGGTGATTCTACTCTGTCCCATAGGGTCGCTATGATTCCCATTCCACTCCACCACAGGTTCAAGTTTTGGTTTTTGGTCCTAAGTTGACACCACACTAGGGGGCACTCAAGTCAAATTCTTGACATGTTTCTCCTTTTTCAACTTGCAGTCCAAAATGTTTTCTGTATTTGCCCGACTCATTAAAGTGTTATTGTTACAAAACCAAAAAAGAAAAAAAAAAAGAAACAAATTCACTGCCATCGAGACAAATTCTTCCTCTCTCTCTCTCTCTCTCTTCCTCTCACCCTCTCTCTGTTTGCCTGAAAATGTTAATCGAAGGCAACTTTCGTAAGAGATTTTCCACTGTTTTTTTTCTGTACAAGTTCTGAGTGTAGAAGAGCTCCTGTTATGTCCAGTATTAATTGCATAGTTTGAATCCAAGACACATCCGTTTCACTGAATCTTTTGACTTTACTGTTAAGCCAGAAGGAAAAGATATTGCTCTTTTGCTACTCAGAAATGTTATTGTCAAGCAAATATTTTCTTTTTTCCATATAATCAACAAGTTTAGCCCTTTTAAAAACAAAAATTATTTAAAAAAAAAAAAACCCATTGTCTTCATGGTACTTCCAACTAATAGTTACACCGAATGTGTCACAGTAGAATTGATCTCCACAGGGCTTCCTTGGCTGTAATCTTTATACAAACTGATCTCCCGGCTTTTCTTTGGTGTCACCATTGGGGGGATTGAGTCACCAATCTTTCTATTAGTGGATGAGAGCAAACTGTTTTTGCCACCCAGGAACTATTTGAATCTTTACTTTGCCTTAAATAAATATTGTTTGTGCATTCTTGGATGGAAGATTAATATTAATTCTCATAATCAGTTTTAAATTTCACGTAGGGCTGCTAGGATATTCGTCTATGAGAGAACCAAATGAGGAGGTCCCTAATTTCCAATTAAAAGACCTTGAAAGAGGAGCGAGAGCTGCCAAAGTCAGTTTCTATGAAGTTCTTACAGCCTGTAATTTTTGATAAACTTTGTGGTTTTATCCCCTGACTATTCCAGGAAACTCAAATTTATTTGACCTGGTTTTGGAAATCTTATCTTTTTGTGTTATCTCATTCTTTCTTTTTTAATTCAATTCCATTAGATTCAATGTGATTTGATTTGATTCAATTTATTACTGACCCTGCATTCTCCCCTTGGCCTAAGAGCTGTTGTAGAGGATGCAACATAAAAATTTCTAGAAATACTGAAATGTGAGTAGTTTATGCTTCAAAGAGCAATAATTTTGAGTTATCCTTGGCTCCTGATCAAGAGGATCAAGATAAGTTTTCTGTTAAGAGAATGCCGTCACTGTTTCTACTTGCTAATGAAGAAAAAAAAAAAATTTTTTTTGAAGAGATGGCATTATTATTATAAGACAAAGAATGGTTACTAAATAATGCATTGAGCCCTTAACTCTTGCTCACAGTTTTCAATTTTGGCTAACAGTTGATGAGACAAAGCACTTAAGGCAGAATCAACTGATTTCAGACATCATTTTAAGTGATTTAATTTGGTGTTTGATTTTTCCAGAGGGTCTTGATATCTTCTTATTAAAATTTATAGGATCAGGTTTTAAAATTCTTGAAACTATTTAATATGGAAGAAGACTCATGGAATTGGAGAACTCTCAGTCTATACTCTCCATTATTCTGCAGGCAAACTATAATATCCAAATAAAACTGTTTCAAAAATAACATTTTTCTTTGTCATCTTGGCATGTCCATAGAAATCCTCATGGCAAAGGCAGCTTCAGCAAGAAATTAAAAAGACTAAAATTCCCTTTTGTCCCCCAAAGTTTTCTTGGGCCCTGCAATCTCCATCTCTCGGATGAAGCAGGCTTTCTTACAATGTCAGACAAAAAGACACACCTCCTCACTGAACTTCTAGGCAAATTGTGGCTTCTAAGGAGGCTATCTGTTGAAGACAGAGGATCCTTTCATCAAGGGTGAGTTTTGAGAGGGGATCTCAGATGAATTAAAGAACTTACATGGCAGAGAATGCTCAGATACTCAATGGAATTAAGATCCCCTTTGCGGTGAGCTGGGGATCAGCAAAAAGATCCAGCACATGTTTCGGCCACATATCCTAAGGGTCAGTTGTGTGTCTCTATAGGATTTTTCCATTTATTCGAAGAGAAAAGTAGGAAAAATAATTCAGACATTTGGAAACAGACTCAGATTAGGAAGATGGAGAATAGGGTCTTGAGCCGCCAGAAAATCAGACATGTTAATATTCCCGCTTTTCATAGATGTTAGAGAGAACATCTAAACTCAGAAGATAAACGCTTTCACAGAGCTGTCCTGATCTCCCTGCAGTTAGAATATTTATCCGTGAATGTATCCCCTAAAAAAGTGGGTGACAATTGGCAGTTATTTATAGAGGGCAATCAGCTGTAATCACAGGTACCTCAGAGCCTAGGAATCCACTCAAGGTCACCTGCATGTGGAAACTTCCCTCTGCTGGGGGCTTGATCTCAATTCCTACACAAAGAAAAACTCTCACCTTTTTCCAGAAAGAACCTCCATTTGGGTCCACTTGGGGAAATGATCTCTTGTGTAAATCTGTTTGGTTTTGGGCTATTTGGGTAACAAAGTCTACAGAACAAAGTCTACAGAATGTGTGAGAGTTTCACACTCTACACCCCATAAACACTGACACTAGGGTAACTGACTCAAACAGTTCCACTTCCACAATTGTCTTCCTAAATCCTACAAACCACACTCTAGCTTTCAGTTCAGTGCACACCAAACTCCCAGTTTCTGACAACAGAGATAATCTACTGTAGAACCTACCTGTATAAGTTTCCTCCTTCATCTGAGTATGATCAACATGAGAGAATTAGAGAGGTCTGTTGCCCCCCACCTGGAACACATGGAGGTTATTTTTAATATTCTTTTACCAACTTTTGTTATTTGTGTCCAGTGTGGAGTGACCATCATTGACTGCTGGTCAGTTTTGTTGTCCAAGGCTGAGTATGGTTTCATAACATACAAGAGACAGTGATTCTTTAGAATTAGGAATATTGTGATGGCTCAGGATAGATAGCGTAAGGACATTTCAAGGCCATTTTCTGAGCAAGAAATATTTTTTACAAGATTATTTATTTTTTGGATATTTTACTTCAACTTATTAAAAAATCAAACAATCCTTCAGAATGGAATACCAGAACACTTAATTGTGCTCATGAGAAAACTATACAGAGACCAAGAGACAGTCATCCAAATAGAGCAAGGAAATACAGCATGGTTTAAATCAGAAAATGTTTAGTTCAGGTTAGTAGCTATCCCCCAAACTTTTTCAATCTGTATGATGAGCAAATAATTTGAAAAGGTGGACTATGTGAAGAAGAATGCAGCATCAGGATTGTTAGCAGCCAGCAATATTTAGATGACATAGCCATGCTTGTTGAAAGAAAAGACATGAAGCCCTTACTGATGAAGATCAAAGACTGCAGCCTTCAGTTTTGATTACACTTCAATATAAAGACAACAAAAATCCTCACAAATTGACCAATCGGCATCACCTTGAAAAATGGAAAAAAGATTGACATTGTGGAGGATTTCATTTTACCTGAGTCCATAAACAACACTCATGGAAGGAGCAGTCAGGAATCAAACAATTTATAGCATTGGGCAAATCACCTACAAAAGAACACTGTGAAGTGTTAAAAAGCAAATATGTCACTTTGAGAACTACAGTCCATTTGACCCAAACCATGGCATTTTCATCTGCCTCATTTTCATGTGAAAGCTGGACAATGACTAAGGAAGACCAAAGAAAAATTAATGTCTTTGAATTACGCTCTGGCAAATGATACTGAATATGTCACAGGTTTCCAGAAGAACAAACAAGTCTGTCTTGGGAGAGGTAGAGCCTGAATGCTTTGTAGAAGCCAGAATGGGGAGGCTTTCTCTCATGTACTTTGTACATGTTATCAGGAGGAACCAGTCCCTAGAGAACGACTTCATAATTATTGTAGTAGAGGACCATTGAAAAAGAGGAATGAGACGGATTGACACAGTGGCTGCCAAAAATGGGCTCAAACTTAACAATGATTCTAAGCCTGGTGCAGGCTGAACTGTGTCTTGTTGTGGTGTACACAGGGTTTCCATGAGTCAGAACCAACTTGCCAGCATGTAACAACAACAGCTTTATATGTATGTATAACGAAAGAGAGAGTAATAAGAGAGGCCATTCATCAATTTTAACAAATGATTACCAGGAATATCATATTCACTACCTGAGGCATAAAATTGTTTTCCTCTTTTCCCCTTGCCTTAAACTGACCTATTAGCTGTCTATGTGTAAGACACATTTTTTTTTTTTTTTTTTTCTTCCCTATCAAGCTCTTTTGACTTGAGGGCTCTTTAAGAGTTTCATTCACTGCGTCCCAGAGAGAGTTTGTAGCATTTGATTCAAACATTCTTAAACATTTAACCCGGTATCAGCAGATACCAGACAACCTTGAATGATCTCAAGGCCATCTCATTATTTACAGACGCCCTGTGGATCAGCACAGTGAGTGTGGGAGTTGCTTCCTTTTATAGATTAGCTGAGAGATAACCATGCAGGATGGTCATTCAGGGTCCCAGAGGCCAATCCTGGACAATCACCTATACATCATCAGGGTCTCTGATGGTTTCTTACAGTGTCAGGGCCATGTACATTGTGTCATTGACATGAATACATCCTTTTCCAATCCAAAGTGACCACTACTGCAGGGAGAACCAACTTTACCTCTGTTGGTTTTCCTTCAAACACAGAAGACCCTTTGTTATTTGCTCACCGGAGAGGCCCACCTTCCCCTCGGTTCTCTCCACACTGCTGTGCCCACCAAGGGATTTGCATGTTGTTTCCCAGGGAGGACCTTCCCTGGCCAAGTCTGAGATAAAAAGTCAGCTCTAATCTGCTTTGACTTATCAGGATTTATTCCTTCAACTTCTAAAATGAGGTTTCCTGCTCAGCTCTTGGGGCTGTTAATGCTCTGGACCCCTGGTGAGGACAGAGGGGGCATGGGAAAGGAGCAGGAGGTGGGGAGGGTGATCTCTGGGGGCACCACAGGTTCCTATGTGTTTTCTGTTCTCAAGTTAGATGAGTATGCCACTCCCACTCTGAGAGGCATGTGGTGTTTAGATCAGTGAAACTGAGGAGAACACAAGAGTAAAAGGGACCTGCTCCCTGGTGAAGATTTTCACAAAGAAAACCGAAAATCAAGCCAAACCCACTGCCATCGAGTGGATTCTGACTCAAAGTGAAATCCCCGTGGCCCAGTGCTTTGGAGTTTAGCTGCTAACCAAAAGGACAGCAGTTCAAATCAACCAGGTGCTCCTTGGAAACCTTACGGGGCAGTTCTACTCTGTCCTATAGGGCCAATATGAGTTGGAATCGACTCGAATGCACTGGCTTCACAAAGAAAGAGGTTCTTTTATGTCTGGTAGTATCAGAGTTGTTTTTTTTTTAATCGCCTATTTTGGAGTATGAATGAAAATCTCACTCGCGCATGCCTGCGCACAGATACACACACAATTTAGCCTGAAATAAATAGAAGGAAATCTTGACAATGGTTCTTAGCATTGGTACATAACCTTGCTCTTCTCTCTTGTCATTTTAGCATCCAGCGAGGATATTGTAATGACTGAGATTCCACTCAGTCTTCCAGTCACTCTTGGAGAGCTAGCCACAAACTCCTGCAAGTAGAGTCAGAGCCTCCTACATAGTAATGGGCAAACCTATCTGTACTGGTACCAGCAGAAGCCAGGCCAGGCTCCACAGCTCCTGATCTTTACGGTTCCTAACCGATTCTTAGGGGTCCCAGAGAAGTTCAGTGGCAGTGCATCAGGGACAGATTTCACTCTGAAATTCAGCAGGGTGGAGGCTGAGGATGTTGCAGTTTATTACTGCATGCAAGCTACAAAATATCCTCCCACAGTGAAAAAACCTTGCACAAAAGCTTCTCTGCTTGGGGTAGACCAGCTGCTCAAATGTGTGGCCTGTGTGGGGAGTCAGCCCAGCAGGTTCTCTGAGTCTGCTAAGAGGAAGATACTGGAGGATGTGTTGCATCTGAGGACTCTGGACCATGAGTGACTCTGCTACACCTGAGAAGGCTGTTCCGTTGTGGCCCATCAGGTGGACTAGTCTTAACATGGCAGAGCCAGCAGGGGTGATGGAGGAGGTCCAAATGTTCCTGCGAAACTAGACCTGATGCCAGGAGAGCTGACGGAGAGCTCATCCTAAGTCTCCTGCCTGTGTACATTTGTCAGTTAAATGTAGTCAGCATGACAGGCAGACAATTGACACAGACTGTAAAAACACAAGTTGAATACATGTGGAGGTTTAGAATGCTTCTTTGTATATTTTATCAGGATAATATTTGATGATATTTAGAAATTAGTCTTGTCCCACTCTCACAACCCCCTGCTTCTCACTTTACCACTTACACTTCCCCTTGAATTAAGATAGTTGAAATATCATTCTGTATTTGCTATCCTCAGGGGAGTGTGGCTGAGAAGGATTTGTGAAGATGTTGGTTATTGAGCCTTCAAATAGCATTTCATAAATTTATAAAGGACACAAGATCCTAATTCCACCAGTATTTTAATTTTCCCAGTTACTTCTTGTTGAGAAAAATAAGGAGTTCTTGGAATTTTAAACGTTGGGTTTTTTTTTAAAAAAAGAAAACAAAATATAGACTGAAAGATATAGGACATAGAACTTTGCCAATCCAGTAGTAGAAGGATACAAAATGACAGAAAAGATTTTCATTCGAAAGGTAAGAATATTAAGACTGTGGGTGGACTGCAAAAAATGGAATTTTGAAGGGCACATAACAGAGGTCAACTATTGGCCTGTGGATTCTCTCCCAGCTGTGTTTCTCTGTCTGGGCAAGGTCAGAATTCTGTCCACAAATTTCTCTGGCAAATTCTGCAAATGAACAAAAAGTCATGTGAATATCTTCACAGCTATAAATGATTTTTTCTCTTTGAAACCTTAAGTGATCCAGTTCTCATTTTTTCTACAGCCTCTGATATCACTAAAATAACATTTTTGCTTTTTATTCCTTTCGGTTTTGTAGTTTTTACAATGGTTGTGTTGGTCCTCCAACTCCTGTAATTTTCTACTTAGAAATGGTAATTTGTTTCATTTTTTAAAGTAAATTAATGTTTTGAAGATGATGACTTTGGGATTTTATTGTCATAAACAGAAGGAAAAGGACTAGCTTACATGACACTAGAGACAGAAGCACCACACTGTGCCTGCACAGCAAAGACCCAAAAAACTAAGTGAAACATCAATCCTGGAATCTGGAGCATCATATGGAAGAGATCAAGAATTGAGCCAAGCACCAAATGGAATAAGAAACTGACGGAGAATAGAGAGCGAGGAGAAAGTAGAGCGGAGGTCCCCTATCAGCTAAGGCAGCATGGATTCACCATCCTGGACTCCAGTTGACGATCAGCAAACAGGAAGTACAGGAAAGCACCAACACAGAGCTCCCAGTAGGAGACACAGCATCTGGTAACTAGCGATATAAGCTTTCCACTCACCATTCAAACATGAAATCAAAAGTGAGTAAAATTAATTTAGAAGAACCACGATTTTATCTAAATGAAAACTGCTTCAGATATTGTGGGCCCAGTGCTCTGAAAATAAACAAGTTGCATTTGAAATGGATGCTAATATTCTTTACAAAGAGTTACTTGGGTGATGCAAATGCTCACATTCTAGACTACTAAAAGGTGGGCATTTCAAACTAGCAAGAGGCTTCTTGGGGATAAGGCCTAGAGATCTGCTTCTGAAAGGTCATAGCCTTGAAAACCCTATGAGGTGTAGTTCTATTCTGCACACATGGTGTAACCATGAGTCAGAATCAATTTAGCAGCAACTAAAAACAACAGGATCCTGTAACAAATTCGTGTCTTCTGGCTTTTTTCATGTGCTCAATCCCTTGATGTATGGTAAATGTCAACAAACTTTGTCTGCAATTCACACACTCATTATCTTCTGTTTGAAAAACAAGAATTCAATAGTTAATTTTGTGTCAAGCATGCTCTATTATTTTTTATCTTATTACTGTCCAAAAGGTTTACAGTGGAAAAAAAAAAAAAACACTTTTACCAAGCAATAAGAGTCACAAGTTCACATCATACATTAAGTGAAAAACCACTGTAAGGAGAGAATTCAGACTGTTCTCCATTACTTTCATGGCAGAACTGCAGAGTCTCCACTTCCGCCATGTGTTTTCCTTATAACTAAGCTATCATTTTGAACAGGTTCCACTACCTCCAATGAGTGGCAGCCTAGAAGCTTTGGACATAGGCAGGTCAAGGCATAATTGGCTTCTCACCAAATGACTGCAACCAATATTTTACCCATCACCACCTGCGAGTAAGAATAGCTCATCAAAAATTATCAAAATATTAGTGCTTAAGGGATTAAGGTCTCAAGATGAAAAGGAAAAAAGATCAGGAAAAGTGAGGTGGGTTATTTCTAGTCTAAGGTTTAACCTCATGTTAAAGTGAAAGCTCTCTGCAAGACACATGGGTCTCATCACCTAAGTCATGGCAGAAGCCAAAGGGTTAGGAGGGAGAGGTCTTAAAACCATTGTACTCAGTTAAATAACAAAAACACACACACAAAAAAACCCATTTTGGTGGAGTACATTCCGACTTCTAATGGACCTATACAACAACTTAAAATGATGCTTTATTAGAAAATTTAAAAATATGAGTGAAAAAGCAAAACCATAGATACAGTAAAAAGTAAGTGGTTGCAGGCAGCTCCGGAGGAAGAGGGAGGGATGAATAGGTGGAGCACAGGGCATTTTTCAGGCAGAAATGTATGATCCTGTAATGGTCGAGCAATGATTTTATGCATTTGTCAAAACCCACAGGACTGTAGAAGACAAAGAGTGCACCCTAATGTAAATTATGGACATCAGTTAGTACTAATGTTTCACTGTTGGCTCATCACTGGTAACGAATGTACCCTGTGACTGTAAGACGTTAATAAGAGGAGAAACACCACACAGGGGAGAACAGGCGTGTGTGGTAGCTCTCTGCACTTTCTGCACAATTTTTCTGTAAACCTGAAACTGCTCTAAAGAATAAAGTCTTATTATAGACCTATATCCCTCATGAATGTAGATGCAAAAATCCACAACAAACTTGCAGCCAATAGAATTAAATAACATATCAAAAAAATAAGTCACCATGACGAAGTGGGATTCATACCAGGTATGAAAGGACGGTTCAACATTAGAAAAACAATTAATGTAATCCACCACATAAATAAAACAAAAGACAAGCATCACTGTGTTGGCAGCTCTTGTGTGAAGGTGAGAAGAGAAGGCAGAGGGTTACAGAAGCTGGTTGAGTGGACACGGAAAATACAGAGTGGAGAGGAGGAATGTGCTGTCACATTGTTGGGAGAGCAACTAGGGTCACAGAACAACATGTGTATAAGTTTTTGTATGACAAACTGACTAGAATTTTAAACTTTAACATAAAGCACTAGACAAAAAAAAGAAATAAAATTAATAGCATTCTCTTACACATGCACCTACCAACAAGACAATCTAAACATTCTCTTTTTAAAATAGAAATATGCATATATGTTTCCTTATATGTATATAAAGGTGGCGCGAACAGTTATGCACTCAACTACTAGCAGGAAGTTTGGTGGTTCGATCCTACACAGTTGCCCCTCAGAAGACAGGTCTGGAGATCTTCCAAAAGCTCATAGCCTTGAAAGCCCAATGGAGCAGTCCTACTTTGCACACAGTGGGTCACCATGAGTTGGAATCTTCTCAACAGGAGCTAATAACAACCACATATATAAGTATATATGAATATATGTATATATTCATATACATCCACACACACATATACAGATAGACAGAAATAGGTATTCATGCACAAATATTTTTGAGAAATGTTGACATAAACCATGAGGTGGTTTGGCTTTCCTATAACTAAGAAATGTGTTTGTACTAAGGCTGATTTTTCCTGATGGCAAGTAAGGATTCTGCAAATAAGTGGGCTTGAGTTTCAGGGCCATTGAAAGGCCAGGGAAGCAGAAGTGGGGACCAAGAGTCCATCCAAGTGGGGAGTTCAGAGTGAGATCATCCTGCATTAACCTGAAGTCCCATGTAGTCTCCACTTCAGATATGAATGAACCAGATTTAGACTGAATCCAGTGCTTTTCTCATTTTCAGGGAACTCCAGAAAAAGGTGCTCAGGTTTATCTCAGAACAAGAGAGGAAAAGGGAAAGGAAGAGAGAAAAAAAGAAACCTCCCCTAGGAAGTTCTGACTACAGATGAATCCCTCCGGGGATGTGTACCCCACATATGCATGGCCTGATTGGGTGTGACTCTTTGCAAACTTAAACTTGTTTAGCTGGACCTACTAATGTTAGTGCCTCCTAGAAGGTAGCAGACACAGAAATAAAACTTCTCTTGAGGAAGGCATATTCATTCTAGGTTTTAGAAACCCCAGAGATAATTTTTAAGGGCCAATATCACCAAGATGTTAGACATTTCTCGATATCCAAGAAAACAAGACTTTCTGAACATGAACACCTTTCGTAAAGAGCATCACAGAGAGCAGTGATGTCCCCTTAGTTTTCAGATTTTAAAATTGTCACAAATAGAATTTATTTAAAGAAGTGAATAACAAGCAAGAACGTATGTATAGGGAAAAGAGAAATATAACATGTGACATCACACTTTCAAAAATAGAATGTTCAACTTCATTTCTTGAAATTAAATATGTGAAACCAATACCTCAAGGTAATCGGCAGCAGTAAAGGATTCACTGAACTAGAGGATAAAGCAGAAGAAACGATCCATAATACAACATGGAGAAAGAAAAATATGGAAAAAACAGACAAAGCGGATGTAGTAAAAAACAGTGTGATTTCCTTATACTGATCTGAAAGACAAGAGATAGAGTTAATGAGCCTGCACAACATTTGAACAAAGAATGGTCAAGCATTAAACACTATTAGGAAGAGAAATTATTCCATAGACCCAAGTGCTAGAAAATTCCAACCTAAATAAATAAAAATGATTTCAAGCCTACACATACTACAGAGAGCTGCAGAAAACCAAAAACAAAGAGAAAAGCTTAGAATCGGACCGAAAAAAGGGACAGATCACCTTCGGAGGGGCTTGCACAGATCTGATTCTCTCAGTCAAAACCAAACCCAGTGCTGTCAAGTTGATTCTGACTCATAGTGACCCTACAGGACAGAGTAGAACTGCCCCATAGTGTTTCCAAGAAGTGCCTGGCACATTCAAACTGCCGACCCTTTGGTTATCAGCCTTAGCACTTAACCACTACGCCACCACGGTTTCCATTCTCTCAGTAGCAACGACAAAAACAAGAGGTGAGTAGAATGAGATTTTCAAAGAGTAGGAAAAGGTAACTACATATCTAGGATTCTATACACAAAAATATCATTTTAGAATGAAGGCTACATAAGGATATTTTTGGACAAACAAAAACTAAAATTGTTTATTAACATCAGACCATCTCTGTAGATGTGCATTGGCTCATCTTTACCCACAACAACACTAAAATACAGGTAGAATCACTATACACTGTGTTGTTGTTGTTAGGTGCCATCGAGTCGGTTCTGACTCATAGGGACCCTGTGTACCACAGATGGAAACACTGCTTCAACCTGAATGTCCTCAAGGTCATTGTAATGCTTGAACCCATTGTTGCAGCCAAAGTGTCAGTCCATCTCATTGAGGATCTTCCCCTTTTTCACGGACCCTCTACTTTACCAAGCATGATGTCCTTTTCCAGGGACTGATTCCACCTGATAACATGGTCAAAGTATGGGAGATGAAGTCTCACCATGCTTGTTTCTAAGGAGCATTTTGGCTGTACATCTTCCAAGACAGATTTGTTCGTTCTCCTGGAAATCCATGGTATATTCCATACTCTTTGCCAGCAGGATAATTAAAAGGCTTCGATTCCTCTTTGATCTTCTTTACTCATTGTCCAGCTTTAACATGCATGTGAGGTGATTGGAAATACCATGGCTTGAGCCAGGAACGCCTTAGTCCTGAAAGTGATATCTTTGCTTTTTAACACTTGTAAGAGGTCTTTTGCAGCAGATTTGCCCAATTGCAGTAGGTCATTTGAATTCTTGCCGGCTGCTCCTGTAAGCGTTGATTAGGGATCCAAGGAAAATTAATTCCTTGGCAGCTTACAAATTTAAAAATGTAGGCTTTCCTCTTTCTTTTATTTGTATGAGTCATAATTTTACCATTTTCTGAAAAGAAGTGTTTAACCAATGTATCTTGGCTGTCTCTGTACCACTCAGATTCCCATTTCCCTACTTCTTGTTGTTAGCTGCTGTCGAGTTGATTTTAAATTTGAAATTCCAAGCTTCTCCTTTATAACAATTCCCTGACCGAAACCAAGAATGTCACGGCCCCTCCCTTATTACATTACATTCATCTTGTAAAACCTAAACCCTGGGAAAAACTCCACCCTCCACATACCTGCCTCCATGTCCCTAATGTGGCTTGGAAAAAACACATAATTATGCTGATTCTTTCACCGTAAATTTATGCACTCTGCCTCAGGACAGCCCTTAATCCTGCCTTACAAACATACTTCATTTACCTGGTTCATTCAGTCTGCACCCTTTCTCTTTTCTTTTATCTTCAAATTTAACACCTACTTCTCATCCTAGTGGTGGAATGGTTAAGTGCTAGGGCTGTTAATCAAAGGGCTGGGAGTTCGAATCTACCAGTTGCTCCTCAGAAACTCTATGGGGCAGTTCTACTCTGTCCTGTAGGGTTGCTATGAGTTGGAATCGACTCGAAGGCCCTGGGTTTTTTGGTTTTCTAATCCTACCTTTCAGCAAATGACCTCATTTCCAGTTTCTTGGAAGAGCTTTCACTAGCTCCTCTCAGGCATCTTCTGATCCACAGTTGTCTACATCCCCATGCTCTGCCTTCCTTCCTTCCTTCCTTCCTATTACTGTAGATGAGCAGACAGCCCTCCTACCTGAGGCCAGGCCCTCTGCTCCTGTACTGCTGTCCCACCAAGAGCGTCTTAGCATTTCTCACTTTTCTTTTCTGAGTTATCCTTGTTCCCCTCACTTTAGCATCCTTTCCATTAGCATGAAACGTCACTTTGAAAAACTCTCCTGATTTCAAATCTCCCTCCAGTTATGTCCTCGTTCACTCTTCTCCCTTACCTTAAAGCTCATTGAAAGACTTGTATGTGGTCACCAACCTAAACCATCTCTTTTCATAAACCCTAAATCATGCCATCTCTGGCATTGTTTCTACACCAAGGCCATATTTTCCAAATACTCATCCTTCTTTGTTTCCACCTTCACATTCCAATCGCCAGTAATTACCAGTGCATCCTGATTGCATGTTCGATCAATTTCATAGATCAGATTTTGGTAAAAATCTTCTATTTCTTCATCTTTGGCCTTAGTGGTTCGAGGGTAAATTTGAATACTAGTCATATTAGCTGGCCTTACTTGTAGGCGTGTGGGTGTTATTCTATTACTGACAGTGTTGTAATTCAGGATAGATCGTGAAATGTTCTTTCTGATGATGCATGTAATGCCGTAGTAGACCATACAATTTTCTGACTGAAAATGACAAATACCAGTCCACTTCAGCTGAATAATCCCTAAGATATTGATCTTCATGCCTTCTTTTTCATTTTGACAATTTCTTAATTTTCCTGGACTCATACATTGTACATTCCAAGTTTAGTTTATTAATGGTTTCAGGTGTTTCTTCTCATTTTGAGCCACGCCACATTAGCACATGAATGCCCCGAAATCCTGACTCCATGCCCGTCATTAAGGTCAACTCTACTCTAAGGAGGCACCTCTCCCCCAGCCATGTATTGTGTGCTTTCCAACCTGAGAGGCTCCTCTTCTGGCAGTGTAACAGGCACTGTTTTGCTGCTGTTAGTAAGGGTTTCACTGGCTAATTCTTTCAGAAGCAGACCGCCAGGCCCTTCCTCCTAATGTGTCTTAGTCTGGAAGCTCAACTGAAACCTGTCCGCTGTGGTGATCCTACTGGTATTTGTCTATCGGTGGCACAGCTTCCAGCATCACAGCAACATGCAAGCCCTCACACTATGAAAAACTGACAGGTGTGTATTCTGTATCTATTTCCTGAAAATTTTAGTTTTCAGATCTGTAGTACCCCTGCTTTTAGTTTTCTGTGTCTTGCATGCAATGTGAAGTTTATCATTTACATTCTTTTAATAAACTCGCATAGTTCCCATATCAAAAGTGTGAGGAGGACTTTTCTTGTGTGTTATTTTTATTGCATCACATTCATATTCATACCCTAGTTATGCTATTTTCTTGGATGTCAAGAATCTCTGACTTCTTGGTGGCAGTAGTGTTTGAAAAATTATTTGTGAGGTGTCCTGAGTATTTCTGATGGGGATGCCCTCTTCCAGAGCAGCTTCAACTTGTTGCTCCTGTCAGTTGGGCTATCTTAAACTAATTTCATGATTAGAGAGCTCCAGACACACCTACACCATATACACCTACAGTGAAACTCTTTGGAGGTTTGGCTTTCAGACACAACTTCCCAAGGAAATCTTGCTTATTTTTTTGCTTCCGTTTCCACAATAAACCTAGAGACCTTTGATCATTTTCTAGCAGCTGTGGGAAGGATAGATTTAGTTTCTCTGGTTCACAATGACTTTGAGATTAGAGCACCCTCCCTTGGGCCTAGCTCAAAATAGGTTCCCTCAGGACTCCCCACACTTCTGGGCTTGCCTTCCATTTCCCTGGATCTTACATACCCCTAGAATTAAATCTTTAGTGTATGCAGTGACCTTAAACTGTCCGTCAGGGTAAAGGTTCTCCATTTTCATCTCTTTCTTTTATATATTTCTAGAGTTTTATATTACTTCACCAGGATTATAGAAACTAGATTATCATTTAAGAAAATGAACCCATTTCAACTTTTTTTCTCATTTTAAGTAGAAGCTCTCCTTAAGAGAATCTACTGTTTGTAGTTTTAGAACTTCTAAGTTGGTAATAGAGCTTCTCAGTTTTATACTTTGTCTTTTCTAGTCATTGGTTCTCTATTTACATTGGTTACTTTCACAACCCACTGCCCATGTAGTTTGCTTCCACATTGATGGCTGGCTTTCTATAGCCCGCCCAGGCCCAGTCTGGCTGCTCAGATTTTATAAAAGGGGACTATGCAATTTGAGCTGATTTTTATCAGGCTGGTGGACGCAGCAAGATGGTGTTACAGGCTCCTGTCTTCATGCATCTGTTGCTCTGGGTTTCTGGTGAGAAATAAACAGTGACTCAATCCCTTTCCAGAAGAATCTCTGTAGAGCTGAAAAATGATTTTAAGATGTTGTGGGATATGATGGCTGTTTCCAAAACTGACTCAATAATGTGTGACTCAATAATGTGTGACAGGCATACCACTAAAACACGCTTTTAAAATGGCATATGTTAATGTGCTTATCAAAAAGTGTGTGTATATATGTATGTATGGTAATTGTCTTCTCTGCAGGTGCCAGTGGGGACATCATGATAACACAGTCTCCTGTCTCCTTGACTGTGTCTCCAGGAGAAACGGTCACCATCAGTGCAAGTCCAGCCAGAATATTAGTAGCATCTTAGCCTGGTACCAGCAGAAACCAGCACAGGCTCCTAAGCTGCTTATCTCCTTGGCATCCAACTGGGCATCTAAGACATCTGACTGGTTAAGTGGCAGTAGGTCTGACAGTCCTCATTCTCACCATGAACAGTCTCTAGGTTGAGGACGAGGCAGGTTATTGCTGTTAGCAACATAATGGCTACCCTAGCACAGTGCTTCAGCCCCAAACACAAGCCTTCTCCCAGGGCTGGAGGCCTGTGAGTCTTCACTGCACCTGTTGCTTCCTGCCCTCACAGTCCGGAACATGTACACTTCCTCTATCTGCCCCAGAAACCTCATCTCCTAGACATGGAGTTTTCTCTCCAAAGTGATCCTCCTATGCAGACAGGCCTATATTTTCAGATGAGAAATGAAATAAAAGCTACAAGCTAACCAGGCCTGTCCACTTGTCCCAGGTAGAGACCCTTTTGGTTTGATGTTCCTTCTGTCCCTGATTGTGTAGCATCTCTGGATCATCCTCGGGTGCCTGTCGTTTCAGGTTCCAGTGGGCAGATCCTGCTCAGTAGGGGCCAGAATCTCTCCTGTCTCCCAGGAGAGAAGGTCTCCGTTAGCTGCAGGGCCAGTCGGAGTCTCGTCTACACTGACTGGAAACACTACTTGGGCTGGCGTGAGCATGGATCTGAGCAGGGGCCGAGGCGCCTCGTTTAGCATACTTCCTCATTTAGCATACATGTTGCTGCCATGTTGAACAGGTTTCAGCTGCACTTTCAGACACTAATACACACTAGAAAGAAATGCCTGGTGATCTACATCTGAAAAATCAGCCAGTGAAAACCCTGTGGATCAAAACAGAGGTCTCACTGTTCATGGAGTTGTTATGAGTTAGGGACCAATAGGTTGTCAATTAACAATAACGAAGAGCCATGATTTCCTTTCATCACTAAATTAAACTTGGGTGCCCAGGGGATAAATTTAAAGTGGAATTGACAACTAAGGAAAAAAGAATGTGGGAAAGGTATCAAGTATTTCTGGAGTGATAGGGTTAATGAATTAGAGGCTGGCCTTTGAAAGAATGAGAGCCACTGAAAGACATGGACAGAGGAGAAAAGGGCAGTAAAATGGGAGCTTAGAGCAGGAAATCACCTTCATTGACATTGACCAGGAAGGTTTGGCTGGAAAACAGAATCCATGGAAGGAAATGTAAGAGAGAAACAGTAGCTTCTCGGAGGGAGATTTTAAAAATGAAGGGCCCAGTTTTAACATCGGTTTAGGTCCAGAGTTATGAGGGGTGATTGAAGAGAAAGGAAAAAGTTAAGAATATCTAGGAAATAAAATGGGAATATTCCAGAGTCAAGAAGGCACAGGGAAGAGAAAACTGATCTTTCAGGGTGTAAAACACACTGGACCCTTCCCCAGATCAGTCATGTGATCTATCCATGTGAACTGTGCAGGTTCCTGTGATATGAAAATGCTTAACAAAGTAAACAAGACAATTTTACAGCATGTTTCTTTTATAATTTACCACAAAAGGGGATCCAGGAGAAGCCACATCTCTTAATTTTCTCCTGGAGCCTGCAAATACTCCAAGGAATTAGTCAGGAGATGCAGCCTTGGGGGCAGAGAGAGGAAGTGTGCATGTCCAGGGCTGAGCAGAAAGGTAGCGGCTGGTACAGTGAAGACTCACTGGCCTGTAGCCCTCGGGAGAAGGTTTGTGCCTGAGACTGAAGCACTGTGGGTAGTGTATTATAATGCTGCAGACAATAATAAACTTCGGCTTCATCAGCCTGGAAGTTGCTGATGGTGAGAGTGAAGTCTGTCCCAGACCCACTGCCACTGAACCGGTCAGGGACCCTAGATGCCAGGTTCGATGCATCGTAGATGAGTGGCTTAGGAGCCTGTCCTGGTTTCTGCTGGTACCAGGTTACGTAGTTGCTCACACTCTGACTGGCCTTGCAGTTGATGGTGACCCTTTCTCCTGGAGACACAGCCAGAGTAGCTGGAGACTGGGTCATCACAATGTCTCCACTGGCACCTGCAATCAGAGTGGACAATTTTCATGCATACAAATATACACACACTTATTTGTACACAGTTTAAAATAACATTTATACCACAGCCTCTAGTGATATTACATATCAGCACATAATTTTTTCCATTTTGGAAATAGCTATTATTTCCCACTACATCTTAAAGTCATTTTTCAGCTCTACAAAGATACTGCTCTAGAGGCATTGAAGCACTTTTAGTTTCTCACCAGAGGCCCAGAGCAACAGGGACATGCGGACCAGAGTCTGTGGCACCATCTTGCTGCCCCTGCCTGCCTGACGCAGATCAGCTCCCATAGCAAAGGCCCTGTTTATAGTATCTGAGCAGCCAGCCTGGTGTTGGAGGGGCCTATGCAAAGCAGTCAGTGAATTGAAAGCAAATTACATGGACCACGGATTGTGACACCATCCAACATAAATCAAGAGCTAAAAAATCACAGAAATGATAATTGTATGACTAGAAAAGACACAGAAGTGTATTTAGAAGTTCTAATATCAACTTTAAACCTCTTGTAGTCCAGTGGATTGCAACTCAGGACAACCCCATGTGTTACACAGTAGAGCTGCCCCATAGGGTTTTCTTACCTGTATTCTTTATAGAAGCAGACCGACAGGCTTTTCTTCCAGGGTGCCACTGGGTGTGTTCAAACTACCAACCTTTAGGTTAGCAGCCCATCACAACTGCTTGAAGCACCCAAGGTCTGATGAATAGCTTTAGTTTTAACTTAAAAAAAAAGTTTTAATTGGGTATTGGTTCCATAAATAATGGACTAGTTTCCTCAAATCAACAGTTTTTAGAAATGATAAAAAATGCTGAAAAATAAGTAACAAAGGAAAGGGAAGAATATAGGAAATTTTTGCCTCAATGTTTGATAAAAATTTATAGCTAGAAAATGTCTGAGCTCGAAAGCTACTTGTGTCCTGAAGGATACCTAAGAGACACTGCAAGCACTTGAGATTGAATTCCAGGGCTATGAAAGGGCCAGAGAAATGGAAGACAGCCCCAGAATTCACCTGTGTGGAAAGTCCTCAGGGAGCCTATATTGAGCTAGGTCTCAGGAGGGTTCAGATTACAAAGGCTATGGGAACCAAAGAGAAAGTGGAACCTATCATGTCCACAATGGCTAGGACCTGAGAAGAGGGCTCTAGATTCATTGGGAAAATGGACAGGAAAAACAAACAGGATTTCCTTGTAAAGCTGGGTTGAATGCTACCTCTTCACGGAGTTTCATTCCAGGTGTGCACGGCCTCAGTGTGCCTGGAGCAGCTCAGCCTTGAAGACGAGACTCCATCTGTTTTACTTTGGACATATTATAAGGAGGGACCAGTTCCTGGAGACGGACATCATGCTTCATTAAGTAGAGGGTCAGCGAAAAAGAGAAAGAGCTTCAAAGAAATGGATTGACACAGTGGCTACAACATTGGGCTCAAACATAGCAAAGACTTTGAGGATGGCTCAGGGCCATGGAGTGTTTCATTCTGTAGTGTATGAAGTCGCTATCACCTTTAACTGATTTGACAGCACATGACAAAAACCACAACATGAGTACAAATATGAAACAATAGAAATAACAGAGAAAAAAGAAGTTCTGCTCATACTTCAGATTTTGGGCATTACACGAGGTTATTTAAAGAAATAAATGACAAAGTTGACATTGTATGCAAGGTACAGAAAAGCAAAAAGGAGACACTTCAGTCTGGAAAGGAACCAACTGAATTTCTAGAAAGTAGAAGCAGAATTACCAAAATTTTAAACTCAGTAGAAGAGACTTCCACTTGTAGGCTAGATGGAATAACAAGGACAAGATTCACCCTCACCCATGAAACAGCCAAAACATAATTAATTATAAATTATGTTTAATGGTTAACTCACTGAACTCCTTGTCCATCAACACTGGCCTCAAAAAAAAAACAAAAACCTGGCGAACTACTTCTGAAAAATCATTCACTGAAAACCGTACAGATCACAGTGCTACTCTGACATACATGGGGCCACCATAGGTCAGAATCAAATCAATAGTGAATGGTTTTTAATCTTACAGAAGGAGATTGCCCAGCCTTTCTTCCAAGGCCCCACTGGTGGATTCAAACTGCTAATCTTTTGGTTAGTAATCCACATCACTAGGTAAATCTTAGTTTTGGGCAGAGAATCCTCGATAATATGTGGCCATTACTGCCATATTCAAAAAGTAAGTCAGAAGGGAGCATCCTACATTATTTTCTACTGTAACCCTGTGCTCTAAGACTTCACCATCATTCTCCCTGGCTCTTGGCATAAATGCTCCCTTGCCAAACCCCACCGTGGGCTCGGCCCTGCTGACCTGAACCTCATAAATGAAGCCTTTGCTGGGGAGTGGAACCTGAGCAACATCACACAAGAGAGAACCTGCAGGATGGTGACACCATCCAGGTCCTCAGGCTCCTGCTCTACTCTGTTCCAGGTGAGAAAATGTTAGCAAACCTAGAGTCGGAGCTTTCTCTGCAGAGTAATCCTTCCACGGAGAGCTACGATTTTAAAATGAGATGAAATAAATGCTACAGTAACTCAGGCCTGTCCACCTATCACAGGTAGGCTATTTTGGCTTGACTGGTTCTTCTATCCCTGATTGCACAGCATCTCAGCCTCATCCCCGTGTGCACACAGTGCCGTGTTGAGTGGTCCATGGTAATGTAGTCATAAGGCTGGGCCACACTGCAAAGTTATCAAGGAACAATGTGTTCTAAGTATGTGCCTGGGACAGAGAACCAACAAGAGTCCCCGCACACACACTACTGACCAACTAGGTGGTCAGGAGAGCCTTTCTCCTGCAATGTCCCTCTGACACCTTTTGTTGGCTGGAATTTTGTTGAGGATTTTTGCATCTATGTTCATGAATGATATTGACCTGTAATTTCTTTTTTTTGGTTTCTATGCCTGGCTTTGGTATGCCTGGCTTTGGTATCAGGGTATGCTGGCTTCCTATAATGAGTTTGGGAGTATTCCTTCCTTTTTATGCTCTGAAATTCCTTTAGTAGTACTGGTGTTAACTCTTCTCTGAATGTTTGGTAAAATTCTCCCGGGAAGCCTTCCGGATCAGGGTTTTTTTTTTCCCTTGGAAGTTTTGTTCACTTACATCATTAATCTCTTATTTTTTTATGGGTTTATTTATTTTTTTCTAACTAAGCTTAGAGTTATTTTAGATAAGCAGCATATTTCTAGAAATTTGTCCATTTCCTCTAGTTTTTCAAATTTGTCAGAGTACAATTTTTCATAGTATTCTGTTATGATCGTTTTCATTTCAGTGGGGTCTGTTATGATATTGCCCATCTCACTCAGGTTATTTGCTTGCACTCCTGTTTTTCTTTTTTTACTTTGGCCAATGATTTGTCAGTTTTGTTGATCTTTTCTTTTTTTTTTTTTTTCAAATAAGCACCTTTGGTTTTGTTGAATCTTTCAATTGTTTTTCTACTTCATTTATTTCTGCTCTAATCTTTATTATTTCCTTTTTTCAGGTGCTCCAGAGCTCTTTTTACTGCTCTCTATTCGTTCAAATTGTAGGGTTAATATTTTGGTTAGCGCCCTTTGTTCTCTTTGGACATGTGCATTTACTGTTATAAATTGACCTCTAAGCACTGCTTTTGCTGTGTTCCAAAAGTTCTCGTAGGATGTCTTTTCTTTCTTATTTGATTCTACGAATTTCTTTATTCTGTCATTGATTTCATCTATAACCTAGTAGTCTGGTTCTTTTTTTTTTCCTTTTTACTAGTACTTTAGATGAAGGTTTACAGAAGAAACTAGTGTCTCATTAAACAGTGCACTATGACATTGGTTAACAATGTCACGATATCAACACTCTCCCTTCTCAAACTTGGGTTCCCTATTATTGGCTTTCTTGTTCCCATTTGTTAAAAAGACTGTCTTTCCCCCATTTAACTGTTTTGGGGCCTTTGTCAAATATCAACTGCTCAAATGTGGATGGATTTATTTCCGGATTCTCAATTCTGTTCCATTGGTCCATGTATCTGTTGTTGTAACAGTAGCAGGCTGTTTTGACTACTCTGACAGTATAATAGGTTCTAAAAGCATGTAAATAAGGCCTCCCACTTTGTCCTTCTTTTTCAATAATGCCTTATTTATCCGGGGCCTCTTTCCCTTCCATATGAAATTGGTGATTTGTTTCCCCATCTCATTAAAGAATGTCCTTGGGATTTGGATCGGAATTGCACTAAATGTATGGATCTCTTTTGGTAGAATAGACATTTTTATAATGTTAAGTCTTCCTATCCACGAGCAAGGTATTTTCTTCCACTCGTGTAAGTCTCTTTTGGTTTCTTGTAGAAGTGTATTGTAGTTTTCTTTGTATAAGTCTTTTACATCTCTGGTAAGATTTATTCCTAAATATTTTATCTTCTTCGAGGCTACTATAAACAGCATTAATTTGGTGATTTCCTCTTCGATGTTCTTTTTCTCGGTATAGAGGAATCCAACTGATTTTTGTATGTTTATCTTGTATCCCGATACTCTGCTGAACTCTTCTCTTAGTTTCAGTAGTTTTCTGGAGGATTCCTTAGGGCTTTATGTGTATTAGATCACATCATCTGCAAATAGTGATACTTTACTTCTTCCTTGCCAATCTGGATGCCCTTTATTTCTTTATCTAGCCTGTTTGCTCTGGCTAGGACTTCCAGCACAATGCTGAATTAGAGCGGTGATAAAAGGCATCCTTGTCTGGTTCCCAATCTCAATGGGAATGTTTTCAGGCTCTCTCCATTTAGGGTGATGTTGGCTATTGGCTTTGTATAAATGCCCTTTTTTATGTTGAGGAATTTTCCTTCTATTCCTATTTTGCTGAGAGTTTTTCTCATGAATGAGTGTTGAACTTTGTCAAATGCCTCTTCTGCATCAATTGATAAAATCATGTGATTCTTGTCTATTGTTTTTTTTTTTTATGTGGTGGATTACGTTAATTGTTTTTCTAATGTTGAACCATCCCTGCACACCTGATATGAATCCCATTTGGTCTTGGTGAATTCTTTTTGTGATATGTTCTTGAATTGTATTGGCTGAATTTTGCTGAGGATTTTTGCATCTATTTTCATGAGGGATATAGGTCTATAATTAGACTTTATTCTTTAGAGCTGTTTCAGGTTTACAGAAAAATTGTGCAGAAAGTGCAGAGAGCTATCACACGCACCTGTTCTCCCCTGTGTGGTGTTTCTCCTCTTCTTAACATCTTACAGTCACAGGGTACATTCATTACCAGTGATGAGCCAATAGTGATACATTAGTACTAGCTGATGTCCTTAATTCACATTAGGGTGCAGTCTTTGTCTTCTACAGTCCTGTGGGTTTTGACAAATGCATAAAATCATGGCTCGACCATTACAGGATCATACATTCCTGCCTGAAAAATGCCCTGTTCTCTACCTATTCATCCCTCCCTCTTCCTCCTGAGCTGCCTGCAACCACTTACTTTTTACTGTCTCTATAGTTTTGCCTTTTCCCTCATTTTTTTTTAAATTTTCTAATAAAGCATCATTTTAAATTGTATAGGTCCATTAGGAGTCAGAATGTACTCCACCAAAATGTTTATTTTTTATTTTTTATTTAACTGACTACAATGGTTTTAAGACCTCTCCCTCCCAGCCCCTTGGCTTCCGCCATGACTTAGGTGATGAGACCCATGTGTCTTGCCGAGAGCTTTCACTTTAACATGAGGTTAAACCTTAGACTAGAAATAACCCACCTCACTTTTCCTGATCTTTTTTCCTTGTCATCTTGGGACCTTAATCCCTTAAGCACTAATATTTTGATAATTTTTGATGAGCTACTCTTACTTGCAGGTGGTGATGGGTAAAATATTGGTTGCAGTCATTTGGTTTGCAGCCAATTATGCCTTGGCCTGCCTATGTCCAAAGCTGCCAGGCTGCCACTCACTGGAAGTAGTGGAACCTGTTCAAAATGATAGCTTAGTTATAAGGAAAATACATGAGGGAAGTGCAGACTCTGCAGTTCTGCCGTGAAAGTAACGGAGAATAGTCTGTATTCTCTTGTTACAGTGGTTTTTCACTTAATGAGGATGTGAACTTGTGTCACTTTTTTATTGGTGGGTAACAGTGTTTTTTTTTTTTTTCTACCTTTGGACAGTAATGAAATAAAACGTAATAGAGCATGCTTGACACAAAATTAACTATTGAATTCTTGTTTTTCAAACAGAAGATAATGAATGTGTGAATGGCAGACCATGTTTACTGACATTTTCCATACACCAAGGGATTGACCATATGAAAAAAGCCAGAAGACACAAATTTGTTAAAGGATCCTGTTGTTTTTAGTTGCTGCTAAATTGATTCTGACTCACGGTTACACCAGATGTGCAGAATAGAACTGCACTCCATAGGGTTTTCAAGGCTGTGACCTTTCCGAAGCAGATCTCTAGGCCTTATCTCCAAGAAGTCTCTTGCTAGTTTGAAATGCCCACCTTTTAGTAGTCTACAATGGATCCATTTGCATCACTCAAGTAACCCGTTGTAAAGAATATCAGCATCCATTTCAAATGCAACTTGTTTATTTTCAGAGCACTGGGCCCACAATATCTGAAGCAGTTTTCATTTAGATAAAATGGTAGTGCTTCTAAATTAATTTTTCTCATTTTTGATTTCATGTTTGAATCATGAGTGGGAAAGCCTATATTGCTAGTTACTAGATGCTCTGTCGCCTACTGGGAGCTCTGTGTTGCTGCTTTCCTGTACTTCCTGTTTGCTGATCTCCAACTGGAGTCCAGGATGGTGAATCCATGCTGCCTTAGCTGATAAGAGAACGCCGCTCTAATTTCTCCTTGCTCTCTATTCTCTGTCAGTTTCTTATTCCATCTGGTGCTTGGCTCAATTCCTGATCTCTTCCTGTGATGCTACACGTTCCAGGATTGATGGTTCTCTATTTCACTTAGTTTTTCGGGTCTTTGCTGTGGAGGCACAGTGTGGTGCTTCTGTCTCTAGTGCCATGTAAGCTCCTCCTTTTTGTTCTGTTTATGACAATAAAATCCCAAAGTCATCATCTTCAAAACATTATTTATTTTAAAAAATGAAACAAAGTACCGTTTCTAAGTAGAAAATTACAGGAGTTGGAGGACCAACACAACCATTGTAAAAACTACAAAACCAAAAGGAATAAAATGCAAAAATGTTATTTTAGTGATATCAGAGGCTGTAGAAAAAACGAGAACTGGATCACCTAAGGTTTCAAAGGGAAAAAAAAAATTTATAGCTGTGAAGATATTCATGTGACTTTTTGTTCCTTTTTAGAATTTTCCAAAAATATGCGTGGACAGAATTCTGACCTTTCCCAGACAGAGAAACACTACTGGGAGAGAATCCACAGGCCAACAGTAGACCTCTGTTATGTGCCCTTCATGACTCCATTTTTTGCAGTCCACCACAGTCTTAAAATTCTTACTTTTGGAATGAAAAACTTTTCTGTCATTTTGTATCCTTCTAGTATTTGATTGATAAAATTCTATGTTCTATATCTTTCAGTCTATGTTTTGTTTTCTTTTTTTAAAAAACACAACTTTTAAAATTCTAAGAACTCCTTATTTTTCTCTACAGGAAGCAACTGGGGAAATTTGAAGACGGATGGAATTAGGATCTTGTGTCTTTGAAAAATTTATAAAAGGCTTTTTGGAGACTCAATAACCAACATCTTCACAAATCCTTCTCAGCCACACTCCCCTGAAGACAGCTAATATAGAATGATATTTCAACGACCTTAATTCAAGGGGAAGTGTAAGTGGTAAAATGAGAAGCAGGGGGTTGGGAGAGTGGGACAAGACTAATTTCTAAATATCATCCTGATAAAATATACAAAGAAGCCTACTAAACCTCCACATGTATTCAACTTGTGTTGCTACAGTCTGTGTCAACTGTCTGCCTTTCATGCTGACTAAATTTAACCGACAAATGTACACAGGTGGGAGACTTAGGATGAGCTCTCAGTCGGCTCTCCTGGCATCAGGTCTAGTTTCTCAGGAACATCTGGACCTCCTCCATCATCCCTGCTGGCTCTGCCATGTTAAGACTAGTCCACCTGATGGGCCACAACGGAGCAGCCTTTTGAGGTGTAGCAGAGTCACTCATGGTGCAGAGTCCTCAGAGGCAACAAATTCCCCTGAGGTCTCCAGCATCTTCCTCTTAGCAGACTCAGAGAACCTACCTGCTGGGCTGACTCCCCGCACAGGCCACTCATTTGGGCAGCTGGTCTACCCCAAGCAGAGAAGTTTTTGTGCAAGGTTGCTCCACTGTGGGAGGATATTTTGTAGCTTGCGTGCAGTAATAAACTGCAACATCCTCAGCCTCCACCCTGCTGAATTTCAGAGTGAAATCTGTCCCTGATCCACTGCCACTGAACTTCTCTGGGACCCCTAAGAATTGGTTAGAAACCAGAGAGATCAGGAGCTGTGGAGCCTGGCCTGGCTTCTGCTGGTACCAGTACAAATAGGTTTGCCCATTACTATGTAGGAGGCTCTGACTCTACTTGCAGGAGACAGTGGCTAGCTCTCCAAGAGTGACCGGAAGAGTGAGTGGGGTCTCAGTCATCATAATATCCTTGCTGAATGCTAAAATGACAAGAGAGAAGAGCAAGGTTATGTACCAATACTAAGAACCATTTTCAAGATTTCCTTCTGCTATTTATTTCGGGCTAAATTCTGTGTGTGCAATAAAAAAACAAACAAACAAACAAACAAACTCTGATACTACCAGACATAAAAGAAGCTCTTTCTTTGTGAAGCCATTGCATTCGAGTTGATTCCGACTCATAGTGGCCCTATAGGACAGAGTAGAACTGTCCCATAGCATTTCCAAGGAGCACCTGGTTCATTTGAACTGGTGTCCTTCTGGATAGCAGCTGAACTCTAAACCACTGTGCCACGGGGATTTCACTATGAGTTGGAATTGACTCGATGGCAGTGGGCTTGGCTTGATTTTTGGTTTTCTTTGTGAAAATCTTCACCAGGGAGTAGGTCCCTCTTACTCTTGTGTTCTCCTCAGTTTCACTGATCTAAACACCACATACCTCTCAGAGTGGGTGTGACATACTCATCTAACTTGAGAACAGAATACACACAGGAACCTGAGGTGCCCCCAGAGCTCACCCTCCCCACCTCCTGCTCCTTTCCCATCCCCCGCTCTGTCCTCACCAGGGATCCAGAGCATTAACAGCCCCAAGAGCTGAGCAGGAAACCTCATTTTGAAGTTGAAGGAATAAATCCTGATAAGTAAAAGCAGATTAGAGCTGACTTTTTATATCAGACTTTGCCAGGTAAGGTCCTCCCTGGGAAACAACATGCAAATCCCTTGGTGGGTGCAGCAGTGTGGAGAGAACCAAGGGGAAGGTGGGCCTCTCCGGTGAGCAAATAACAAAGTGTCTTCTGTGTTTGGAGGAAAATCAACAGAGGTAAAGTTGGTTCTGCCTGCAGTAGTGGTCTCTTTGGATTGGAAAAGGATGTATTCATGTCAATGACACAATGTACATGGCTCTGACACTGTAAGAAACCATCAGAGACCCTGATGATGTATAGATGATTGTCCAGGGTTGGCCTCTGGGACCCTGAATGACCATCCTGCATGGTTATCTCTCAGCTAATCTATAAAAGGAAGCAACTCCCACACTCACTGTGCTGATCCACAGGGTGTCTGTAAATAATGAGATGGCCTTCGGGTCATTCAAGGTTGTCTGGTGTCTGCTGATACCAGGTTAATTGTTTAAGAATGTTTGAATCAAATGCTACAAACTCTTTTTCTCTGGGACACAGTGAATGAAACTCCTAAAGAGCCCTCAAGTCAAAAGAGCTTGAAAGGGAAGAAAAAAAATCTCTTAGACATAGACTGCTGATAGGCCAGTTTAAGGCAAGGGGAAAAGAGGAAAACAATTTTATACCTCAGGTAGTGAATATGATATTCCTGGTAACCATTTGTTAAAATTGATGAATGTCCTATCTTATTACTCTCTCTTTCGTTATACATATATATAAAGCTGTTGTTGTTACATGCTGGCGAGTTGGTTCTGATTCATGGAAACCCTGTGTACAGCACAACAATACACAGTTCAGCCTGCACCAGGCCTAGAATCATTGTTATGTTTTAGCCCATTGTTGCAGCCACTGTGTCAATCCATCTTATTCCTCTTTTTCGATGGTCCTCTACTACACTAATTATGAAGTCCTTCTCTAGGGACTGGTTCCTCCTGATGACATGTACAAAGTACATGAGACGAAGCCTCCCCATTTTGGCTTCTAAAAAGAATTCAGGCTCTACCTCTCGCAAGACAGACTTGTCTGTTCTTCTGGAAACCTGTGACATGTTCAGTATCTTTCACCACAGCGTAATTCAAAGGCATCAATTTTTCTTTGGTCTTCCTTAGTCATTGCCCAGCTTTCACATGAAAATGAGGCAGATGAAAATGCCATGGTTTGGGTCACGTGGACTGTAGTCCTCAAAGTGACATGTTTGCTTTTGAACACTTTAAAGCATTCTTTTGTAGGTGATTTGCCCAATGCTATAAATTGTTTGATTCCTGGCTGCTTCTTCCATGAGTGTTGTTTATGGACTCAAGTAAAATGAAATCCTTCACAATGTCAATCTTTTATCCGTTTTTCACGGTGATGCTTATTGGTCAATTTGTGAGGATTTTTGTTGTCTTTATGTTGAAGTGTAATCAAAACTGAAGGCTGCAGTCTTTAATCTTCATCAGTGAGTGCTTCATGTCTTCTCTTTCAACAAGCATGGCTATGTCATCTAAATATTGCAGGTTGTTACCAATCCTGATGCTGCATTCTTCTTCACATAGTCCAACTTTTCAAATTATTTCTTCATCATTAAAAAAAAAAAATCATCATACAGATTGAAAAAGTTTGGGGGATAGATACTAACCTGAATTGAGCCTTTTCTGATTTAAACCATGCAGTATATCCTTGCTCTGTTTGAAAGACTGTCTCTTGGTCTATGTACAGTTTTCTCATGAGCACAATTAAGAGTTCTTAAATTCCATTTTGAATTGTTGGTTGATTTCTTAATATGCTGAACTAAAATATCTAGAAAATAAAAAATATTGTAAAAAATATTTCTTGCTCAGAAAATGGCCTTGAAATGTCCTTATGTTACCTACTACCCAGAGCCATCACAATATTCCTAATTCTAAAGAATCACCGTCTCTTGTATGTTATGAAACCATACTCAGCCTTGGACAACAAAACTGACCAGCAGTCAATGATGGCCACTCCACACTGGACACAAATAACAAAAGCTGGGGAAAGAATATTAAAAATAACCTTCATGTGTTCCAGGTGGGGGGCAACAGACCTCTCTAATTCTCTCATCTTGATCATACTCAGATGAAGGAGGAAACTTATACAGGTAGGTTCTACAGTAGATTATCTCTGTTGTCAGATACTGGGAGTTTGGTGTGCACTGAACTGAGAGCTAGAGTGTGATTTGTAGGATTTAGGAAGACAATTGTGGAGGTGGAACTGTCTGAGTCAGTTACCCTAGTGTCAGTGTTTATGGGGTGGAGAGTGTGAAACTCTCACACATTCTGTAGGCTTTGTTCTGTAGACTTTGTTACCCAAATAGCCCAAAACCAAACAGATTTACACAGGAGATCATTTCCCCAAGTGGACCCAAATGGAGGTTTTTTCTGGAAAAAGGTGAGAGTTTTTCTTTGTGTAGGAATTGAGATCAAGCCCCCAGCAGAGGGAAGTTTCCACATGCAGGTGACCTTGAGTGGATTCCTAGGCTCTGAGGTACCTGTGATTACAGCTGATTGCCCTCTATAAATAACTGCCAATTATCACCCACTTTTTTAGGGGATACATTCGTGGATAAATATTCTAACTGCAGGGAGGTCAGGACAGCTCTGTGAAAGTGTTTATCTTCTCAGTTTAGATGTTCTCTCTAACGTCTGTGAAAAGAGGGAATGTTAACGTGTCTGATTTTCTGGTGGCTCAAGACCCTATTCTCCATCTTCCTAATCTGAGTCTGTTTCCAAATGTCTGAATTATTTTTCCTTCTTTTCTCTTTGAATAAATGGAAAAATCCTACAGAGACACACAACTGAGGCTTAAGATATGTGGCCGAAACATGTGCTAGCTCTTTCTGCTGATCCCAAGCTCACCGCGAAGGGGACTTTAATTCCATTGAGTATCTGAGCATTCTCTGCCTTGAAAGTTATTTAATTCATCTGAGATCCCCTCTCAAAACTCACCCTTGATGAAAGGGGCCTCTATCTTCAACAGATGGCGTTCTTAGAAGTCACAACTTGCCTGAAAGTTTGGGGGGGGGTGTGTCTATTTGTCCGACGTTGTAAGAAAGTCTCCTTCACCTGACAGATGGAGATTGCAGGACCCAAGAAAACTTTGGGGGACAAAAGGGAATTCTAGTCTTTTTATTTTATTGCTGAAGCTGCCTTTGCCATGAGGATTTGTATGGATTTGCTAAAATAACAAAGAAAAATGTTATTTTTGAAATAGCTTTATTTGGATATTGTAGTTTGCCTGCAGAATAATGGAGAGTAAAGACTGAGAGTTCTCCAATTCCATGAATATTCTTCCATATTAAACAGTTTCAAGAATTTTAAAAACTGATTATATGAATTTTAATAAGAAAATATTAAGACCCTCTGGAAAAATCAAACACCAAATTAAATCACTTAAAATGATCTCTGAAATCAGTTGCTTCTGCCTTAACCGCTTTGTCTCATCAACTGTTAGCCAAAATTGAAAACTGTGAGCAAGAGTCAAGGGCTCAATGAATTATTTAGTAACCGTTCTTTGTCTTATAGTAATGCCGTCTCTTCATTAGCAAGTAGAAACAGTGACTTTCTGCTTTAAAGATGGCAGCATTCTCTTAAGAGAAAACTTAAGACCGATTTTGATCTTCTTGATCAGAAGCCAAGTATAACCCAAAATTACTGCTCTTTGAAGCATAAACTACTCACATTTCAGTATTTCTGGAAATTTTTATGTTGAATCCTCTACAACAGCTCTTAAGCCAAGGGGAGAATGGAGAGTCAGTAATAATTGAATATAATCAAATCAAATTGAATTGAATCAAAAAAGATAGAATGAGATAACACAAAAAATAAGATTATACAAAACCAGATGAAATAAATTTGAGCTCCTTGGAATAATTTGGGGAAAAAAAACACAAAGTTGATCAAAAATTTAAATGGTATAAGAACTTCATAGAAACTTAATTTGGCAGATCTAACTCCTCTTCCAAATTCTTTTAACTGGAAATTAGGAACCTCCTCATTTGGTTCTCTCATAGAGGAATATCCTAGCAGCCCTACATGAAATTTAAAACTGATTATGAGAATTAATATTCCATCCAAGAATGCACAAACGTTATTTATTTAAAGCAAAGATTCAAATAGTTCCTGGGTGGCACAAACAGTTTGCCATCATCCACTAATTGAAAGATTGGTGACTCAACCCCCAAAATGGTGCCACCAAAGAAAGTCCTGGAAATCAGTTTGTATAAAGATTACAGCCAGGGAAGCCCTGTGGAGATCACTTCTACTGTGACACATTTGGTGTAACCATTAGTTGGAAGTACCATGAAGACAATGGGTTTGGTATTTTTTTAATAACTTTTGTTTTTAAAAGGGCTAAACTTGTTGATTATATTAAAAAAGCAAATATTTGTCAATAATATTTCTGAGTACCAAAACAGCAATATCTTTTGTGTCTTGCTTAACAGTAAAGTCAGAAGATTCAGTAAAACTGATGCACCTTGGATTCAAACTATGCAATTAATATTGGTCATAACAGTAGCTCTTCTACCCTCATAACTTGTACAGAAAAAAAGACAGTGGAAAATCTCTTATGAAAGTTGCCTGAGATTAAAATTTGCGGGCAAACAGAGAAAGGGTGAGAGGAAAAAATAGACAGAGAGAGGAAGAATTTGTCTTGATGGCAGTTAATTGGTTTCTTTCTTTTCTTTTGGTTTTACAACAGTAACACTTTAATGAGTCAGGGAAATACAGAAAACATTCTAGACTGCAAGTTGAAACAGGATAAACACGTCAAGAATTTGACCTGAGTGCCCCCTAGTGTGCTGTTAACTTAGGACCAAAAACCGAAAAACAAACCTGTGGTGGAGTGGAATGGTACTGATAGCGACCCTATAGGACAGAGTAGAATCACCCCAAGAGGTTTCAAAGGGTTGTTTGCTATATTCAAACTGCCGATCTTTTTGTTGGCAGCAAAATTCTTAATCACTGCACCACCAGCGTTTCCTAAATTAAAAAGAAGTACAGGATTTACACTCTCAAATTTTTGGCCCTCCTAACAAGGAGCCCTAGTTTTACAGTGGGTAAAGTGCTTGGCTGCTAACCTAAAGGTCTGTGGTTTGAACCCACCAGTTTCTCTGCAGGAGTATGATGTAGCATTCCACTTCCCGTTAAGATTTAAAGCCTTCGGAACTCTATGGAGCACTTTAACTCTGTCCTATAGGGTCACTATGAGTCAAAATAAATTCCAGGGAAGTAGAGCATCTGCTTCTATAAAGATTATACTTTGGAAGCTTTGGGGAAAATTCACTGTGTCCAAAAAGATTTCTATGACTCAGAATTGACTCAATGGCAGCGGGTTATTAAACTACAGCACAGGAGTCCCTGGGTGGTACAGACAGATAACACACTTGGCTGCTAAATGAAGGGTTGGAGGTTTCAGTCTACAAGAGGCTTATCAGAAGAATGCAAGGTGACCTGCTTCCGAAAAGTCAGACACTAAAAACCCTACGGAGCACAGATCTTCTGTTACGCATATGTGGTCACCATGAGTCTCAGCTGACAACTCAGCAACTGGTGAACCTGCCTAGCCCTTATTACCATTCCACTCTGTTGGCCATAGTACGTGCCACAAACAAAACCTCCTGCCACTCACCTTCAGCAGGACCTGCCCTGCTGCACCATAGCTGAGCGACTGGCCTTGCCCATTGGATAAGGAGCTGAAAAATATAATGACCATAGACAAGAAAACAACAAAGAATCACAGGCCACCCAGTAGATGTAACCAAATAATAATAATAATAATAAATGCAGGACAAAATGAACAGGTCTACAAAAGTAAATGAGGAAAATGACTACTGAATGTCCTGGAGATAGCAGACAATATCAAAACATAAAAAAGGATAAGATGGTTCCAATAGGCATCCAAAATAAAACACCAGATGAATTTCCAGTAGCAGAAAGGCATTAGAATTACCTGACACAGAATTCAAATCTCTAATATCTGGAACTGTCTAAGAGTAGAAACAAAAAGACAAAAATGAGGAAAAAATAGACAAATTTATGGAAAAGGTAGAAAAATTCATGGAAAAAAAGACAAAAAATGGAAGAATGCAGGAAAATAATACAGGAACAAAATACCAAAAGACATTCACAACTAGAAATCATAAAAAAAAAAAAAGGTAAGAAACCCAAAGGAAACAACAATATTTCAGAAATGAACAGTGTCATAGAAGGGCTGAGGACCAAGTTCTAAATGATGGAAGATAGAATTAGTGAAATTGAAATCAAAGACTTGGGTACAACTCTCTTTGAAAAAAAATCAGAAGAAGCATGAAGAAACCCTGAGAATTATGTGGGATACAATCAAAAGCTAAATTTTACAAGTGATCAGAGTGCCAGAACAGAGAGAGAAAATGGAAAACACAGAGAGGATCAATGAAGAATTACTAACAGAAATCTTCTCTAACATGAAAAATGAAAAGTTATCCATTGAAAAGTTCAATGAACCCCAATTGGGATAGACAGCAAAAGAAAACTATCAAGGAATATCACAATCACACACACTAAAACCAAAGACAAAGAAAAAATCCCGAAAGCAGCTCGAGAAAAACAAAAAGTCACATATAGAGGAGAAACAATGAGAATAACCTCTGATTATTGAGCGGAAACCACACAAGCAAGAATGCAATTGGATGACATAAATAAAACCTTGAAAGAAAAAAATTGCTGGCCACAAACACTATATCCTTCAGAACTCGCATTCCAATAAGATGGTGAAATTAGGACATTTCCAGATAAACAGAAATTAAGGGAATATGTGAAAATGAAACAAAATTTACAAGAATTATTAAAGGGAGTCCTTCATCCTGAGAACAAATGACATCAGACCATAGCCTCAACCTAGGATACAAGATTTTGCCAGCCAGATACCAACATAGAAAATAAACTTTCAAGGGCTATCCAAAACCAAAATAATTACAACAGGGAACCAGAGAGACTAATCTGTAAATGAGAACAATGTTAGAACAATAAAACAGGGAATAAACAGTTCAGGTATAGAACTTTCTAACGAAGAGGAAGGCAAGGTGATACCAAGTAATACTAGACTGGCTCAAACTAGGAAGATAAGGGTAAATTTCAAGGTAATCCCAAAGAAATTTAAAGAACCTACTCACCAAAATAAAAAAGATAAAGCCTCAATAAAAACAAAATATGCATAAACAAAAGAGATGAAAAAGAAATCCACAAACAAAAGGAACTCAGCACAGCAGAGTAAGAGGAACAAAGAAGAAAATGTTAGCACCACAAAAATAAAAGCAATACACAATACAGAAAGAAAATCACACCTATCAGTAGTAACACTTTCTGTAAATGGCCTAAATGCACCCATAAAGAGACAGAGAGTGACAGAATGGGTTAAAAAAAAAAAAGAAGAAGAACAGAATCCATCAATATACGGTCTACAAGAGACACACCTTAGAAACAAACAGGTAAATTTATTAAAAATCAAAGGATGGAAAAAGTATATCAAGCAAATAACTACCAAAAAAGAGCAGGAGTGACAATACTAATCTCAGTTAAGATACACTTTAAAACAAAACCCAACATAAAAGACAATGAAGGGAACTATGTAATGACTAAAGGGATGATCCATCATGAAGACTTAACCATAATAAACAACTATGCCCCCAATGACAGAGCTAAAAATACATAAAACAAACTCTAACAGCACTGAAAAGAGAAATTGGCAGCTCCACAATAATAGTAGAAGACTTCAACACACCACTTTTGTTATAGGGCAAAACATCTAGAAAGAAACTCAACAAAGATACAGAAGACTAATGGGCACAATCAGCCAACTTGACCTCATAGACATATATACAACACTCCACCCCACAGTTGCAAAGTACATACACATTCTTTTCCAATGCACATGGAATGTTCTCCAGGATAGACCATGTATTAGGACACAGAGCAACACTCAACAAAATGCAAAACACTGAGAAATACAAAGTATCTTCTCTGACCACAATGTCATAAAAGTAGAAATTAACAACAGGAAGAAGAAAGGAAAACATCAATTAAATGGAAAGTGAAGAAATCAGAGACGGAATAAAAAAAAATTCCTAGAATCAGACGAGAACGAAAACACATCTTACCAAAGGCAGGGCTTGCAGGTTAATTGATAGCAATAGATGCAAACATCAAAAAAGGAGAAAGTGACAAAATCATAACATTAGCTACACAACTTGAACAAATAGAAAGAGAACAGCAAAAGAAGCCCCCAGCTACCAGAAGAAAAGAAAAAATAATCAGAGCAGAAATAAATGAAATAGAGGATACAAAAACAATAGAAAGTTGGTTCTTTGAAAAGACCAACCAAATTGACAAACCACTGGTCAAATTGACAAAAGAAAAATACAAGAAGACACAAATAATATAAATTAGAAATGAAATGGGAACCGTTACAACAGGCCCAAGAGAAATAAAAAGAATCATAACAGAGTATTATGAAAAAGTATACTCCAACAAATTTGAAAACCTAGAGAAATGGACAAATTTCTACAAACACACTACCTACACAACTTAAAACAAAATGATGTTGAAAATATGAACAGGCCCATGACAAGAGATAGAAAAAGTAAGAAAAAAACTCCCAACAACAAAAAAGACTCAGCCCAGATGTCTTTACTAGAGAATTCTACCAAACATTCAGAGAAGAGCTTACACCATTAACACTCAACATATTTCAGAACACAGAAAAGGAAGGGATACTTTCAAATAAATTCTATGAAGCCAGCATAACCCTGAAAAAAAAATTGTCAGACTAAAAAAAAAAAAAAACTTACATACCAAATTCTCTCATGAATATAGATGCAAAAATTATCAACAAAATTCTACCCAATAGAATTCAGCAAAATATAACAACAACAACAAAAAAAAACTCCACAACCAAGTAGGACTCATACCAGGTATGCGAGCATGGTTCCACATTAGAAAATCAATCAATGCACTCCTCCTCATTAATAAAAGGAAAGATAAGAATCACACGATCATCTGAATAGATGCAGAAAAGGAATTTGACAAAGTCCAACACCCATTCTTGATAGGAACTCTCAATAAAATAGGTGTATAAAACAGGTATAGAAGGGCAATTTTTTGACATAAGAAAGGCGATCTATGCAAAGCCAAAGACCAAAATCATTCTTAATGGAGAGATGCTGAAAACATTCCCCTCAAGAACAGAAACAAGATACGAATGCCAGTTATCCCCTCTCCTATTTAACATTGTGCTGGAACTTCTAAAAAAAAAAAATTCTAATAGGAAGATTCAGCACAGTCCCAGGATACAAGATAAACATACAAAAATCAGTTGGTTATCTATACAACAATAAAGACAATAATGAAAAGGAAATCAGGAAAACAATACCATTTATAATAGCCCCTAAAAAAATTAAAAACTTAGGAATAAGTCTAAACAAGGATGTAAAGGACCTATTCAAAGAAACTACAAAAGACTCCTGCAGGAAAACAAGAGAGATCTACATAAATGGAAAAACATACCATGTTCATGGATAGGGAGACTCAACATTGTGAAAATGACAATTCTACCCGAAGTGATTTACATGTACAGTGCAACCCCGATCAAAATGCCAACAATACTCTTTAAGAGATGGGAAAACTTATCATTAAGTTTATATGGAAGGGAAAAAGTCCCAGATAAGTAAAGCACTATCAAAGAAGAATAATAAGAAGAAGGAGTAGGAAGACTAGCACTACCTGACCTCAGAACCTACTGTACAGCTAGAGTATGGTAATCAAAACATTCTGTACTGGTAAAGCAATAGATACATTGACCAAGGGAACACAATTGAGAACACAGGTGTAAGTCCATCCATCTTTGCTCACCTGATCTTCGACAAGGCACCAAAGTCCATCAAATAGGGAAAAGATACTCTTTTTAACAAATGATGCTAGCAAAACTGGATTTCCATATGCAAAAAACTAAAACAGGACCCATATCTCTTACCACATAAAAAAAAATAATTCAAAATGGAACAAAGTCGTAAATATAAAGCCAAAAAGTATGAAGGTCATAAAGGAAAAAATAGGATCAATGCTAGAGGTCCTAATACAAGGCATTAACAGGATACAAACCACAACCAACAACACACAAACTCCAGAAGATAAGCCAGATAACTGAGATCTTCTAAAAATTAAACACTTATGTTCATCAAAAGACTTCACCAAAACAGTAAACAGAGAAATTCAGACTAGGAAAAAAATTTCACAGTTACAAATCAGACGAAGGTCTAATGTCTAAAATCTGCAAGAAAATCCAATACCTCTACAGCAAAAAGACAAATAACCCAGTTCAAAAATGGGCAAAGGAAATGAACAGACACTTCACCAAAGACATTCAAGCAGCTAACAGACAAAAGAGAACATGATCCCAATCACTAGCCATTAGAGAAATTTAAATCAAAACCCCAATGAGATACCAACCCACCATGTCATTACTGTCATCACTCAAAATAAACAGGAAATAACATATGTTGGAGAGGTTGCGGGGAGATTGGAACTTTTATGTACTGCTGATGGGAATGCAAAATGATATAACCATTTTGGAAAATTATATGATGCTTCCTTAGAAAGCTAGAAATAGAAATACCATATGATCCAGCAATGCTACTCCTAGGACTATATCCTAGATAAATAAGAGTCATTACACGAATAGACATATGCACAACCATGTTCATTGCACGATTCTCCACACTAGCAAAAACATGGAAACAACCTAGATGTCCATCAACAGATGAATGGATAATGAAACTATGGTACATACACACAATGGAGTATTATACAATGATGAAGAAGGACGATAAATCTGTGAAGTATCTCCTAATATGGATGAACCTGGAGGGCATTATGCTAAGTGAGATAAGTTACTCACAAAAAGACAAATATTGTATGACATCACTACTGTAAAAACTCACCAAAAGGTTCACACACACAAAAAAGAAGAAATCTTTGGAGGTTAAGAGGGAGGGGAGGGGTGGAGATGGAAAAAACACTAAATAGACAATAAATAAGTAGTAACTTTGGTGAAGGGGAAGGCAGTATGCAATACTAGGGAAGACAGCACAACTCGTACAAGGCAAGATCATGGAAGTTCCATAAACATATCCAGACTCCCTGAGGGAACAAATTGCTGGGCTGAGGGCTGTGGGGACCATTGTCCCTGGCAACATCTCTCTCAATTGCAGTAACATAGTTTATAAAGAAAAGGTTCTACACTCTACTTTGGTGAGTAGCATCTGGGGTCTAAAAAACCTGTTAGCACCCATCTAGGATACCCCACTGGCCTCACCCCTTCAGGAGCAAGAAAGAATGAAGAAAACTAAAGATATAAAAAGATATAAAGAAAAGATTAATCCAAAGGACTAAAGGACCACATCTACCACTGCCCCCCACAGACTGAATCCAGTACAACTAGATGGTGCCTGGATACCATCAATGCCTGCTCTGACAGGAATCACAAAAGAGGGTCCTGGACAGAGCTGGAGACTTGCTGGCCTTAAAGAGACTGGAGAAACCCTGAGATTGTGCCCCCAGATACGCTTTCAGCTCAGTAATGAAGTCATTCCTGGGGTTCACCCTTCAGCCAAAGATTGGATAGGCCCATAAAACAAAACAAGAGTAAAGGGGCACACCAGCCCAGGGGCCAGGACTAGAAGGCAGAAGGGAACAAGAAAGCTGGTAGTAGGGAACCTAAATTTCAGAAGGGAGAGCGTTGACATGTGGGGTTGTTAACCCATATCATAAAACAATGTGTGTACTGTTTAAAGAGAAACTAGTTTGTTCAGTAAAGCTTCATCTGGAGTACTATTTAGAAAAAAAAAAAAAAAGAAGCTACTGGGTTATAGAAGAAATCAAGGAGAAAATAAAGGAATTCATAGCTTCAAATGAGAATGAAAAGACATCTTACCAGAACTTTTGGGATGCAGCAAATGCAGGGCTTAGAGGTCAATTTATAGCAATAAATGCACACATCAAAAAAGAAGAAAGAGCCAAAATCAAAACATTAACCGTAAAACTTGAAGTAATAGAGAGCAGAAAAAGGAGTTTTTGGGCACCAGAAGAAAGGAAAAAAAGATTAGAGCAGAAATAAATGAAATAGAAAAACAATTGAAAGATTCAACAAGACTGAAAGCTGGGTTTTTTGAAAAGATCAGCAAAATCAACAAATCATTGGCCAAACTGACAAAAGAAAAACAGGAAGCAAAAACCAAACCCACTGCCAGGAGGGGAAACAAATAACCTGAATGAGATGGGCAATATCACAACAGACCCAACTGAAATAAAAAGGATCATAACAGAATACTATGACAAATTGTATTCCAATAAATTTGAAAACCTAGTGGAAATGGACAATTTTCTAGAAACACACTGCTTACCTAAACTAACACAAAACTTGGGTCGTTGGGTAGAAAAAATAAATAAACCCATAACAAAACAAGAAATTAAAGAGGTAATAAAAAAAAAAAAAAAAAACTCCCTGGCCCAGAAGGCTTTCCTGGAGAATTTTACCAAACATTCAGAGAAGAGTTAACACCGGTGCTACTAAAGGTATTTCAGAGTGTAAAAAAGGAAGGAATACTCTCGAACTCATTACAGGAAGCCAGCATAACCTGATACCAAAGCCAGACACAGGAACCACAAAAAAAGAGAATTACAGACCAATATCCTCAACAAAATTCCAGCCAATAAAAGGCGTTGGAAGGGCATTGCAGAAGAAGGGCTGTCCTGACTGTCTAGTCGGTCAATTGAGTGAGTGCGAAGACACTTGTTGGTTCTCAGTCCCAGCCACATACTTGGAACACATGGTTCCTTGATGATTTTGCATTGTGACCCAGCCTGAGGACTATCTTACCACAGACCACCCAACAGGGCACTGTGTGCACAAGGGCATGATGCAGAGATGCTGTGCAATCAGGGGTAGAAGAAACAATCCAGGCAAAATAGTGTAACTGCAGTAGGTGGACAGGCCTGTGTTGCTGTAGCATTTATTTCATATCTCTTTTTAAAATTGTAGCTCTTCACGGAAGGATTACTCTGCAGAGAAAACTCCATTTCCAGGTTTGCAAATACCTTCTCACCTGGAACAGAGTAGAGCAGGAGCCTGAGGATTTGGATGGTGTCACCACCCTGAAGCTTCTCTCTTGTGTGATGTTGCTCAGGTTCCATTCCTCAGAAAAGGCTTCCTTTATGAGGCTCAGATAAGCAGGGCCGAGCCCACGGTGGGGTTTGGCAAGGGGGCATTTATGTCAAGAGCCAGGGAGTACGATGGTGAAGTCTGAGAGCACAGGGTTGTGGTAGAAAATCTTGTACGGTGCTCTCTTCTGACTTACTTTTTGAATATGGCAGTAATGGCCACATATCATCTTGGATTCTCTGCCCCAAACTAAAATTAAGCTAGTGATGTAGAGCAAATGTTTTGGGCTCGACTACTAACCAAAAGGTTAGCAGTTGAAATCCAACAATGGGGCCTTGGAAGAAAGGCCTGGCAATCTAGTTCTGTAAGATTAAAGAGAGTTCACCACTGAGTTGATTCGGACTTCTGGTGACCCCATGTGTGTCTGAGTAGAACTGTGATGTATGTGGTTTTCAAAGACTGATTTTTCAGAAGTAGAGCGCCAGGGTTTTTTTTTTTTTTTTTTTTTTGAGACCACCGTTGGTGGACTAGGAGTTGAGTGAGTTAACCATTAAATAAAATTTTAATTAATTATTTTTTTTTTTTTTTGCATGCTTCAGGGTAAATCTTATCCTTGATATTCCATTCAGCCTACAAGTGGAAGTCTCCTACTGAGTTTTAAAATATCGGTAATTCTATTTCTAATTTCTGGAAATTCAGTTGGTTCTTTTTCAGACCTGAAGTGCCTCCTTTTTAGTGTTTTTACCTTGCATACAATGTCAAGATTATCATTTATTTCTTTAAATAAACTCATATAATGCCCAAATCTGAAGAAAGAACAGAATTCCTTTTTTCTGTTATTTTTACTGCATCACATTTGCATTCAAATCATGCTATTGTTGTTGTATGTGCCCTCAAGTCAGTATTGTGAACTTATACACAAGAGAACGAAACACTCTGTGGCCCTGAGCCATCCTCACAATCTTTGCTATGTTTGAGCCCTACGTTGTAGCCACTGTGTCAATCCATTTATTTGAGGCTCTTTCTCTTTTACGCTGACCCTCTACTATGAGAAGCATAACGTCCTCCTCCAGGGACTGGCCCCTCCTGATAACATATCCAAAGTAAGAGAGATGGAGTCTCAACTTGAAGATTGAGCTGCTCCAGGCACACCGAGGCCATGCATACCTGGAATGAAACTCCTTGAAGAGTTGATATTCAATCACAACTTTACAAGGAAATCCTGTTTTTTTTTTCCTGTCCATTTCCACAATGAATCTAGAGCCCTCTTCTTAGGTCTTAGCCATTGCGGACATGATATGTTCCACTTTCTCTTTGGTTCACACTTCCTTTCTGATCTGAACCCTCGGAAGGCCTAGCTCAATATGGGATCAATGAGGACTTTCCACACAGGTGAATTCTGGGCCTGTCTTCCATTTCTCTGGCCCTTGCATAGCCCTGGAATCCAATCTGAAATGCTTGCAGTGTCTTTTAGCTATCCTTCAGGATAAAAGTGTCTTTAGAGCTCAGACATTTTCTAGCTATAAATTTTTATCAAACTTTGAGGCAAAAATTTCCCTTATTCTTCCCTTTCCTTTGATATTTTTTTCCAGCATTTTTTATTATTTTCCAAAACTGTTGATTTGGGGAAACTAGTCCATCATTTATGGAACCTGAACCCATTTGTAACTGTTTATAAGTTAAAAGTAAAGCCATTTATTAGATCATGAGTGTTTCAAGCAGTTCTGTCGGGCTAGTAACCTAAAGGTTGGCAGTTTGAACACACCCAGAGGTACCCTTGAATAAAAGCCTGTCAATCTGCTTCTATAAAGAATACAGGCAAAAAAACCCTATGGAGCAGCTCTCCTGTGTAACACATGGCGTTGCCCTGAGTTGGAATCCACTGGGCTGTGAGAGGTTTTAAGTTGATACTAGAGCTTCTAAGTACACTGCTGTGTCTGTTCCAGTGATAAAGTTATACTTTGTGCAATATTTTTGGTTGTTGATGTACATTAGATACTTTCACAAACGTGGTCCATGTAATCTGCTTTCAGTTCACTGACTGCTTTGCATAGGCCCCCCCACACCCACGCTGGCTGCTCAGATATTATAAACGGGGCCTGTGCAATGGGAGCTGATCTGCAACAGGCAGGCAGGGGCAGCAAGATGGTGCCACAGACTCTGGTCCTCCTGTCCCTGTTGCTCTGGGCCTCTGGTGAGAAATTAAAAGTGTTCAATCCCTCTAGAGTAGTATCTTTTCAGAGCTGAAAAATGATTTTTACAAATAGTGGGAAATGATGGTTATTTCCAAACTGGAACCAATTACGTGCTGATACCTAATATCAGTAGATGTTGTGTTGGGGGATATTTTCATGTGCCTATGAAAAAGTGTGTGTATATGTATGCATGGTAATTGTCCACTTTGAATACAGGTACCAGTGGGGACATCATAATGACCCAGTCTCCAGCCTCCCTGGCTGCATCTCCAGGAGGAATGGTCACCATCAACTGCAAGGCCAGCCAGAGTCTTTTTGACAGCTCCGACAACAAAGACTATTTAAACTGGTACCAGCAGAAACCAGGACAGGCTCCTAAGCTGCTCATCTACTTGGCATCTAGCCGGGCATCTGGGGTCCCTGACCGGTTCAGTGGCAGTGGGTCTGGGACAGACTTCACTCTCACCATCAGCAACTTCCAGGCTGAAGACGCTGCAGTTTATTACTGTATGCAGAATTATGATGATCCACCCACGGTGCTTCAGCTTCGAACAAAAACCTCCTCCCAAGGGCTACAGGCCAATGAATCTTCACTGCACCAGCTGCTTCCTTTCTGCTCAGCCCTTAACATTCACGCTTCCTCTGTCTGCCCCAAGGACTGCATCTCCTGATGAATTCCTTGGAGTATTTGCAGGTACCAGGAGAAACTTAAGGGATGTGGTTTGTTCTGGATCCCATTTTGTGGTACACGAAAGAAAAAAAATCCTCTAAAAACCTCTTGTAGACTTTGTCAGGAGTTTTCATATCACAGGAACCTGCATGTTTCACATGGATAGATCACATGACTGATTTGGGGTAGTGTCCAGTGTGGTTTACACCCTGAAAGATCAGTTTTCTCTTCCCTGTGCATTGTTGACTCTCGAATATTCCCGGTTTATTTCCTTGTTTTCCTGGACTTTTTCCTTTCTCTTCCATTATGCCTCATAACTCTGGATCTAACCCAATACTAAATTTGTGCCTTCATATTTAAAATCTCCCTCACAGAAGGGAGTATTCCTCTCTTACATTTTCCTTCCATGGATCCTGTTTTCCAGCCAAACCTTCCAGGTCCACATCAGTGAAGGTGTTTTCCTGCTCTAAGCTCCCATTTTACTGCCCCTTTCGCCTCTGTCCATGTCTTTCAGTGTCACTCATTCTTTCAAAGGCCAGACTCTAACTCATTAACCATATCACTCTAGAAACATGTAATAGTTTTCCCATTTCTTTTTTCGTTATTTGTCAATTCCTCTTTACATTAATCCCTTGGGTGCCCAAGTTTAATTTAGTGACTGAAGGAAATCATGTTTCTTTCTCATTTTTACTTGTCATCTTGTGAGTCCCTGACTCATGAAAATTCAGTGCACAATATAATCTGATTGTTGTGATCCATAGGGTTTTCCCTGGCTGATTTCTCAGAAGTAGGTCGCTAGGCCTTTCTTTCTAGTCTGTATTAGTCTGCAAGTGCTACTGAAACCTGCTCAGCATCACAACAACACATGTAGAGGAAGTATGGTAAATGAGGCCTATAGGTCCCTGTTCGGGTTGATGCTGATGACAACCCAAGTAGTGTTTCCAGTCAGTGTAGACAAGACTCTGGCCCTGCAGCTAATAGAGACTTGCTCTCCTGGGAGACAGCAGAGATTCTGGCACCTACTGAGCAGGATCTGCCCTCTTGAACCTAAAATGAAAGGCACACAAGGATGATCCAGAGTTACTGTGCAATCGAGTACAGAAGGAAAATCAAACCAAAATGGTCTCTAACTGGAACAAGGGCACAGGCCTACGTGGCTTGTAGCATCTATTTCATATCTCACTTCAAAATGTAGACCTATCTGAATAGGAGGGTCCCTCTGGAGAGAAAACTCCATCTCTAGGAGATGAGGCTTCTGGGCCAGATAGAGGAACTGTACATGTTCAGGAGTGTGAAGGAAACAGCTGGTGCGGTGAAGGTTCACAGGCCTCTAGCCCTGGGGAGGAGCTTGTGTTCAAGGCTGAAATACAGTGAGATCATAGGCACAATGTTGCAAATAGCAATAATCTACCACATCCTCACCCTGGAAGCTGCTGATTGTGAGGGTGAAGACTGTCTCAGGCCCACTGCCACTAAAGCAGTCAGGAATCTTGGATGCCTGGTTAATGTGCAAAGGAGATATTCAGCTTAGGAGCCTGTGCTAGTTTCTGCTGACAGTAGGCTAAGATGCTGCCAACACTCTGGCTGGGCTTGTACTGATGGTGATCATTTCTCCTAGAGAAACAGTCAAAGAGACAGGAGACTGTGTTATCATGATGTCCACACTGGCACTTGCAATCAGAGAAGACAAATACATGCACTCATATATACACAGCTTTTCATACACACATTAAAATATACCATTTTAAATGTGCATTTTAGTGGAATACACTTCAAACTTAATGGACCCCTCATTTACTACTATGCCCTAAAATAGTTTTTCACCTCTATAAAGATACTTCTCTAAAGGGATTGAGGCACTTTTCTTTTCTCACCAGAGATACAGAGCAACAGGGACATGAGGAAAGGAGCTTGTTACACCAGCTTCCTACCTCCATCTGCCTGATGAAGATCTATGCACACTGCAAAGTCCCCATTTATAGAACCTGAGCAGCCAGACTGGGCCTGGAGCGCCTCTGCAAAGCCATCATTGAATGTGAAAGCAAACTGCATGGGCAGCGGGTTGTGAAACCAACAAATGTAAATCAAGAGCCAAAGACTAGAAAAGACAAAGTAGTCAACCTAGAAGCTCTAATATCAACTTAGAAGCTCTAAAACTAGGAACAGTAGCTTCCCTTAAGAAGACTTCTATTTAAAATAGGGAAAAAAACTGAAATGGGTCTAGGGCTGGTATCCTGATTTCTATGATGCTCGTGAAATAATACAAAATACTGGAAATATATAAAAGAAAGAAAGAGGAGTATAGAAGTGATTACAACAGAGAACTTTTGGTTCACTTTTTGAAAAAAATTTATGGCCAGAAAATGTCTGAGCTCTAAACCCAATTTTATCCTGAAGGACAGTTTAAAATCACTCCATACACTAAAGTTGCAATTCTAGGGAATTGTAAAACCCAGGAAAATGGAAGACCGGCCCAGAAATTACCTATGTGGAAGTCCTGAGGGTCCCTACATTGTGCTTGAACCAAGGGAGTGGGACTGTAATCTCAAAGTCAGTGTGAACTAGAGAAACTGAACCTATCCTTCTCAGAACTGCTAGAAAATTATCAAAAGGTTCTAGGTTCATTGTGGAAATGGGCAGAAAAAAATAAGCAAGATTTCCTTGAGAAGATGTGTCTGAAAGTCAATCTTCCAAGGAGTTTCACTCCAGGTATGTATGGCCTAGGTGTCTCTGGAACTCTCCAAACTTGAAATTAGTTTAAGAAGTCCCAATCCATAGGAAGCTGCTCTAGAAGAGGGCACACCCATCATAAATCCTCAGGAATCCTCATCAATAATTTTTGGAAGACTGACACCACCAAGACATCAGAGATTCTTGACTTCCAAGAAAATAACTAGGATATGAATACAAATGTGATACAACTGAAATAACAGAGGAAAAAAACAGTGTTCTCCTCAGGCTTTAGATTTGGGAGTTGTGTGACTTAATTTAAAGAAATAAATGATAAAATTTACATTGTGTACAAGGCACAGAAAAATAAAAGCAGGGTGCAACAGATCTGAAAAACAAATTCCAGAAATTAGATTCAGAATACACGTCTATCGGTTTGTCTTACTTAGGGAGCTCACATGTTGCTGTGATCCTGGTTGCTATGCTGCCAGTAGACAAATACCACCAGGTTCAGCCCAGTGGACAGGTTTCAGCTGAGCTTCCAGACTAAGACAGACCATGAAGAAAGACCCGGTGGTCTGCTTCTGAAAGAATTAGCTATTGAAAGCCCAATTAAGAGCAGCAAAACTCTGTCTTTTACACGGCCAGAAGATGAGCCCCTCAGGTTGGAAGGCACTCAAAACATGACTGGGCAAGAGCTGCCTCCTAAAAGTAGAGTTGACCTTAATGAGGTGCACGGGGTTAGTCTTTTGGGATATTCATGTGCTGATGGGGCATGACTCAAAATGAGAAGAAACAGCTGAACATCCATTAATAATCGACATGGGAAATGTATGAAGTATGAGTCTAGGAAAATGAGAAATTGTCAGAAATGAAGTAGAATGCATAAAGATCAATATTCTAGGCATTAGTCAGCTGAAATGGGCTGGTATTCATGATTTCGAATTGGAAAACAATATGGTCTACTATGCCGATCATGATAACTTGAAGAGGAATGGCACTGCATTCATCATCAAAAAAGATATTTCAAGATCTGTCCTGAAGTACAACGCTGTCAGTGATAGAATAACATCTACAGGCCTACAAGTAAGACCAGATAGTATGACAATTTTTCAAATTTACCCACCAACCACTAAGGCTAAAGATGAAGAATTCGATTTTCACCAAGTTCTGCAGTCTGAAACTGATTAGAAACGCAATCAAGATGCCCTGATAATTTCTGGTGATTGGAATGCAAAAGCTGGAAAAAAGAAGAATCAGAGTTTGGAAAATATGTCCTTGGCAATAGAAACGATGCTGGAGATTGCATGATTTAGGGTATATGAAAAGAGACGGTCTAGGATTTGTGACTACGTACAAGTCTTTCAATGAGCTTTAATGTAAAGGAGAAGAGAGAAACAGGAACAAATTGGAGGCAGATGTGAAGTCAAGAGAGTTTAAAAATGATGTCTCGTGATGACAGAAACAATGCTAAAGTGAGGGGAACGTGGATAGTTCAAAAAAGAGGGGTGAGAAATGCCAAGAATGCCCTTGGGGGGAACAGTGGTGGAGGAGCAGTGGGACTGGCCTCAAGTAAGAAGGCTGTCTGCTCATCTATGGTAATAAGGAGGAAGGAAGGCAGAACATGGGGATGTAGATACCCGTGGATCTGAAGGTGCATGAAGGGAGCTAGTAGAAGCTCTTCCTGGAAACAGGAAATGAGATCATTTGCTGAAAGTTAGGATGAGAAGTAGGCGTTACAACTTGAAGAGAACAGAAAAGAGAAATGGTGGATGAACCAGGTAAATAAAGTACAACCATGAGGCAGGATTAAAGGCAGTCCTGAGGTAGTGTGCATAAATTTATGGTGAGATGAATCAGAATAATTTATGTGTTTTTCTCCAGCCACTTTAGGGACATGGAGGCAGGTATGTGGTGGGTGGAGTTTTTCCCAAAGTTTAGGTTTTACAAGAGGAATATGATGAAATAAGATAGGGACCATGGTGTTCTTGATTCCGGAGATGGAATTTTTATACAGGAGAATACTGGCATTTGCAATGGGTATGAAGTGAAAATCGACTCAATGTCAGCTAACAACAGCAAGTGGGGATATGGAAATGTGAAGGGTGCAGAGACAGCAAAAATAGATTTATTGAAAACTTCTTTTCTGATAATGGCAAAATTCTGATTCATACAAATACAAGAAAGAGCAAATACTATATTTTAAAATTTTTCTTATGATTAAAGAAACTTATTTTCTCTTTAGAGTTTTGTACTAGTAATCCTTCTGTTAAAATGGTTTTGGTAAAATAATACTTGCTTTGCTTTTACACAAGGGCAAGCATGGATCTAGTTTTTTCCCATTCCTGAGAAATTTTCTCTGGCATAAACTTTAGCGGGAAGCAGGGACAGGAATGCTCAGGGGGTAGGGGCTCTAGCCTTTGGCCTAGAGAGGAGCAGCTGTTCCGGAGCAGCAATAAAGGCATTTGGGAGTCATGGTTCAGGTCAGGCTAGAGAAGACCAGATGGGAATGCAAATGACCATGGAGTGAAGCCCAGAGTGAGGGCTGAGAGCAGATTTAAAGGAAGTGAGCAGGAAGACCAGAAGGCCTGCTCATTTTGGAGCCAGAGGTGGACCAGCTGTCGATTTTCTGACTACTTCATGTCAACTTTTTTGTGTGACCAAAACAAAAAAATAAAACACAGCAGTCTCTGTGACAGTGCCTCGTAAGTGGGACACTTCCCCTACCTCTGCTCTGGTAAGAAGTTGCATTGTTACCACAAAACACAGATTCTAGCCCCCTGTCGCAAAGCCAATACTGAGACAGGGATGAGGTAAGCAGCAAGAGGCCTTTATTGTAAATGGGTATACAAGAGAAAGGGGGGATAGCACTCCTCCAAAGACTGTCTGTCTGCTAGAGACTGGCCAGATGGTTTTATAGGGTTGGGGCTAGGCTTGAAGAATCTGGGAATGGCAGTTCCCCTTTGAGGGAGGATGCTGACCACATTTCAGATATGTTGACCTTCTGTGGGTTTTCATAGAGGTCTTCTGAGGCCATCCTCGTTTCATTCTCAAGATGGACCCTCCTTGTCTGGTTGTCTTATCCCAGATCTTATTGATTGTTGTTCTGATTGTTCAAGAGGAACACAGGTTAATTTTAAACTTCATAAGACCATGGAGAATGGGAGAGGGAAGGGAGGAAACAAACCACAAATCACAAAACCAGCAGGGTAAGCAAAAGTTAACTATGCGGGAGCCAAAATGGCAGAATAGACACACGCTTCCTGAGAGCCCTCTTTACCACAAAAACCTGAAAAAACAAGTGAAGTGAGTATATTTGGCACAAGCTCGGAGCTCTGAGCTTGAAGGACAAGCTTAGAAAATGAACTGAGGGGCAGGGGGAGGAAGAGACCATTCAGAAGCGGAGAGGAGGTACCAGACATGAATCACTGGGAGCCCTCAGGCAGCGGAGGGGTGATACTAGTGTTCGGCCACACTTTCCTCAGGGAGAAGCAGCCAGCCACACAGCCTACTCACATCTCTGGAACCTGAGAAGAATGGCACTCTCAGCAAAAGTTAAGTACATGCATATATTTCACGGTGCCCCCACAACCCCAAGCTGGCTTCAGCAGCTGAATTCCCTCAACACCCTGTTGAGCACCTAGAGCCATCCTCCCAGCCTTGGAGAAGAAACAATTTTCAATTGCGGGAAAAATAATTTGCCAGCTCCACTAACTGGTATAGCTCAGGACAGAAGTGGCTCCTGTTCAGGCATAAATACTCTATGGACTTTGAGCACATTTCCCTTCTGCGTAGACCAGTGTGGGCCTATTTTGGGAGAATAGGCCCTTGTTGGAAGACTTCGACAATTTCTGCCATGTGGCAGAGAGGTGGGTGTTTGATGTTTGACATCACTGTGCCCATTAAACAAGGTCCTCACCTACCCACATCAGGGACCTAAGGGCTGGTAGCTCCATTCAGGTCACCCAGCCACCGGCAACAGGGGGTCCAAGGATAACTGGTACCTCCCAGTCCTTACAACCAAAAATGTTGGGTGTCCATGGTCAGTCTGCACAACCAACCCACCTGCACGCTCCAGAGAAGAGGGATGTGCTTTCCTCAGAGACACTCAGGAGTCAGTTGTCAGCCCCCCTGCCTTGATCAGAGAGTGACCTCCTGCTGCAATCAGATACCAGTACATACACCAATCATGCCTGCCCCTCTGAGACTGTGGGACAGAGCATGTACCACACATTTGATGATCAGCTACCTGGACACCGGAGTTGAATTCATACAAGAAAAGTGAATGGACTCCTAGACTGATATACCTGATGACATCTCTAGCCATCTGGGGACAGGACATCAGAGCTCCAAAGGCGAAAATAATCAAGCTCACTCACTCAAGAAACCCATCTGTGTATATCAAAACAAAACAAAGCAAGAAGCAATGCTACAGTTAGCAAGCATAAACTAATTAGTTTAGCAAGCATAAACTAATACAATAACATATAAATGGCTCAGAGACTACAGTCAATATCAAGTCACAAAAGGAAACAGACCATGATCACTTCAACAAACTCTCAAAACAAAGAATCCAGGGATCTTCTAGATGAAAGTGCATTCCTGGAATTACCAGAGCCAGAATACAAAGATTAATATACAGAACCCTTCAAGGCATCAGGAAGGAAATGAGACAATACACAGAAAAGGCCAAGGAAAACACAGATAAAGCAATTGAAGAAATTAGAAAGATTATTCAGGAACATAGTGAAAAATTTAAGAAGATGGAAAAATCCATACACAGACAGCAATCAGAAATTCAGAAGATTAACAATAAAATTACAGAAGTAGACAACTCTGTAGAAAGTCAGAGGAGCAGAACTGGGCAAGTAGAAGCCAGGATTTCTGAATTTGAAGATAAATCACTTGGCACTAACATATTTGAAGAAAAATCAGATAAAAGAATTTAAAAATAATGAAGAAACCTTAAGAATCATGTGGGACTCTATCAAGAGAAATAACCTCCGAGTGACTGGAGTACCAGAACAGGGAGAGATAACAGAAAATACAGAGAGAATTGTTGAAGATTTGTTGGCAGAAAACGTCCTGGATATCATGAGAGATGAGAAGATATCTATGGAATATGCTCATTGAACTCCACATAAGGCAGATGTTAAAAAGGAAGTAATGAAGACTTATTATAATCAAATTTGCCAAAACCAAAGAGAGAGTTGGAAGAGCACCTAGGGATAAACGAAAACTCACCTACTTTGGAGAGTCAATAAGAATGAGCTCGGTCTACTCGGCAGAAACTTCGCAGGCAAGAGGACAATGGGAAGACTTATTTAAAAAGTAGAAGGAAAAAAATTTCCAGCCAAGAATCATATATCCAGCAAAACTGTCTCTCAAAAATGAATGTGAAATTAGGACATTTCCAGATAAACTGAAGTTTAAATTCATAAAAACCAAACCAAAACTACGAGAAATTTGAAAAGGAATTCTTTGGTTAGAAAATCAATAATATGAGGTATCAACCCAAGACTACAACACTGAGCAGAGCAATGAGAACTCAACCCAGACAGGGAAATCAAAAAAAGCAAAGGAACATTTAAAAAAAAAAAGCTAAAAACAGGGTAACAATGAAGTTATTATGTAAAAGGAGACAACATTAAAACAATAAAGAGGGTTTTTTTTTTTTTAAGAAATGTAGTCATAGATCTTCCATACGGAGAGGAAGATACGGCAATACAAAGAAATAAAAGTTAGGTTTAAATTTAGAAAAATAGAGGTAAATAATAAGGCAACCACAAAGGAGACAACTATCCTGCTCATCAAAATAAAATACAAGAAAAAAATACTCAGCAGAAACAAAATCAAAACCAATGAACAAGAGGAAGGGACAATATATAAAGTTAATCTACTCGGAAAATACAATTAAGTGGGAAAAAGAAACTGTCAACAACACATAAAAAAAGACACCAAAACGAGAGCACTAAATTCCTACCTATCCATAATTACCCTGAATAAAAATGGACTAAGTGTACCAATAAAGAGACAGAGGGTGGCAGAATGGATTAAAAACCAAGACCTGTGTATATACGCCTACAAGAGACACACCTTAGACTTAGAGACACAAACAAACTAAAACTCAAAGGATGGAAAAAAATATATCAAGCAAACAACAGTCAAAAAAGAGCAGGAGTAGCAATATTAATTTCTGACAAAATAGACTTTAAAGTTAAATCCATCAGAAAGGATAAGGAAGGACACTACATAATGATTGAAGGGCCAATATACCAAGAAGATATAACTATTAAATATTTATGCACCCAATGACAGGGCTGCAAGATGCATAAAACAAACTCAGCATTGAAAAGTGAGATAGACAGCTCCACAATAATAGTAGGAGACTTCAACACACCACTTTTGGTGAAGGACAGGACATCCAGAAAGAAGCTCAATGAAGACACAGAAGATCGAAATGCCACAATGAACCAACTTGACTTCACAGACATATACAGAACACTCCACCCAACAACAACCAAGCATACTTTCTTTTGTAGTGCACATGGAACATTCTCTAGAATAGACCACATAATAGGGCATAAAGGAAGCCTTAAGAAAATTCAAAACATTCAAATATTACAAAGCACCTTCTCTGACCATAAGGCCATAAAAGTGGAAATCAGTAACAGAAATCAAACACTTGGAAATGGAACAATACCCAGCTCACAAAAGCCTGGATTATAAAAGACATTAAGGATGGAACAAAGAAATTCACAGAAACCAAAGAGAATGAAAACGCTTCCTATCTGAACCTTTGAGACACAGTAAAAGCAGTGCTCAGAGGCCAACATATCAATACATGCACACATACAAAAAGAAGAATGGGCCAAAATTAAAGAATTCTCCCTAAAACTTGTACAAAGAGAAAGAGAACAACAAAAGAAATTGTCAGGCACCAGAAGAAAACAAATAATAAAAATTAGAGCAGAACTAAATGAAATAGAAAACAGAAAAACAACTGAAAGAATTAAGAAGACCAAATCTAGTTCTTTGAAAAAATCAACAAAATTGATAAACCCCTGGACAAACTGAAAAAAGAAAAACAAGAGAGGAAGCAAATAACCCAAATAAGAAATGAGATGGGAGACATTACAACAGACAAAACTGAAATTAAAAGAATCCTATCAGAGTACTGTGACAAATTGTGCTCTAACAAATTTGAAAACCTGGAAGAAATGGATGAATCCCTAGAGACACACTACCTACGTGAACCAACACAAACAGAGGTAGAACAACTAAATAGACCCATAACAAAAGAAGAGGTTGAAAAGGAAATCAAAAAACTCCCTACAAAAAAAAAGCCCTGGCCTGGATGGCTTCACTGCAGAGTTCTAGCAAACTTTCAGAGAAGAGATAACACCACTATTACTAAAGGTATATGAGAGCATAGGAAAAGATGGAATACTACCAAACTCATTCTATGAAGCCACCATATTCCTGATACCAAAACAAGGTATAGACACCACAAAAAAAAAAAAAAAAAAAGGAAATTATAGACCTATATCTCTTATGAACTGAGATGCAAAAATGCACAAGAAAATTCTAGCCAATAGAATTCAACAACATATCCAAAAAAATTCACCATGACCAAGTGGGATTTCTACCAGATATGCAGGGATGGTTCAACATTTAGAAAAAAAATTAATGTAATCCATCACATAAATAAAACAAAAGACAAGAATCACATTTTTTTATCAATTGATGCAGTAAAGACATTTGACAAAGTTCAACACTCATTCATGATAAAAACTCTCAGTAAAATAGGAATAAAAGGAAAATTCCTCAACATAATAAAGCGTATTTTATACAAAGCTAACAGCCAAGATCACCCTAAATGGAGAGATCCTGAAAGCATTCCCACTGAGACTGGGAACCAGACAAGGATGCCCTTTATCACTGCTCTTGTTCAACATTGTGTTGGAGGTCCTAGCCAGAGCAATTAGGCTAGATAAAGAAATAAAGGGCATACAGGTTGGCAAGGATGAAGTAAAATGGTCTCTGTTTGCAGACGACAGGATCTTATCCACAGAAATACATAAGGAATCCCAAGAAAACTACTGAAACTAATAGAAGAGTTCAGCAATGTATCTTAACATACAAATATCAAGTGGATTCCTCTACACCAACAAAAAGAACATCGAAGAGGAAATCACCAAATCAGTGCCATTTACAGTAGCCCCCAGGAAGTTAAAATACTTAGGAACAAATCTTACCAGAGATGTAAAAGACTTATACAAAGAAAACTACAATACTCTTCTGCAAGAAACCGAAAGTGACCTACATAAGTGAAAAACATATCTTGCGCATGAATAGGAGGACTTAACATTATAAAAATATCTATTCTACCGAAAGCAATCTATACATTTAAGGCAATTCCGATGCAAATTCCAATGACATTCTTTAATGAAATGGAGAAAAAAATCACCAACTTCCTACGGAAGGGAAAGAGATCCCAGATAAATAAAGCATTACTAAAAAAGAAGAACAAAGTGGGAGGCCTTACCCTACTGGATTTTAGGACCTTCTATACTGCTTTTTTCTTTTTTTTTTATACTGCCACAGTAGTCAGAATAGCCTGGTACTTGTACAACAACAGATACATAGACCAGTGGAACAGAATTGAGAATCCAGACCTAAATCCATCCACATATGAGCAGCTGATATTTGACAAAGGCCCCAAAACAGTTAAACGGGGAAAAGACAGTCTTTTTAACAAATGGTGCTGGCATAACTGGATATCCATCTGCACAAAAAAAATCTTGCATTTGTTATTCCATCTAGCCTACAAGTAGAAGTCTCTCATCTATTGACTTTAACAATTTTGGTAATTCTATTTCTAATTTCTAGAAATTCAGTTGGCCTTTCTCAGATCTGAAGTGTCTCCTTTTTAGCTTTCTGTCTCTTGCATACAACGTCAACTTTGTCATCTATTTCTTTAAATAAACTCGTGTAATGTCCAAATCTGAAGTATAAGCAGAACTCCTTTTATTCTGTTGTTTCTGCTGCAACACATTTGTATTCATATCATGTTACTGCTGTTGTTCTGTGCCCTCAAATCGGTTCCAACTGATAGTGACCTTATACACAAGAGAAAGAAACACTCCATGGTGCTGAGCCATCCTCACAGCTTTTGCTATGTTTGACCCCAATGTTGCAGCCACTGTGTCAAACCATTTCTTTGAGGCTCTTTCTCTTTTTCATTGACTCTACTTTATGATGGATGATGTCCTTCTACAGGGGCTCGTCCCTCCTGATAACATGCCCAAAGTAAAAGAGTTTCAGTCCCACCTTAAACGTTAAGCTGCTCCAGGCAGAACGAGGCCACGCGTACCTGGAATGAAACTCCTTGAAGACTTGATATTCAGTCACAACTTTAAAAGGAAATCCTGTTTGTTTTTTCCTGAACATTTCCACAATGAATCTAGAGCCCTCTTCTTAGGTCCCAGCCTTTGTGGACATGATAGGTTCCACTTTCTCTTTGGTTCACACTTCCTTTGTGATCTGAGCCCTCCCCAGCCTCATTCAATATAGGGTCCTGAGGACTTTCCACACAGGTGAATTCCGGCCCTGTCTTCCATTTCTCTGGCCCTTGCAAAGCCCTGGAATCCAATATCAAGTACCTGAAGTGTTTTTAGGTATCCTACAGGATACAAGTGTCTTTAGAGTGCAGACATGTTCTAGCTATGAATTTTTATCAAATATTGAGGCAAAAATTTACCATATTCTTCCCTTTATTTTGTTTTTTTTTTTTCCCCCAGCATTTCTTATCATTTGCCAAAAGTGTTGATTTGAGGAAACTAGTCCCTCATTTATGGAACCTGAAACCATTTAAGACTGTTTTTAAGTTAAAACTGAAGGTATTCATTAGATCATGGGTGCTTCAAGCAGTTGTGATGGGCTACTAACATAAAGGTTTGCAGTTTGGACACACCCAGTGGTACCCTGGAATAAAAGCCTGTCAACCTGCTTTTATAAAGAAAACAGGCAAGAAAACCCTATGGAACAGCTCTACTGTGTAACACATGGGGTTGCTATGGTTGGAATCCCCTGGACTGTGAGAGGTTTTATTTTAAGTTGATATTAGAGCTTCTAAGTACTGTGTTTCGACTGATAAAATGATACTTTCTGTGATATTTTTGGCTCTTGATGTACATTGGATAGTTTCACAAACCGTGGTCCATGTAATTTGCTTTCAATTCACTGATTGCTTTGCATAGGCCCCTCCACACCCAGGCTGGCTGCTCAGACATTATAAACAGGGCCTGTGCAATGTGAGCTGATCTGCATCAGGCAGGCAGGAGCAGCATGATGGTGCCACAGACCCTGTTCCTCATGTCCCTGTTGCTCTGGGCCTCTGGTGAGAAATTAAAAGTGCTTCAATCCCTATAGAGTAGAATTTTTGTAGAGCTGAGAAATGATTTTAAGATATAGTGGGAAATGATGGTTATTTCCAAATGAAACCAATTATGTGCCGATACCTAATATCGCTAAATGTTTTTGTATCAGGGGGATATTTTAATGTGTGTATGAAAAAGTGTGTGTATATATGTATGAATGGTAACTGGCTGCTCTGATTACAGGTGCCAGTGGGGACATCATACTGACCCAGTCTCCAGCTTCCCTGGCTGCGTCTCCAGGAGAAACAGTGACCATCAACTGCAAGGCCAGCCAGAGTCTTTTTCACAGCAGCTACGACGTGAACCTCTTAGCTTGGCAGCAGCAGAAACCAGGACAGGCTCCTAAGCGGCTCATCTACTTGGCATCTAACCGGGATTCTGGGGTCCCTGACCGGTTCAGTGGCAGTGGGTCTGGGACAGACTTCACTCTCACCATCAGCAACTTCCAGGCTGAAGATGCCGCACTTTATTATTGTCAGCAGGGTAAAGAGCTACCTCCCACAGTGCTTCAGCCTCGAACAAAAACCTCCTCCTGAGGGCTACAGGCCAGTGAGTCTTCATTGCACCAGCTGCTTCCTTTCTGCTTAGCCCTGAACATGCATGCTTCCTCTGTCTGCCCCAAAACCTGCATCTCCTGACTAATTCCTTGGAGTATTTGCAGGTTCCAGGAGAAAATGAAGGGATGTGGCTTCTTCTGGATCTCCTTTCGTGATAAATTAAAGAAAAAAAAAGCTCTAAAAATGTTTTGTAAGCTTTGACAGGAGTTTTCATATCACAGGAACCTCCATGTTTCATATGGATAGATCATGTGACTGATTTCAGAAGGGTTCACTGTGCTTTTACCCTGAAAGATCAGTTCTCTCTTCCCTGTGCCTTCTTGACTCTGGAACATTCCCATTTTATTTCCTTGTTTTCCTGGACTTTTTTCCTTTCTGTGCTATTACCCCTCATTACTCTGGACCTAACCCAATATTAAACCTGGATCCTTCATTTTTAAAATCTCCCTCACAGAAAGTAGTATTTCTCTCTTCTGTTTTCGTTCCATGGATCTTGTTTTCCAGCCAAGTCTTCCTGGCCAACATCCATGAAGGAATTTTCATGCTCTAAGCTCCCATTTTACTGCCTTTTCTCCTCTCTCCATGTCTTTCAGGGGCACTCATTCTTTTAAAGACCAGATTCTAACTCATTAATCCTATCACTCTAGAAACATGTGATAGCTTTCCCACGTTCTTTTTCATTAGTTGTCAATTCCTCTTTGCATTAGTCCCTTGGGTACCCAAGTTTAATTTAGTGACTAAAGGAAGAAATCATGGTTCTTTCTCTTTGTTAGTTGCCATCCTGTGAGTCCATGACTCATGAGAATTCAATGCATAATATTATCTGATTTTTGTGATCCATAGGGTTTTCCCTAGATGATTTCCCAGAAGTAGGTCACCAGGCCTTTCTTTCTAGTCTGTATTAGTCTGCAAGTGCTACTGAAACCTGTTCAACATCACAACAACACGGGTAGAGGAAGTGTGGTGAGGGAGGCCCATAGGTCCCTGCTACCTTGTATGCTGATGACAACCCAAGCAGTGTTTCCTGTCAGTATAGTTGAGAGTCTAACTGGCCCTGCAGCTAATGGAGACTTTCTCTCCTGGGAGACAGCCAGAGATTCTGGCACCTAGTGAGCAGGATCTGACCACTGGGACCTAAAATGTCAGACACATGAGGATGTTCCAGAGATACGGCATAATCAGGGATACAAGTAACATCAAACCAATGTTCTCTAACTGGGACAAGTGGACAGGACTTGGTGGCTTCTAGTGTTTATTACACATCTCCTTTCAAAATGTAGACCTATCTAAATAGGAGGATAACTCTGGAAGAAAATTCCATGTCTAGGAGATGAGGCTTCTGGGGCAGATAGAAGAAGTGTGCATGTTCAGGACTGTGCAGAAAGGAAGTAGCTGGTGCAGTGAAGACTCACAGGCCTCCAGCCCTGGGGAGGAACTTCTATTTAAAGCTAAAACAGTGTGAGAGCTTAGCCATAATGTTGCTAACAGCAACAATTTGCCATGTCTTCAGTCTGGAAGCTGCTGATTGTGACGGACCCACTGCCACTGAACAGGTCAGGGATCTCAGATGCCTAGTTGGATGCAAAGGAGAAAAGCAGCTTCGGAGCCTGCCCTGGTTTTTGCTTATACCGGACCAAGACGCTGCTAACACTCTGCCTGGACTTGCACTGATGGGGATAATTCTTCTGGAGACATGGTCAGGGAGACAGGAGACTGTGTTATCACAATGTCTCTACTGGCACCTGCAATCAGAGAGGACAATTACCATACACATATGTATACACACACTTTCTCATAGGCACCTTAAAATATACCATTTTGAATGGGCATTTTAGTGGAATACCTCTCACACATAATTGAGTCATTTTTGGAAATAGCCATCATTTCCCACTACGTCTTAAATCATTTTTCAGCTCTACAAAGATACTTCTTTAAAGGGATCGAGGCAGTGTTCATTTCTCCCCAGAGACCCAGAGCAACAGGAACATGAGGACAGAAGCTTGTAATACCATCTTGCTGCCTCCACCTGCCTGATAAAGATCAATGCACATTGCAAAGTCCCCATTTATAAAATCTGAGCAGCCGGACTGGGCCTGGAGGATCTATGCAAAGCGTTCATTGAATGTGGAAGCAAAGGACGTGGGCAGTGGGTTGTGAAAGTAATCCATGTAAATCAAGATCTAATTACTAGAAAAGACAAAGTCGGCAACTTAGAAGCTCTCATATCAACATAGAAGCTCTAAAACTACAAGCAGTAGCTTCTCTTAAGAGCTTCTATTTAAAATAAGAAAAAAAAATTGAAATGGGTTCAGGGCCCATAAACAATGGGCTAGTTTCCCGATTTCTGCAATCCTCATGAAATAATATCAAATGCTCAAAGTATATGAAAGAGAGTGAGGAGTAAAGAGAGATGACAATGGAGAAATTTTGGTTCACTTTTTGATAAAAATTTATGACCAGAAAATGTCTGAGTACTAAACCCAATGTTATCCTGAAGGACAGTTGAAGTCACTGTATACACTAATGAATTACTTCTAGAGATATGTAAAATCCAGGAAAATGAAAGACAGACCTAGAAATTACCAATGTGGGGAGTCCTGAGGGACCCTATGTTGTGCTAGAGCCAAGGGATGGTGGCTCTAATCTCAAAGACAGTATGAACCAGACAAACTAAACGTATCCTTCTCATAGCTGCTAGAAAATGGTCAAAGGGCTCTAGGGTCATTGTGGAAATGGACAGGGAATAATAAGCAAAATTTCCTTGGGAAGTTTTGTCTGGAAGTCAGCCTTCCAAGGAGTTTCACTCCAGCTATGTATGGCCTAGGTGTGTCTGGAACTCTCCAAACTTGAAATTAGTTTAAGAAGGCCCAATCAATAGAAAGCTGCTCTAGAAGAGGGCACACCCAGCAATCCTCAGGGCACCTCACAAATAAGTTTTCAAAGACTGACACCACCAAGAAGTCAGAGATCCTTGATATCCAAGAAAATAAGATAACTAAGATATGAATATGAATGTGAAGCGACTGAAATAACAGAGAACAAAAGGTGTTCTCCTCACACTTTAGATTTGGAAGCTATGTGAGTTTATTTAAAGAAATAAATGATAAACTTTACATTGTATGCAAGTCCTGGAAAACTAAACGCATTGTACTAGGTATCTGAAAAAAAAAAAAATCCAGAAATTAGATGCAGAATACACTTCCAACAGTTTGTCATACCGTGAGGGCTTGCATATTGCTGTGATGCTGGTAGCTATGCCAACAATATACAAACACCAGGAGGGTCACCACAGTGGACCTGGTTTCAGTTGAGCTTCTAGAGTAAGACAGACTAGGATGAAGGACCTGGTGGTCTGCTTCTGAAAGAATTAGCCAGTGAAAGCCTTATTAATAGCAGCAGAACAATGTCTGTTTCACTGCCAGAAGAGGAGCCCCTCAGGTTGGAAGGCACTCAAAAGATGACTGGGGAAGAGCTGCCTCCTTACAGTTGAGTTGATCTTAATGCTGTGCATGAAGTCTAGCTTTTGGGACCTTTGCTCACTGATATGGCATGACTCAAAGTCAGAAGAGCCAGGTGAACATCCTTTAATAATGGAAATGTAGAATGTACGAACTGTAATTAGGAAAAGAGAAATTGTCCGAAATGAAATGGAATGCATAAAGATCAATATCCTAGACATTAGTCAGCCAAAATGGACTGGTATTGGTCATTTTGAGTTGAAAAATCATATGATCTATTATGCCAGGAATGATAACTTGAAGAGGACTGATGTTGAATTTATCAAGAAGAACAATTCAAAATCTATCCTGAAATACAATGTTGACAGTGATAGAATAACATCTACATGTATACAAGTAAGACCAGTTAATATGAGTATTATTCAAATTTACCCACTAACCACTAAGGCCAAAGGTGAAGAAATAGAAGATTTTTACCAAGTTCTGCAGTCTGAAATTGATCGAATACGCAATCAGTATGGTGACAGGAATGTGAAAGTTGGAAACAAAGAGGAAGGATCAGTAATTGAAAACTATAGCCTTGGTGACAGAAAGGATGCTGGAAATTGCATGATTGAGGGAGGACGAAAAGAGATGGTCCAGGTTTGGTGACTATATAGAAGTCTTTCAATGAGCCTTAAGGTAAAGGAGAAGAGGGAAACAGGACGTAACTGGAGGGAGATGTGAAATCAGGACAGTTTTTAAAAAAAGATGTTTCATGCTGTTGGAAATGACGCTAAAGTGTGGAAAACACAGAGAGTTGAGAAAAGAGAGGTGAGAAATGCCAAGATACCCTTGGGAGGGACAGTGGTATAGGAGCAGAGGGACTGGCCTCAGGTAGGAGGGCTGTCTGCTCATCTACAGTAACAGGAAGAAAGGAAGGCAGAACCTGGGGATGTAGATGCCTGTAGATCAGAAGATACATGAGAGGAGCTAGTGGAAGCTCTTCTAAGAAACAGGAAATGAGGTCATTTGCTTGGCATTTCACAAACTGAAAGAACTGAAGAAAAAATTCAAGCCTTAAGTTGCAATAGTGTAGGATTCCGTGGGGAAAATATTAAATGACGCAGGAAGCATCAGAGGAAGATGGAAGGAATACACACAGTCAGTATACCAAAAAGAATTAGTCGATATTCAACCACTTCCAGAGGTGGCATATGATCAGGAACTGATGGTACTGAAAGAAGAAGTCTAAGCTGCTCTGAAGTCATTGGCGAAAAACAAGGCTTCAGGAATTGATGGAATATCAATTGAGATGCTTCAACAAACAGATGCAATGCTGGAGGTGCTCACTCGTCTATGCCAAGAAATATGGAAGACAGCTTCCTGGCCAACTGACTGGAAGAGATCCATATTTACCCCTATTCCCAAGAAAGGTGATCGAACCAAATGTGGAAATTACAGAACAATATCATTAATATCACACGCAAGCAAAATTTTGCTGAAGAACGTTCAAAAATGGCTGCAGCAGTATATCGACAGGGAACTGCCAGAAATTCAGGCTGGTTTCAGAAAAGGACATGGAACCAGGGATATCACTCCTGATGTCAGACGGATCCTGGCTGAAAGCAGAGAATACCAGAAGGATGTTTACCCGTGTTTTACTGACTATGCAAAGGCATTTGACTGTGTGGGTCATAACAAACTATGGATAACACTGCGAAGAATGGGAGTTCCAGAACAATTATTTGTGCTCATGAGAAACCTTTACCTAGATCAAGAGGCAGTTGTTTGGACAGAACAAGGGGATACTGATTGGTTTAAAGTCAGGAAAGGTGTGGGTCAGGGTTGTATTCTTTCACATCTATTTAATCTGTATGCTGAGCAAATAATCTGAGAAGCTGGACTATATGAAGAAGAATGGGGCATCGTGATTGGAGGAAGACTCATTAGCAACCTGCGTTATGCAGATGACACAACCTTTCTTGCTGAAAGTGAAGAGGACTTGAAGCACTTACTAATGAAGATCAAAGACCACAGCCTTCAGTATGGATTACACCTCAACATAAAGAAAACAAAAATCCTCACAACTGGACCACTGAACAACATCATAATAAACGGAGAAAAGATTGAAGTTGTCAAGGATTTCATTTTACTTGGATCCACAATCAACAGGCATGGAAGCAGCAGTCAAGAAGACGCATTGCATTGGGAAAATCTACTGCAAAGGATCTCCTCAAAGTGTTGAAGAGCAAAGATGTCACCATGAAGACTAAGGTGCGCCTGACCCAAGCCATGGTATTTTCAATCGCATCATTTGCATGTGAAAGCTGGACAATGAATAAGGAAGACCGAAGAAGAGTTGACGCCTTTGAATTGTGGTGTTGGTGAAGAATAGTGAATATACCATGGACTGCCAAAAGAAGGAACAAATCTGTCTTCGATGAAGTGCGGGCAGAATGCTCCTTAGAGGAAAGGATGGCGATACCGTGTCTTACATACTTTGGACATGGTGTCAGGAGGGATGAGTCCCTGGAGAAGGACATCATGCTTGGCGGAGTACAGGGTCAGCGGAAAAGAGGAAGACACTCAACAAGGTGGATTGGCACAGTGGCTGCATCAAATGAGCTCAAACATAACAACGATTGTAAGGATGGTGCAGGACCAGGCAGTTTTTCATTCTGCTGTACATAGGTTCGCTATGAGTTGGAGCCAACTTGATGACATCTAACAGCAACAAAAACAAAGAATGAGAAGTAGCTGTTAAAACTGAAGAGAAAAGAAAAGAGAAAGGGTGCAGACTGAATGAACCAGGTAAATGAAATACGACTGTGAGGCAGGATTAAGGGCTGTCCTGAAGTAGTGTGCATAAATTTATGGTGAGATGAATCAGAATAATTATGTGTTTTTCTCCAGCCACGTTAGGGCCATGGAAGCACGTATGTGGAGAGTGGAGTTTTTCCTAGGGTTTAGGTTTTTGGTGCAATGACTCTGTGTATTTCTTCCATCTTTTCTTTTGTTGCTTCCTGTGTTATTTAATATTTTCCCCTTAGAATCCTTCACTATTGCAACATGAGGCTTGAATTTTGAATTTTCAGTTTGAGAATCGCTCAGCGTTTTCTTCCCTTTTGGTTTACCATCTCCAGCTCTTTGCACAGGTCATTGTAATACTTTAATTTGTCTTCTCGAGACACCCTTTGAAATTTGCTGTTCAGTTCTTTTACCTCATCAATTCTTCCTCTTGCTTTAGCTGCTTGACGTTGGAGAGCAAGTTTCAGAGTCTCCTCTGACATCCGTCTTGGTCTTTTCTTTCTTTCCTGTCTTTTCAATGACCTCTTGCTTTCTTCATGGATGATGTCCCTGATGTCATTCCACAACTCGTCTGGTCTTTGGTCACTAGTGTTCAATGAGTCAAATTTATTCTTGAGATGGTCTCTCTATTTCAATAAACCCATAGGGTTTTCAAAGACTGATTTTTCAGTAGTAGATTGCCAGGTTTTTTTGTTTTTTGTTTTTGAGACCACTGTTGGTGGACTAGGAGTTGAGTAAGTTAACTGTTAAATACAATTTTCAATTATTTTTTCAGCTGTTTCATGTATGAGGGTAAATCTTGTCTTTGTTATTCCATCTAGCCTACAAGCAGAAAGTCTCTTATCTATTGAGTTTTAAAATTTTGGTAATTCTATTTCTAATTTCTAGAAATTCAGTTGGCCTTTCTCAGATCTGAAGTGTCTCCTTCTTAGTTTTCTGTCTCTTGCATACAACGTCAACTTTGTCATTTATTTCTTTAAATAAACTTGTGTAATGTCCAAATCTGAAGTATGAGCAGAACTCCTTTTATTCTGTTATTTCTGCTGCAACACATTTGTATTCATATCTTGTTATTGTTGTTGTTCTGTGCCCTCAAATCGGTTCCAACTGATAGTGACCTTATACACAAGAGAACGAAACACTCCATGGTGTTGTACCATCCTCACAGTCTTTGCTATGTTTGGCCCCAATGTTGCAGCCACTGTGTCAATCCATTTCTTTGATGCTCTTTCTCTTTTGAATTGACTCTGTGCTTTATGACGCATGATGTCCTTCTCCAGGAACTCATCCCTCCTGATAACATGTCCAAAGGAAAAGAGTTTCAGTCCCACCTTAAACATTAAGCTTCTCCAGGCACAATGAGGCCATGCATACCTAGAATGAAACTCCTTGAAGAGGTGATATTCAATCACTGATTGCTTTGCATAGGCCCCTCCACACCCAGGCTGGCTGCTCAGATATTATAAACGGGGCCTCTTCAATGTGAGCTGATCTGCATCAGGCAGGCAGGGGCAGCAAGATGGTGCCACAGACCCTGTTCCTCATGTCCCTGTTGCTCTGGGCCTCTGGTGAGAAATTAAAAGTGCTTCAATCCCTGTAGAGTAGAATCTTTGTAGAGCTGAGAAATGATTTTAAGATATAGTGGGAAATGATGGTTATTTCCAAATGGAACCAATTACGTGCTGATAACTAATATCACTAAATGTTTTGTATCAGGGGGATATTTTAACGTGTGTATGAAAAAGTGTGTGTATATGTGTATGCATGGTAATTGGCCGCTCTGATTACAGGTGCCAGTGGGGACATCATACTGACCCAGTCTCCAGCTTCCCTGGCTGCATCTCCAGGAGGAACAGTGACCATCAACTGCAAGGCCAGCCAGAGTCTTTATTCTAGTACCTACAAGAAAGACTTATTAGCTTGGCACCAGCAGAAACCAGGACAGGCTCCTAAGCTGCTCATCTATGATGCATCCAGCCGGGCATCTGGGGTCCCTGACCGATTCAGTGGCAGTGGGTCTGGGACAGACTTCACTCTCACCATCAGCAACTTCCAGGCTGAAGATGCCGCAGTTTATTATTGTCAGCAGAGTAAAGAGCTACCTCCCACAGTGCTTCAGCCTCGAACAGAAACCTCCTCCCGAGGGCTACAGGACAGTGAGTCTTCACTGCACCAGCTGCTTCCTTTCTGCTCAGCCCTGAACATGCATGCTTCCTCTGTCTGCCCCAAAACCTGCATCTCCTGACTAATTCCTTGGAGTATTTGCAGGTTCCAGGAGAAAATGAAGGGATGTGGCTTCTTCTGGATCTCCTTTCGTGATAAATTAAAGAAAAAAAATGCTCTAAAAATGTTTTGTAAGCTTTGTCAGGAGTTTTCACATCCCAGGAACCTCCATGTTTCATATGGATAGATCATGTGCCTGATTTCGGAAGGGTTCACTGTGCTTTATACCCTGAAAGATCAGTTCTCTCTTCCCTGTGCCTTCTTGACTCTGGAACATTCCCATTTTATTTCCTTGTTTTCCTGGACTTTTTTCCTTTCTGTGCCATTACCCCTCATTACTCTGGACCTAACCCAATATTAAACCTGGACCCTTCATATTTAAAATCTCCCTCACAGAAAGTAGTATTTCTCTCTTCCGTTTTTCTTCCATGGATTCTGTTTTCCAGCCAAGTCTTCCTGGCCAACATCAGTGAAGGCATTTTTATGCTCTAAGCTCCCAATTTAGTGCCTTTTCTCCTCTCTCCATGTCTCTCAGGGGCACACATTCTTTTAAAGACCAGACTCTAACTCATTAATCCTATCACTCTAGAAACATGTGATAGCTTTCTCATGTTCTTTTTCATTAGCTGTCAATTCCTCTTTGCAGTAGTCCCTTGGGTACCCAAGTTTAATTTAGTGACTGAAGGAAATCATGGTTCTTTCTGTTTGTTAGTTGCCATCTTGTGAGTCCATGACTCATGAGAATTCAGTGCATAATATTATCTGATTGTTGTGATCCATAGGGTTTTCCCTGGCTGATTTCCCAGAACTAGGTCACCAGGCCTTTCTTTCTAGTCTATATTAGTCTGCAAGTGCTACTGAAACCTGTTCAGCATCACAAAAACACTTGTAGAGGAAGTATGGTGAGTGAGGCCCGTACGTCCCTGCTATGGTGTATGCTGATGACAACCCAAGTAGAGTTTCCTGTCAGTACAGTTGAGAGTCTAACTGGCCCTGCAGCCAATGGAGACTTTCTCTCCTGGGAGACAGCCAGAGATTCTGGCACCTAGTGAGCAGGATCTGACCACTGGGACCTAAAATGTCAGACACATGAGGATGATCCAGAGATACTGTGTAATCAGGGATACAAGTAACATCAAACCAATGGTCTCTAACTGGGAAAGGGGACAGGACTTGGTGGCTTGTAGTCTTTATTACATATCTCATTTCAAAATGTAGACCTATCTAAATAGGAGGATCACTCTGGAAGAAAATTCCATGTCTAAGAGATGAGGCTTCTGGAGCAGATAGAGGAAGTGTGCATGTTCAGGACTGTGCAGAAAGGAAGAAGCTGGTGCAGTGAAAACTCACAGGCCTCCAACTCTGGGGAGGAGCTTCTATTTAAAGCTAAAACAGTGTGAGAGCTTAGCCATAATGTTGCTAACAGCAACAATCTGCATGTCTTCAGTCTGGAAGCTGCTGATTGTGATGGACCCACTGCCACTAAACAGGTCAGGGATCTCAGATGCCTAGTTGGATGCAAAGGAGAAAAGCAGCTTCGGAGCCTGCCCTGGTTTTTGCTTATATCAGGCCAAGGTGCTGCTAACACTCTGGTAGGACTTGCACTGAAGGGGATCATTCTTCTGGAGACATGATCAGGAAGACAGGAGACTCTGTTATCACAATGTCTCTACTGGCACCTGCAGAGAGGACAATTACCATACATATATGTAAACACACACATTTTCCTAGGCACCTTAAAATATATTATTTTGAATGGGCATTTTAGTGGAATGCCCCTCACACATAATTGAGTCATTTTTGGAAATAGCCATCATTTCCCACTATGTCTTAAATCATTTTTCAACTCTACAAAGATACTTCTTTAAAGGGATCGAGGCAGTGTTCATTTCTCACCAGAGACCCAGAGCAACAGGAACATGAGGACAGGAGCTTGTAACACCATCTTGCTGCCTCCACCTGCCTGATAAAGTTCAGTACACATTGCAAAGTCCCCATTGATAAAACCTGAGCAGCCGGACTGGGCCTGGAGGATCTATGCAAAGCCGTCATTGAATGTGGAAGCAAAGGACGTGGGCAGTGGGTTGTGAAAGTAACCCATGTAAATCAGTATGTAATTACTAGAAAAGACAAAGTAGGCAACTTAGAAGCTCTCATATCAACATAGAAACTCTAAAACTACAAGCAGTAGCTTCTCTTAAGAGCTTCTATTTAAAATAAGAAAAAAAAATTGAAATGGGTTCAGGACCCATAAACGATGGGCTAGTTTCCTGATTTCTGCAATCCTCATGAAATAATATAAAATGCTGGAAATATATAAAAGAGAGTGAGGAGTAAAGAAGAGATGACAATGGAGAAATTTTGGTTAACTTTTTGATAAAAATTTATGTCCAGAAAATTTCTGAGCTCTAAACCCAATGTTATCCTGAGGGACAGTTGAAGTCACTGTATACACTAATGAATTACTTCTAGAGATATGTAAAATCCAGGAAAATGAAAGACAGACCTAGAAATTACCAATGTGGGGAGTCCTGAGGGACCCTATGTTGTGCTAGAGCCAAGGGATGGTGGCTCTAATCTCAAAGACAGTATGAACCAGACAAACTAAACGTATCCTTCTCATAGCTGCTAGAAAATGGTCAAAGGGCTCTAGGGTCATTGTGGAAATGGACAGGGAATAATAAGCAAAATTTCCTTGGGAAGTTTTGTCTGGAAGTCAGCCTTCCAAGGAGTTTCACTCCAGCTATGTATGGCCTAGGTGTGTCTGGAACTCTCCAAACTTGAAATTAGTTTAAGAAGGTCCAACCAATAGATAGCTGCTCTAGAAGAGAGCACACCCATCATGAACCCTCAGGGCACCTGACAAATAAGTTTTCAAAGACTGATACCACCAGGAAGTCAGAGATCCTTGACATTCAAGAAAATAAGATAACTAAGATATGAATATGAATGTGAAGGGACTGAAATAACAGAGAACAGAAGGTGTTCTCCTCCCACTTTAGATTTGGAAGCTATGTGAGTTCATTTAAAGAAATAAATGAGAAACTTTACATTGTATGCAAGTCATGGAAAACTAAACGCAGGGTACTACATATCTGAAAAAAAAAAAATCCAGAAATTAGATGCAGAATACATTTCCATCAGTTTGTCATACGGTGAGGGCTTGCATATTGCTGTGATGCTGGTAGCTATGCCACCAATATACAAATACCAGGAGGGTCACCACAGTGGGCCTGGTTTCAGTTGAGCTTCTAGAGTAAGACAGACTAGGATGAAGGACCTGGTGGTCTGCTTCTGAAAGAATTAGCCAGTGAAAGCCTTATAAATAGCAGCAGAACAATGTCTGTTTCACTGCCAGAAGAGGAGCCCCTCAGGTTGGAAGGCACTCAAAAGATGACTGGGGAAGAGCTGCCTCCTTAAAGTTGAGTTGACCTTAATGCTGTGCATGAAGTCTAGCTTTTGGGACATTTGCGTGCTGATATGTCATGACTCAAAGTCAGAAGAACCAGGTGAACATCCTTTAATAATGGAAATGTAGAATGTACGAACTGTAATTAGGAAAAGAGAAACTGTCAGAATTGAAATGGAATGCATAAAGATCAATATCCCAGATATTAGTCAGCCAAAATGGACTGGTATTGGTCATTTTGAGTTGGAAAATCATATGATCTATTATGCCAGGAATGATAACTTGAAGAGGAATGGTGTTGCATTTATCCTCAAGAAGAACAATTCAAAATCTATCCTGAAATACAATGTTGACAGTGATAGAATAACATCTACATGTATACAAGTAAGACCAGTTAATATGAGTATTATTCAAATTTACCCACTAACCACTAAGGCCAAAGGTGAAGAAATAGAAGATTTTTACCAAGTTCTGCAGTCTAAAATTGATCGAATACGCAATCAGTATGGTGACAGCAATGTGAAAGCTGGAAACAAAGAGGAAGTATCAGTAATTGAAAAATATGGCCTTGGTAATAGAAAGGATGCTGGAGATTGCATGATTTAGGGAGGATGAAAAGAGATGGTCCAGGTTTGGTGACTATATAGAAGTCTTTCAATGAGCCTTAAGGTTAAAGAGAAGAGTGAAACAGGACGTAACTGGAGGGAGATGTGAAATCCGGACAGTTTTTAAAAAAGATGTTTCATGCTGATGGAAATGATGCTAAAGTGAGGAGAACACAGATAGTTGAGAAAAGAGAGGTGAGAAATGCCAAGATACCCTTGGGAGGGACAGTGGTATAGGAGCAGAGGGACTGGCCTCAGGTAGGAGGGCTGTCTGCTCATCTGCAGTAAGAGGAAGAAAGGAAGGCAGAACATGGGGATGTAGACGCCTGTGGATCAGAAGATACATGAGAGGAGGTAGTGGAAGCTCTTCTAAGAAACAGGAAATGAGGTCATTTGCTCGGCGTTTCTCAAGCTGAAAGAACTGAAGAAAAAATTCAAGACTCAAGTTGCAATAGTGAAGGATTCCGTGGCGAAAATATTAAATGATGCAGGAAGCATCAGAAGAAGATGGAAGGAATACACAGAGTCATTATACCAAAAAGAATTAGTCGATATTCAGCCATGTCAGAGGTGGCATATGATCAGGAACTGATGGTACTGAAGGAAGAAATCTAAGCTGCTCTGAAGCATTGGCGAAAAACAAGTCTTCAGGAATTGATGGAATATCAATTGAGATGTTTCAACAAACAGATGCAATGCTGGAGGTGCTCACTCGTCTATGCCAAGAAATATGGAAGACAGCTTCCTGGCCAACTGACTGGAAGAGATCCATATTTATGCCTATTCCTAAGAAAGGTGACCCAACCGAACGTGGAAATTATACAACAATATCATATGCAAGCAAAATTTTGCTGAAGATCGTTTAAAAATGGCTGTAGCAGTATATTGACAGGGAACTGCCAGAAATTCAGGCTGGTTTCAGAAGAGGACATGGAACCAGGGATATCACTCCTGATGTCAGATGGATCCTGGCTGAAAGCAGAGAATACCAGAAGGATGTTTACTTGTGTTTTACTAACTATGCAACGGCATTTGACTGTGTGGATCATAACAAACTATGGATAACACTGCAAAGAATGGGAGTTCCAGAACACTTATTTGTGCTCATGAGGAACCTTTACATAGGTCAAGAGGCAGTCGTTTGGACAGAACAAGGGCATACTGATTGGTTTAAAGTCAGAAAAGGTGTGCGTCAGGGTTGTATTCTTTCACATCTATTTAATCTATATGCTGAACAAATAATCTGAGAAGCTGGACTACATGAAGAAGAATGGGGCATCGTGATTGGTGGAAGACTCATTAGCAACCTGCGTTATGCAGATGACACAACCTTGCTTGTTGAAAGTGAAGAGGACTTGAAGCACTTACTAATGAAGATCAAAGACCACAGCCTTCAGTATGGATTACACCTCAACAAAAAGAAAACAAAAATCCTCACAACTGGACCAATGAGCAACACCATGATAAACGGAGAAAAGACTGAAGTTGTCAAGGATTTCATTTTACTTGGATCCACAATCAACAGCCATGGAAGCAGCAGTCAAGAAGACGCATTGCATTGGGAAAATCTACTGCAAAGGATCTCTTCAAGGTGTTGAAGAGCAAAGATGTCACCATGAAGACTAAGGTGTGCCTGACCCAAGCCATGGTATTTTCAATAGCATCATATGCATGTCAAAGCTGGACAATGAATAAGGAAGACTGAAGAAGAGTTGACACCTTTGAATTGTGGTGTTGGCGAAGAATAGTGAATATACCATGGACTGCCAAAAGAACGAACAAATCTGTCTTGGAGGAAGTGCGGTCAGAATGCTCCTTAGAGGAAAGGATGGCGATACCGCGTCTTACATACTTTGGACATGGTGTCAGGAGGTATGAGTCCCTGGAGAATAACATCATGCTTGGCAGAGTACAGGGTCAGTGGAAAAGAGGAAGACACTCAAAAAGGTGGATTGGCACAGTGGCTGCAACAATGAGCTCAAACATAACAACGATTGTAAGGATGGCGCAGGACCAGGCAGGTTTTCATTCTGTTGTGCATAGGGTCGCTATGAGTTGGAGCCAACTTGATGACATCTAACAGCAACGAAAACAAAGAATGACAAGTAGCTGTTAAAACTGAAGAGAAAGGAAAAGAGAAAGGGTGAAGACTGAATGAACCAGGTAAATAAAATACGATTGTGAGGCAGGATTAAGGGCTGTCCTGAAGTAGTGTGCATAAATTTATGGTGAAATGAATCAGAATAATTATGTGTTTCTCTCCAGCCACATTAGGGCCATGGAAGCATGTATGTGGAGGGTGGAGTTTTTCCTAGGGTTTAGGTTTTTGATATAATGACTCTGTGTATTTCTTCCATCTTCTTTTGATGGTTCCTGCGTCGTTTAGAATTTTCACCATAGAATCCTTCACTATTGCAACTTGAGGCTTGAATGTTTTCTTCAGGTCCTTCAGTCTGAGAATTCCTGAGCGTGTTCTTCCCTTTTGGTTTACCATCTCCAGCTCTTTGCACAGGTCATTGTAATACTTTGTCTTCTTGAGACACCCTTTGAAATCTACTGTTCAGTTCTTTTACTTCATCAATTCTTCCTTTTGCTTTAGCTGCTTGACGTTCAAGAGCAAGTTTCAGAGTCTCCTCTGACATCTGTCTTGGTCTTTTCTTTCTTTTCTGTCTTTTCAGTGACCTCTTGCTTTCTTCATGGATGATGTCCTTGATGTCATTCCACAACTCGTCTGGTGTTTGGTCACTAGTGTTCAATGAGTCAAATCTATTCTTGTTTGACTGTGCCCATTAGCTCTTCCATAGCTTTGCTGAGTTTCTTTCTAGATGTTCTGTCCTTTACCAAGAGTGTTGCGTTAAAGTCTCCTATTATTATTGTGGAACTGTCAATTTCTCTTTTCAGGGCTGTTTGAGTTTGTTTTATGTGTTTTGGAGCCCTGTCATTGAGTGCATAGATGTTTATTATGCTTAAGTCTTCATGTTGGATTGGCTCTTTACTTACTACATAGTGCCCTTCTTTGACTTTTACGGTGGATTTTGTAATAAAGTATATCTTATCTTAAATTAATATTGCTGTTTCTGCTCTTTTATGGTAGTTATTTGCTTAATATATTTTTTTCCATCCTCTGATTTTTAATAAATTTGCTTCTTTGTTTCTAAGGTGTTTCTGTTGTAGACAGCATAGTGATGGATCCTGTTTTTTTTTTTTTTTTCTTATCCATTCTGTCACTCTGCATCTCTTTATGGGTGCATTTATGCCACTTACATTCGGTGTAATTATTGAGAGGTGTGAGTTTATTGCTGTATTTTGTATTGAATTTTTTTTTTTTTTTTGGCGTTAACATTTTCATTGTTCCTCTTACTTTCCCCTGCTGAGATCCTTTTGTTTGTGGATTTCTTTTTCTTTTCTTTTGTTTCTGTAGATTTTGTTTTCATTGAGACTGTTTATCCTTTTTTTTTGCTCCTTCCATGAGATTTATTGTTTTAGATTTTATATTTAGGACTTTGATCCATTTTGAGCTCGTTTTTGTGCAGTGACTGAGCTATGGGTCTTGTTTCATTTTTGTGCAGATGGATATCCAGTTATGCCAGCACCATTTGTTAAAAAGACTGTCTTTTCCCCATTTAACTGTTTTGGGGCCTTTGTCAAATATCAACTGCTCATATGTGGATGGATTTAGGTCTGGATTCTCAATTCTGTTCCACTGGTCTATGTATCTGTTGTTGTACAAGTCCCAGGCTATTCTGACTACTGTGGCAGTATAGGAGGTTCTAAAATCCGGTAGGGTAAGGCCTCCCATTTTGTTCCTCTTTTTTTTTTTCAGAAATGCTTTATTTATCCGGGATCTCTTTCCCTTCCGTAGGAAGTTGGTGATTTTTTTCTCCATTTCATTAAAGAATGCCATTGGAATTTGGATCGGAATTGCCCTAAATGTATAGATTGCTTTTGGTAGAATAGATATTTTTGTAATGTTAAGTCTTCCTATCCATTCGCAAGGTATGTTTTCCACTTATGTAGGTCACTTTCAGTTTCTTGCAGAAGAGTATTGTAGTTTTCCTTGTATAAGTCTTTTACATCTCTGGTAAGATTTGTTCCTAAGTATTTTATCTTCCTGGGGGCTACTGTAAATGGCACTGATTTGGTGATTTCCTCTTCGATGTTCTTTTTGTTGGTGTAGAGGAATCCAATTGATATTTGTATGTTAAGATACACTGCTGAACTCTTCTATTAGTTTCAGTAGTTTTCTTGAGGATTCCTTACGTTTTTCTGTGTATAAGATCATGTCGTCTGCAAACAGAGATCATTTTACTTCTTCCTTGCCAATCTGGATGCCCTTTATTTCTTTATCTAGCCTAATTGCTCTGGCTAGGACCTCCAACACAGTGTTGAATAAGAGCAGTGATAAAGGGCATCCTTGTCTGGTTCCCGATCTCAGTGGGAATGCTTTCAGGATCTCTCCACTTAGGGTGATCTTGGCTTTTAGCTTTGTATAAATACCCTTTATTATGTTGAGGAATTTTCCTTTTATTCCTATTTTGCTGAGAGTTTTTATCATGAATGAGCGTTGAACTTTGTCAAATGCCTTTTCTGCATCAATTGATAAAAAAATGTGATTCTTGTCTTTTGTTTTATTTATGTGATGGATTACAGTAATTTTTTTTCTAAATGTTGAACCATCCCTGCATATCTGGTAGGAATCCCACTTGGTCATGGTGAATTTTTTTGGATATGTTGCTGAATTCTATTGGCTAGAATTTTCTTGAGCATTTTTGCAATTCAGTTCATAAGAGATTTAGGTCTATAATATCTTTTTTTTTTTTTTTTTTTTTTGTGGTGTCCTTACCTTGTTTTGGTATCAGGAATATGATGGCTTCATAGCATGAGTTTGGCAGTATTCCATCTTTTTCTTTGCTCTGATATACCTTTAGTAATAGTGGTGCTAACTCTTCCCTGAAAGTTTGGCAGAACTCTGCAGTGAAGCCATCCAGGCCAGGGCTTTTTTTTGGTAGGGAGTTTTTTGATTTCATTTTCAATCTCTTTTGTTATGGGTCTATTTAGTTGTTCTACCTCTGTTTGTGTTAGTTTAGGTAGGTAGTGTCTCTCCAGGAATTCATCCATTTCTTCCAGGTTTTCAAATTTGTTAGAGTACAATTTTTCACAGTACTCTGATATGATTCTTTTAATTTCAGTTGTATCTGTTGTAATGTCACCCATCTCATTTCTTATTTGGGTTATTTGCTTCCTCTCTTGTTTTTCTTTGTTCAGTTTGTCCAGGGGTTTATCAATTTTGTTGATTTTTTCAAAGAACTAGCTTTTGGTTTTGTTAATTCTTTCAGTTGTTTTTCTGTTTTCTATTTCATTTAGTTCTGCTCTAATTTTTATTATTTGTTTCCTTCCAGTGCCTGACAATTTCTTTTGTTGTTCTCTTTCTCTTTGTACAAGTTGTAGGGAGAATTCTTTGATTTTGGCCCATTCTCCTTTTTGTATGTGTGCGTGTATTGATATAAGTTGGCCTCTGAGCACTGCTTTTACTGTTTCTCAAAGGTTCTGATAGGAGGCGTTTTCATTCTCTTTGGATTCTGTGAATTTCTTTGTTCCATCCTTAATGTCTTCTAGAATCCAGGCTTTGTGAGCTGGGTATTGTTCTGTTTCCAAGTGTTTGATTTCTGTTACTCTTTTCTACTTTTATTGCCTTATGGTAAGAGAAGGTGCTTTGTAATATTTGAATATTTTGAATTTTCTTAAGGCTTCCTTTATGCCCTAATATGTGGTCTATTCTAGAGAATGTTCCATGTGCACTACAAAAGAAAGTATGCTTGGTTGTTGTTGGGTGGAGTGTTCTGTATATGTCTATGAGGTCAGTTTGGTTCATTGTGGCATTTCGATCTTCTGTGTCTTTATTGAGCTTCTTTCTGGATGTCCTGTCCTTCACCAAAAGTGGTGTGTTGAAGTCTCCTACTATTATTGTGGAGCTGTCTATCTCACTTTTCAATGCTGAGCTTGTTTTATGTATCTTGCAGCCCTGTCATTGGGTGCATAAATATTTAATAGTTATATCTTCTTGGTATATTGTCCCTTTAATCATTATATAGTGTTCTTCCGTATCCTTTCTGATGGATTTAATTTTAAAGTCTATTTTGTCAGAAATTAATATTGCTACTCCTGCTCTTTTTTGACTGTTGTTTGCTTGATATATTTTTTTTCCATCCTTTGAGTTTTAGTTTGTTTGTGTCTCTAAGTCTAAGGTGTGTCTCTTGTAGGCAGCATATACACAGGTCTTGTTTTTTAATCCATTCTGCCACCCTCTGTCTCTTTATTGGTACACTTAGTCCATTTTTATTCAGGGTAATTATGGATAGGTAGGAATTTAGTGCTCTCATTTTGGTGTCTTTTTTTATGTGTTGTTGACAGTTTCTTTTTCCCACTTAATTGTATTTGCTGAGGAGATTAACTTTATATATTGTCCTTTCCTCATGTTCATTGGTTTTGATTTTGTTTCTGCTGAGTCTCTATTTTTTTCTTGTATTTTATTTTGATGAGTAGGATAGTTTGTCTCCTTTGTGGTTGCCTTATTATTTACCCCTATTTTTCTAAATTTAAACCTAACTTTTATTTCTTTGTATTGCCGTATCTTCTTCTCCGTTTGGAAGATCTATGACTACATTTCTTAGTGCCTCTTTATTGTTTTAATGTTGTCTCCTTTTACATAATAACATCATTGTTACCCTGTTTTTAGCTTTTTTTCTTTTTTTCTTAAATGTTCCTTTGCTTTTTTTGATTTCCCTGTCTGGGTTGACTTGTGATTGCTCTGCTCAGTGTTGTAGTCTTGGGTTGATACCTCATATTATTGATTTTCTAACCAAAGAACTCCTTTTCATATTTCGCGTAGTTTTGGTTTGGTGTTTAGGAGTTCAAACTTCTGTTTATCTGGAAATGTCCTAATTTCACCTTCATATTTGAGAGACAGTTTTGCTGGATATGTGATTCTTGGCTGGAAATTTTTTCCTTCAATTTTTTAAATAAGTCTTCCCTTTGCCCTCTTGCCTACGAAGTTTCTGCCGAGTAGACCGAGCTCATTCTTATTGACTCTCCAATGTAGGTGAGTTTTCCTTTTATCCCTAGGAGCTCTTACAATTCTCTCTTTGGTTTTGGTAAATTTGATTATAATATGTCTTCGTGACTTTCTTTTAACATCTGTCTTATGTGGAGTTCAATGAGCATATTGTATAGATATCTTCTCATCTTTCACGATATCCAGGAAGTTTTCTGCCAACAAATCTTCAACAATTCTCTCTGTATTTTCTGTTATCCCTCCCTGTTCCGGTACTCCAGTCACTCGGAGGTTATGTCTCTTGATAGAGTCCCACATGGTTCTTAAGGTTTCTTCATTTTTTTTTTTAATTCTTTTATCTGATTTTTCTTCAAATATGTTAGTGCCAAGTGATTTATCTTCAAGTTTAGAAATTCTGGCTTTTATTTGCCCAGTTCTGCTCCTCTGACTTTCTACTGAGTTGTCTACTTCTCTAATTTTATTGTTAATTTTCTGAATTTCTGATTGCTGTCTGTGTATGGATTTTTAAAGCTTATTAAATTTTTCTTTATGTTCCTGAATAATCTTTCCAGTTTCTTCTATTGCTTTATCTGTGTGTTCCTTGGCTTGTTCTGTGTTCTGCCTCATTTCCTACCTGATGTTTTGAAGGGTTCTGTATACTAATCTTTTGTATTCTGGCTCTGGTAATTCCAGGAACGCACTTTCATCTAGAAGATCCCGGGATTCTTTGTTCTGAGATCTTGTTGATGTGCTCATGGTCTGTTTCTTTATGCGACTTGATATTGACTCTTGTCTCTGAGCTATTTATAAGTTATTGTATTAGTTTATGCTTGCTAACTGTGGCATTGTTTCTTGCTTTGTTTTGTTTTGATATATACAAATGGGTTGCTTGAGTGAGCTAGCTTGATTATTTTCAGGTTTGGAGCTCTGACGTCCTGTCCCCAGATGGCTAGAGGTGTTATAGGTATTTCAGTCTAGGAGTCCATTCACTTTTCTTGTATGAATTCAAGTCAGGTGTCCCAGTAGCCGATCATCAAATGTGTGGTACATATTCTGTCCCACAGTCTTAGAGGGGCAGGCATGATTGGTGTTGTACCGGTATCTGATTGCAGCAGGGGTCACTCTCTGATCAAGGCAGGGGGCTGACAACTGACCCTGAGTGTCTCTGAGGAAAGCGCATCCCTCTTTCCTAGAGTGTGCTGGTGGGCGGGTTCTGCAGACCGACCATGGGCACCCAACATTTTTGGTTGTAAAGACTGGGAGGTACCACTTATCCTTGGACCCCTGTTGCGGGTGGCTGGGTGACCTGAATGGAGCTACCAGCCCTTAGGTCCCTGATGTGGGTAGGTGAGGACCTTGTTTAAGAGGCAAGGTGATGTCAAACATCAAATAACCACCTCTCCTCCGCACCGTGGAAATTGTTGAAGTCTTTCAGCAAGGGCCTATTCTCCCAAAATAGGCCCACACTGGTCTACGCAGAAGGAAATTGTTCTCAAAGTCCATAGACCATTTATGCCTGGACAGGAGCTGCTTCTGTCCTGAGCTCCCCCAGATAGTGGAATTGGCAAATCATTTTTTTCCCCCAGTTGAAAATTTGTTCCTTCTCCAAGGCTGGGAGGATGGCTCTAGGTGGTCAACAGGGAATTCAGCTGCTAAAGCCAGCTTGGGGTTGTGGGGGCACAGTGAAATATATGCACGTACTTAGCTTTGCTGAGAGCTCCATACTTCTCAGGTTCCAGAGGTGTGAGTGGACTGTGTGGCTAGCTGCTTCTCCCGGAGGAAAGTGTGGCCGAACACTAGTATCACCCCTCTGCCGCCACTCCGGGAGTGGTGCCTGAGGGCTCCCCGTGATTCACATCTGGTACCTCTTCTCCGCTTCTGAACTGTCTCTTCCTCCCCCTGCCCCTCAGTTCGTTTTCTAAGCTTGCCTTTGAAGCTCAGAGCCCCAAGCTTGTTATAAATATACTCACTTCACTTGTTTTTTCAGGTCTTTCTGGTAAAGAGGGCTTTCAGGACGCGTGTGTCTATTCCGCCATCTTGGCTCCCACATAGTTAACTTTTGCTTACCCCAGTGATTTTGTGATCTGTGGTTTCTTTCCTCCCTTCCCTCTCCCATTCTCCATGGTTCTATGAAGTTTAAAATTAACCTGTGTTCCTCTTGAACAAGCAGAACAGCAATCAATAAGATCTGGGATAAGACAACCAGACAAGGAGGGCCCATCTTGAGACTGAAACCAAGATGGACTCAGAGGACCTCTATGAAAACCCACAGAAGGTCAACATATCTGAAATGTGCTCAACATGCTCCCTCAAAGGGGAAATGCCATTCTCCAGATACTTCAAGCCTAGCCCCAACCCTATAAAACCGTCTGGCCAGTCTCCAGCAGACAGACAGTCTTTGGAGGAGTGCTATCCTTTCTTTCTCTTTTATACCTATTTACAGTAAAGGCCTCTTGCTGCTTACCTCACCCCTGTCTCAGTATTGGCTTTGCGACAGAGGGCTGGAATCTGTGTTTTGTGGTAACAATGTGACTTCTTACCAGAGCAGAGGTAAGGGAAGTGTCCCACTTACTAGGCACTGTCACAGAGACTGCTGTGTTTTATTTGTTTGTTTTGGCCACACAAAAAAGTTGGCATGAAGTAGTCAGAAAATCGACAGCTGGTCCACCTCTGGCTCCAAAATGAGCAGGCCTTCTGGTCTTGCTGCTCACTTCCTTTAAATCTGCTCTCAGCCTTCACTCTGGGCTTCACTCCATGGTCATTTGCATTCCCATCTGATCTTCTCTAGCCTGACCTGAACCGTGACTCCCAAATGCCTTTACTGCTGCCCCAGAACTGCAGCTTCTCTCTAGGCCAAAGGCTAGAGCCCCTATCCCCTGAGCACTCCTGTCCCTGCTTCCCCGCTGAAGTTTACACCAAAGAAAATATCTCAGGAATGGGAAAACACTAGATCCATGCTTGCCCTTGTGTAAAAGCAATGCAAGTATTATTTTACCAAAATCATTTTAACAGAAGGATTACTAGTACAAAACTCTAAAGAGCAAGTAAGTTTCTTTAATCATAAGAAAAAATTAAAAATATAGTATTTGCTCTTTCTTATATTTGTATGAATCAGACTTTTACCATTTTTGAAAAGAAGTTTTCAATAAATCTATTTTTGCTGTCTCTGCATCCTTCATATTCCCATATACCCACTTGCTGTTGTTAGCTGACATTGAGTCGATTTTCACTTCATACCCATTGCATATGCCAGTATTCTCCTTTATAATAATTCCCTCCCTGGAACCAAGAACACCATGATCCCTACCTTATTTCATCATATTCCTCTTGTAAAACCTAAACTTTGGGAAAATCTCCACCCAACACTTACCTGCCTCCGTGTCCCTAATGTGGCTGGAGAAAAACACATAATTATTCTGCTTCATCTTACCATAAATTTATGCACACTACCTCAGGACTGCCTTAATCCTGCCTCACAGTTGTACTTTATTTACCTGGCTCATCCACCATTTCTCTTTTCTTTTCTCTTCAAGTTGTAATGCCTACTTCTCATCCTAACTTTCAGAAAATGACCTCATTTCCTGTTTCCAGGAAGAGCTTCTACTAGCTCCCCTCATGCACCTTCAGATCCACTGGTGTCTACATCCCCATGTTCTGCCTTCCTTCCTTCCTATTCCTGTAGATGAGCAGACAGCCTTCTTACTTGAGGCCAGTCCCTCTGCTCCTATACCGCTGTTCCCCCAAGGGCATTCTTAGCATTTCTTACCCCCTTTGTTGAACTATCCATGTTCCCCTCACTTTAGCATTGTTTCTGTCATCAGGAGACATCATTTATAAAGTCTCTTGACTTCACATCTGCCTCCAATTTTGTCCTGTTGCTCTCTTCTCCTTTACATTAAAGCTCATTGAAAGACTCGTATGTGGTCACAATACCTAGACCGTCTCTTTTCATATACCCTAAATCATTCAATCTCCGGCATCGTTTATACCACCAAGGACATATTTTCCAAACTCTGATTCTTCTTTTTTCCAGTTTTCACATTCCAATCACCAGTAATTTTCAGGGCATCCTGATTGCATTTCTGATCAGTTTCAGACTGCAGAACTTGGTGAAAATCTTCTAATTCTTCATCTGTAGCCTTAGTGGTTGGTGGGTAAATTTGAAAAATTGACATATTATCTGGTCTTACTTGTAGGCCTGTAGATGTTATTCTATCACTGACAGCGTTGTACTTCAGGACAGATCTTGAACTATTCTTTTTGATGATGAATGCAGCGCCATTCCTCTTCAAGTTATCATTCTCGGATAGTAGACCATATTGTTTTCCGATTCATAATGACGAATACCAGGCCATTTCAGCTGACTAATACCTAGAATATTGATGTTTATGAATTCTATTTTATTTCTGACAATTTCCCGTTTTCCTAGACTCATACTTCATACATTCCACATTTCTATTATTAATGGATGTTCAGCTGTTTCTTCTCATTTTGAGTCATGCCCCATCAGCACATGAATGTCCCAAAGGACTAACTCCATGCCCCCCATTACGGTCAACTCTACTTTTAGGAAGCAGCTCTTCCCCAGTCATGCTCTGAGTGCCTCCCAACCTGAGGGGCTCATCTTCTGGCCGTATAAAAGACAGAGTTTTGCTGCTCTTAATTAGGCTTTCAATAGCTAATTCTTTCAGAAGCAGACCACCAGGTCTTTCTTCTTAGTCTGTCTTAGTCTGGAAGCTCAGCTGAAACCTGTCCACTGGGGTGAACCTGGTGATATTTGTCTACTGGCAGCATAGCAACCAGGATCACAGCAACATGTGAGCCCCCTAAGTAAGACAAACCGATAGACGTGTATTCTGAATCTAATTTCTGGAATTTGTTTTTCAGATCTGTTGCACCCTGCTTTTATTTTTCTGTGCCTTGTACGCAATGTAAATTTTATCATTTATTTCTTTAAATTAAGCCACACAGCTCCCAAATCTAAAGTGTGAGCAGAACACTAATTTTTTTCTCTGTTATTTCAGTTGCATCATATTCATATTCATATCCTAGTTATTTTCTTGTACGTCAAGAATCTCTGATGTCTTGGTGGTATCAGTATTCCAGAAATTATTGATGAGGATTCCTGAGGATTTAGGATGGGTGTGCCCTCTTCTAGAGCAGCTTCCTATTGATTGGGCTTTCTTAAACTAATTTCAAAGTTAGAGAGTTCCAGACACACCTAGGCCATACACACCCAGAGTGAAACTCCTTGGAAGATTGACTTTCAGACACATCTTCCCAAAGAAATCTTGCTTATTTTTTTCTGCCCATTTCCACAATGAACCTAGAACCTTTTGATAATTTTCTAGCAGCTGTGAGAAGAATAGGTTCAGTTTCTCTAGTTCACACTGACTTTGAGATTACAGTCCCACTCCCTTGGTTCAAGCACAACGTAGGGACCCTCAGGACTTCCACATAGATAATTTCTGGGCCTGTCTTCCATTTTCCTGGGTTTTATATACCCCTAGAATTAAAACTTTAGTGTATGGAGTGATTTTAAACTGTCCTTCAGGATAAAATTGTGTTTAGAGCTCAGACATTTTCTGGCCATAAATTTTTATCAAAAAGTGAACCAAAAGTTCTCCATTGTAATCACTTCTATACTCTTCTTTCTTTCTTTTATATATGTCCAGCATTTTGTATTATTTCATGAGGATCATAGAAATCAGGAAACCAGCCCATCACTTAGGAGCCCTGAACATGTTTCAATTTTTTTGCCTGATTTTAAATAGAAGGTCTTCTTAAGAGAAGCTACTGCTCCTAGTTTTAGAGCTTCTAAGTTGACTACTTTGTCTTTTCTAGTCTTTGGTCTGGATTTACATTGGTTGGTTTCACAACCCGCTGCCCATGCAGTTTGCTTTCACATTCAGTGACGGCTTTCCATAGACCCTCCAGGCCCAGTCTGGCTGCTCAGGTTCTATAAATGGGGACTTTGCAGCAGGCTTAGGTCTTCATCAGGCAGATGGAGGAAGCAAGCTGGTGTTACAAGCTCCTTTCCTCATGTCCCTGTTGCTCTGGGTCTCTGTTAAGAAATGAAAAGTACCTCAATCCCTTTAGAGAAGTATCTTTACAGAGCTGAAAAATGATTTTAGGGCATAGTAGTAAATGATGGGTCAATTATGTTTGAAGTGTATGCCACTAAAATGCACATTTAAAATGGGATATTTTAATGTGTGTATGAAATGCTGTGTGTATATGTATGTGTGCATGGTAATTGTCTTCTCTGATTGCAAGTGCCAGTGAGGACATTGTGATAACACAGTCTCCTGTGTCTTTGACTGTGTCTCCAGGAGAAATGATCACCATTAGTACAAGCCCAGCCAGAGTGTTGGCAGCATCTTAGCCTGCTATCAGCAGAAACTAGCACAGGCTCCTAAGCTGAATATCTCCTTTGCACATGAACCAGGCATCCAAGATTCCTGACTGCTTTAGTGGCAGTGGGCCTGGGACAGTCTTCACCCTCACAATCAGCAGCTTCCAGGGTGAGGATGTGGTAGATTATTGCTGTTTGCAACATTGTGCCTCCGTTGTCATAGTGTTTCAGCCTTGAACATAAGCTCTTCCCCAGAGCTAGAGGCCTGTGAGTCTTCACTGCACCAGCGGCTTCCTTCCCACACACTCCTGAACATGCACAGTTCCTCTATCTGGTCCAAGAGCCTCATCTCCTAGAAATGGAGTTTTCTCTCCAGAGGGACCCTCCTATTCAGATAGGTCTACATTTTGAAGTGAGATATGAACTAGATGCTTCAAGCCACATAGGCCTGTGCACTTGTTCCAGTTAGAGACCATTTTGGTTTGATTTTCCTTCTGTACTTGATTAGACAGTAACTCTGGCTCATCCTTGTTTGCCTTTCATTTTAGGTTCAAGAAGGCAGATCCTGCTCAGTAGGTGCCAGAATCTCTGCTGTCTCCCAGGAGAGAAAGTCTCTATTAGCTGCAGGGCCAGAGTCTTGTCTACCCTGACTGGAAACACTACTTAGGTTGTCATCAGCATCAACCTGATCAGGGACCTACGGGCCTCATTTACCATACTTCCTCTACACGTGTTGTTGTGATGCTGAGCAGGTTTCAGTAGCACTTGCAGACTAATACAGACTAGAAAAAAAGGCCTCGCGACCTACTCCTGAGAAACCAGCCAGTGAAAACTCTATGGATCAGAACCATCAGATAATATTGTGCATTGAATTTTCATGAGTCAGGGACTCACAAGATGGCAAGTAAAAACGAGAAAGAAATATGGTTCCCTTCAGTCACTAAATTAAACTTGGGCCCCTAAGGGATTAATGTAAAGAGGAATTGACAAAAAATGAAAAAAGAAATGGGAAAACTATCACATTTCTAGAGTGACAGAGTTAATGAGTTAGAGTCTGGCCTTTGAAAGATTGAGTGACACTGAAAGACATGGAGAGAGGAGAAAAGGGCAGTAAAGTGGGAGCTTAGAACAGGAAAACACCTTCATTGATGTTGACCAGGAAGACTTGGCGGAAAAATGTAAGAGAGGAATACTCCCTTCTGTGAGGGAGATTTTAAATATGAAGGGCCCAAGTTTAATATTGGGTTAGGTCCAGAGTTATGAGGCATAACAGAAGAGAAAGGAAAAAGTCCAGGAAAACAAGGAAATAAAATGGGAATATTTGAGAGTCAAGAATGCACAGGGAAGAAAAAACTGATCTTTCAGCGCGTAAAGCACACTGGACACTACCCCCAATCAGTCATGTGATCTATCCATGTGAAACATGCAGGTTCCTGTGATATGAAAACTCCTGACAAAGTCTACAAGAGATTTTTAGAGGATTTTTTTTCTTTAGTTTACCACAAAATGGGACCCAGAAGAAGTCACATCCCATAATTTTCTCCTGGAACCTACAAATACTCCAAGGAATTAGTCAGGAGATGCAGGCTTTGGGACAGAGAGAGGAAGCGTGCATGTTCAGGGCTGAGCAGAAAGGAAGCAGCTGGTGCAGTGAAGACTCACTGGCCTGTAGCCCTCGGGAGGAGGTTTTTGTTCGAGGCTGAAGCACCGTGGGTGGAGTATTATAACCTTGCTGACAGTAATAAACTGCAGCGTCTTCAGCCTAGAAGTTGCTGATGGTGAGAGTGAAGTCTGTCCCAGACCCACTGCCACTGAACCGGTCAGGGACCCCAGATGCCCTGGTCGATGCATAGTAGATGAGCAGCTTAGGAGCCTGTCCTGGTTTCTGCTGGTGCCAGGCTAATAAGTCTTTCTTGTTGGAGCTGTCAAAAAGACTCTGGCTGGCCTTGCAGTTGATGGTGACCGTTCCTCCTTGAGACGCAGCCAGGGAGGCTGGAGACTGGGTCATTATGATGTCCCCACTGGCACCTGTAATCAGAGTGGACAATTACCATGCGTACATATATACACACACTTTTTCATAGGTACATGAAAATATCCCCCCGAATACCAGAACATTTAGTGATATTAGGTATGAGCACATAATTTGTTCCATTTGGAAATAACCATCATTTCCCACTATGCCTTAAAATTATTTCTCAGCTCTACAAAGATACTCCTCTGGGGGGATTGAAGTACATTTAATTTCTCACCAGAGGCCCAGAGCAACAGGGACATGAAGAACAGGGTCTGTGGCACCATCTTGCTGCCCCTGCCTGCCTGATGCAGATCAGCTCACATTGAAGAGGCCCCGTTTATAATATCTGAGCAGTCAGCCTGTGTGTGGAGGGGCCTATGCAAAGCAATTAGTGAATTGAAAGCAGATTACACGGACCATGGTTTGTGAAACGGTTTGTGAAACTAATGTACATCAAGAGCCAAATATATTACGGAAAGTATAATTTTATCACTAGAAAATACACAGAAGTGTACTTAGAAGCTCTAATATCAACTTAAAACCTCTTGCAGTCCAGTGGATTCCAACTCAGGGCAAGGCCATGTGTTACACAGTAGAGCTGCTCCCTAGGGTTTTCTTGCCTGTATTCTTTATAGAAGCAGACTGACAGGCTTTTCTTCCAGGGTACCACTGGGTGTGTTCAAACTGCCAACCTTTAGGTTAGTAGCCCGTCACGACTGCTTGAAAAACCCATGACCTAATAAATAGCTTTAGGTATAACTTAAAAACAGTCTTAAATGGTTTCAGGTTCCATAAATGATGGACTAGTTTCCTCAAATCAACAGTTTTGGGAAATGATAAAAAATGCTGGAAAAAAATATTAAAGGAAAGGGAAGAATAGGCGAAATTTTTGCCTCAATGTTTCATAAAAATTTATAGTAGAAAATGTCTGAGCTCTAAAGACACTTGTAACCTGAAGGATATCTAAAAGACACTGCAAGCATTTGAGATTGACTCCAGACTTATGCAAGGCCCAGAGAAATGGAAGGCAGGCCCAGAATTCACCTGTGTGGAAAGTCCTCAGGGATCCTATATTGAGCTAGGCCTTACCAGGGCTCAGATCAGAAAGGAAGCGTGAACCAAAGAGAAAGTGGAACCTATCACGTCCACAACGGCTAAGATCTAAGAAGAGGGCTCTAGATGCATTGTGGAAATGGACAGGAAAAAACAAACACGATTTCTGTGTAAAATTATGATTTAATACCAATTCTTCAAGGAGTTTCATTCCAGGTATGCACAGCCTCGGTATGCCTGGAGCAGCTCAATCTTCAAGTTGAGACTCCATCTCTTTTACTTTGGATATGTTATCAGGAGGGGCCAGTCCCTGGAGAAGGACATTATGCTTCTTAGAGTAGAGGGTCTGAAAAAGAGAAAGAGCCTGAAAGAAATGGATTGACACAGTGGCTGCAGCGTAGGGCTCAAACCTAGCGAAGGTTGTGAGGATGGCTCAGGGCCACGGAGTGTTTTGTTCTCTTGTGTATAAGGTCACTATACTGATTTGAGGGCACATAACAACAGTAACAACAACAATACCATGATATGAATACAAATGTGATGCAACGAAAATAACCGAAGGAATTCTGTTCATACTTCAGATTTGGTCATTATATGAGTTTATTTAAAGAAATAAATGACAAACTTGACATTGTATGCAAGGTACAGAAACCTAAAAAGGAGACATTTCAGATCTGAAAAAGAACCAACTGAATTTCCAGAAATTAGAAATAGAATTACCAAAATTTTAAAACTCAGTAGGAGACTTCCACTTGTAGGCTAAATGGAATATCAAGGATAAGATTTACCCTGAAGCATGAAAAAAAAAAAAAATTAATTAAAATTTTATTTAACGGTTAACTCCCTCAACTCCTAGTCCACCAACAGTGGTCACAAAAACAATAATAATAATAATAAAAACTCCTGGGGATCTACTTCTGAAAAATCAGTCTTTAAAAACCATATTGATCACAGTTCTACTCAGACCCACGTGGGGTCACCATAAGTCAGAATCAACTCAGTGGTGAACTCCTTTTAATCTTACAGAACTAGATTGCCAGGCCTTTCTTCCAAGGCCCCATTGTCAGATTTCAACTGCTAACCTTTCGGTTAGTAGTCGAGCATAAAACATTTGCTCCACATTGCTAGCTAAATCTTAGTTTTGGGCAGAAAATCCAAGATGATATGTGGCCATTACTGCCATATTCAAAAAGCAAGTCAGAAGAGAGCACCCTACAAGATTTTCTACCACTATCCTGTGCTCTCCGACTTCACCATCATGCTCCCTGGCTCTTGGCATAAATGCCCCCTTGCCAAACCCCACCGTGGCCTCGGCCCTGCTTATCTGAGCCTCATAAAGGAAGCCTTTTCTGAGGAATGGAACCTGAGCAACATCACACAAGAGAGAAGCTTCAGGGTGGTGACACCATCCAAATCCTCAGGCTCCTGCTCTACTCTGTTCCAGGTGAGAAGGTATTTGCAAACCTGGAAATGGAGTTTTCTCTGCAGAGTAATCCTTCCATGAAGACCTACAATTTTAAAAAGAGATATGAAATAAATGCTACAGCAACACAGGCCTGTCCACCTACCACACTTACACTATTTTGGCTGGATTGTTTCTTCTATCCCTGATTGCACAGCATCTCTGCATCATCCCCATGTGCACACAGTGCCCTATTGGGTGGTCTGTGGTAAGGTAGTCCTCAGGCTGGGTCACAATGCAAAATCATCAAGGTACCATGTGTTCCAAGTATGTGGATGGGACTGAGAACCAACAAGTGTCTTCGCACTCACCCAACTGACCGACTAGGCAGTTACGACAGCCCTTCTTCTGCAATGTCCCTCCAACACCTTTTATTGGCTGGAATTTTGTTGAGGCTATTGGTCTGTAATTCTCTTTTTTTGCAGTTCCTGTGTCTGGCTTTGGTATCAGGTTATGCTGGCTTCCTGTAATGAGTTCGAGAGTATTCCTTCCTTTTTTACACTCTGAAATACCTTTAGTAGCACTGGTGTTAACTCTTCTCTGAATGTCTGGTAAAATTCTCCAGGAAGCCTTCTGGGCCAGCGATTTTTTTTTGGTGTGGCGGGGGGGAGATTTTTTTTTTTTATTACCTCTTTAATTTCTTCTTTTGTTATGGGTTTATTTATTTTTTCTACCGAAGTTTAGTGTTAGTTTAGGTAAGCAGTGTGTTTCTAGAAAATTGTCCATTTCCACTAGGTTTTCAAGTTTATTGGAGTGCAATTTGTCATAGTATTCTGTTATGATCCTTTTTATTTCAGTTGGGTCTGTTGTGATATTGCCTGCCTCATTCAGGCTGTTTGCTTCCCCTCCTGGCAGTGGGTTTGGTCTTTGGTTCCTGTTTTTCTTTTGTCAATTTGGCCAATGATTTGTTGATTTTGCTGATCTTTTCAAAAAAAACAGCTTTTGGTCTTGTTGAATCTTTCAATTGTTTTTCTATTTCATTTATTTCTGCTCTAATCTTTTTTTTTTCCTTTCTTCTGGTGCCCAAGAGCTCCTTTTTCTGCTCTCTATTACTTCAAAGTTGTACGTTTAATGTTTTGATTTTGGCCCTTTCTTCTTTTACGATGTGTTCATTTATTACTATAAATTGTCCTCTAAGCAATGCTTTTCATTCTCATTTGAAACTACGAATTTCTTTATTTTCTCCTTGATTTCTTCTATAACCCAGTAGCTTCTTTTTTTTTTTTTTCCAATAGTACTTTAAATGAACCTTTACTGAACAAACTAGTTTTTTATTAAACAGTACACATAATTGTTTTATGACATTGGTTAACAACTCCACAACATGTCAACACTCTCCCTTCTGAAACTTAGGGTCCCTATCACCAGCTTTCTTGTTCCATTCTGCCTTCTAGTCCTTGCCCCTGGGCTGGTGTGCCCCTTTACTCTTGTTTTGTTTTATGGGCCTGTTCAATCTTTGGCTGAAGGGTGAACCTCAGGAATGACTTCGTTACTGAGCTGAAAGCATATCTGGGGGCACAGTCTCAGGGTTTCTCCAGTCTCTGTAAGGCCAGCAAGTCTCCAGCTCTGTCCAGGACCCTCTTTTGTGATCCCTGTCAGAGCAGGCATTGATGGGATCCAGGCACCATCTAGTGGTGCTGGATTCAGTCTGCTGGGGGCAGTGGTAGATGCGGTCTTTTAGTCCTTTGGATTAATCTTTTCTTTATATCTTTAGTTTTCTTCATTCTTCCTTGCTCCCGAAGGGGTGAGGCCAGTGGAATATCCTCAATGGCTGCTCACAGTTTTTTAAGACCCTAGATGCTATTCACCAAAGTAGAATGTAGAACCTTTTCTTTATAAACTATGTTACTCCAGTTGAGATAGATGTTCCCAGAGACAATGGTCCCCACAGCCCTCAGCCCAGCAATTTGATCCCTCAGGGAGTTTGGATGTGTTTATGGAGCTTCCATGACCTTGCCTTGTACAAGTTGTGCTGTCTTCCCCAGTATTGTGTACCACCTTCCCCTTCACCAAAGTTACTACTTATCTATTGTCTATTTAGTGTTTTTCCATCTCCACCCCTCCCCTCCCTCTTAACCATCAAAGATTTCTTCTTTTTGTGTGTAAACCTTTTCAGGAGTTTTTACAGTAGTGATGTCATACAATATTGTTTTTTTTTTTGTGATTAACTTAACTCACTCGGCATAATGCCCTCCAGGTTCATCCATGTTAGGAGATACTTCACAGATTCATCATCGTTCTTCATCATTGTCTGATACCCCACTGTGTGTATGTACCACAGTTTCATTATCCATTCTTCTGTTGGTGGGCATCTAGGTTGTTTCCATGTTTTTGCTAGTGTGGAGAATCTTGCAATGAACATGGGTGTGCATATGTCTATTCGTGTAATGACTCTTATTTATCTAGGATATATTCCTAGGAGTGGCATTGCTGGATCATATGGTATTTCTATTTCTAGCTTTCTAAGGAAGCACCATATCATTTTCCAAAATGGTCATATTGTTTTGCATTCCTACCAGCAGCATGAAAAAGTGCCAATCTCCCTGCAACCTCTCCAAGATATGTTATTTCCTGTTTTGTTTGATTGGTGACAGTAATGCCATTGTGGGATGGTATCTCATTGTGGTTTTGATTTAAATTTCTCTAATGGCCACAAAATATATATATTATTATTTTATTTTATTTTTTTAATCTAATGGCTACTTGGGTTTTAATGGCTAGTGATGGGGCGCATGTTCTCTTTTGTCTGTTAGCTGCTTGAATGTCTTTAGTAAAGGGTCTGTTCATTTCCTTTGCCCATTTTTGAATTGGATTATTTGTCTTTTTGCTATAGAGGTATTGGATTTTCTTGCAGATTTTAGACATTAGACCTTCGTCTGATTTGTAACTGTGAATATTTTTTTTCCTACTCTGAATTTCTCTGTTTACTGTTTTGGTGAAGAATTTTGATGAGCATAAGTTTTTAATTTTTAGAGGATCCCAGTTATCTAGCTTATCTTCTGGAGTTTGTGTGTTGTTGGTTGTGGTGTGTATCCAATTAATGCCTTGTATTAGGACCTCTAGCGTTGATTCTACTTTTTGTTCTATGTCCTTCATATTTTTTGGCTTTCTATTTAGGTCTTTGTTCCATTTTGAATTAATTTTTTTATATGGTGCGAGGAATGGGTCCTGTTTCATTTTTTTGCAGATGGACCTCCAGTTTTGCTAACATCATTTGTTAAAAAGAGTGTCTTTTCCCTATTTGATGGACTTTGGACCCTTGTCGAAGATCAGGTGACCAAAGATGGATGGACTTACATCTGCCTTCTCAATTGTGTTCCATTGGTCAATGTGTCTGTTGTTGTACCCATAAAGGATGTTTTGATTACTGTACTGTAACTGTATAGGAGGCTCTGAGGTCAGGTAGTGCTTGTCTTCCTACTTATTCTTCTTATCATTCTTTTTCCATACTGCTTTACTTATCTGGGGCTTCTTCCTTTTCCATATAATCTTAATGATAAGTTTTCCCATCTCTTAAAGAGTATTGTTAGTATTTTGATCGGGGTTGTACTGTATGTGTAAATCACTTTGGGTAGAACTGTCGTTTTCACAATGCTGAGTCTCCCTATCCATGAACATGGTATGGTTTTCCATTTCTGTAGATCTGTCTTGTTTTCCTGCAGTAGTGTTTTGTAGTTTTTTCTATAGTTCCTTTACATCCTTGTTTAGGCTTATTCCTAAGTTTTTAATTTTTTTAGGGGCTATTATAAATGGTCCTGTTTTCCTGATTTCCTTTTCATTGTTGTCTTTATTGTTGTATAGATATCCAACTGATTTTTGTATGTTTATCTTGTATCCTGGGACTGTGCTGAATCTTCCTATTAGGTCCAGTAGTTTTCTTGTGGAGTCTTTTGGGTTTTCTGTGGAGAGTATAGAATCATCCACAAATAAGGACCGTTTTACTTCTTTATTTCCAATTTGGATGCCCTTTGTTTTTTTTCTTTCCTTCTTGCTCTAGCTAGAAGTCCCAGCACAATGTTAAATAGGAAAGGGGATAACTGGCATCCATATCTTGTTTCTGTTCTTGAGGGGAATGTTTTCAGCATCTCTCCATTAAGGATGATGTTGTCCTTTGGCTTTGCATAGATGGCCTTTATTATGTTGAAAAATTGCCCTTCTATCCTATTTTATCGAGAGTTCTTACCAGGAATGAGTGTTGGACTTTGTCAAATTCCATTTCTTCATCTATTCAGATGATCGTGTGTTTCTTCTCTTTTCTTTTACTAATGTGGAGGATTCTATTGATTGAATTTCTAATGTGGAACCATCCTCACATACCTGGTATGAATCCTACTTGGTTGTGAAGTGTTTTTTTTTTTTTTATATTTTGCTGATTTCTATTGGGTATAATTTTGTTGATAATTTTTGCATGTATATTCATCAGAGAAATTGGTCTGTAATTTTTTTTTTTTTGGTCTACTATTTTTTGTGTCAGTGTTATGCTGGCTTCATAGAATGAATTCGAAGGTATCCCTTCCTTTTCTATGTTCTGAAATATGTTGAGTGGTATTGCTGTAAGCTCTTCTCTGAATGTTTGGTAGAATCCTCCAGTAAAGCCATCTGCGCCAAGACTTTTTTTGTTGTTGGGAGCTTTTTTCTTACTTTTTCTCTCTCTTCTCTTATCATGGGTCTGTTCATATTTTCAACATCATTTTGTTTTAAGCTGTGTAGGTAGTGTGTTTGTAGAAATTTGTGCATTTCCTCTAGGTTTTCAAATTTGTTGGAGTATACTTTTTCAAAACACTCTCTTATGATTCTTTTTATTTTCACATTGGTCTGTTGTAACGACTCCCATTTCATTTCTTATTTGTATTATTTGTGTCTTCTTGTGTTTTTCTTTTGTCAGTTTGACCAGTGGTTTGTCAATTTTGTTGATCCTTTCAAAGAACCAACTTTCTATTGTTTTTCTATCCTCTGTTTCATTTATTTCTGCTCTGATTATTTTTTCCTTTCTTCTGGTAGCTCGGCGCTTCTTTTGCTGTTCTCTTTTTATTTGTTCAAGCTGTGTGGCTAATGTCCTGATTTTGTCACTTTCTTCTTTTTTGATGTTTCCTCTATTGCTATAAATTGACCTCTGAGCACTGCCTTTGGGAAGATGTGTTTTCATTCTCATCTGATTCTAGGATTTTTTTTTTTTATTCCATCTCTGATTTCTTCAGTTTTGATTTAATAGATGTTTTCCTTTGTTCTTCCCGTTGTTAATTTCTACTTTTATGACATCGTGATCAGAGAAGTTACTTTGTTTTTCTCAGTGTTTTGCATTTTGTTGAGTGTTGCTCTGTGTCCTAATTTGTGGTCTGTCCTGGAGAATATTCCATGTGCATTGGAAAAGAATGTGTACTTTGCAACTGTGGGGAGGAGTATTGTATATATGTGTATGAGGTCAAGTTGGCTGATTGTGCCCATTAGTTTTCTGTATCTTTGTTGAGTTTCTTTCTAGATGTTCTGTCCTTTACCAAGAGTGTTGTGTTGAGGTCTTCTACTATTATTGTGGAACTGTCAATTTCTCTTTTCAGTGCTGTTAGAGTTTCTTTTATGTATTTTTAGCTCTGTCATTGGGGCATAGATATTTATTATGGTTAAGTCTTCATGATGGATCATCCCTTTAGTCATTATATAGTGCCCTTCTTTGCTTTTATGGTGGGTTTTGTTTTAAAGTCTATCTTGTCTGAGATTAATATTGCCACTCCTGCTCTTTTTTGGTAGTTATTTCCTTGATATATTTTTTCCATCTTTTGAGAATTAATAAATTTACATGTTTGTTCCTAAGATGTGTCTTTTGTAGACTGTATATTGATGGAGTCTTTTTTTTTTTTTAATCCATTCTGTCACTCTGTGTCTCTTTATGGGTGCATTTAGGCCATTTACATGAAGTGTAATTACTGATAGGTGTGATTTTATTTCTGTGTTGTGTACTGCTTTTTTTTTGTGGTGCTAACATTTTCCTTGTTCCTCTTACTCTGCTGTGCTGAGTTCCTTTTGTTTGTGGATTACTTGTTCATCTCTTTTGTTTATGTATATATTGTTTTTATTGAGGCTTTATCTTTTCTATTTTGGTGAGTAGGTTCTGTAAATTTCTTTGGGGTCACCTTCAAATTTACCCTTAACTTCCTAGTTTGAACCAGTCTAGTATTACTTGGCATCACCTCGCCTTCCTCTTCGTTAGAAAGTTCTATACCTGCACTGTTTATTGCCTTTTTATTGTTCTGAGATTGTTATCACTTATAGGTTAGTCTCTCTGGTTCCCTGTTGTAATTATTTTGGTTTTGGATAGTCCTTCAATGTTTCTTTTCTGTGTTGGTATCTGGCGGGTAAAATCTTGTATCCTAGGTTGAGGCTGTGGTCTGATGTCATTTTTTCTCAGGCTGAAGGACTCACTTTAATAATTCTTGTAAGTGTTTGTTTCGTTTGCACATATTGCCCTAATTTCTGTTTATCGGGCAATGTCCTAGTTTCACCACCGTATTTGAACAAGAGTTCTGAAGGATATGTTATTCGTGGCTGGCAATTCTTTTTCTTTCAGGGGTTTATATATGTCATCCAATTGCCTTCTTGCTTGTGTGGTTTCTTCTGAATAATCAGAGTTTAGTCTCATTGTTTCTCCTCTGTATGTGACTTTTTGTTTTTCTCGAGCTGCTTTCAGGATTTTTTCTTTGCTTTGGTTTTAGTGAGTGTGATTGTGATATGCCTTGATAATTTTTTTTTTGCTGTCTATCCCAAATGGGGTTCATTGAGCTTTCTGGATGGTCAGCTTTTCATCTTTCATGATATTAGAGAAGATTTCTGTTAGCAGTTCTTCATTAATCCTCTCTGTGTTGTCCATTTTCTCTCCCTGTTCTGGCACTCTGATCACTTGCAAAATTTAGCTTTTGATTGTATCCCACATAATTCTTAGGGTTTCTTCATTCTTCTTCTGATTTTTCCTCAAAGAGAGTTGTACCCAAGTCTTTGATTTCAATTTCTCTGATCCTATCTTCCATCATTCAGAACCTGGTCCTCAGCCCTTCTATGACACTGTCCATTTCTTAAATATTATTGTTTCCTTTTGGATTTCTTACTTTTGTTTTTTGAAGATTTCTAGTTGTGAATGTATTTTGGCATTTTGTTTCTGTATTATTTTCCCGAATTCTTCCATGTTTTGTCTCTTTTCCACGAATTTTTCTGCTTTTTCCATAAATTTGTCTATTGTTTCCTCATTCTTGTTTTTTGTTTCTACTCTTGGACAATTTCAAATATTAGAGATTTAAATTCCGTGTCAGGTAATTCTAGCGCCTTTTCTTCTACTGGAAATTCATCTGGTGCTTTATTTTGGATGCCTACTGGAACCGTCTTTTCCTTTGTTATGCTTTGATTTTGTTTGCTATCTGCAGGACATTCAGTAGTTATTTTCCTCATTTATTGTTGTAGATCTGTTCATTTTGTCCTGCATTTTTTTTTTTTTAATTTGGTTATGTCTAGCTGGTGGGCTGTGCATTCTTTGTTGTTTGCTTGTCCATGGTCATGATATTTTTCACCTCCCTTGTCCAATGGGCAAGTCCAGTTGCTCAGCTATGGTGCAGCAGGCAGGTCCTGCTGAAGGCGAGTGGCTGGATGTTTTGTTTGTGGCACGTACTATGGCCAACAGTGCGGAATGGTGATAAGGGCTGGGCAGGTTCACCAGTTGCCGTGTTGTCAGCTGAGCCTCATGGTGACCACATACGTGTAAGAGAAGAACTGTGCTCCATAAGATTTTTAGTGTCTGACTTTTCTGAGGCAGGTCACCTTGCATTCTTCTGATAAGCTTCTTGTAGACTGAAACCTCCAACCCTTCATTTAGCAGCTAAGTGTGTTATCTGTTTGTACCACCCAGGGACTCCTGTGCTGTAGTTCAATAGGCTGCTGCTGTTGAGTCAATTCCGATTCATAGAAAACTTTTTGGACACAGTAAAATTTCCCCAAAGCTTCCAAAGTATAATCTTTATAGAAGCAGGTGCTCTAGTGCCCTGGAGTTGATTCTGACTCACAGCGACCCTATAGGACAGAGTTAAAGTGCTCCATAGAGTTCCAAGGCTTTAAAACTTAACTGGAAGTGGAATGCCACATCACACTCCTTCAGAGAAGCTGGTGGGTTCAAACCAGAGACCTTTAGGTTAGCAGCCAAGCATTTTAACCACTGCAAAACCAGGGCTCCTTGTTAGGAGGGCCAAAAATTTGAGAGTGTAAATTCTGTACTTCTTTTTTATTTAGGAAATGCTGGTGGTGCAGTGATTAAGAATTTTGCTGCTAACAAAAAGATTGGCAGTTTGAATCTACCAAATGATCCTTCGAAACCTTTCGGGATGATTCTACTCTCTCCTATAGGGTCGCTATGATTCCCATTCTACTCCACCACAGGTTCAAGTTTTCGTTTTTGGTCCTAAGTTAACAGCACACTAGGCGGCACTCAAGTCAAATTCTTGACATGTTTCTCCTTTTTCTACTTGCAGTCCAGAATGTTTTCTGTATTTGCCTGACTCATTAAAGTGTTATTGTTACAAAACCGAAAAAGAAAGGAAAAGAAACAAATTTACTGCCATCGAGACAAATTCTTCCTCTCTCTCTCTCTTTTCCTCTCACCCTCTCTCTGTTTGCCTGAAAATATTAATCTAAGGCAACTTTCGTAAGAGATTTTCCACTGTTTTTTTTTCTATACAAGTTCTGAGTGTAGAAGAGCTCCTGTTATGACCAATATTAATTGCATAGTTTGAATCCAAGACACATCCGTTTCACTGAATCTTGTGACTTTACTCTTAAGCCAGAAGGAAAAGATATTGCTCTTTTGTTACTCAGAAATGTTATTGTCAAGCAAATATTTGTTTTTTTTTCATATAAGCAACAAGTTTAGCCCTTTTAAAAACAAAAATTATTTAAAAAAAAAATACCAAACCCATTGTCTTCATGGTACTTCCAACTAATAGTTACACCGAATGTGTCACAGTAGAATTGATCTCCACAGGGCTTCCTTGGCCGTAATCTTTATACAAAATGGTCTCCCGGCTTTTCTTTGGTGGCACCATTGGGGGGGTTGAGTCACCAATCTTTCTATTAGTGGATGAGAGCAAACTGTTTTTGCCACCCAGGAACTATTTGAATCCTTACTTTGCCTTAAATAGTGTTTGTGCATTCTAGGACGGAAGATTAATATTAATTCTCATAATCAGTTTTAAATTTCTTGTAGGGCTGCTAGGATATTCATCTATGACAGAACCAAATGAGGAGGTCCCTAATTTCCAATTAAAAGACCTTGAAAGAGGAGTGAGATCTGCCAAAGCATGTTTCTATGAAGTTCTTATTGCCTCTAGTTTTTGATAAACTTTGTGGTTTTATCCCCTGACTATTCCAGGAAGCTCAAATTTATTTGACCTGGTTTTGTATAATCTTATCTTCTTGTGTTATCTCATTCTTTCTTTTTTAATTCAATTCAATTTGATTTGGTTATATTCAATTTATTACTGACCTCCATTCTTCCCTTGGCCTAAGAGCTGTTCTAGAGGATGCAACATAAAAATTTCTAGAAAAATTGAAATGTGAGTAGTTTATGCTTCAAAGAGCAATAACTTTGGGTTATCCTTGGCTCCTGATCAAGAAGATCAAGATAAGTTTTCTGTTAAGAGAATGCCGTCACTGTTTCTACTTGCTAATGAAGAGATGGCATTATTATTATAAGACAAAGAATGGTTACTAAATAATTCATTGAGCCCTTGACTCTTGCTCACAGTTTTCAATTTTGGCTAACAGTTGATGAGACAAAGTGGTTAAGGCAGAATCAACTGATTTCAGAGATCATTTTAAGTGATTTAATTTGGTGTTTGATTTTTCCAGAGGGTCTTAATATCTTCTTATTAACATTCATAGAATCAGGTTTTAAAATTCTTGAAACTGTTTAATATGGAAGAAGACTCATGGAATTGGAGAACTCTCAGTCTATACTCTCCATTATTCTGCAGGCAAACTATAATATCCAAATAAAACTGTTTCAAAAATAACATTTTTCTTTGTCATCTTGGCATGTCCATAGAAATCCTCATGGCAAAGGCAGCTTCAGCAAGAAATTAAAAAGACTAGAATTCCCTTTTGTCCCCCAAAGTTTTCTTGGGTCCTGCAATCTCCATCTCTCAGATGAAGCAGGCTTTCTTACTATGTCAGACAAAAAGGCACACCACCCCACCAAACTTCCAGGCAAGTTGTGACTGCTAAGGATGCTATCTATTGAAGACAGAGGCCCCTTTCATCAAGGGTGAGTTTTGAGAGGGGATCTCAGATGAATTAAATAACTTACATGGCAGAGAATACTCAGATACTCAATGGAATTAAGGTTCCCTTTGCGGTGAGCTGGGGATCAGCAAAAAGATCCAGCACATGTTTCGGCCACATATCCTAAGGGTTAGTTTGTGTCTCTATAGGATTTTTCCATTTATTCGAAGACAAAAGTAGGAAAAATAATTCAGACATTTGGAAACAGACTCAGATTAGGAAGATGGAGAATAGGGTCTTGAGCCGCCAGAAAATCAGACATGTTAACATTCCCGCTTTTCACAGATGTTAGAGAGAACATCTAAACTCAGAAGATAAACGCTTTCACAGAGCTGTCCTGACCTCCCTGCAGTTAGAATATTTATCCATGAATGTATCCCCTAAAAAAGTGGGTGACAATTGGCAGTTATTTATAGAGGGCAATCAGCTGTAATCACAGGTACCTCAGAGCCTAGGAATCCACTCAAGGTCACCTGCATGTGGAAACTTCCCTCTGCTGGGGGCTTGATCTCAATTCCTACAAAGGGAGAAACTCTCACCTTTTTCCAGAAAGAACCTCCATTTGGGTCCACTTGGGGAAATGATCTCTTGTGTAAATCTGTTTGGTTTTGGGCTATTTGGGTAACAAAGTCTACAGAACAAAGTCTACAGAATGTGTGAGAGTTTCACACTCTCCACCCCATAAACACTGACACTAGGGTAACTGACTCAGACAGTTCCACCTCCACAATTGTCTTCCTAAATCCTACAAATCACACTCTAGCTTTCTGTTCACTGCACACCAAACTCCCAGTATCTGACAACAGAGATAATCTACTGTAGAACCTACCTGTATAAGTTTCCTCCTTTATCTGAGTATGATCAAGATGAGAGAATTAGAGAGGTCTGTTTCCCCCTACCTGGAACACATGGAGGTTATTTTTAATATTCTTTTACCAATTTTTGTTATTTGTGCCCAGTGTGGAGTGGCCATCATTGACTGCTGGTCAGTTTTGTTGTCCAAGGCTGAGTATGGTTTCATAACATACAAGAGACTGTGAATCTGAAGAATTAGGAATATTGTGATAGCTCTGGATAGGTAACATAAGGAAATTTCTAGGCCATTTTCTGGGCAAGAAATATTTTTTATGTTCTGGGTATTTTAGTTCACCATATTAAGAAATAAACCAACAATTCAAAACGGGATTCCAGAACACTTAACTGTGCTCATGAGAAAACTATACTTAGACCAAGAGACAGTCATTCAAACAGACCAAGGCTACACTGCATGGTTTAAAATCAGAAAAGGTTTAGTAGAGGTTAGTAGCTATCCCCCAAACTTTTTCAATCTGTATGATGAACAAATAATTTGAAAAGGTGGACTGTGTGAAGAAGAATGCAGCATCAGGATTGTTAACAACCTGCAATATTTAGATGACATAACCATGCTTGTTGAAAGAGAAGACATGAAGCACTTACTGATGAAGATCAAAGACTACAGTCTTTGGTTTTGATTACACTTCAACATAAAGACAACAAAAATCCTCACAAATTGACCAATCAGCATTACCGTGAAAAATGGAAAAAAGATTGACATTGTGAAGGATTTCATTTTACTTGAGTCCATAAACAACACTCATGGAAGGAGCAGTCAGGAATCAAACAATTTATAGCATTGGGCAAATCACCTACAAAAGAACACTTTAAAGTGTTAAAAAGCAAATAAGTCACTTTGAGGACTACAGTCCACGTGACCCAAACCATGGCATTTTCATCTGCCTCATTTTCATGTGAAAGCTGGACAATGAAAAAGGAAGATCAAAGAAAAATTAATGTCTTTGAATTACGCTCTGGCAAAAAAAAGAAAAAAAAAGTTTTGTTTTTTTTTTTCTGGCAAAACATACTGAATATGTCACAGGTCTCCAGAAGAAGAAACAAGTCTGCCTTACAGCATCAGGGCCATGTACATTGTGTCCTTGACATGAATACATCCTTTTACAATCCAAAGTGACCACTACTGCAGGCAGAACCAACTTTACCTCTGTTGGTTTTCCTCCAAACACAGAAGACAGTTTGTTATTTGCTCACAGGAGAGGCCCACCTTCCCCTTGGTTCTCTCCATACTGCTGCGCCCACCAAGGGATTTGCATGTTGTTTCCCAGGGAGGACCTTCCCTGGCCAAGTCTGAGATAAAAAGTCAGCTCTAATCTGCTTTTACTTATCAGGATTTATTCCTTCAACTTCTAAAATGAGATTTCCTGCTCAGCTCCTGGGGCTGTTAATGCTCTGGATCCCTGGTGAGGACAGAGGACGGATGGGAAAGGAGCAGGAGGTGGGGAGGGTGAGCTCTGGGGGCACCACAGGTTCCTGTGTGTATTCTGTTCTCAAGTTAGATGAGTATGTCACACCCACTCTGAGAGGCATGTGGTGTTTAGATGTGTGAAACTGAGGAGAACACAAGAGTAAAAGGGACTTGCTCCCTGGTGAAGATTTTCACAAAGAAAACGGAAAATCAAGCCAAACCCACTGCCATCGAGTGGATTCTGACTCAAAGTGAAATCCCCGTGGCGCAGTGGCTTAGAGTTTAGCTGCTAGGTACTCCTTGGAAGCCCTGTGGGGCAGTTCTACTCTGTCCTATAGGGCCACTATGAGTCGGAATTGACTCGAATGCAATGGCTTCACAAAGAAAGAGGCTCTTTTAAGTCTGGTGTTATCAGAGTTTTTTTTTTTTTTTTTTTTAATTGCCTATTTTGGAGTATGAATGAAAATCTCACTCGCGCGTGCATGCGCACAGACACACACACAATTTAGCCTGAAATAAATACCAGAAGGAAATCTTGAAAATGGTTCTTAGTATTGGTACATTTAACCTTGCTCTTCTCTCTTGTCATCTTAGCATCTAGCGAGGATACTGTGATGACTGAGACTCCACTCACTCTTCCAGTCACTCTTGGAGAGCTAGCCACCATCTCCTACAAGTCGAGTCAGAGCCTCCCACATAGTAATGGGAAAACTTATTTGTACTTGTACCAGCAGAAGCCAGGCCAGGCTCCACAGCTCCTGATCTCTGTGGTTTCTAACCGATTCTTAGGGGTCCCAGAGAAGTTCAGTGGCAGTGGATCAGGGACAGATTTCACTCTGAAATTCAGCAGGGTGGAGGCTGAGGATGTCACAGTTTATTCCTGCATGCAAGCTACAAAATATCCTCCCACAGTGGAGCAACCTTGCACAAAAACTTCTCTGCTTGGGGTAGCCCAGCTGCCCAAATGTGTGGCCTGTGTGGGGAGTCAGCCCAGCAGGTCCTCTGAGTCTGCTAAGAGGAAGATGCTGGAGACCTCAGGGGAATGTGTTGCATCTGAGGACTCTGGACCATGAGTGACTCTGCTATACCTCAGACCGCTGCTCTGTTGTGGCCCATCAGGTGGACTAGTCTTAACATGGCAGAGCCAGCAGGGGTGATGGAGGAGGTCCAAATGTTCCTGCGAAACTAGACCTGATGCCAGGAGAGCTGACGGAGAGCTCATCCTAAGTCTCCTGCCTGTGTACATTTGTCAGTTAAATGTAGTCAGCATGACAGGCAGACAATTGACACAGACTGTAAAAACACAAGTTGAATACATGTGGAGGTTTAGAACGCTTCTTTGTATGTTTTATCAGGATAATATTTGATGATATTTAGAAATTAGGCTTGTCCCACTCTCACAACCCCCTGCTTCTCACTTTGCCACTTATACTATACTTCCCCTTAAATTAAGATAGTTGAAATATGTTATTTGTCCTCCGGGGCGTGTGGCTGAGAAGGATTTGTGAAGATGTTGGTTATTGAGCCTCCAAATAGCATTTTATAAATTTATAATGGACACAAGATCCTAATTCCACCAGTATTTTAATTTTCCCAGTTACTTCTTGTTGAGAAAATTAAGGAGTTCTTGGAATTTTAAATGCTGGGTTTTTAAAAAAAGAAAACAAAATATAGACTCAAAGATATAGGACATAGAATTTTATCAGTCGAGTACTAGAAGGATACAAAATGACAGAAAAGTTTTTCATTCCAAAGGTAAGAATTTTAAGACTGGGTGTGGACTGCAAAAAATGGAATCATGAAGGGCACATAACAGAGGTCAACTATTGGCCTGGAGATCTCTCCCAGTTGTGTTTCTCTGTCTGGGGAAGGTCAGAATCCTGCCCATGCATTTTTTTTGGCAAATTCTGCAAATGAACAAAAAGTCATGTGAATATCTTCACAGCTCTAAATGTTTTTTTTTCTCTTTGAAACCTTAGGTGATCCAGTTCTCATTTTTTTCTACAGCCTCTGATATCCCAAAAAAAAAAAAAAAAAAACATTTTTGCATTTTATTCCTTTCAGTTTTGTAGTTTTTACAATGGTTGTGTTGGTCCTCCAGCTCCTGTAATTTTCTACTTAGAAATGGTAATTTGTTTCATTTTTTAAAATAAATAATGTTTTGAAGATGATGGTTTTGGGATTTTATTGTCATAAACAGAAAGAAAAGGAGGAGCTTACGTGACACAATGGACAGAAGCACCACACTGTGCCTCCACAGCAAAGACCCAAAAAACTAAGTGAAACAGAGAAACATCAATCCTGGAACCCGGAGCATCATAGGAAGAGATCAAGAATTGAGCCAAGCACCAAATGGAATAAGAAACTGACAGAGAACAGACAGTGAGGAGAAAGTAGAGCAGAGGTCTCCTATCAGCTAAGGCAGCATGGATTCATGATGCTGGACTCCAGTTGGAGATCACCAAACAGGAAGTACAGGTAAGCAGCATCACAGAGCTCCCAGTAGGAAAAACTACCGATATAAGCTTTCCACTCACCATTCAAACATGAAATCAAAAATGAGTAAAATTAATTTAGAAGAACCACCATTTTATCTAAATGAAAACTGCTTCAGATATTGTTGGGCCCAGTGCTCTGAAAATAAACAAGTTGCATTTGAAATGGATGCTAATATTCTTTACAAAGAGTTACTTGGGTGATGCAAATGCTCACATTCTAGACTACTAAAAGGTGGGCATTTCAAACTAGCAAGAGACTTCTTGGGGATAAGGCCTAGAGATCTGCTTCTGAAAGATCACAGCCTTGAAAACCCTATGAGGTGCAGTTCTATTCTGCACACATGGTGTAACCATGAGTCAGAATCAATTTAGCAGCAACTAAAAACAATAGGATCCTTTAACAAATTTGTGTCTTCTGGCTTTTTTCATGTGCTCAATCCCTTGGTGTATGGTAAATGTCAACAAACATGGTCTGCAATTCACACATTCATTATCTTCTGTTTGAAAAACAGGAATTCAATAGTTAATTTTGTGTCAAGCATGCTCTATTATTTTTTATCTCATTACTGTCCAAAAGGTTTTCAGTGGGGAAAAAAAGAAAAAACTTTTACCAAGCAATAAGAGTCACAAGTTCACATCATACATTAAGTGAAAAACCACTGTAACGAGAGAATACAGACTGTTCTCCATTACTTTCATGGCAGAACTGCAGAGTCTCCACTTCCCTCATGTATTTTCCTTATAACTAAGCTATCATTTTGAACAGGTTCCACTACCTCCAATGAGTGGCAGCCTGGCAGCTTTGGACATAGGCAGGCCAAGGTAAAATTGGCTGCAAACCAAATGACTGCAACCAATATTTTACCCATCACCACCTGCGAGTAAGAGTAGCTCATCAAAAATTATCAAAATATTAGTGCTTAAGGGATTAAGGTCCCAAGATGAAAAGGAAAAAAGATCAGGAAAAGTGAGGTGGGTTATTTCTAGTCTAAGGTTTAACCTCATGTTAAAGTGTAAGCTCTCTGCAAGACACATGGGTCTCTTCACCTAAGTCACGGCGGAAGCCAAGGGGCTGGGAGGGAGAGGTCTTAAAACCATTGTAGTCAGTTAAATAACCAAAAAAAAAAAAAACCCGAAACCCATTTTGGTAGAGTACATTCTGACTCCTAATGGACCTATACAACAATTTAAAATGATGCTTTATTACAAAATTAAAAAAAAAAAAAGAGGGAAAAGGCAAAACTATAGAGACAGTAAAAAGTAAGTGGTTGCAGGCAGCTCAGGAGGAAGAGAGAGGGATGAATAGGTAGAGAACAGGGCATTTTTCAGGCAGGAATGTATGATCCCGTAATGGTAGAGCCTTGATTTTATGCATTTGTCAAAACCCACAGGACTGTAGAAGACAAAGAGTGCACCCTAATCTAAATTATGGACATCAGTTAGTACTAATGTATCACTATTGGCGCATCACTGGTAATGCATGTACCCTGTGACTGTAAGATGTTAATAAGAGGAGAAACACCACACAAGGGAGAACAGGCATGTGTGGTAGCTCTCTGTACTTTCTGCACAATTTTTCTGTAAACCTGAAACTGCTCTAAAGAATAAAGTCTTATTATAGACCTATATCCCTCATGAATGTAGATGCAAAAATCCTCAACAAAATTCTAGCCAATAGAATTCAACAACATATCAAAAAAAAAAAAGAATTCACCATGACCAAGTGGTATTCATACCAGGAACACAGGGATGGTTCAACATTAGAAAGACAATTAATGTAATCCACCACATAAATAAAACAAAAGACAAGAATCACATGATTTTATCAGTTGATGCAGAAAAGGCATTTGACAAGGTTCAACACTCATTCATGATAAAAACTCTCAGCGAAATAGGAATAGACATAATAAAGGGCGTTTATACAAAGCCAACAGCCAACATCACCCTAGATGGAGAGAGCCTGAAAACATTCCCATTGAGATTGGGAACCAGACAAGGATGTCCTTTATCACCACTCTTATTCAACATTGTGCTTGAAGTCCTAGCCAGAGCAATTAGACTAGATAAAGAAATAAAGGGCATCCAGATTGGCAAGGAAGAAGTAAAATTATCTCTATTCGCAGATGACATAATCTTAAACACTGAAAACCCTAAGGAATCCTCCAGAAAACTACTGAAACTAATAGAAGAGTTCAGCAGAGTATCAGGATACAAGGTAAACATACAGAAGTCAGGTGGATTCCTCTACACCAAGAAAAAGAACATCGAAGAGGAAATCACCAGATCAATGCCATTTACAGTAGCCCACAAGAAGATAAATACTTAGGAATAGATCTTACCAGAGATGTAAAAGACTTATACAAAGAAAACTACAGCACACTTCTGCAAGAAAACAAAAGAGACTTACATAAGTGGAAGAATATACCTTGCTCGTGGATAGCAAGACTTAACATTGTAAAAATGTCTATTTTACCAAAAGTGATCTATACATTTAATACAATTCTGATCCAAATTCCAAGGACATTCTTTAATGAGATGGGGAAACAAATCACCAATTTCATATGGAAGGGAAAGAGGACCCGGAAAAATAAGGCATTACTGAAAAAGAAGAACAAAGTGGGAAGCCTTACTTTACATGATTTTAGAACCTATTATGTCACCATAGTAGTCAAAACAGCCTGTTACTGTAACAACAACAGATACATGGACCAATGGAACAGAATTGAGAATCCAGACATAAATCCTTCCACATATGAGCAATTGATATTTGAAAAAGGCCCCAAAACAGATAAATGGGGAAAAACAGACTTGTTTTACAAATGGTGCTGGAATAACTGGATATCCATCTGCAAAAAAAATGAAACAAGAACCATACCTCACTCCACGCACTAAAACGGGCTCAAAATGGATCAAAGATCTGAATATAAAATCTAAAACAATAAAGATCAGGGAAGAAAAAACAGGGACAACATTAGGAGCCCTAATACATGGCATAAACAGTATACAAAACATTATAAAGGATGTAGAAGAAAAACTAGATAACTGGGAGCTCCCAAAAATCAAACACTTATGCTCATCCAAAGACTTCACCAAAAGAGTAAAAAGACTACCTACAGACTGGGAATAAGTTTTTAGCTATGACATTTCTGATCAGCGCCTGATCTCTAAAATCTATATGATACTGCAAAAACTCAACTGAAAAAAGCCAAATAACCCAATTAAAAAATGGGCAAAACATATGAATAGACACTTCACTAAAGAAGACATTCAGGTAGCTAACAGATATATGAGAAAATGCTCATGATCATTAGCCATTAGAGAAATGCAGATCAAAACTACAATGAGATTTCATCTCACTCCAACAACAACAACAAAAAAAACAAGGTTGGCATTAATCCAAAAAAGACAAAATAAATGTTGGAGAGGCTATGGAGAGATTGGAACACTTATACACTGCTGGTGGGAATGACAAATGGTATAACCACTTTGGAAATCGATTTGGCGCTTCCTTGAAAAGCTAGAAATAGAACTACCATATGATCCAGCAATCCCACTCCTTGGAATATATCCTAGAGAAACAAGAGCCTTTACACGAACAGATGTATGCACACCCGTGTTTATTGCAGCACTGTTGACAATAGCAAAAAGATGGAAGCAACCAAGGTGCCCGTCAACGGATGAATGGATAAATCAATTATGATGTATTCACACAACGGAATACTACGCATTGATAAAGAACAGTGAGGAATCTGTGAAACATTTCATAACGTGGAAGAGCCTGGAAGGCATTATGCTGAGTGAAATTAGTCAGTTGCAAAAGGACAGATATTGTATAAGACCACCATTATAAGAACTTGAGAAATAGTTTAAACTGAGAAGAAAACATTCTTTCATGGTTATGAGAGCGGGGAGGGAGAGAGGGTGGGAGAGGGGCATTCACTAATTACATAGTAGATAAGAACTGTTTTAGGTGAAGGGAAAGACAGCACACAATACAGGGGAGGTCAGCACAATTGCAATAAACCAAAAGCAAAGAAGTTTCCTGGATAAACTGAATGTTTCGAAGGCAAGCCTAGCAGGCGCAGGGGTCTGGGGACCGTGGTTTCAGGGGACATCTAAGTCAATTGGCATAATAAAATCTATTAAGAAAACATTCTGCATCTCACTTTGAAGAGTGGCGTCTAGGGTCTTAAACACTAGCAAGCGGCCATCAAAGATGCATCAATTGGTCTCAACCCACTTGGATCAAAGGAGAATGAAGAACACCAAGTATACAAGGCGATTACGAGCCCAAGAGACAGAAAAGGAGGCTACATCATCCTGAGACTAGAAGAACTGGATGGTGCCTGGCTACAACCGATGACTGCCCTGACAGAGAACACAACAGAGAACATGGAGTTTTCTCTCCAGAGTGATCCTCCTATTAAGATAGGCCTACAATTTGTAATGAGATATGAAATAAATGCTACAAGCCACACAGACTTGTCCACTTGTCCCAGGTAGAGACCCTTTTGGTTTGATGTTCCTTCTGTCCCTGATTGTATAGCATCTCTGGATCACCCTCTGGTGCCTGTCGTTTCAGGTTCCAGCGGGCAGATCCTGCTCAGTAGGGGCAAGAATCTCTGCTGTCTTCCAGGACAGAAAGTCTCCATTAGCTGCAGGGCCAGTCAGAGTCTTGTCTACACTGACTGGAAACACTACTTGGGCTGGCGTGAGCATCAACCTGAGCAGGGGCCGAGGTGCCTCATTTAACATACTTTCTCTATGCATGTTGCTGCGACGCTGAACAGGTTTCAGCTGCAATTTCAGACACTAATATACACCAGAAAGAAATGTCTAGTGATCTACGACTGAAAAATCAGCCAGTGAAAACCCTATGGATCACAACAGAGGTCTCACTGTTCACGGAGTTCTCATGTTAGAGACCAATAGGTTGTCAATTAACAATAACAAAGAACCATGATTTCCTTCAGTCACTAAATTAAACTTGGGTGCCCAGGGGATAAATTTAAAGAGCATTTGACAACTAAGGAAAAAAGAATGTGGGAAAGGTATCACGTATTTCTGGAGTGATAGGGTTAATGAATTAGAGGCTGGCCTTTGAAAGAATGAGAGTCACTGAAAGACATGGAGAGAGGCGAAAAGGGCAGTAAAATGGGAGCTTAGAGCAGGAAAACACCTTCATTGACATTGACCAGGAAGGTTTGGCTGGAAAACAGAATCCATGGAAGGAAATGTAAGGGAGAAATAGTAGCTTCTCGGAGGGAGATATTGAAAATGAAGGGCCCAGTTTTAACATCGGTTTGGGTCCAGAGTTATGAGGGGTGATTGAAGAGAAAGGAAAAAGTTAAGAATATCTAGGAAATAAAATGGGAATATTCCAGAGTCAAGAAGGCACAGGGAAGAGAGAACTGATCTTTCAGGGTGTAAAACACACTGGACCCTTCCCCAGATCAGTCATGTGATCTATCCATGTTAACTGTGCAGGTTCCTGTGATATGAAAATGCTTGACAAAGTAAACAAGACATTTTTACAGCATGTTTCTTATATAATTTACCACAAAAGGGGATCCAGGAGAAGCCACATCTCTTAATTTTCTCCTGGAGCCTGCAAATACTCCAAGGAATTAGTCAGGAGATGTGGCCTTTGGGGCAGAGAGAGGAAGTGCGCATGTCCAGGGCTGAGCAGAAAGGAAGCAGCTGGTGCAGTGAAGACTCACTGGCCTGTAGCCCTCAGGAGGAGGTTTGTGTCCAAGACTGAAGGACTGTGGGTGGTGTATTATAATGCTGCAGACAACAAAGAACTGCGGCATCATCAGCCTGGAAGTTGCTGACGGTGAGAGTGAAGTCTGTCCCAGACCCACTGCCACTGAACCTGTCAGGTACTCCAGACGCCCGGTTCAATGCATGGTAGATGAGCTGCTTAGGAGCCTGTCCTGGTTTCTGCTGGTACCAGGCTACGTAGTTGCTCACACTCTGACTGGCCTGCAGTTGATGGTGACCCTTTCTCCTGGAGACACAGCCAGAGTAGCTGGAGACTGGGTCATCGCAATGTCCCCACTGGCACCTGCAATCAGAGTGGACAATTACCATGCATACAAATATACACACACTTATTCGTACACAGTTTAAAATAACATTTATACCACAACATCTACTTATCAGCACATAATTTGTTCCCTTTCAGAAATAGCAATCATATCTCACTATGTCTTAAAGTCATTTTTCAGCTCTACAAAGATACTGCTCTAGAGGGATTGAAGCACTTTTAGTTTCTCACCAGAGGCCCAGAGCAACAGGGACATGAGGAACAGAGTCTGTGGCACCATCTTGCTGCCCCTGCCTGCCTGATGCAGATCACCTCCCATAGCAAAGGCCCTGTTTATAGTATCTGAGCAGCCAGCCTGGTGTTGGAGGGGCTTATGCAAAGCAGTCAGTGAATTGAAAGCAAATTACATGGACCACGGGTTGTGACACCATCCAATATAAATCAAGAGCTATAAAATCACAGAAATGATAATTTTATGACTAGAAAATACAGAGAAGTGTACTTAGAAGTTCTAATATCAACTCAAAACCTCTTATAGTCCAGTGGATTCCAACTCAGGACAACCCCATGTGTTACACAGTACAGCTGCCCCATAGGGTTTTCTTACCTGTATTCTTTATAGAAGCAGACCGACAGGCTTTTCTTCCAGGGTGCCACTGGGTGTGTTCAAGCTGCCAAACTTTAAGTTAGCAGCCCATCACAACTGCTTGAAGCACCCAAGATCTAATGAATAGCTGAAGTTTTAACTTAAAAAAAAGTTTCAATTGGGTTCAGGTTCCATAAATAATGGACTAGTTTCCTCAAATCAACAGTTTTTAGAAATGATAAAAAATGCTGAAAAAAAAATAACAAAGGAAAGGGAAGAATATAGGAAATTTTTGCCTCAATGTTTCATAAAAATTTATACTAGAAAATGTCTGAGCTCTGAAGCTACTTGTATCCTGAAGGATACCTAAGAGAGACTGCAAGCACTTGAGATTGGATTCCAGGGCCATGGAAGGGCCAGAGAAATGAAGACAGGCCCAGAATTCATCTGTGTGGAAAGTCCTCAGGGAGCCTGTATTGAGCTAGGGCTCAGGAGGGTTCAGATCACAAAGGAAGTGGGAACCAAAGAAAAAGTGGAACCTATCATGTCCACAATGGCTAGGACCTGAGAAGAGGGCTCTAGATTCATTGGGAAAATGGACAGGAAAAACAAACAGCATTTCCTTGTAAAGCTGTGATTGAATGCCACCTCTTCACGGAGTTTCATTCCAGGTATGCACGGCCTCAGTGTGCCGTCGGCAGCTCACCCTTGAAGATGAGACTTCATCTGTTTTACTTTGAACATGTTATCAGGAGGGACCAGTTCCTGGAGATGGACATCATGCTTCATTAAGTAGAGGGTCAGCGAAAAAGAGAAAGAGCTTCAAAGAAATGGATTGACACAGTGGCTACAACATTAGGCTCAAATATAGCAAAGACTTTGAGGATGGCTCAGGGCCACGGAGTGTTTCATTCTGTTGTGTATGAAGTCGCTATCACCTGGAACTGATTTGACGGCACATAACAACCACCACAACATGAATACAAATATGATACAATAGAAATAACAGAGAAAAAAGGAGTTCTGCTCATACTTCAGATTTCGGCATTCCACAAGGTTATTTAAAGAAATAAATGACAAAGTTGACATTGTATGCAAGGTACAGAAAACCAAAAAGGAGACACTTCAGGTCTGGAAAAAAACCAACTGAATTTCTTGAAAGTAGAAACAGAATTACCAAAATTTTAAAACTCAGTAGAAGAGTCCTCCATTTGTAGGCTAGATGGAATAACAAGGACAAGACTCACCCTCACGCATGAAACAACCCAAACATAATTAATTATAAATTATATTTAATGGTTAACTCACTCAACTCTTAGTCCACCAACATTGGCCTCAAAAAAAAAAAAATAACCTGGCGACCTACTACTGAAAAATCGGTCACTGAAAACCATACAGATCACAGTGTTACTCTGACATACATGGGGTCACCGTAAGTCAGAATCAAATCACTAGTGAATGGTTTTTAATCTTACAGGAGGTTGCCAGACTTTCTTCCAAGGCCCCACTGGTAGATTCAAACTGCTAATCTTTTGGTTAGTAATCCACATCACTAGCTAATCTTAGTTTTGGGCAGAGAATCCACGATAATATGTGGCCATTACTGCCATATTCAAAAAGTAAGTCAGAAGGGAGCACCCTACAAGATTTTCTACCGCAACCCTGTGCTCTAAGACTTCACCATCATTCTCCCTGGCTCTTGGCATAAATGCTCCCTTGCCAAACCCCACCATGGGCTCAGCCTTGCTGACCTCAGCCTCATAAATGAAGCCTTTTGTGGGGAGTGGAACCTGAGCAACTTCACACAAGAGAGAAGCTGCAGGATGGTGGCACCTTCCAAGTCCTCAGGCTCTTGCTCTACTCTGTTTCAGGTGAGAAAATGTTAGCAAACCTGGAGTCGGAGTTTTCTCTGCAGAGTAATCCTTCCATTCAGAGCTACGATTTTAAAATGAGATGAAATAAATGCTACAGCAACTCGGGCCTGTCCACCTATCACGGGTAGACTATTTTGGCTTGATTGGTTCTTCTATCCCTGATTGCACAGCATCTCAGCCTCATCCCCGTGTGCACACAGTGCCGTGTTGAGTGGTCCATGGTAATGTAGTCATAAGGCTGGGTCACACTGCAAAGTTATCAAGGAACAATGTGTTCTAAGTTTGTGCCTGGGACAGAGAACCAACAAGAGTCCTCGCACACACACTACTGACCAACTAGGCGGTCAGGAGAGCCCTTCTCCTGCAATGTCCCTCCAATACCTTTTATTGGCTGGAATTTTATTGAGGATTTTTGCATCTATGTTCATGAATAATATTGGCTTGTAATTTCTTTTTTTGGGGGGGGTCTCTATGCCTGGCTTTGATATCAGGGTATGCTGGCTTCCTATAATGAGTTTGGAAGTATTCCTTCCTTTTTTATGCTCTGAAATACCTTTAGTACTACTGGTGTTAACTCTGCTCTGAATGTCTGGTAAAATTCTCCCGGGAAGCCTTCCGGGCCAGGGTTTTTTTTTTTTTTTTCCTTGGGAGTTTTGTTTACCTACCTCATTAATCTCTTTTTTTTTTATGGGTTTATTTATTTTTTTTTCTAACTAAGCTTAGAGTTATTTTAGACAAGCAACATATTTCTAGAAATTTGTCCATCCCCTGTAGTTTTTCAAATTTGTCAGAGTACAATTTTTCATAGTATTCTATTATGATCGTTTTTATTTCAGTTCGGTCTGCTATGATATTGCCTGTCTCATTCAGATTATTCGGTTGCACTCCTGTTTTTCTTTTTTCACTTTGGCCAATGATTTGTCGATTTAGTTGATCTTTTCAAAGAAGCAGCTTTGGTTTTGTTGAATCTTTCAATTGTTTTCCTATTTCGTTTATTTCTGCTCTAAGCTTTATTATTTCCTTTTTTCAGGTGCTCCAGAGCTCTTTTTACTGCTCGCTATTGGTTCAAGTTGTAGGGTTAATATTTTGATTTCGCCCCTTTCTTCTGTTTGGATGTTTGGATTTATTAGTATAAATTGACCGGTAAGCACTGCTTTTGCTGTGTTCCAAAAGTTCTCGTAGGATGTCCTTTCTTGTTTGATTCTATGAATTTCTTTAATCTGTCACTGATTTCATCTATAACCCAGTAGCCTGGTTCTTTTTTTTTTCCTTTTTACTGGTACTTTAGATGAAGGTTTACAGAAGAAACTAGTGTCTCATTAAACAGTGCACATACTGTTTTAAGACATTGTTTAACAACGTCATGATGTCAACACTCTCCCTTCTCAAACTTGGGTTCCCTCTTACTGGCTTGCTTGTTCCCATCTGGTCATTGCCCCTGGGCTGGTTTGCCCCTTTACTCTCATTTTGTTTCATGGGCCTATCCAACCTTTTGCTGAAAGGTGAGCCTCAGAAATGACTTCATTATTGAGCTGAAAGTGTATCTGGGGGCCATACTTTCAGGGTTTCTCATGTCTCTGAAAGGCCAGCAAGTCTGGTATGTCTTTCTGAGTTGGGATTTTGTTCTGCATTTTTCTCCCTCTCAGTCCAGAACCTTCTATTTTGATCCCTGTTAGAGCAGTCATTGGTGGTAGCAGGGCACCATCTAGCTGCACTGGACTCAGCCTGGTGGAGGCCGTGGTAGATGTGGTCCATTAGTCCTTTGGGCTCATCTTTCCTTTGTGTCTTCAGTTTTCTTCATTCTTCCTTGCTCCTGAAGGGGTGAGACGAGCGGAGTATCCTAGATGGCCACTCACAGGCTTTCAAGACCCGGATGCTACTCACCAAAGTAGAATGTAGAACTTTTTTCTGTATAAATTGTATTATGCCAGTTAAGCTAGATATTTCCCAAAACCATGGTCCCTACACCCTCAGCCCAGCAATTTGGTCCCTCAGGGGGTTTGGATCTTCCACGACCTTGCCTTGTACAAGCTGTGCTGGCTTTCCTAGTATTGTGTATTGCCTTACCCTTCAGCAAAATTACCAATTATCTGTTGCCCATTTAGTGTTTTTCCATCCCCAGTGCTCCCCTCCCTTGTAACCATCAAAGATTGCTTCTTTTTGTGTGTAAACCTTTCCATGAGTTTTTACAGTAGTGCTCTCATACAATATTTGTCATTTTGTGATTGACTTATTTCCCTCAGCATAATATCCTCCAGATTAATCCATGTCATGAGATGTTCTGCAGATTTGTCGTTGTTCTTTATCATTGTGTAATACTCCATTGTGTGTATGTACCACAGTTTGTTTATCCATTCATCTGTTTGATGGTCATCTGGGTTGTTCCCATGTTTTTACTATTGCGAACAACGCTGCAATGAACATGGGAGTGCATATGTCTATTCCTGTGACCACTCTTATTTCCCTAGGATACAGTCCTAGGAGTGGAATTGCTGGATCATATGGTATTTCTGTTTCTTGCATTCTAAGGAAGCGCCATATCATTTTTCAAAATTGTTGTATGATTTTGCATTTCCACCAGCAGCGCGTGAGAGTTCCGATCTCCCCGCAGCCTCTCCAACAGTTTTTATTTCCTGATTTTTTGATTGGTGCCAGTAATGCTGGGGTGGGATGGTATCTCATTGTGGTTTTGCTTTGCATTTCTCTAATGGCTAGTGCTTGGGAGTATTTCCTCATATTCCTGTTAGCCACTTGAATGTCTTCTTTGGTGTACTATCTGTTCATTTCCTTTGTCCAGTTTTTAAATTAGATTATTTGTCTTTTTGTTGTAGAGGTGTTGGATATTCTTGTAGAATTTAGACATTAGAACTTTGTCTGATTTGCAATAATTTTTTCCCCCCTTCAGTCTGAAGGCTCTCTGTTTACTCTTTTGGTGAAGTCTTCTGATGAGCATAAATGTTTAATTTTTGTAATATCCCAGTTATCTAGCTTATCTTCTGGAGTTTGTGTGTGGTAGGTTGTGGTTTGTATCCTATTGTTGCCTTGTAGTAGGGCCTCTAGTGTTGATCCTATTTTTTCTTCTATGACCTTCATACTTTTTGGCTTTATATTTAGGTCTTTGATTCATTTTGAATTAGTTTTTGTATATAGTGTGAGATATGGGTCCTGTTTCACTTTTTTGCAGATGGACATCCAGTTTTGCCAGCACCATTTGATAAAAAGAGCGTCTTTTCCCCATTTGATGGACTTTGGGCCCTTGTCGAAGATCAGGTGACCATAGGTGGATGGATTTACATCTGGGTACTCATATTTTTTTTTCCACTGGTCAATGTATCTGTCTTTGTGCCAGTACTAGGATGTTTTGATTACTGTAACATAGCTGTATAGTAGATTCTGAGGTCGGGTAGTGTGAGTCCTTCTACTTTCTTCTTCTTCTTCAATAGTGCTTTACTTTTCTGGGACTTCTTCCCTTTCCATATAAAGTTAATGATAAGTTTTTCCATCTCTTTAAAGAATATTGTTGGTATTTAGATTGGCATTGCCTTGTATTTGTAAATCAGGTAGAATTGTCATTTTTACAATGTTGAGTCTACCTATCCATGAGCATGGTGTGTTTTCCCATTTATATAGATCTCTTTTGGTTTCTGGCAATAGTGTTTTGTAGTTTCTTTGTATAGATCTTGGCATTCCTGGTTAAACTTATTCCTAAATTGTTTGTTTGTTTGTTTGTTTTTAGGGGCTGTTATAAATGGTATTGTTTTCCTGATTTCCTTTTCATTGTTGTCTTTATTGTTGTATTGAAAGCCAACTGATTTTTGTGTATTTATCTTGTGTCCTGGGACTGTGCTGAATCTTTCTATTAGTTGCAATACTTTTCTCGTGGAGTCTTTTGTGTTTTCTATGTAGAGAAGCATATAATCCAAAAATAGGGACAGTTTTATTTCTTCATTTCCAATTTGGAAGCCCCTTGTTTCTTTTTCTTTCCTTCTTGCTCTAGTTAGAGCTTCCAGCATAATATTAAATAGGAGTGGGGATAAAGGACATTGTTGTCTTGTTCCTGTTCTCAAGGGGAATGTTTCAGTCTGTCATCTTTAAGAATGATGTTGACCTTTAGTTTTGTATAAATGTCCTTTATTATGCTGAGAAATTGCCCTTCTATACCTATTTTATTGAGAGTTCTTATCAGGAATGGGCTTTGGACTTTGTCGAATGCTTTTTCTGCATCCATTCAGATGATCATGTGATCTTTTTCTTTCCTTTTATTAGTGTGGTGGATTATGTTGATTGATTTTCTAATGCTCAACCACCCTTGCATACCTGGCATGAATCCTACTTGGTTGTGGTGTTTTTCTTTTTGATACGACGCTGAATTGTATTGGCTAGAATTTCGTTGAGAAGTTTTGAGTCTATATTCATGAGAGATATTGGCTGGTATTTTTTTTTTTTTTTTTGTGGTGTCTTTGCCTTGTATTCATATCAGGGTTATGCTGGCTTCATAGAATGAATTTGGAAGGAGCCCTTACTTTTCTATATTCTGAAATATGTTGAATAGTAATGGTATAAGCTCTTCTCTGAATGTTTGGTAGAATTCTCCAGTGAAGCCATCTGGGTCAGGGCTTTAATTTGTTGGGAGGTTTTTTCTCATCTTTTCTATCTCGTTTCTTGTTATGGATCTGTCCAGACATTTAACATCATTTTGTGTTAATTTGGTTAGGCAGGGTGTTTCTAGAAATTTGTCCATTTCCTCTAGGTTTTCTAATTTGTTGGAGCATACTTTTCGTAATACTCTGTTATGATTCTTTTTATTTCAGGTGGATCTCTTGTCATGACCCCAATTTCATTTCTTAGTTGGGTTATTTGCAACCTCTCGTGTTTTTCTTTTGTCAGTTTGTCCAGTGGTTTTTCAATTTTGTCGATCTTTTCCAAAGAACCAACTATTGGTTTTGTTGATTCTTGCTATTGTTTTTCTATCCTCTATTTCATTTATGTCTGCTCTGATCTTTCTTATTTCCTTTCTTCTGATGGCTATGGGCTTCTTTTGCTGTTCTCTTTCTGTTTGTTCAGGTCGTGTAGCTAATATTCTGATTTTGTCACTTCCTTCTTTTTTGATGTGTGCATCTATTGCTATAAATCGACCTCTGAGCACTGCCTTTCCTGTGTCCCAAAGGTTTTGGTATGAAGTGTTTTCATTCTCATCTGATTCTGGGAATTTTTTTTTAATTCATCTCTGATTTCTTCTATTACCCAGACATTTTTAAGCAGGTTGTTCTTCAGTTTCCATGTAACTGATTTTTTTCCCTTGTTCTTCCTGTTGTTGATTTCTACTTTTATGACATTGTGGTCAGAGAAGATACTTTGTAGTATCTCAATCTTTCGATTGTGTTGAGGGTTGCTCTGCGGCCTAAAATATGGTCTATTCTGGAGAATGCTCCATGTGCACTGGAAAAGAATGTGTACTTTGCATCTGTTGGGTGGAGTGTTCTATATATGTCTATGAGGTCAAGTTGGCTGATTGTGCCTTTAGTTCTTCTGTATCTTTGTTGAGTTTCTTTCTAGATAATTTGTTCTTTCCTGAGAGTGGTGTGTTTAAGTCTCCTACTACTATTGTGGTGCGGTCAATTTCTCTTCTTATTGCTGTTAGGGTTTGTTTTATGTATTTTGGAGCCTTGTCATTGGGTGTGGAGATGTTTATTATGGTTAAGTCTTCATGATGGATTGTCCCTTTAATCATTATATACTGCCATTCTTTGTCTTTTATGTTGGATTTTATTTTAAAGTCTATCTTACCTGAGATTAGTATTGCTACTCTCACTCTTTTTTCTTTTTCTTAACTTTTATTGAGCTTCAAGTGAACTTTTACAAATCAAGTCAAACTGTCAAATATAAGTTTATATACACCTTACTCCGTACTCCCACTTGCTCTCCCCCTAATGAGTCACCCCTTTCAGTCTCTCCTTTCGTGACAATATTGCTAGCTTCCAACTCTTTCTATCCTCCCATCCACCCTCCAGACAGGAGATGCCAACACAGTCTCAAGTGTCCTCCTGATACAAATAGCTCACTCTTCATCAGCATCTCTCTCCTACCCACTGTCCAGTCCCTTTCATGTCTAATGAGTTGTCTTCGGGGATGGTTCCTGTCCTGTGCCAACAGAAGGTTTGGGGACCATGACCGCCAGGATTCCTCTAGTCTCAGTCAGACCATTAAGTATGGTCTTTTTGTGAGAATTTGGGGTCTGCATCCCACTGATCTGCTCCCTGATGGGTTCTCTGTTGTGCTCCCTATCAGGGCAGTCATCGGTTGTGGCCAGGCACCAACTAGTTCTTCTGGTCTCAGGATGATGTAGATCTCTGGTTCATGTGGCCCTTTCTGTCTCTTGGGCTCTTAGTTATCATGTGACCTTGGTGTTCTTCATTCTCCTTTGACCCAGGTGGGTTGAGACCAATTGATGCATCTTAGATGGCCGCTTGTTAGCATTTAAGACCCCAGACTCCACATTTCAAAGTGGGATGCAGAATGTTTTCATAATAGAATTATTTTGCCAGTTGACTTAGAAGTCCCCTTAAACCATGGTCCCCAAACCCTCGCCCTTGCTCCACTGACCTTTGAAGCATTCAGTTTATCCTGGAAACTTCTTTGCTTTTGGTCCAGTCCAGTTGAGCTGACCTTCCATGTATTGAGTATTGTCCTTCCCTTCACCTAAAGCAGTTTTTATCTATGAACTAATCAGTAAAAAACCCTCTCCCACCCTCCCTCCCTCCCCTCCTCGTAACCACAAAAGAATGTGTTCTTCTCAATTTATACTATTTCTCAAGATCTTATAATAGTGGTCTTATACAATATTTGTCCTTTTTGCCTCTGACTAATTTTGCTCAGCATAATGCCTTCCAGGTTCCTCATTGCTATGAAATGTTTCACAGATTCGTCACTGTTCTTTATCGATGCGTAGTATTCCATTGTGTGAATATACCACAGTTTATTTATCCATTCTTCCGTTGATGGACACCTTGGTTGCTTCCAGCTTTTTGTTTTGTAAACACAGCTGCAATAAAGATGGGTGTGCATATATCTGTTTGTGTGAAGGCTCTTATTTCTCTAGGGTATATTCCGAGCAGTGGGATTTCTGGGTTGTATGGTAGTTCTATTCCTAACTGTTTAAAATAATGCCAGATAGATTTCCAAAGTGGTTGTACCATTTTACATTCCCACCAGCAGTGTATAAGAGTTCCACTCTCTCTGCAGCCTCTCCAACATTTATTATTTTGTGTTTTTTGGATTAATGCCAGCCTTGTTGGAGTGAGATGGAATCTCTTCGTAGTTTTAATTTGCATTTCTCTAATGGCTAATGATCGAGAGCGTTTTCTCATGTATCTGTTAGCTGCCTGAATATCTTCTTTAGTGAAGTGCGTGTTCATATCCTTTGCCCACTTCTTGATTGGGTTGTTTGTCTTTTTGTGGTTGAGTTTTGACAGAATCATATAGATTTTAGAGATCAGGCACTGGTCGGAGATGTCATAGCTGAAAATTCTTTCCCAATGTGTAGGTGGTCTTTTTACTCTTTTGGTGAAGTCTTTAGATGAGCATAGGTGTTTGATTTTAAGGAGCTCCCAGTTATCGGGTTTCTCTTCGTCATTTTTGGTAATGTTTTGTATTCTGTTTATACCTTGCATTAGGGCTCCTAACGTTGTCCCTATTTTTTCTTCCATGATCTTTATCATTTTAGTCTTTATGTTTAGGTCTTTGATCCACTTGGAGTTAGTTTTTGTGCATGGTGTGAGGTATGGGTCCTGTTTCATTTTTAGGCAAATGGATATCCAGTTATGCCAGCACCATTTGTTAAAAAGCCTATCTTTTCCCCAATTAACTGACACTGGGCCTTAGTCAAATATCAGCTGCTCCTATGTGGATGGATTTATATCTGCGTTCTCAATTCTGTTCCATTGGTCTATGTGTCTGTTGTTGTACCAGTACCAGGCTGTTTTGACTACTGTGGCTGTAAAATAGGTTCTAAAATCAGGTAGAGTGAGGCCTCCCACTTTCTTCTTCTTTTTCAGTAATGCTTTACTTATCTGAGGCTTCTTTCCCTTCCATATGAAGTTGGAGATTTGTTCCTCCATCACATTAAAAAATGACATTGGAATTTGGATCGGAAGTACATTGTAGGTATAGATGGCTTTTGGTAGAATAGATATTTTTACTATGTTAAGTCTTCCTATCCATGAGCAAGGTTTGTTTCTCCACTTAAGTAGGTCCTTTTTAGTTTCTTGTAGTAGTACTTTGTACTTTTCTTTGTATAGGTCTTTTACATCTTTGGTAAGATTTATTCCTAAGTATTTTATCTTTTGGGGGCTACTGTGAATGGTATTGATTTGGTTATTTCCTCTTCGATGTTCTTTTTCTCGGTGTAGAGGAATCCAAGTGATTTTTGTATGTTTATCTTATAACCTGAGACTCTGCCAAACTCTTCTATTAGTTTCAGTAGTTTTCTGGAGGATTCCTTAGGGTTTTCTGTGTATAAGATCATGTCATCTGCAAATAGATATAATTTTACTTCCTCCTTGCCAATCTGGAGGCACTTTATTTCTTTGTCTTGCCTAATTGCTCTGGCTAGGACCTCTAGCACAATGTTGAATAAGAGCGGTGATAAAGGGCATCCTTGTCTGGTTCCCATTCTCAAGGGAAATGCTTTCAGGTTATCTCCATTTAGAGTGATGTTGGCTGTTGGCTTTGTATGGATGCTCTTTATTATGTTGAGGAATTTTCCTTCAATTCCTATTTTGCTGAGATTTTTTTATCATAAATGGGTGTTGGACTTTGTCAAATGCCTTTTCTGCATCAATTGATAAGATCATGTGGTTTTTGTCTTTTGTTTTATTTATATGGTGGATTACATTAATGGTTTTTCTAATATTAAACCAGCCTTGCATACCTGGTATACATCCCACTTGGTCATGGTGGATTAATTATTTGATATGTTGTTGAATTCTATTGGCTAGAATTTTGTTGAGGATTTTTGCATCTATGTTCATGAGGGATATAGGTCAGTAATTTTCTTTATTTGTGATGTCTTTACCTGGTTTTGGTATCAGGGCTATGGTGGCTTCATAGAATGAGTTAGGTAGTATTCCGTCATTTTCTATACTTTGAAATACCTTTAGTAGTAGTGGTGTTAACTCTTATCTGAAAGTTTGGTAGAACTCTGCAGTAAAGCCATCCGGGCCAGGGCTTTTTTTTGTTGGGAGTTTTTTGATTACCGTTTCAATCTCTTTTTTTGTTATGGGTCTACAACTTCTGATTGTGTTAGTTTAGGTAGGTGGTGTTTTTCCAGGAATTCATCCATTTCTTCTAGGTTTGCAAATTTGTTAGAGTACAATTTTTCGTAATAATCTGATATGATTCTTTTAATCTCAGTTGGGTCTGTTGTGATGTGGCCCATCTCGTTTCTTTTTCGGGTTATTTGTTTCCTTTCCTGGCCAATGGTTTATCAGTTTTGTTAATTTTTTCAAAGAACCAGCTTTTGGCTTTGTTAATTCTTTCAATTGTTTTTCTGTTTTCTAATTCATTTAGTTCAGCTCTAATTTTTATTATTTGTTTTCTTCTGGTGCCTGATGGATTCTTTTGTTGCTCACTTTCTAATTTCTATTTGTTCAAGTTGTAGGGACAGTTTTCTGATTTTGGCTCTTTCTTCTTTTTGTATGTGTGCATTTATCGATATAAATTGGCCTCTGAGCACTGCTTTTGCTGTGTCCCAGAGGTTTTGATAGGAAGTATTTTCATTCTCGTTGCTTTCTATGAATTTCCTTATTCCCTCCTTGATGTCTTCTATAACCCAGGCTTTTTTCAGGAGGGTATTGTTCATTTTGCAAATATTTGATTTCTTTTCCCTAGTTTTTCTGTTATTGATCTCTAGTTTTATGGCCTCGTGGTCTGAGAAGATGCTTTGTAATATTTCGATGTTTTTGGATTCTGCAAAGGCTTGTTTTATCACCTAATATGTGGTCTATTCTAGAGAATGTTCCATGTGCACTAGAAAAAAAAGTATACTTTGCAGCAGTTGGGTGGAGGGTTCTGCATAAGTCAATGCGGTCAAGTTGGTTGATTGTTGTAATTAGGTCTTCCGTGTCTCTACTGAGCTTCTTACTGAATGTCCTGTCCTCCGAAAGTGGTGTGTTGAAGTCTCCTACTATAATTGTGGAGGTGTCTATCTCACTTTTCAGTTCTGGTAAAATTTGTTTTATGTATCTTGCAGCCTTGTCATTGGGTGCATAAATATTTATTATGGTTATATCTTCTTGGTCAATTGTCCCTTTAATGATTAAGTAGTGTCCTTCTTTATCCTTTGTGGTGGATTTAAATTTAAAGTCTATTTTGTCAGAAATTAATATTGCTACCCCTCTTCTTTTTTGCTTATTGTTTCCTTGATATATATTTTTTCCATCCTTTGAGTTTTAGTTTGTTTGTGTCTCTAAGTCTAAGGTGTGTCTCTTGGAGGCAGCATATAGACGGATCGTGTTTCTTTATCCAGTCTGAGACTCTCTGTCTCTTTATTGGTGCATTTAGTCCACTTACATTCTGAGTAATTATAGATAAGTATGTGTTTAGTGTTGTCGTTTTGATGCCTTTTTGTGTGTGTTGTTAACAATTTCATTTTTCCACTTCCTTTTTTGTGCTGAGACTTTTTTTTTGTAAATTGTGTGTTCCTCATTTTCATTGTATTTGACTTTATGTTTGCTGAGTCGTTACTTTTTTCTTGGTTTTTATTTTGAGTTATGGAGTTGTTATGCCTCTTTGTGGTTACCTTAATACTTACCCCTATTTTTCTAAGTAAAAACCTAACTTGTATTGTCGTATATCTCCTTGTATCCCTCTCCATATGGCAGTTCTATGCCACCTGTGTTTAGTCCCTCTTTTTGATTATTGTGATCTTTTACATATTGACTTCAATGATTCCCTCTTATGAGCATTTTTTTTAATTAATCTTATTTTGTTTTTGTGATTTCCCTATTTGAGTTGATATCAGGATGTTTTGTTCTGTGACCTTGTGTTTTGCTGGTATCTGATATTATTGGTTTTCTGACCAAACAATTTCCTTTAGTATTTCTTGTAGCTTTGGTTTGGTTTTTGCAAATTCTCTAAGCTTGTGTTTATTTGTAAATATCTTAATTTTGCCTTCATATTTCAGAGAGAGTTTTGCTGGATATATGATCCTTGGCTGGCAGTTTTTCTCTTTCAGTGCTCTGTATATGTCATCCCATTGCCTTCTTGCCTGCATGGTTTCTGCTGAGTAGTCTGAACTTATTGATTCTCCCTTGTAGGAGACCTTTCTTTTCTCCCTGGCTGCTTTTAAAATTTTCTCTTTATCTTTGGTGTTGGCAAGTTTGGTGATAATATGTCTTGGTGATTTTCTTTTTGGATCAATCTGAAATGGGGTTCGATGAGCATCTTGGATAGATATCCTTTCATCCTTCATGATGTCAGGGAAGTTTTCTGTCAGCAGATCTTCAACTATTCTCTCTGTGTTTTCTGTCCTACCTCCCTGTTCTGGGACTCCAATCACATGCAAGTTATCCTTCCTGATAGAGTCCCACAGGAGTCTTAGGGTTTCTTCATTTTTTTTAATTCTTTTATCTGTCTTATTTTCAGCTATGTTGGTGTTAATTCCCTGGTCCTCCAAATTTCCCTGTCTGCATTCTAATTGCTTGAGTCTGCTCCTCTGACTTCCTATTGCGTTGTCTAATTCTGTAATTTTATTGTTAATCTTTTGGATTTCTGCATGCTGTCTCTCTATGGATTCTTGCAACTTATTAATTTTTCCACTATGTTCTTGAATAATCTTTTTGAGTTCTTCAACTGTTTTATCAGTGTGTTCCTTGGGTTTTTCTGCAGGTTGCCTTATTTCATTTCTTTGGTCATCCCTGATGTCTTGAAGCATTCTGTAAATTAGTTTTTTATATTCCGTATCTGATAATTCCAGGATTGTATCTTCATTTGGGAAAGATTTTGATTCTTTAGGTTGGGGGGTTGTAGAAGCAGTCATGGTCTGCTTCTTTATGGTCTCACTCTTTTTTGGTTTTGTTTGATTTTTTTTACTATCCTTTGATTTTTAATAAATTTACATCTTTGTTTCTAAAGTGTGTCTCTTGTAGACAGCATATAGATAGTTCCTGTTTTTTTTTTTTTTTTTTTTTAAATCCATTCTGGCACCCTTTGTCTCTTTATGGGTGCATTTTGGCCATTTACATTCAGTTTAATTATTTATTAATAGGCTTGAGTTTATGGCTGTCATTTTGTAGTTTTTTTTTTTTTTTTTTTTTTTTTTGCGGTGCTAACCTTTTCTTTGTTCCTCTTACTCTCTTGTGCCGAATTCCTTTTTTTGTGTGGATTTCTTTTGTTTCGTAGATTTTGATTTTATTGATACTTTATGATTTTTTTCTTCTTTTTTTTTTTTGGTGAGTAGGTTCGTTAACTTTTTTTGGGATTACCTTGAAATTTACCCTTATCTTTCTAGTTTAAGCAGTCTATTATTACTTGGTATCACCTTGCCTTCCTCTCCATTAGAAAGTTCTATACCTACACTGTTTATTCCCTCCTATTGTTCTGATGTTGTTGTCATTCACAGATTAACCTCTCTGGTTCCCCGTTGTAATTCTTTTGGTTTTGTATAGTCCTTGAGAATTCATTTCCTTCATTGGGCTCTGGCTGGTAAAATCTTTTTTCCTAGATTCAGGCTGTGGTCTGATGTTTTTTGTTCTGAATCTGAAAGACTCCCTTTAATAATTCTTGTATGTTTGGTTTGATTTTCACATATTCCCTTAATTTCTGTTAATCTCGAAATGCCCTAATTTCACCATCATATTTGAATGAGAGTTCTGAAGGATATATTATTCTTGTTTGGGATTTTTTCTTTTTTTCTATCAAGGTTTTATATATGTCATCTAATTGCCTTCTTGCCTTGGTGGTTTCTGCCAAATAATCAGAGGTTAGTTTCATTGTTTCTCTTCTGTATGTGACTTTTTGTTTTTCTCGAGCTGCTCTCAGGATTTTTCCTTTGTCTTTGGTTATATTCAGTGTGATCGTGATTTGCCTTGGTTAATTTCTTTTGGTTCTATCCCATATGGGTTTTTTTGAGCTTTTTGGATGGTCAGCTTTTCATCTTTCATGATATTTGGGAAGTTTTCTGTCAGCAATTCCTCAATGATGTTCTCTGTTACTTCCATTTTCTCTCCCTGTTCTGGAACTCTGATCACTAGCAAATGTTTGTTTTTCATTGTATCCCACATAATTCTCAAGGTTTCTTCATTTTTCTTCATTCTTTTTCTGATTTTTCCTCTAACAGAGTTGTATCCAAGCCTTTGATTTCAATTTCGCTGATCTTATTTTCCGTAATTTCGTACCTGGTCCTCAGCCCTTCTGTGACATTGTCCATTTAGAAGTCTTGTTATTTATATGTTCGATTTCTACTTGTTGTTTTTGAATGGGTTCTAGTTGTGAATGTATTTTGGCATTTTTTTCCTTTATTATTTTTCTGAACTCTTCCCTTTTTTGGTCTGTTTTTTCTATGCATTTGTTTGTTTTTCCATAAATTTGTCTATTTTTTCCTCATTTTTCTCTTTTTGTTTCTACTCTTGGATAACACAGAATATTGGAGATTGGAATGCCCTGTCAGGTAGTCTAGTGGCTTTTCTTCCATGGGAAATTCATCTTTTGTATTATTTTCGACTCCTACTGGACCCATCTTGTCCTTTTTTATATATGTTTTGATATTTCTGATATTTTCAGGACATCCAGTAGTTATTTTCCTCATTTATCAATTGTAGATCTCTTTGTTTCGACCTGCTTTTTTGTTTTCTTTGGTTAAGTCTGAGTGGGTGGGCTGTGCATTCTTTGTTGTTTGATTATCTTTGGTCACGACAGTTTTCACCGCATTGCCAAATGGGCAAGGCCAGTCACTCAGCTATGGTGCAACAGGGTAGGTCCAGCTGAAGGGGAGAGCCTGGGATGGGTTGTTTGTGGCACATGCAAATGCTGAAAGAGCAGAATGGTGGTTAGTTCTGGGCAGGTTAACCAGTTGCTGAGTTTTCAGCTGAGATTCCTAGTGACCACATATTTGTAAGAGTAGAACTGTGCACCATAGTGTTTTCAGTAGCTGACCTCTCTGAATCAGGTCACCATTCTTTTCCTCTGATAAGCCTCTTGTAGACTCGAACTTTCAACCTTTTGCGTAGCAGCCAAGTGTGTTTACTGCTTGCATCACCCAGGGACTCCTGTGCTCTAGTTTAATAACTTTCTGCTGTTGAGTCAATTCTGAGTCATAGAAAACTTTTTGGACAGAGTAGAATTGTTACAAAGATTTCCAAAGTGTAATCTTTATGGAAGCTGGGGCTCTAGTTAACCCACTGTCTCTGAGTTGATTCCAACCTATAGTGACACTTTAGGACAGAGTTGTGCTGGTCCATATGGTTTCCAAGGCTGTAGCACTTAACAGGAAGCAGAATGCCATATCTTTCTCCTTCAGACCACCTGGAGGGTTGAAACCACAGACCTATCAGTTAGCAGCCAAGCTCTTTAACTACTGCAAAACCATCGCTCCTTGTTAGGTCGGCCAAAAAATTGAGAGCATGAATTCTGTACTTATTGTGTACTTAGGAAACTCAGGTGGCATAGTGGTTATGAGTTTGGCTGCTAACCAAAAGGTCTGCAGTTAGAATCTACAATGCACTTCTTAGGAAACTTATGGGGTGATTCTGCTCTGTCCTATTGGGTCACTATGAGTTGAATTCCATTCCACCAGAGGTTTGGTTTTTGGTCCTAAGTTTACATCACACTAGGAGGCACTCAAGTCAAATTCTTGACATGTTTATCCTGTTTCAGATTGAAGTCCAAAATGTTTTCTGTATTTGCCTAACTCATTAAAGTGTTACTGTTACAAAACAAAAAGAAACAAATTCAATGCCATCTAGTCAAATTCTTCCTCTCTCTCTCTTCATCTCCCATTCTGTCTGCATGCAGATGTTAATCTCAGGCAACTTTCATAAGAGATTTTCCACTGTCTTTTTTCCTCCAAAAGTTCTGAGGGTAGAAGAGGTAATGTTATGACCAATGTGAATTATACAGTTTGAATCTAAGGTGCATCACTTTTAACGAATATTGTGACTTTACTGTTAAGCCAGAAGCAAAAGTTATTGCTCTTTTGCTACTCAGAAATATTATCGACAAGCAAATATATGCTTTTTTATCATATAGTCAACAGTTTTAGCCCTTTTAAAAACAAAAATAATTTTTAAAAAACCGAACCTATTGTCTTTGTGGTACTTCCAACTATTGGTTACACCAAATGTGTCACAGTAGACGTGATCTCCACAGGGCTTCCGTGGCCATAATCTTTATCAAAACTGATTTCCAGGCCTTTCTTTGGTGGCACCATTGGGGGGGTTGAGTCACCAATCTTTCGATTAGTGGATTAGAACAAACTGTGCCACCCAGGAAGTACTTGAATATTTAGTGTGCTTTAAATAGATAATGCTTTTGCGTTCTAGGATGGAAGATTAATATTAATTCTCACTATCAGTTTCAAATTTCACATAGGGCTGCTAGGATATTCGCCTTTGAAAAAACGAATGAGGAGGTCCCTAACTTCCAAAGAAAAGAATATGAAACAGGAGTGAGATCTGCCCAAGTCAGTTTCTATGAAGTTCTTATAGCTTCTAATTTTTTGTTAAACTTTATGGCTTTATCCCCTGACTCTTCCAGGGAGCTCAAATTTATTTGATTTGGTTTTGTATTATTTTATCTTTTTGAATTATCGGATTCTATCCTTTTCCATTCAATTTGATTTGATTATATTCAATTTTTTACTGACCCTGCATTCTCTCCTTGGCCTAAGAGGTGTTGTAGGGAAGTCAACATACAAATTTCTAGAAATACTGAAAGGTGAGTAGTTTATGCTTGAAAGAGCAGTAATGTTAGGCTATCCTTGTCTCCTGATCAAGAAGACTAATATGGGGCTCATGTTTCTGCTAAGAGAATGCTGCATTCTTAAAGCAGAAAGTCCCTGTTTCCAATTGCTAATAAAGAGATGTCATTATTATTTTAAGACAAAGAATGGCTCCTAAATGATTCATTGAGCCCTTGCCTCTTAATTCGCAGCGTTCAGTTTTGGCTAACAGACGATAAGACAAAGTGGTTAAGACAGAATCAACTGACTTCGGAGATTATTATAAGTGATTTAATTTGGTGATTGATTTTTCAAGAGGGTCTTAATATCTTCTTATTAAAATTCATACAAGCAGTTTTTAAAATTCTTGAAACTGTTTAATACAGAAGAAGAACCATGGAATTTGAGAGCTCTCAGTCTATACTATCCATTTTTCTGCAGGTAAACTATAATATCCAAATGAAACTACTTCAAAAATAACACTTTTCTTTGTCATCCAGGCATATCCATACAAATCCTCGTGGCAAAGGCAGCTTCAGTAACAGATTAAAAAGTCTAGAATTCCCTTTTAGCCCCCAAAATTTTCTTGGGTCCTGCAATCTCCATCTCTAAGGTGAACCAGGCCTTCTTACAAGGTCATACAGACAGATTTCACCATCCAACAACCAGGGAAGTTGTGACTTGTAAGGAGGCCATGTTGTAAAGACAGAGTCCCCTTTCTGCAAGGGTGAGTCTTGAGAGGGAAACTCAGACTAGGTAAGTAACTTACAAGGCAGAGAATGCCAAGATAGTCAATGGAATTAAGATCCCCTTTTTTTTTTTTTTTTTTTGTGGTGCGCTGGGGATAGGCAGAAAGAGCCAGCACATGTTTCCCCGACCTATCCTAAGACACAGTTGTGAGTCTCTATGGGATTTTTCCATTTATTCTAACAAAAAAAAATCAGACGTGTGGAAGCAGACTCAGACCAGAAAGATGGAGAATAGGGCCCTTAAATTCCAGAGAAGTCAGGCATGTTATCATACCTCTTTTTCACAGGTTAGAAAGAACATCTAAACTCAGTAGATAAACAGAGTCACAGAGCTGTCCTGAGCTCCCTGCAGTCAGAATATTTCTCCATGAATGTATCCCCTAAAAAATCCCCTAGTGGGTGACAATTTGCAGTTATTGATAAAAGACAATCAGCATTAACCACAGGTGCCTCAGAGCCTAGGAATCCACTCAAGCCCACCTGCAGGTGGAAAGCTCCCTCTGCTGGGGGCTTGATCTCAATTCCTACTCAAGGAAAAACTCTCACCTTTTATCAGAAAGAGGCTCCATTTGGGTCCAGGTGAAAATTGGGCCTCTTGTATAAATCTGTGTGGGTTTGGGCTATTTTGGTATCAAAGATTACAGAACAAAGTCTACAGAATGTGTGAGACTATGACACTCTCCACCCCATAAACACTAAATCTAGGGCAATGGACTCAAACAGTTCCACCTCCACAACTGTCTTCCCAGTTCCTACAAATCGCACCCTAGCTTCCAATTCAATGCACACCAGACTACCAGCATCTGGTAACAGAGGTCATCTGCTGCATGACCTGTCCATATCAGTTTCCTCACTTCTTTGAGTATGATCAAGATGAGAAAATTAGAGAGGTCTGCTGCTCCCCACCTGGACCAAATGGAGGTTATTTTTAACATTCTTTTACCAACTCTTGTTCCTTGTGTCCAGTGTGGAGTAACCATCTTTGAATGCTGATCAGTTGTGTTACCCAAGCGAGATTATGGTTTCACAGCACAAAAGAGGCAGTGATTCTTTTCCAGTTAGGAATACTGTGCTGTCTCTGGATAGGGAACATAAGAAAATTTCACAGCCATTTCCTGAGCAAGAAATATTTTTTACAAGATGATTCATTTTTTGGATATTTTAGTTCAACTTATTAAGAAATCAAACAATCCTTCCGAATGGAATTCCAGAACACTTAATTGTGCTCGTGAGAATACCATACACAGACCAAGAGGCAGTCATTGGAACAGAGCGAGGAGACACTTCATGGTTTAAAATCAGAAATGGTATAGATCAGGGTAGCATCTTTTCACCATAGTTATTCAATTTGTATGCTGAGAAAATAATTAGAAAAGCTGGACTATGTGAAAAATAATGCAGCATCAGGATTGCAAGAAGACTCATTAACAACCTGCAGTATGCAGATGACTTGAAGCACTTACTGATGAAGATCAAAGACTACAGCCTTCAGTTTTGATTGTACTTCAACAGAAAGACAACAGAAATCCTCACAAATGGACCAATAAGCATCTTCATGATAGCTGGAGAAAAGATTGATATTGTCAAGGATTTCATTTTACTTGAGTCCACAAACAACACTCATGGAAGGAGCAGTCCGGAAATCAACTTACTGCATTGGGCAAATCTCTTGCAGATGAGTTAAAGTGCTAAAAAGCAAAAATGTTCACTCTGAGGACTACAGTGCTTCTGATCCAAAGTGTGGCATTTTCAGTCACCTCATTTTCATGTGAAAGCTGGAGAATGAATAAAGAACGTGAAGAAAACTTGATGTCTTTGAATTACTCTGTGTTGAACGATACTGAATATGTCATGAACTTCCAGTAGAACAAACAAGTCTGTCTTGGAAGAAGTAGAGCCAGAATTCTCCTTAGAAGCTAGAATAGTGAGACTTCATTTCATGTAATTTGCACATGTTATCAGGAGGGACCAGTCCCTGGAGAAGGACTTCATACTTAGTAAAGTAGAGGATCAGCCAAAAAGAGGAAGAAGATGGATTGACACAGTGGCTTCAACAATGGGCTCAAACATAGCAATGATTCTAAGGCTGGCGCATGAGGGACCATGAGTCAGAACCAACTAACCGGCATGTAACAACAAACTTATATATACATATAAAGAAAGTGAGAGAAATAGGATATTCATCAATTTTATTAAGTTGCTGCCAGAAATATCATATTCACCACTTGAGGCATAAAATTTCTCTCCTCTTTTCCCCTTGCATGAAGCTGCTCTATTAGCTCTTTATGTATGAGACAATATTTTTCTTTCCTTCCAAGCTTTTTTGACTTGAGCACTCTTTAGAAATATAATTCACTTGGCCCCAGGGATAGTTTGCAGCACTTGGTCTAACATTTTTAAACCATTAACCTTGTGTCAGCAGATACCAATCTTTTTTTACAAGTAATCATATATTTTTTAATTTTTCTTGTGCTTTAAATGAAAGTTTACAAATCAAGTCAGTCTCTCACACAAAAACTTATATACACCTTGTTACATTCTCCCAACTGCTCTCCTCCTGATGAGACAACCCGCTCTCTCTCTCCACTTTCTCTTTTCATGTTCATTTTGCCAGCTTCTAACCCCCTCTACCCTCTCACCTCTCCTCCAGGCAGGAAATACCTACATAGTCTCAAGTGTCTACCTGATCCAAGAAGCTCACTCCTCACCAGCATTCCTCTCCAACCCACTGTCCAGCCCAATCCCTGTCTGAAGAGTTGGCTTTGGGAATGGTTCCTGCCCAGGCCAACAGAAGGTATAGGGGCCATGACCACAGGGTCCTTCTAGTCTCAGTCAGACCATTAAGTCTGGTCTTTTTTGAGAATTTACTGTCTGGATTACATTGCTCTCCTGCTCCCTCAGGGGTTGTCTACTGTGTTCCCTGTCAGGGCACTCATGGGCTGTAGCCAGGCACTACCTAGTTTTTGTGGTCTCAGGATGATGTAGTCTCTGGTTTATGTGTCCCTTTCTGTCTCTTGGGCTTGTAATTACCTTGTGTCCTTGGTGTTCTTCCTTCTCCTTTGACCCACGTGGGTTGAGACTAATTGATACAACTTAGATGGCTGCTTGGTAGTGTTTAAGACCCCAGGGACCACTCTCCAAATTGGGATGCAGAATATTTTCTTAATAGATTTTATTATGCGAATTCACTTAGTTGTCCCTTGAAGCCACGGTCCCAAAACCCCAGCCCCTTCTACACTGGCCTTGGAAGTATTCAGTTTATTCAGAAAACTTTTTTGCTTTTGGTTTAGCCCAGTTGTGCTGACCTCACCTGTATTGTGTGTTGTCTTTCCCTTCACCTAAAGTAGTTCTTATCTACTATCTAATTAGTGAATACCCCTCTCTCACCCTCTCTCCCTCCCCCTCTCATAACCATTAAAGAATATTTTGTTCTCTGTTTAAACTATTTCTCGAGTTCTTATACTAGTGGTCTTACACAATATTTTTCTTTTTGCAATGGACAAATTTTACTAAGCATAATGCCTACTAGATTCCTCCATGTTATGAAAAGTTTCACAGATTCATCATTGTTCTTTATCGATGGGTAGTATTCCACTGTGTGAATATACCATAATTTATTTATCCATTCATCCATTGGTTGATGGGCACCATGGTTGCTTCCATTCTTTTGCTATTGTAAACAGTGCTGCAATGAACAAGGGTGTGCATATATCTGTTCATGTAAAGGCTCTTATTTTTCTGGGATATATTCCAAGGTGTGAGATTGCTGGATTGTATGATAATTCTGTTTCTAGCTTTTTAAGGAAGTGCCAAATAGATTTCCAAAGTGGTTGTGCCATTTGACATTCCCACCAGCAGTGTATAAGTGTTCCAATCTCTCCACAGCCTCTTCAACATTTATTCATTTGTCTTTCTTGGATTAATGCCAGCCTTGTTGGAGTGAGATGATATCTCATTGTAGTTTTGATTTGCATTTGTCTAATGCCTAATGATCATGAGCATTTCCTCATGTATCTTTTAGGTACCTGAATGTCTTCTTTAGTGAAGTGTCTGTTCATATCTTTTGCCCATTTTTAATTGGGTTATTTGTCTTTTTGTAGTTGAGTATTTGCAGTATCATGTAGATTTTACAGATCAGGCCCTGATCAGGAATGTCATAGCTAAAAACTTTTTCCCAGTCTGAAGGTAATCTTTTTACCCTTTTGGTGAAGTCCTTGGAGGAGCATAGGTGTTTGATTTTTAGGAGCTCCCAGTTATCTACTTTTTCTTCTGCATCGTTAGTAAAGTTTTGCATAGGACTTATGCCATGTATTAGGGATCCTAATGTCCTAATTTTTTCTTCCATGATCTTTATTGTTTTAGATTTTATATTTAGTTTTTTGATCCGTTTTGAACTTGTTTTTGTGCATGGAGTGAGGTATGGGTCTTGTTTCACTTTTTTACAAATGGATATTCAATTATTTCAGAACCATCTGTTAAAATGACTGTCTTTTCCTCATTTACCTTCTTAGGGGGGGTTGTCAAAGATCACTACTCATATGTGGATGGATGTATGTCTGCATTCTCAATTCTGTTTCATTGGTCTGTGCATCTGTTGTTGTACCAGTACCAAGCTGTTTTGACTACTGTGGGTGTATAATAGGTTCCAAAATCAGGTGGAGTAAGGCCTCCCACTTTGTTCTTCTTTTTCAGTAATGCTTTACTTATCTGGGACCTCTTTCCCTTCCATAAGATGTTGGTGATTTGCTTCTCCATCTCATTAAAAATGTCGTTGGAATTTGGATCGGAATTGTGTTAAATCTACAGATTGCTTTTGGTAGAATCGGCATTTTTGTAATTTTAAGTCTTCCTATCCATGTGCAAGATATGCTTTTCCCCTTATGTAGGTCTGTTTTGGTTTCTTGCAGAAGTGTTTTCTAGTTTTCTTTGTATAAGCCTTTACATCTCTGATAAGATAAATTTCCATGTATTTTATCTTCTTGGGGACTACTGTAAACGGTATTGATTTGGTGACTTCCTCTTTGATGTTATTTTTATTGGTGCATAGAAATCCAACTGATTTTTGTATGTTTATCTTGTATCCTGATTCTCTGCTGAACTCTTTTATTAGTTTCAGTAGTTTTCTGGAGGATTCCTTAGGGTTCTCTGTGTATAAGATCATGTCATCTGCAAATAGAGATAATTTTACGTCTTCCTTGCCAATCTGGATGCTCTTTATTTATTTATCTAGCCTAATTGCTCTGGCTAGGACCTCCAGCACAATGTTAAACAAGAGTGGTGATAAAGGGAATCCTTGTCTGGTTCCCGATCTCAAGGGGAATGCTTTCAGGCTGTCTCTATTTAGGATGATGTTGGTTATTGTCTTTGTATAAATGCCCTTTATTATGTCTATTCCTATTTTGCTGAGAGTTTTTATCATGGATGGGTGTTGCACTTTGTCAAATGTCTTTTCTGAATCATTGATAAAATCATGAGATTCTTGTCTTTTGTTTTATTTATATATATGATGGATTACATTAATTGTTTTTATAATGTTGAGCCACCTGTTCATAGCTGCTATGAATCCCTCTTCATCATGGTGAATTATTTTTTTGATATGTTGTTGAATTCTATCAGCTATAATTTTGTTGAGTCTTTTTGCATCCATGTTCATGAGGGATATAGGTTTGTAATTCCTTTTTTTGTGGTATTTTCTTTACCTGGTTTTTGTATCAGGGATATTCTGGTTTCATAGAATGATTTTGGGAGTATTCCGTACTTTTCTATGCTCTGAAATACCTTTAGGAGTAGTGGTGTTAACTCTTCTCTGAAATTTTGGTAGAACTCTGCAGTGAAGCCATCTGGGCCAAGGTTTTTTGTTGTTATTGTTGGAACTTCTTGGATTACCTTTTCAATCTCTTCTTCTGTTATGGGTCTATTAAGTTGTTCTACCTCTGTTTGTCCCCCACATGTCTGTCAGTTTGTCGTACTGTGGGGGCTTGCATGTTGCTGTGATGCTGAAAGCTATGCCACTAGTATTCAGATACTGGCAGGGTCACCCATGGAGGACAGGTTTCAGGTGAGTTTCCAGACTAAGACAGACTAGGAAGAAGGACCCAGCGGTCTACTTCGGAAATACATTAGCAAGTAAAAACCTAATGAATAGAGGTGGGACATTGTATGATATAGTGCTGGAAGATGAGCCCCCCAGGTTGGAAGGCACTCAAAACATGACTGGGGAAGAACTGCCTCCTCAAAGTTGAGACAACCTTAATGACGTGGACGGAGTAAAGCTTTCAGGACCTTCATTTGCTGATGTGGCACGACTCAAAATGAGAAGAAACAGCTGCAAACATCCTTTAATAATCGGGACCTGGAATGTATGAAGTATTAATCTAGGAAAACTGGAAATGGTCAAAAATGAAATGGAACACATAAGCATCGATATCCTAGGCATTAGTGAGCTGAAACGGACTGGTACTGGCCACTTTGAATCAGACAATCACATAGTGTGCTATGCTGGGAATGACAGCTCGAAGAGGAATGGTATTGCATTCATCATCAAAAGGAACATTTCAAGATATGTCCTGAAGTACAACGCTGTCAGTGATAGGATGATATCCATATGCCTACAAGGAAGACCAGTTAATATACCTATTATTCAAATTTATGCACCAACCACTAGGGCCAAAGATGAAGAAATAGAAGATTTTTATAAGCTGCTGAAATCTGAAATTGATCAAACATGCAATCAAGATGCATTCATAATTACTGGAGATCAGAATGCAAAAGTTGGAAGCAAAAAAGAAGGATCAGTAGTTGGAAAATATGGCCTTGGTGATAGAAACAATGCCAGACATCGAATGATAGAATTTTGGAAGACCAACAACTTCTTCATTGCCAATACCTTCTTTCATCAACATAAGCGGCGACTATACACGAAGAGTATACATACAGAAATCATTGACTATATCTGTGGAAAGAAATGATGGAAAGCTCAATATCTTCAGTCAGAACAAGGCCAGGGTCCAACTGTGGAAAAGACCATCAATTGCTCTTACGGAAGTTCAAGCTGAAACTGAAGAAAATCAGAGCAAGTCCACGAGAGCCAAAATATGACCTTGAGCATAATCCACCTGAATTTAGAGACCATCTCAAGAATAGATTTGACTCATTGAACACTAGTGACCAAAGACCAGACTAGTTGTGGAATGACATCAAGGACATCATCCATGCAGAAAGCAAGAGGTCATTGAAAAGACAGGAAAGAAAGAAAAGACCAAGACGGATGTCAGAGGAGACTCTGAAACTTGCTCTCAAACGTCGAAAAGCTAAAGCAAAAGGAAGAATTGATGAAGTAAAAGAACTGAACAGAAGATTTCAAACTGTGTCTCGAGAAGAAAAAGTAAAGTATTACAATAACGTGTGCAAAGAGCTGGAGATGGTAAACCAAAAGGGAATAACACGCTCGGCGTTTCTCAAGCTGTAAGAACTGAAGAAAAAATTCAAGCCTCAAGTTGCAATAGTGAAGGATTCTACGGGGAAAATATTAAATGACGCAGGAAGCATCAAAAGAAGATGGAAGAAATACACAGAGTCATTATACCAAAAACCTAAACCCCAGGAAAAATTCCAACCTCCACATACGTGCTTCCGTGGCCCTAATGTGGCTGGAGAAAAAGACATAATTATTCTGATTCATCTCACCATAGATTTATGCACACTACCTCAGGACAGCCCTTAATCCTGCCTCACAATTGTACTTCATTTACCTGGTTCATTCAGTATGCACCCTTTCTCTTTTCTTTTATCTTCAAGTTTTAACAGCTACTTCTCATTCTTTGTTGTTGTTGTTAGATGCCATCAAGTCGGCTCCTACTCATAGCAACCCTATGCGCAACAGAATGAAAAACTGACCGGTCCTGCCCCAGCCTTACAATCGTTGTTATGTTTGAGCTCATTGTTGCAGCCACTGTGCAAATCCACCTTGTTGATGGTCTTCCTCTTTTCCACTGACCCTGTACTCTGCCAAGCACGATGTCCCTCTCCAGGGACTCATCCCTCCTGACACCATGTCCAAAGTATGTAAGATGCAGTATCGCCATCCTTTCCTCTAAAGAGCATTCTGGCCACACTTCTTCCAAGACAGATTTGTTCGTTCTTTTGGCAGTCCATAGTATATTCAATATTCTTCACCAACACCACAATTCAAAGGCGTCAACTCTTCTTCAGTCTTCCTTATTCATTGTCCAGCTTTCATATGCATATGATGTGATTGAAAATACCATGGCTTGAGTCAGGCACACCGTAGTCTTCAGGGTGACATCTTTGCTCTTCAACACTTTGAAGAGGTCCTTTGCAGCAGATTTGCCTAGTGCAGTATGTCTCTTGATTTCTTGGCTGCTGCTTCCATGGCTGTCGATTGCGAATCCAAGTAAAATGAAATCCTTGACAACTACAATCTTTTCTCCATTTATCATGATTTTGGTCATTGGTCCAGTTGTGAGGATTTTTGTTTTCTTTATGTTGAGGTGTAATCCATACTAAAGACTGTGGTCTTTGATCTTCATTAGTCAGTGCTTCAAGTCCTCTTCACTGTCAGCAAGCAAGGTTGTGTCATCTGCATAATGCAGGTTGTTAACGAGTTTTCCTCTAATCCTGATGCCCCATTCTTCTTCATATAGTCCGGCTTCTCAGATTATTTGTTCAGCATACAGATTAAATAGATGTGGTGAAAGAATAGAACCCTGACACACACCTTTCATGACTTTAAACCAATCAGTATCCCCTTGTTCTGTCCAAACTACTGCCTCTTGATGTATGTAAAAGTTCCTCATGAGCACCATTAAGTGTTCTGGAATTCCCATTCTTCAAAGTGTTATCCATAGTTTGTTATGACCCACACAGTCGAATGCCTTTGCATAGTCAATAAAACACAGGTAAACATCCTTCTGGTATTCTCTGCTTTCAGCCAGGATCCATCTGACATTAGGAGTCATATCCCTGGTTCCATGTCCTTTTCTGAAACCAGCCTGAATTTCTGGCAGTTCCCTGTTGATATACTGCTACAGCCATTTTTGAATGATCTTCAGCAAAATTTTGCTTGTGTGTGATATTAATGATATTGTTCTATAATTTTCACATTCGGTTTGGATCACCTGTCTTGGGAATAGGCATAAATATGGATCTCTTCCAATCAGCTGGCCAGGAAGCTGTCTTCCATATTTCTTGGCATAGAAGAATGAGCACCTCCAGCATTGCATCTGTTTGTTGAAACATCTCAATTGATATTCCATCAATTCCTGGGGCCTTGTGTTTCTCCAATGCCTTCAGAGCAGCTTGGACTTCTTCCTTCACTACCATCAGTTTCTGATCATATGCCACCTTTTGAAATGGTTGAATATCAACTAATTCTCTTTGATATAATGACTCTGTGTATTCCTTCCATCTTCTTCTGATGCTTCTTACGTCATTTAATATTTTCCCCATGGAATCCTTCACTATTTCAACTCGAGGCTTGAATTTTTTTCTTCAGTTCTTTCAGTTTGTGAAATGCTGAGGAAATGACCACATTTCCTGTTTCTTAGAAGAGCTTCCACTAGCTCCTCTCATGTATCTTCTGATCCAGAGGCATCTACATCCCCATGTTCTGCCTTCCTTTCTTCCTGTTACTGTAGATGAGCAGACAGCCCTCCTACCTGAGGCCAGTCCCTCTGCTCCTATACCACTGTCCCTTCCAAGGGTATCTTGGCATTTCTCACCTCTCTTTTCTCAACTCTCTGTGTTCTCCTCATTTTAGCATCATTTCCGTCAGCATGAAACATCTTTTTTAAAAACTGTCTTGATTTCACATCTCCCTCCAGTTATGTCCTGTTTCACTCTTATCCTTTACGTTAAAGCTGATTGAAAGACTTCTATATAGTCACCAAACCCGAACCATATCTTTTCATCCTCTCTAAATCATGCGATCTCAGGCATCCTTTCTATCACCAAGGCCATATTTTTCAAATACTGATCCTTCCTCTTTGTTTCCAACTTTCACATTCCTGTCACCATACTGATTGCATATTCAATCAATTTCAGACTGCGGAACTTGGTAAAAATCTTCTATTTCTCCACCTTTGGCCTTAGTGGTTAGTGGGTAAATTTGAATAATACTCATATTAACTGGTCTTACTTGTATACGTGTAGATGTTATTGTATCACTGTCAACATTGTACTTCAGGATAGATTTTGAATTGTTCTTCTTGATGATAAATGCAACACCATTCCTCTTCAAGTTATCATTCCTGGCATAATAGATCATATGATTTTCCAACTCAAAATGACCAAAACCAGTCCATTTCGGCTGCCTAATGTCTAAGATATTGATCTTTATGCATTCTATTTCATTTCTGACAATTTCTCATTTCCTACTTATAGTTCGTACATTCTACATTTCCATTATTAAGGGGTGTTCACCTGGTTCTTCTGACTTTGAGTAATTCCATATCAGTACACGAATGTCCCAAAAGCTAGACTTCATGAACAGCATTAAGGTCAACTCTACTTTAAGGAGGCAGCTCTTCCCCAGTCATCTTTTGAGTGCCTTCCAACCTGAGGGGCTCATCTTCTGGCAGTGAAACAGACTTTGTTCTGCTGCTATTAATAAGGCTTTCACTGGCTAATTCTTTCAGAAGCAGACAGCCAGGTTCTTCGTCCTAGTCTATCTTACTCTAGAAGTTCAACTGAAACCAGGTCCACTGTGGTGACCCACCTGGTATTTGTATACTGGTGGCATAGCTACCAGTACCACAGCAATATGCAGTTCCCTTTATGGTATGACAAACTGATAGAAGTGTATTCGGCATCTAATTTCTGGATTTTTTTTTCCAGATATGTAGTACCCTGCGTTTAGTTTTCCATGACTTGCATACAATGTAAAGTTTATCATTTATTTCTTTAAATAAACTCACATAGCCTCCAAATCTAAATTGTGAGGAGAACACCTTTTGTTCTCTGTTATTTCAGTTGCTTCACATTCATATTCATATCTTAGTTATCTTATTTTCTTGGATGACAAGGATCTCTGACTTCTTGGTGGTATTAGTCTTTGAAAACTTTTTTGTGAGGTGCTCTGAGGATTTATGCTGGGTGTGCCCTCTTCTAGAGCAGCTTTCTATTGATTGGGCCCTCTTAAACTAATTTCAAGGCTGGAGAGTTCCAGACACACCTAGGCCATACACACCTGGACTGAAACTCCTTGGAAGGTTAACTTCGAGACACAACTTCCCAAGGAAATTTTGCTTATTATTCCCTGTCCATTTGCACAATGACCCTAGAGCCCTTTGATTATTTTCTAGCAGCTGTGAGAAGGATACGTTTAGTTTCTCTTGTTTATACTGTCTTTGAGATTAGAGCCACCATCCCTTGGCTCTAGAGCAACATAGGGTCCCTCAGGACTCCCCACATTGGTAATTTCTGGGTGTGTCTTCCATTTTCCTGGATTTTACATATCTCTAGAATTAATTCATTAGTGTGCACAGTGACTTAAACTGTCCTTCAGCATAAAATTGGATTTAGATCTCCGACATTTTCTGGCCATAAATTTTTATCAAAAAGTGAACCAAAAGTTCTCCATTGTCATCTCTTCTTTACTCTTCTTTCTCTCTTTTATATATTTCCAGCATTTTGTATTATTTCACCAGGATTGCAGAAATCGGGAAACTAGCATATCATTTATGGGCCCTGAACCCATTTAGATTTTTTTTCTTATTTTAAATAGAAGCTCTTCTTTAGAGAAGCTACTGCTTATAGTTTTAGAGTTTCTAAGTTGATATGAGAGCTTCTAAGTTGCCTACTTTGTCTTTTCTAGTAATTGGCTGTTGCTTTACATCGGTTACTTTCACAACCCATTGCCCATGTACTTTGATTCCACATTCAAAGATGGCTTTGCATAGATCCTCCAGGCCCAGTCCGGCTGCTCAGATTTTATAAATGGGGACTTTGCAATGTGCACTGATCTTTATCAGGCAGGTGGAGGCTGCAAGATGGTGTTACAAGCTCCTGTCTTCATGTTCCTCTTGCTCTGGGTCTCTGGTGAGAAATGAACACTGCCTCAATCCCTTTCAAGAAGTATCTTTGTAGAGCTGAAAAACGATTAACATGTAGTGGGAAATGATGGCTATTTCCAAAAATGACTCAATTATGTGTGACACGTATTCCGCTAAAATGCCCATTTAAAACGGTAAAGTTTAAGGTGCCTAAGAAAAAGTGTGTGTATACACATATGTATGGTAATTGTCCTCTCTGATTGCAGGTGCCAGTAAAGACATTGTGATAACACAGTCTCCTGTCTCCCTGACCATGTCTCCAGAAGAATGATCCTCACCAGTGCAGGTCCAGCCAGAGTTTTACCAGCCTCTTAGCCTGGTATAAGCAAAAACCAGGACAGGCTCCGAAGCTGCTTATCTCCTTTGCATCCAAGTAGGCATCTGAGACTCCTGACCTGTTTAGTGGCAGTGGGTCCTTCACAATCAGCAGCCTCCAGACTGAAGACATGGCAGATTATTGCTGTTAGCAACATTACGGCTAACCTCTCACACTGTTTTAGCCTCAAACAGTAGCTCGTCCCCAGGGCTGGAGGCCTGTGAGTCTTCACTGTACCAGCTGCTTCCATTCCACACAGTCCTGAACATGCACACTTCCCCGATCTGTCCAGAAGCCTCATCTCCTGGACATGGAATTTTCTTCCAGAGTGATCTTCCTATTCAGATAGGTCTACATTTTGAAATGAGATATGTAATAAATGCTACAAGCCCCCAAGTCCTGTCCACTTGTCCCAGTTAGAGACCATTGGTTTGATGTTACTTGTATCCCTGGTTGCACACTATCTCTGGATGATCCTCACGTGTCTGATATTTTAGGTCCCAGTGGTCAGATCCTGCTCAGTAGGTGCCAGAATCTCTGTCTCCCAGGAGAGAAAGTCTCCACTAGCTACAAGGCCAGTTAGACTCTCAACTATACTGACAGGAAACGCTACTTGGGTTGTCATCAGCATACACCGAGCAGGGACCTATGGGCCTCACTCACCATACTTCCTCTACACGTGTTGTTGTGATGCTGAACAGGTTTCAGTAGCACTTGCAGACTAATACAGACTAGAAAGAATAGCCTGGTGACCTACTTCTGGGAAATCAGCCAGGGAAAACCCTATGGATCACAACAATCAGGTAATATTGTGCATTGAATTTGCATGAGTCATGGACTCACAAGATGGCAACTAACAAACAGAAAGAACCATGATTTCCTTCAGTCACTAAATTCAACTTGGGTACCCAAGGGATTAATGCGAAGATTAATTGACAACTAATGAAAAAGAGCATGGGAAAGCTATCACATGTTTCTAGAGTGATAGGATTAATGAGTTAGAGTCTGGTCTTTAAAAGAATGAGTGCCCCTGAAAGACATGGAGAGAGGAGAAAAGGCAGTAAAATGGGAGCTTAGAGCGTGAAAATGCTTTCATTGATGTTGACCAGGAAGACTTGTCTGGAAAACAGGATCCATGGAAAGAAAATGGAAGAGAGAAATACTACTTTCTGTGTGGGAGATTTTAAATATGAAGGGTCCAGGTTTAATATTGGGTTAGGTCCAGAATTATGAGGAGTAATGGCACAGAAAGGAAAAAAGTCCAGGAAAAAGGAAATAAAATGGGAATGTTGCATAGTCAAGAAGGCACTGGGAAGAGAGAACTGATCTTTCAGGGAAAAAGCTCAGTGAACCCTTCCGCAAATCAGTCATGTGATCTACCCATGTGAAACATGCAGGTTCCTGTGATTTGAAAACTCCTGCCAAAGCCTAGAAAAGATTTTTAGAGCATTTTTTCTCATTAATTTATCATGAAAGGGGATTCAGAAGAAGGCACATCCTTTAATTTTCTCCTGGAACCTGGAAATACTCCAGTGAATTAGTCAGGAGATGCAGGCTTTGTGGCAGAGAGAGGAAGCGCGCATGTTCAGGGCTGAGCAGAAAGCAAGCAGCTGGTGCAGTGAAGACTCACTGGCCTGTAGCCCTCGGGAGGAGGTTTTTGTTCTAGCCTGAAGCACTGTGGGAGGTAGCTTTTTACCCTGCTGACAATAATAAACTGCGGCATCTTCAGCCTGGAAGTTGCTGATGGTGAGAGTGAAGTCTGTCCCAGACCCACTGCCACTGAACCGGTCAGGGACCCCAGATGCCCGGTTAGATGCCCAGTAGATGAGCAGCTTAGGAGCCTGTCCTGTTTTCTGCTGGTACCAGGCTAAGAGGTCCTCCTCGTAGCTGCTGTCAAAAAGACTCTGGCTGGCCTTGCAGTTGATGGTCACTGTTCCTCCTGGAGACACAGCCAGGAAAGCTGGAGACTGGGTCATTATGATGTCCCCACTGGCACCTGTAATCAGAGCGGCCAATTACCATGCATACATATATACACACACTTTTTCATACACACATTAAAAAACCCCCCGATACAAAAACATTTAGTGATATTAGGTATCAGCACATAATTGGTTCCATTTGGAAATAACCATCATTTCCCACTACATCTTAAAATCATTTCTCAGCTCCACAAAGATTCTACTCTACATGGATTGAAGCACTTTTAATTTCTCACCAGAGGCCCAGAGCAACAGGGACATGAGGAACAGGGTCTGTGGCACTGTCTTGCTGCCCCTGCCTGCCTGATGCAGATCAGCTCACATTGCACAGGCCCCGTTTATAATATCTGAGCAGCCAGCCTGGGTGTGGAGGGGCCTATGCAAAACAATCAGTGAATTGAAAGCAAATTACAAATATCCAATGTACATCAAGAGCCAAAAATATCACAGAAAGTATCATTTTATCAGTAGAAACACACAGAACTGTACTTAGAAGCTCTAATATCAACTTAAAATCTCTCACAGTCCAGTGGATTCCAACCATGGCAACCCTATGGGTTACACAGTAGAGCTGCTCCATAAGGTTTTCTTGCCTGTTTTGTTTATAGAAGCAGGTTGACAGGCTTTTATTCCAGGGTACCACTGGGTGTGTACAAATCGCAAACCATTAGATTAGTAGCCCATCACAACTGCTTGAAGTACCCATGATCTAATGAATACCTTCAGTTTTAACTTAAAAACAGTCTTAAATGGGTTCAGGTTCCATAAATGAGGGACTAGTTTCCTTAAATCAACAGTTTTGAGAAATGATAAGAAATGCTGGGGGGGAAAAATAACATAGTAAAAGGAAGAATATGGTAAATTTTTGCCTCAATATTTGATAAAAATTCTTAGCTAGAAAATGTCTGCACTCTAAAGACACTTGTATCTTGAATACCTAAAAACACTGCAAGCACTTGATATTGGATTCCAGGGTTATGAAAGGGCCTGAGAAATGGAAGACAGGGCCAGAATTCACCTGTGTGGAAAGTCCTCAGGGACCCTGTATTGAGTTAGGGCTCAGGAGGGCTCAGATCACAAAGGAAGTGTGAACCAAAGAGAAAGTGGAACCTATCATGTCCACAAAGGCTAGGACCTAAGAAGAAGGCTCTAGGTTCATTGTGGAAATGGACAGGAAAAAACAAACAGGATTTCCTTTTAAAGTTGTGATTGAATATCAACTCTTCAAGGAGTTTCATTCTAGGTATGCATGGCCTCATTGTGCCTGGAGAAGCTTAATGTTTAAGGTGGGACTGAAACTCTTTTCCTTTGGACATGTTATCAGGAGGGATGAGTTCCTGGAGAAGGACATCATGCGTCATAAAGTACAGAGTCAATTCAAAAGAGAAAGAGCATCAAAGAAATGGATTGACACAGTGGCTGCAACATTGGGGCCAAACATAGCAAAGACTGTGAGGATGGTACAACACCATGGAGTGTTTCGTTCTCTTGTGTATAAGGTCACTATCAGTTGGAACCGATTTCAGGGCACAGAACAACAACAGTAACATGATATGAATACAAATGTATTGCAACAGAAATAACAGAATAAAAGGAGTTCTGCTCATACTTCAGATTTGGGCAGTACACGAGTTTATGTAAAGAAATAAATGACAAAGTTGACATTGTATGCAAAGCACAGAAAACTAAAAAGGAGACACTTCAGATCTGGAAAAGGATCAACTGAATTTCTAGAAATTAAAAATAGAATTACGAAAATTTTAAAACTGAATAGAAGAGAGACTTCTACTTGTAGGCTAGATGGAATAACAAAGACAAGGTTTACCCTCACACATGAAACAGCCAAAAAAAAATCAAAAATTATATTTAACAGTTAACTCACTCAACTCCTAGTCCACCAACAGTGAGTGGTCTCCAAAAAAAAAAAAAAAGCCTGGCAATCTTAACAACAACAACAAAAAACCATACCCAGTGCCGTCCAGTGGATCCCGACTCATAGCGACCCTATAGGATAGAGTAATCAGTCTATGAAAACCCTACCAGTTTATTTAAATAGGAGTGGGGATAAAGGGCATACTTCTTAAAAATCTTGTTTCTGTTCTTGAGGGGAAAGTTTTCAGCACATCTCTGTTAAACATGATGTTGGCCTTTGGCTTTGCATAGACTCCCTTTATTATGTTGTGCAATTGCCCTTCTATACCTATTTTATCGAGAGTTCTTACTAGGAATGGGTGTTGGACTTTGTCAAATTGCTTTTCTCCATCTATTTAGATGATCATGTGATTCTTATCTTTCCTTTTATTAATGTGGAGGATTGCATTGATTGATTTTCTAATGTGGAACCATCCTGGCATACCTGGTACGAATCCTACTTCATTGTGGTATATTATTGCTATTTTTTGATATGTTGCTGAATTCTATTGGTAGAATTTTGTTGAGAATTTTTGCATCTATATTCAGGAAAGAAATTGGTCTGTAATTTTTTTTTGTGGTGTCTTTGCCTGGTTTTGCTGCCAGGAGTATGCTGGCTTCATAGAATGAATTTGGAAGTATCCCTTCCTTTTCTATATCCTGAAATATGTTGAGTTGTAATGGTGTAAGCTCTTCTCTGAATGTTCAGTAGGATTCTCCTGTGAAGCCATCTGGGCTGGGTATTTTTTTTTGTTGAGAGTTTTTTTCTTAACTTTTCTACCTCTTCTCTTGTTACCGGTCTGTTCAGATTTTCAATATTATTTTGTTTAAATTGTGTAGGTACTGTGTTTGTAGAAATTTGTCTATTTCCTCTAGGTTTTCAAATTTGTTGGAGCATACTTTTTCATAATATTGTTATGATTCTTTTTATTTCAGTTGGGTCTGTTGTAATGACTCCCCTTTCATTTCCTATTTGGGTTATTTGTATCCTCTTGTGTTTTTCGTTTGTCAGTATGATCACTGGTTTGTCAATTTTGTTGATCCTTTCAAAGAACCAATTCTTGGTTTTGTTGATTCTTTCTATTGTTTTTCTATCCTCTGTTTCATTTATTTCTGCTCTGATCTTTCTTATTTCCTTTCTTCTGGTGGCTGGGGGCTTCTTTTGCTGTTCTCTTTCTATTTGTTCAGGTTGTGTAGCTAATGTTCTGATTTTGTCACTTTCTTCTTTTTTGATGTGTGCATCTATTGCTATAAATGGACCTCTGAGCACTTCCTTTGTTGTGTCCCCAAGGTTTTTGTTTGATGTGCTTTCATTCTCATCTGATTCAAGGAATTTTTTTATTCCATCTCTGATTTCTTCAGTGCCCATTTAATTGATTTTTCCCTTGTTCTTACTGTTGTTAATTTCTACTTTTATGACTTTGTGGTCGGAGGAGACACTTTGTATTTCTCTTTGTCTTGTATTTTGTTGCGTGTTGCTCTGTGGCCTAATATTTGGTCTATCCTAGAGATCATTCCTTGTGCATTGGAAAAGAATGAGCACTTTCCAGCTGTTGGGTGGAGTGTTCTATATATGTCTCTGAGGTCGAGTTGGCTGACTGTGCCCATTAACTCTTCCATTGCTTTGCTGGGTTTCTTTCTAGATGTTCTGTCCTTTACCAAGAGTGTTGCGTTGAAGTCTCCTACTATTATTGTGGAACTGTCAATTTCTCTTTTCAGTGCTGTTTGAGTTTGTTGTATGTATTTTGGAGCCCTGTCATTGAGTGCATAGATGTTTATTATGGTTAAGTCTTCATGATGGATTGGCCCTTTAGTTATTATATAGTGCCCTTCTTTGTCTTTTACAGTGGATTTTGTATTAAACTCTATCTTATCTGAAATTAGTATTGCCATTTCTGCTCTTTTCGGTAGTTATTTGCTTAATATAGCTTTTTCCATCCTCTGAATTTTAATAAATTTACTTCTTTGTTTCTAAGGTGTTTCTGTTGTAGACAGTATATTGATGGATCCTATTTTTTTTTTTTTTTTACCCATTCTGTCACTCTGCATATCTTTATGGGTGCATTTAGGCCACTTACATTTGGTGTAAGTATTGACAAGTGTGAGTTTATTGCTGTATTTTGTATTGAATTTTTTTTATTGGTGTTAACATTTTGTTCCGCTTACTTTCCTCTGCTGAGTACCTTTCGTTTGTGGATTCCTTTTTCGATTCTTTTTTTTCTGTAGATTTTGTTTTTATTGAGACTTTATGTTTTTCTTCTTTATTTTAGTGAGTAGGTTCTTTAAATTTCATTGGGATTGCCTTGAAATTTACCTTATCTTCCTAGCTTGAACCAGTCTAGTATTATTTGGTACCGCTTTGCCTTCCTCTTCATCAGAAAGTTCTATACCTGCACTGTTTATTTCCTCTTTTACTGTTCTGACATTGTTGTCATTTACACATTAGCCTCTCTGGTTCCCTGTTGTAATTATTTTGTTTTTGGAGAGTCTTTGAAAGTCTATTTTCTATGTTGGTATCTGGCTGGTAAAATCTTGCATCCTAGATTCAGGCTGTGGTCCGATGTTTGTTCTCAGACTGAAGGAGCCCCTTTAATAATTCTTGTAAGTTTCATTTCATTTTCAAATATTCCCTTAATTTCTGTTTGTCTGGAAATGTCCTAATTTCACCATCATATTTGAACAAGAGTTCTGAAGGGTATGCTATTCTTGGCTGGCAATTTTTTTCTTTCAGGGTTTTACATACGACACCCAATTGCCTTCTTGCTTGTGTGGTTTCTGCTGACTAATCAGAGGTTAGTCTCATTGTTTCTCCTCTGCATGTGACTTTTTGTCTTTCTTTAGATGCTTTCAGGATTTTTTCTTTGTCTTTGGTTTTAGTGAGTGTGATTGTGATATGCCTTGGTAATTTTATTTTGCAGTCTATCCCAAATGGGGTTTGTTGAGCTTCTTGGATGGTCAGCTTTTCTTCTTTCATGATATTAAGCAAGATTTCTGTCAGCAACTCTTCATTAATCCTCTTTGTGCTTTGCATTTCCTCTCTCTGTTCTATCACTCTGATCACTTGCAAAACTTAGCTTTTGATTGTATCACATGAACTTCTCAGAGTTTCTTCATTCTTCTTCTGATTTTTCCTCAAAGAGAATTGTACCCAAGTCCCTGATTTCAATTTTGCCGATCCTATCTTCCTTCATTTGGAAACCCTGGTGGCGTAGTGATTAAGTGCTACAGCTGCTAACCAAAGGGTCAGCAGTTCAAATCCACCAGGCGCTCCTTGGAAACTCTATAGGGCGGTTCTTCTCTGTCCTATACAGTCACTATGAGTCAGAATCGACTTGAAGGCACTGGGCTCTGGGTATCTTCCATCATTTAGTACCTGGTCCTCAGCCCTTCTATGACACTGTCCATTTCTGAAATACTGTTGTTTACTTTTGGATTTCTTACTTTTTTTTTTTATGATTTCTAACTGTGAATGTATTTTGGCATTTTGTTTCTGAATTCTTTCCTGAATTCTTCCATTTTTTCTTTGTATTTTCCATGAATTTTTCTGCCTTTTCCATAAATGTGTTTATTTTCCCCTCATTTTTGTCTTTTTGTTTCTATCCTTGGACAGCTCCAAATATTAGAGATTTGAATTCTCTGTCAGAAAAATTTAGTGCCTTTTCTTCTACTGGAAATTCATCTGGTGTTTTATTTTGGCTGCCTATTGGAACCATACCGTCCTTGCTTTATGTTTTCATATTTTCTGCTAACTTCAGGACCTTCAGTAGTTATTTTCCTCATTTATTGATTGTAGATCTCTTTGTCTTGCCCTGCAATTTTTTTTTTTTTTTAATTTGGTTATATCTGAGCACATGGGCTGTGCACTCTTGGTTGTTTCCTTGTTCATGGCCACGATATTTTTCACCTCCTTGTCCAATGGGCAAGGCCAGTCTCTCAGCTATGGTGTAGCAGGGCAGGTCCTGCTGAAGTTGAGGGGTGAGATGCTTTATTTGTGGCACTTACAAGAGCTGACAGCATGGGATGATAATAAGGACTGAGGAGGTTAAGTAGTTTCCGTGTTGTCAGCTGAGACTCATGGTGACCACATATACATAAGAGAAGAGCTGTGCTCCGTACTGTTTTTAGTAGCTGACTTTACTGAAGCAGGTCATCTTTCTTCCTTCAGATAAGCCTCTCATAGACTCGTACCTCCAACTCTTCACTTAGCAGCCAAGTGTGTTATCCATTTGTACCTCCCAGGGTCTCCTGTCCTCTAGTTTAATAGCCTGCTGCTGTTGGGTCAATTCCAAGTCATAGAAATATTTTTGGACAGAGTAGAATTGCCCCGAAAGGTTTCCAAAGTATAATCTTTATGGAAGCAGGTGCCCTTGTTAACCCACTACCGTGGAGTTGAATCTGACTCATGGCCGCCACCCTATAGTACAGAGTTAATCTACTCCATACAGTTTCCAAGGCTTTAACTCTTAACTGGAAACACAATGCCACATCATACCCTGAAGACCAGTTGGTGGATTCAAACCACAGACTTTTTTCGCTTAACAGCCAAGTGTTTTAACTACTGCAAGACGAGGGCTTCTTCTTTGAGGGCCAAAAATTTGAGAGTATAAATTCTGTACTTCTTTTGTATTTAGGAAACCCTGGTGGCGCAGTGGTTAGGTTTTTTGCTGCTAACTGTAAGATTGGCAGTTTTCATCTACCAAACGCTCCTTGGAAACCTTTTGGGATGATTCTACTCTGTCCTATAGGGTCACTATGAGTCCCATTCCACTCCACCACAAACAAGTTCATTTTCTGGTTTTTGGTCTTAAGTTAACAGCACACTAGGGGACACTCAAGTCAAATTATTGATGTGTTTACCATTTCAATTTGCAGTCCAAAGTGTTTTCTGTATTTGCGTGACACATTAAAGTGTTGGTATTATAAAACAAAACAAAAAAACTAAATTTACTGCCTTCAAGTCAAATACTTCCGCTGTCTCTTTTCCTCTACCCTCTCTCTTTTTGCCTGCAAATATTAATTTCATGCAACTTTCGTAAGAGATTTTCCTCTATCTTTTTTTTCTCTACAAATTCTGAGGGTAAAAGAGCTACTGTTATGACCAATATTAACTGTGAAGTTTGAATCCATGGTACATCAGTTTTACTGAAACTTGTGACATTACTATTAAGAGAGAAGCAAAAGATATTGCTCTTTTGCTCCTCAGAAATATTATTGACAGGCAATATTTCCTTTTTTCATATAATCAATAGGTTTAGCCCTTTTAAAAACAAAAATAATTTAAAAACAAAAAAACCCATTCTCTTCAAGGTACTTCCAACTAATGGTTACACCAAGTGTGTCACAGTTGAAGTGATCTCCACAGGGTTACCTTCGCTGTAATCTTTATAGAAACTGATTTCCAGGCCTTTCTTTGGTGGCACCATTGGGAGGGTTTGGGCCACCAATCTTTCGATTAGTGGATGAGAGCAAACCCTGTGCCACCCAGGAAGTATTTGAACCTTTAGTATGCCTTAAATAAATAATGTTTGTGCATTCTGGAATGGAAGATTAATATTAATTCTCATAACCAGTTTCAAATTTCACCTAGGGCTGCTTGGATATTAGCCTATGAGAGAACCAAATGAGGTTGGTTCTCAAAAACTCCATATAAAAATTTCCAAGGAAAAGAATATGAAAGAGAAGGGAGATTTGCCAAAGTAAGTGGTTAAGGCAGGATGAACTGACTTTGGAAATGATTTTATGTGATTTAATGTGGTGTTTGATTTTTCCAGAGGGTCTTAATATCTCCTTATCAAAATTCATATAAGCAGTTTTTAAAATTCTTGAAACTGTTTTATATGGAAAAAACTCCATATAAAAATTTCCAAGGAAAAGAATATGAAAGAGAAGGGAGATTTGCCAAAGTAAGTCTCTATGAAGTTCTTATTGCCTCTAACTTTCTGATAAACTTTATGGTTTTATCCACTGACTATTTGATTTGGTTTTGTATGATTTTTTTGTGTTATCTCATTCTCTCTTTTTGGATTCAATTTGATTGGATTTAATTTTATTTGATCATATTCAATTTGTTACTGACCTTCCATTCTCCCCTCGGCCGAAGAGCTGTTGTAGAGGGGTCAAGACACAAATCTCTAGAAATACTGAAAGGTGAGTAGTTTATTTTTCAAAGAGCATTAATTTTGCATTACCTTTGACTCCTGATAAGCCTTAAGTTTTCTACTAAGAGAATGTCACATTCTTATGAAAGAAAGTCACTGTTTCCCCTTGGTAATGAAGAGATGGCATTATTATTATAAGACAAAGAATGGCTACTAAATATTTCATTGAGCCCTTGACTCTTGCTCACAGTTTTCAATTTTGGCTACCAGTTGATGAGACAAAGTGGTTAAGGCAGGATGAACTGACTTTGGAAATGATTTTATGTGATTTAATGTGGTGTTTGATTTTTCCAGAGGGTCTTAATATCTCCTTATCAAAATTCATATAAGCAGTTTTTAAAATTCTTGAAACTGTTTTATATGGAAAAAACTCATAGAATTTGAGAATTCTCAGTCTATACTCTCCATTTTTCTGTAGGTAAACTATAATATCCAGAAAAAAAAAAACGATTTCAAAAATAACAGTTTTCTTTGTCATCTTGGCATATGCACACAAATCCTCATGGCAAAGGCAGCTTCAGCAACAAGTTTAAAAAACTAGAATTCCTTTTTTGTTCCCCAAAGTTTTCTTGGGTCCTGCAATCTCCATCTCTCAGGAGAACCAGGCCTTCTTACAACGTCAGAAAGACATACCTTCCCACCAAACTTCCAGGCAAGTTGTGACTTCTAAGAAGGCCATCTGATGAAGACAGAGAACCCTTTCATCAAGGGTGAGTTTTGAGAGAGGATCTTAGGCAAGGCAAATAACTTACAAGGAAGAGAATGCCCAGATACTCGATGGAATTAAGGTCCCCTTTTTTGTGGTGAGCTGGGGATCAGCAGAAAGAGCCAGCACATGTTTCCTCCACCTATTCTAAGACTCAGCTGTTTGCCTCTATAGGATTTTTCCATTTACTCAAAGAAAAAAGAAGGAAAAACAATTCAGAGGCTTAGAAATGGGCTCAGATTAGGAAGATGGAGAATAGGGTCCTGAGCCTCCAGAAAAGTCTGGCATGTTAACATCCCTGATTTTCACAGGTGTTGGAGAGAACATCTAAACTCAGAAGATAAACACATTCACAGAGCTGTCCTGAGTTCCCTGCAGTAAGAATATTTATCCATGAATGTATCCCCTAGTTGGTGACAATTTGCACTTATATATAGAAGGTCATCAACTTTAATCAGGGCTACCTCATAGCCTAGCAATCCACTCAAACCCACCTGCACCTGGAAACTTCCCTCTGCTGGGGGCTTGATTTCAATTCTTACACAAGGAAAAACTCTCACCTTTTATCAGAAAGAACCTCGGGTGGGAAAAGGACCTCTTGAGTAAATCTTTTTGGGTTTGGGTTTGGGCTATTTGGGTCACAAAGTCTACAGAACAAAGTCTGCAGAATGTGTGAGAGTATCACACTCTCTGTCCCATAAACACTGAGGCTAGAGTAACTGACTCAAAAAGTTCCACCTCCAAAATTGTCTTCCTAAGTCCTACAAATCACACTCTAGCTTCTAGTTCAGTGCACACCAAACTATCAGCATCTGGCAACAGAGGTAATCCACTGTAAATCCTGCCTACATAAGTTTCCTCCTTCATTTGAATATGATCAAGTTGAGAGCATTGGAGAGATCTGCTGCTCCCCACCTGGAACAAATGGAGGTTCTTTTTAACATTCTTTTACCAACTCTTGTAATTTGTGTCCAGTGTGGAGTGACCATCTTTTACTGCTGGTCAGCTTTGTTGTCCAAGCCAGTGTCTGGCAGTAGCCTTTTACAATGCAAAGTGACCACTACTGCAGGCAGTACCAACTTGATCTCTGTTGGTTTTCCTCCAAACACAAAAGACACTTTGTTACTTGCTCACAGGAAAGGCCCACCCTTCCCTTGGCTTTTTCCACACTGTTGTACCCACCAATATATTTGCATATGGTTTCCCAGGGCAGACCTTCCCTGGCAAAGTCTCAGATAATAGGTCAGCTCTCTAATCTGCCTTTCCTCATCAGGACTCATCAATTCCACTTCAAAAATGAGCTTTCCTGCTCAGCTCCTGGGCAGTTATTGCTCTGGATTCCTGGTGAGGACAGAGCGGGAATAGGAAAGGAGAAAGAGGAGAGGAGGATCCTCTCTGGGGGCACCACTGGTTCCCCTGGGTATTCTGCTCTCAAGTTAGATGAGTATGTCACACCCACTCAGAGAGGAATGTGGTGTTCAGATCTGTGAAACTGAGGAGAACACAAGAGTAAGAGGGACCTGATGTTTGGTGAAGATTTTAACAAAGAAACAGGTTCTTTTATGCCTGGAATTATCAGGTTTTTTTTTTTTTTTTTTAATTATCTGTTTTGGGATGTGAATGAAAATTTCTCACACACACACAAACACACACACAAACTTAGCCTGGGATAAATAACAGAAGGGAATCTTGTTAATGGTTCTTAGTATTGGTACATAACTTTGCACTTCTCTCTGGTTATTTTAGCGTCCAGCAGGGATGTTGTGACGACTGAGGTTCCACTCACTCCTCCTGTCACTCTCGGAGAGCCAGCCACCATCTCCTGCAAGTCAAGGCAGAGCCTCCTACATAGTAATGGATAAACCTATTCGCACTGATTCCGGCAGAATCCAGGCCAGACTCCATGGCTTCTGATCTCCATGGACTCTAATTGGTTCCCTGGGGTCCCAGACAGGTTCAGTGGCAGAGGGTCAGGGACAGATTTCACTCTTCAAATCAGCAGGGTGGAGGCTGAGGATGTTGCAGTTTTTTACTGTCGGCACAGTATACAAAACCCTCCACAGTGGTACAGCTCTGCATACAAACCTCTCTGCCTGGGGTGGCCCAGGTGAACAAAGGAGTGGCCTGTGTGGGGAGTAGAACCAGCAGGCTCTCTGAGTCTGCTAAGAGGAAGAAGCTGGGGACCTCAGGGGAATGGGTTGCAGCTGAGGACTCTGCACCGTGAGTGCCTCTGCTACACTGCCCATTTGTGACCCATCAGCTGGACTAGTCTTAACATGGCAGAGGCAGCAGGGATGATGGCAGAGGCCCAAATGTCTCTGGAGAGCTGACTGAGAGCTCATCCTAATCCTCCTGCCTGTGTCCATTTGTCAGCGAAATTTAGTCAGCATGACAGACAGACAATTGACACAGACTGTGGCAATGCAAGTTGAGTACATGTGGGGGTTTAGCAGGCTTCTGTGTATGTTTCATCAGCATAATACTTGGTGATATTTAGAAATTAGTATTGTCCCACTTTCCCAATCCCCTGCTTCTCATTTGACAACTTACACTTCCCCTTGAATTAAGATAGTTGAAATATCATTCTATATTAGCTGCCCTCAGAGGGAATGTGGCTGAGAAGAATTTGTGAAGATGTTGGTTTTTGAGCCTCCAAAGACCATTTATAAATTTTTCCAAGACACAAGATCCTAATTCCACCAGTCTTTGAGTTTCCCCAATTACTTCTTGTGGAGATAAATAAGGAGTTCTTGGAATTTTAAAAGTTGGGTTAAAAAAAAAAAAGAAACTGAAAGATGTAGGAGGTAGAATTTTCTCAGTCAGCTACTAGAAGGTACAGAATGACAGAAACGTTTTTCATCCCAAAGGTAAGAACTTGAATACTGTAGGCGGACTGCAGAAAATGGAATCATGAAGGGCACATAACAGAGGTCAGCTATTGGTCTGTGGATTCTTTCCCAGGTGTGTTTCTCTGTCTGGGCAAGGTCAGAATTCTGTCCATGCATATTTTTTGGCAAATACTGCAAATGAACTGAAAGTCCGGTGAATATCTTCCCAGCTATGAATGGTTTTTTTCCTTTTGAAGCAAAAGGCGATCTTGTTCTCATTTCTCTACAACCTCTAATATCACTAAAATATTTTTGCATTTTATTCTTTTTCATTTTGTAGTTTTTACAATGGTCATGTTGGTCTTCCAACCCCTGCCATTTTCTACTTGAAAATGGTAATTTGTTTCATTTTTTAAAATACACAATGTTTTGAAGATGATGACTTTGAGATTTTATTGTCACAAAAAGAAAGAAAAGGAGGAGCTTACATGGCACTATAGACAGAAGCACCACACTGTGCCTCCACAGCAAAGACCCAAAAAACTAAGAGAAACAGAGAAACGTCAATGCTGGAACCCTAAACATCACATGAAGGGATCAAGAATTCAGCCAAGCACCAAAAGGAATAAGAAACTGACAGAGAATAGAGAGCAAGGAGAAATTCATGTGGAGGTCCCCTATCAGCTAAGGCAGCATATATTCACCATCTTCGACTCCAGTTGGAGGTCAGCAAACAGGAAGTACAGGAAAGAAGCATCACACAGCTCCAAGCAGGAGACAGAGTACCCAGTAAGTAGTGATATAGGCTTTCCTACTCACCATTCAAACATGAAATAAAAGATAAGTAAAATTAATTTTGAAGAACCATCATTTTATCTAAATAAAAACTGCTTCAGATTTTGTGGGGCCCAGTGGTCTGAAAATAAAGAAGTTGCACTTGAAATGGATGCTAATATTCTTTACAAAACGTTACTTGGGTGATGTGAATGGTTAAGTTCTAGACTACTAAAAGGTGGGCATTTCAAACTCAGGAAGACACCTCCTGGGGATAAGGTCTAGAGATCTGCTTCTGAAAGGTGACAGGCTTGAAAACCCGACTGAGTGCAGTTCTATTGTGCACACATGGTGTAACCCTGAGTCAGAATCAACTTAACAGCAACTAAAAACAACACGATCCTTTAGCAAATTTGTGTCTTCTGGTTTTCATGTGGTCAATCCCTTGGTGTATGGTAAATGTCAACGAACATGGTCTGCAATTTACACATTCTTTATGTTCTGTTTGAAAAACAAGAATTCAACAGATAATTTTGTGTCAAGCATGCACTTTTATTTTTTCTCTCATTTCTGCCCAAAAGGTTTACAGTGGGAAAAAAAAAATTTACCAAGGAATAAAAGAGTCACAAGTTCACATGATATATTAAGTAACAAAAGCTGTGTAGTGAGAAACTACAGACTGTTCTCCCTTACTTTCATGGCAGGACTGCAGAGTCTCCATTTCCCTCACGTATTTTCCTTATAACTAGGCTATCATTTAGAACAGGATCCACTACCTCCAGTGAGTAGCAGCCTAGCAGCTTTGGACATACTGCGGGCCGAGGCATAATTGGCTGGCAAACCAAATGACTGGTGAGAACAGAAGCAACCAATATTTCATGCATCACCACCTGTGACTAAGAGGAGCTGAGCAAAAATTATCAACATATTTGTGCCTAAGGGATCAAGGTCCCAAGATGAAAAGGAAAAAAGATCAGGAAAAGTAAGGTGGGTTAATTCTAGTCTAAGATTTCACTTCATGTTAAAGTGAGAACTCTCTGCAAGACACATGGGTCTCATCACCTAAGTCATGGCAGAAGCCAAGCGGTTTGAGGGACAGGTCTTAAAACTATTGTAGTTATTTAAACACCAAAAAAAAAAAAAAAACCCATTTAGGTCGAGTCCATTTAGTCTTCTAACGACCCTATACAACAATTAAAAATGATATTTTCTTAGACAATTAAAAAAATGAGGAAAAAGGCAAAACTATAGAGACAGTAAAAAGTAAGTGGTTGCAGGCATCTTGGAGGAAGAGGGAGGGATGAATAGGCAGCGCACAGGGCATTTTTCAGGCAGTGATGTATGGTCCTACAATAGCAGAGGGAAGACTTTATGCAGTTGTCAAAACCCACAGGAAAGTGGAAGACAAAGAGCGCACCCTAATGTAACCTATGAACATCAGCTAATACTAATGTCTCACTATTGGCGCAGCACTGGTAGTGAACCTGCCTGTGACTGTAAGATGTTAATTAGAGGAGAAACACCACACAGGGGAGAGCAGCATGTGTGCTAGCTCTCTGTCCTTCCTGCGCAATTTTTCTGTAAACCTGAAACTGCTCTAAAGAATAAAGTCTACCAAAAATAAAATGAAAAATTCTGGGACAAAGGCTAAACTGGACAGGGCAGTGAGGCAGTTGATACAAGCCAGGAAAGTTTTGAACAATTCTGAATACATAAGTTTATAAAAAAAACAAAAAGATTAACTCGCAGAAAGTGAACTAGGCAACAAAATCAAAAAGGATAATCATGATTTCCTAGATTAGCGGCGTATCAGAATCACCTAGGAACATATTTTGAAAAAGAATATTGAGCCACAGCATGGCCAAATTGGTTAGAATTCCTGGAACGGGAGTTTAGGAATCTACATTTTAGCAAAATCCCCAGATCTTTCTTTTGTAGTGTGTGGCACCTGTCCATGAATAGGCATATAGGGACCACTGCTGCATCCCACACAAGCATCCCAATGACATCAGGGGAAGAAAGAAACCTACTTCGTATGGTATTTATGAGGATTAAATGAAATACACAAGGTATGTCACAAATGTTAATCATTATCATTTTTATCCAAATACAAAAGTAAAGAAAACACAGCTAAGAATTTTAAATGACTACTTGACTTGGAAATTAAGGGTGCATTGCTGCCTTTACTGCAGGGTGGGTAAAAAGGCAAGACATTGCAGAGTCTTCAAGAGAAGATCAGATAAAGAAGTGGAAGTAACAAATGAAAGGAAGGCCAATGGGGGATGACAAATGTGGTTTGAAGGTACATTTTTACTGTGATAGTAGGAGACAGAATTACTGACCCCAAAGCTCTCAGGTGCTAATTCTAGAATGAGTACATATTTCCATCCATAGCAAAGAATTTGCAGATGTGATTCGCAGGTAAGGATCTTGAGATATGGAGATTTTCCTGGATTATCAGGAGGGGCCCTAAATGTCACTGCATGTATCCTATGATAAGAGGAAGATTTGACCACACACAGAAAAGAAGGCTACCTGAAGACTGAGCAGAGAAAGGTGTAAAGATGCTGGCCTTGAAGACCACAGTGATGTGGCCACAAGACAATGAATGATGGCAGCCACCAGAAACTGGGTGAGGGAAGGAATAGATTCTCTACTAGAGCCTTTGGAAGAGTTGTGGCCCAGCCAACATTTTGATTTTAGCCCAGTGATCCTGGGCCCCTTCAAATGGAGTGAATTCTTAAAGCAAAGATCCCTTCTCAACTGTGGTCAGAGGGAGATGTGAAAACTAAAGAAGAATCAGATAGACTCAATGTTGCTGACTTTGAAGATGGACTAGGAGACGATGAGAAAAGAAATGCAGGAGACTGCTAAGAACGAGAAAAAGTAGGAATTAGATTTTCCCCTAAAAAAAAACTAAATAAAAAGATTTTCCCCTAGATTTGCCAAAAAGAATACAACCCTGCCAACACCTTGATTTTATAGACCAGTGATAGACATTCAGGACTTCTGTAAAATGATGATTTTAGTTTGTTTGTTTTAATCCACTAAATCTGTGGTAATTTGTTACAGCAGGAAGAGAAAGCTGATACAAAGGGTTAGAATGCATGTTCCTACAGGGACTTTCCACCACAGGGAGCCAAAATCAAATCAAAAACCAACTTGTAGCCGTGGAATCACTTCCAACTCATAGTGACCCTAGGACAGACTACAACTGCCCCACAGAGCTTCCAAGGCTGTAATGGGAGCTGACTGCCACATCTTTCTCCCGCTGAACAGCTAGGGGGTTCAAACCACCAATATTTTGGTTAGCCACAAAGAATTTTAAGTTTTTACAGGTAAGCAAAGAGACAAGAAACTCCTGAATTGTCCCCTGAGCACTGCAAACCTTCCTGCAGGTAAGTCAGGAGACACAGGCTCTCACCAGATGGAGGAAGTGTGGGAGCCCAGGGCCTGTGGGCAGAAGCAGTTGCTCCTGCAGAGACTCGCTGACACACAGCCTGGGGAGGAGGTTTGTGTTCATACTAAAGCACTGTGACAAGAATGCCATAATTTTGCTGACAGTAATAATCTGCCACATGTTGTGACTGGAGGCTGTTGATGGTGACAGTGAAACCTGTCCCATACCCGCTGCCACTAAACCAGATGTGGGCACAGATGCCTGGGTGGTTGCTGAGTAGACGAGCAGCTTAGGAGCCTATCCTGGTTTCGGCTGGTAGCAGCCTAAGGAGCTCTGCACACTCTGACTGCGCTTGTAGTTGATGGTGACCATTTCTCCTGGAGCTTCAGCCAGGGAGACAGGAGACTGGGTCATCAAAATGTCCCCACTGGCACCTTCAATCAGAGTGGACAATTACCATGCACACCTACATTCAGCCAACACATTTAAACGCATATTGTTCATATTGTGTTTTCCTATAGCATTGCATGTGCAACAGAGTCTTTTAAGTAATAGACATTATTTCACTTCACATCTACAACCATTTTTCCTGAAATACAAAAATATTAATCTGGATGCATGGAAGGGTTTTTCAATCTGTCACCTGAGACCCAGAGCAGCAACGCCATGTGGAGCTGGGTCTGTGCCATCATCATTGTGCCTTAGACCTGCCTGATGCAGCTCATTCACACTGAGATGACAGGAGCTTTTTGGAAATCTCAGAGCAGATGGTGGGTTGGTGCAGTGGTTAAGAGCTATGGCTGCTAACCAAAAGACCTGCACCTTGAATTCACCAGCTGCGATTTGGGAATCCTCCGGGGAAATTCTACTCTGTCCTATAGGGTTACTGTGAGTGAGATTTGACTCCACAGAAACAGGTTTTTAGCAGCTGACCAGGGCCCAGAGGGGGCTATGCAAAGCAGACAGGGGTTATGGAAGTAAATAGCGTGGGCAGTGAGTCGTGGAGGTATATAATGTAAACAAAGACTTCACTGTATCATCACAAGAATTAGCTGACTATGAAGGATGCGGAAATCAGTTTAGAAGGTTTAATTGTAAATCCAAACTTCAGAAGCAAATTGAAAGAAAAAATGCATTTCAAAATTGATAGCATTGAGGGAGAGAGTAGCAGAAGGGGGTCTAGGGATCATGGTTTCAGGGGGCATCTAGATCTATTGGCATAAAAAAGTGTAGTAAGGAAATGTTCTGCATCCCACTTTGCTGCGTGGCGTCCAGGGTCTTAAAAGCTAGCAGGCAACCATCTAAGATGCATCAGTTGGTCTCAAGCCACCTGGAGTAAAGGAGAACGAAGCACACCAAGAGACAAGGAAAACAGGAGCCCAAGAGACAGAAAGGGCCTCATAAAGCAGAGATTCCATCAGACTGGGGCCGGAAAAGCTAGGTGGTGCCGGGCCACCACCAACAACTATCCTGACAGGCAACATAACAGAGAATCCCTGATGCAGCAGGAGAAAAGTGGGATGCAGAACTCAAATTCTAGTAAAAAGACCAGACTAAATGGTCAGAGACTGAAGTGACCCTAGAGGACATGGGCCCCGGACTCTCTGTAAGCCCAAAGCTAAAATCATTCCCGAAGTCAACTCTTCAGACAAAGATTGGACTGGAGTATAATACATAAAATGATACTGGTGAGGAGTGTGCTTCTTAGCTCGAGTAGACACATGAGACTATGTGGGCAGCTCTTGTCCGGAGGTGAGATGAGAAGGCAGAGGGGTACAGAAGCTGGATGAAAGGACATGGAAAATACAGAGTGGAGAGGAGAAATGTGCTGTCACATTGTAGGGAGAGCAACTAGGGTCACGTAACAATGCGTGTATAAGTTTTTGTATAAGAAACTGACTTGAATTACAAACTTTCACTTAAAGCACAGTATAAGAAAAATAAGAAAAAAAATTAATATCATTCTCTTACACAATCACCAAGAAAATAATCTAAACATTTTATTAAATAGAAATATGCATATATTTTTCCTTATATGTATATAAAGGTGAAGCGAGCAGTTATATGCTCAACTAGTAGCAGAAAGTTTGGTGGTTTGATGTTACACAGATGCCCCTCAGAAGACAGATCTGAGGAACCTTTTCCAAAAGCTCGTAGCCTTGAAAGCCCGATGGAGCAGTCCTACTTTGCACACAGTGGGTCACCATGACTTGGAATCTTCTCAACAGCAGCTAATACCAACAACATATATAAGTATATATGCATATATGTATATGTACATATACATACATACACACACAATCATATACAGAGAGATAGATATAGGTATTCATCCATAAACATTTTTGAGAAGTGCTGACATAAATCATGAGGTGGTTTGGCTTTCCTATAACTAAGAAGAAATGTGTTAGTGCTAAAGCTGATTTTTCCTGAAGGCAACTAAGGATTCTGCAAGTTAGTGGGCTTGAGTTCCAGAGCCTTTGAAAGGGCAGTGAAGCAGAAGTGGGGACCAAGAGTTCATCCAAGTGGGAAGTTCAGAGTGAGATCATCCTGCATTAACCTGAGGTCCCATGTGGGCTCCACTTCAGGTACGAATGAACCAGATTTAGACTGAATCCTCTGCTTTTCTCATCTTCAGGGAACTGCAGAAAAGGATGCTTTGGTTTATTACAGAACAGGAGAGGAAAGGGGAAAGGAAGAGAGGAAAAAAGAAACCTCCCCTAGGAAGTTCTGACTACGGATCAATCCCTGCAGGGATGTGTACCCCACATATGCATGGCCTGATTGGGTGTGATCCTTTGCAAACTTAAACTTGTTTAGCTGGACCTACTAATGTTAGTGCCCCGTAGAAGCTTGCAGACACAGAGATAAAACTTCTCTTGAGGAAGGCATATTCATTGTAGGTTTTAGAAACCCCAGAAATAAGTTTTGAGGGGCCAATATCATCAGCAAGATGTTAGAGATTTCTCGATATCCAAGAAAACAAGGCTTCCTGAACATGAACACCTTTCATGAAGAGCATCACAGACAGCAGTGACGTCCCCCTTAGATTTCAGATTTTAAAATTATCACAAACAGAATTTATTTAAAGAAGTGAATAACAAGCAAGAATTGATGTATACGGAAAAGAGACATAAAATGTGACATTACACTTTCAAAAGTATAATGTTCAGCTTCATTTCTTGAAATAAGATATGTGAAACCAATACCACAAGGTAATCGGTAGCAGTAAAAAATTCACTGAACCAGACGAAATGATCCAAAATACAACATGGAGAAAGAAAAATATGGGAAAAAAACAGACATAGTGGATATAGTAAAAAACAGTGTGATTACCTAATATGGATTTAAAAGACAAGGGAGAGAGTTAATGGGCCTTTACAACATTTCAATAGAAAACATTCAAGTACTAACCACAGATTAGTAACAGACATTACTCCATAGGCCCAAGAGCTAGAAAATTTCAAGATAAATAAATAAAAATGATTTCAAGCCTAGACACATTACAGAGAACTTCAGAAAACCAAACACAAAGAGAAAACCTTAGAAGCAGACAGAGAAAAGAGACAGATCACCTTCAGAAGGGCAGAGTTATACACAGGTCTGATTCTATCAGTAGCAACAATGAAAACGAGAGGCGAGTAGAATAATATCTGCAAAGAGTTGGAAAAATAACTACATGCCTAGCATTCTATACACAAAAATATCATTCTAGATTGAAGGCTACAAAAGGACATTTTTGGACAAACAAAAACTAACATCATTTATTACCATCAGACCAACTCTGTAGATGTGTATTGATTCATCTTTATCCACAACAACACTAAAAAATAGGTAGAATTACTATACACATAGTGTTGTTGTTGTTCTGTTAGGTGCCATCAAGTTGGTTCCGACTCATAGGGACCCAATGTACCACAGACGGAAACACTGCTCCATCCTGAACGTCCTCAAGGTTATTGTAATGCTTGAGCCCATTGTTGCAGCCAATGTGTCAGTCCATCTCGTTGAGGATCTTCCTCTTTTTCACGGACCCTCTGCTTTACCAAGCATGATGTCCTTTTCCAGGGACTGATCCCGCCTGATAACGTGTTCAAAGTAAGGGAGAAAAAGTCTCACCATGCTTGCTTCTAAGGAACATTCTGGCTGTACAACTTCCAAGCCAGATTTGTTCATTCTTCTGGAAATCCATGGTATGTTCCATACTCTTTGCCAGCAGCATAATTAAAAGGCCTCAGTTCTTCATTGATCTTCTTTATTCATTGTCCAGCTTTCAGATGATCATGAGGTGCTTAGAAATACTATGGCTTGGTTCAGGAACCCCTTTGTCCTAAAAGTGAAATCCTTGTTTTTTAACACTTGTAAGCGTTCTTTTGCAGCAGATTTGCCCAGTTGCAATATGTCGTTTGATTTCTTGACTGCTGCTTTCTAAGGAAAATGAAATCCTTGGCAACTCAAAAATTTAAAAATGTAGTCCTTGCTCTTTCTTTTATTTGTATGAGTCATAATTTTGTCATTTTCTGAAAAAAAGTGTTTAACAAATCTATTTTGGCTGTCTCTGCACCCCTCACACTTCCATTTCCCTACTTGTTGTTGTTAGCTGCCCTTGAGTCAATTTGAAATTTTAAATTCCAAGCTTTCCTTTATAATAATGCCCTCACCCAAACCAAGAACTCCATGGCCCTTCCCTTATTTCATCATATTCATCTTGTAAAACCTAAACACTGGGAAAACCTCCACCCTCCACATATCTACCTCCATGACCCTAATGTGGCTGGAGAAAAACACATAATTATTCTGATTCTCTCACCATAAATTCATGCACACTACCTCAAGACAGACCTTAATCCTGCCTCATAATCGTACTTCATTTCCCTCATTCATTCAGTCTCCACCCTTTCTCTCTTCTTTTCTCTTCAAGTTTTAACACCTACTTCTCATCCTGCCTTTCATCAATTGACCTCATTTTCTGTTTCTTGAAAGAGCTTCCACTAGCTCCTCTCATGCATCTTCTGATCCACAGGCGTCTACACCCCCATGTGCTGCCTTCCTTCCTTCCTTCCTATTACTGTAGATGAGCAGGCAGCCCTCCTACCTGAGGCCAGGCCCTCTGCTCCTATACCCCTGTCCCTCCAAGGGCATCTTGGCATTTCTCACCTCTCTTTTCTGAGTTATCCATGTTCCCCTCACTTTAGCATCATTTCCATCAGCATGAAACATCATTTTTAAAAACTCTTCTGATTTCAAATCTCCCTCCAGTTATGTCCTGTTTCACTTGTCTCTTTTATCTTAAAGCTCATTGAAAGACTTGTATATAGTCACCAACCCAAACCATCTATTTTCATACACCCTAAATCATGCGATCTCTGCCATTGTTTCTATCACCAAGGCCATATTTTCCAAATACTGATCCTTCTTCTTTGATTCCAACTTTCACATTCCAAAGACCAAAAATTATCAGTGATTCCTGATTGCATGTTCGATCAATTTCACACAACAGATTTTGGTAAAAATCTTCTATTTCTTCACGTTTGACCTTAGTGGTTTTTGGGTAAATTTGAATAATAGCCCTGTTAACTGCTCTTATTTGTAGGTGTGTGGGTGTTACTCTATCACTGACAGAGTTATACTTCAGGATAGCTCCTGAAATGTTCTTCTTGATGATGAATGCAATGGTGTGGTAGGCCATATGATTTTCCAATTCAAAGTGACCACTACCAGTCCACTTCAGCTGAATAATGCCTAGGATATTGATCTTTAGGCATTCTATTTCATTTATGACAATTTCTAATTTTCTTAGACTCATACTTCGTACATTCCACCTTTAGATTATTAATGGATTTTTGCAGGTGTTTCTTCTCATTTTGAGTTGTGCCACATCAGCACATTAATGTCCCGAAATCCTGAGTCCATGCCCGTCATTAAGGTCAACTCTACTCTAAGGAGGCAGCTCTCCCCCAGTCGTGTTTTGAGTGCTTTCCAACCTGAGGGACTCATCTTCTGGCGGTGTAACAGACTTTGTTCTACTGCTGTTAATAAGGGTTTCACTGGCTAATTCCTTCAGAAGCAGACCGCCAGGCCCTTCTTCCTAGTCTGTCTTAGTCTGGAATCTCAGCTGAAGGCTGTCTACTGTGGTGACCCTGCAGCTGTTTGTATATCAGTGGCACAGCTTCCAGCATCACAGCAACTCACAAACTCTGACAATATGAAAAACTGACAGATGTGTATTCTGCATCTACTTTCTAGAAATTTTTTTTCAGATCTGTAGTGTGCGTGCTTTTAGTTTTCTGTGTCTTGCATGCAATGTAAAGTTTATCGTTTACATTCTTTCAATAAACTCACACGGTTCCCATATCAAAAGTGTGAGGAGGACTTTTCTTGTGAGTTATTTTAGTTGCATCACATTCGTATTCATCCCCTAGTTATGTTATTTCCTTGGATGTCAAGAATCTCTGACTTCTTGGTGGCAGTAGTGTTTGAAAAATTATTTGTGAGGTGTCCTGAGCATTTCTGATGGGGATGCCCTATTTCAGAGCACCTCCAACTTTTTGCTCCTATCAGTTGGGCTGTCTTAAAGTAATTTCATGATTAGAGAGCTTTGGACACGCCTACACCATATACACCTACAGTGAAACTCCTTGGAGGTTTGGCTTTCAGACACAACTTCCCAAGGAAATCTTGCTTATTTTTTTGTGTCCATTTCCACAATGAACCTAGAGCCCTTTGATCATTTTCTAGCAGCTGTGGGAAGGATAGATTTAGTTTCTCTGGTTCACAATGACTTTGAGATTAGAGCCCCTCCCTTGGGCCTAGCTCAAAATAGGTTCCCTCAGGACTCCCCACACTTCTGGGCTTGGCTTCCATTTCCCTGGATCTTACATACCCCTAGAATTAAATCTTTAGTGTATGCAGTGATCTTAAACCGTCCTTCAGGGTAAAGGTTCTCCATTTTCATCTCTTTCTTTTATTTATTTCGAGGGTTTTGTATTAGTTCACCAGGATTATAGGCCTCTGGAAACTAGGTTATCATTTAAGGAAATGAACCCATTTCACCTTTTTTTCTCATTTTAAGTAGAAGCTCTTCTTAAGAGAATCTACTGTTTGTAGTTTGAGAGCTTCTAAGTTGGTAATAGAGCTTCTCAGTTGACTACTTTGTCTTTTCTAGTCATTGGTTCTTGATTTACTTTGGTTACTTTCACAAGCCACTGCCCATGTAGTTTGCTTCCACATAGACTGCTGGCTTTCCAAGATCCTCCAGGCCCAGTCTGGCTGTTCAGATTTTATAAAAGGGGGCTTTGCGATGTGAGCTGATTTTTATCAGGCTGGTGGAGGCAGCAAGATGATGTTACAGGCTCCTGTCCTCATGTATCTGTTGCTCTGGGTTTCTGGTGAGAAATGAACAAATGAACAGTGCCTCAATCCCTTTAGAGAAATATCTTTGTAGAGCTGAAAAATGATTTTAAGATGTGATGGGAAATGATGGCTGTTTCCAAAACTGACTCAATAATGTGAGACATGCATTCCACTAAAACGCACATTTAAAATGGCATATGTTAATGTGCCTATGAAAACGTGTGTGTATATATGTATGTATGCTAATTGTCTTCTCTGATTGCAGGTGCCAGTGGGGACATCGTGATAATACAGTGTACTGTCTCCTTGACTGTGTCTCCAGGAGAAACAGTCACCATCAGTGCAAGTCCAGGCAGAATGTTAGTAGCATCTTAGCCTGGTACCAGCAGGAACCAGGACAGGCCCCTAAGCTGCTTATCTCCTTGGCATCCACCTGGACATCTAAGACACTTGACTGGTTAAGTGGCAGTAGGTCTTGCAGTCCTCACTCTCACCATGAACAGTCTCCAGGTTGAGGATAAGGCAAGTTATTGCTGTTAGCAAAACAATGGTTAAGCTCTCACAATGCTTCAGCCTCAAACACAAGCCTCCTCCCAGGGCTGGAGGCCTGTGAGTCTTCACTGCACCAGCGGCTTCCTTCCTACACCGCCCTGAACATGCACACTCCATCTATCTTCCCCAGAAGCCTCGTCTCCTCGTCATGGAGTTTTCTCTCCAGAGTGATCCTACTATTAAGATAGGTTTACAATTTGTAATGAGATATGAAAGAAATGTTACAAGCCAACCAGGCCTGTCCACTTGTCCCAGGTAGAGACCCTTTTGGTGTGATGTTCCTTCTGTCCCTGATTGTTTAGCATTTCTGGATCATCCTCGGGTGCCAGTCGTTTCAGGTACCAGCGGGCAGATCCTGCTCACTAGGTGCCAGAATCTCTGCTGTCTCCCAGGAAAGAAAGTCTGCATTAGCTGCAGGGCCAGTCAGAGTCTTCTGTACACTGACTGGAAACACTACTTGGGCTGGTGTGAGCATCAACCTGAGCAGGATCTGAGGCGCCTCATTTAGCATACTTCCTCTATGCATGTTGCTGCGATGCTGAACAGGCTTCAGCAGCACTTTCAGACACTAATACACACTAGAAAGAAATGTCTGGTGATCTACTTCTGAAAAATCAGCCAGTGAAAACCCTGTGGATCACAACAGAGGTCTCACTGTTCATGGAGTTGTCATGTTAGAGACCAATAGGTTGTCAATTAACAATAACAAAGAACCATGATTTCCTTCAGTCACTAAATTAAACTTGGGTGCCCAGGGGATAAATTTAAAGAGCATTTGACAACTAAGGAAAAAAGAATGTGGGAAAGCTGTCATGTATTTCTGGAGTTATAGGGTTAATGAATTAGAGGCTGGCCTTTGAAAAAATGAGAGCCACTGAAAGGCATGGAGAGAGGAGAAAAGGGCAGTAAAATGGGAGCTTAGAGCAGGAAATCACCTTCATTGACATTGCCCAGGAAGACCTGGCTGGAAACCAGGATCCATGAAAAGAAATGTAAGAGAGAAAGAGTACCTTCTGTGAGGGAGATGTTTCAAATATGAAAGGCCCAGTTTTAATATTGGTTTAGGTCCAGAGTTATGAGGGGTGTGCCTGCAAAGAAAGGAAAAAGTTAAGACTCTCCAGGAAATAAAATGGGAATATTCCAGAGTCAAGAAGGCACAGGGAAGAGAGAACTGATCTTCCAGGGTGTAAAACACACTGGACCCTTCCCAGATCAGTCATGTGATCTATCCATGTGAAATGTGCAGATTCCTATGATATGAAAATGCTTGACAAAGTAAACAAGAGATTTTTACACCGTGTTTCTTACATAATTTACCACAAAAGGGGATCCAGAAGAAGCCACATCCCTTAATTTTCCCTTGTAACTTGCAAATACTCCAAGGAATTAGTCAGGAGATGCAGCCTTTGGGGCAGACAGAGGAAGTGTGCATGTTCAGGGCTGAGCAGAAAGGAAGCAGCTGGTGCAGTGAAGACTCACTGGCCTGTAGCCCTCGGGAGGAGGTTTGTGTTCGAGCCTGAAGCACTGTGGGAGGTGGGTTATTATATTGCTGACAATAATAATCTGCGGCATGATCAGCCTGGAAATTGCTGATGGTGAGAGTGAAGTCTGTCCCAGATCCACTGCCACTGAACCGGTCAGGGACCCCAGATGCCCGGTTCGATGCACCGTAGATGAGCCGCTTAGGAGCCTGTACTTGTTTCTGCTGGTACTAGGCTACGTTGGTGCTCACACTCTGACTGGCCTTGCAGTTGATGGTGACCCTTTCTCCTAGAGACACAGCCAGAGTAGCTGGAGACTGGGTCATCACAATGTCCCCACTGACACCTGCAATCAGAGTGAACAATTACCATGCATACAAATATACACACACTTATTCGTACACAGTTTAAAATAGCATTTATACCACAACATCTAGCGATATTACATATCAGCACACAATTTGTTCCATTTCGGAAATAGCTGTCATTTCCCAGTATGTGTTAAAGTCATTTTTCAGCTCTAGAAGGGTACTGCTCTAGAGGCATTGAAGCCCTTTTAGTTTCTCACCAGAGGCCCAGAGCAGCAGGGACATGAGAACCAGAGTCTGTGGAACCATGTTGCTGCCCCTGCCTGCCTGATGCAGATCAGGTCCCATAGCAAAGGCCCCATTTATAATATCTGAGCAGCCAGCCTGGGGGGTGGAGGGACCTATGCAAAGCAGTCAGTGAATTGAAAGGAAATTACAAGGACCACAGATTGTGACACCATCCAATATAAATAAAGAGCCAAAAAATCACAGAAATGATAATTTTATGCCTAGAAAAGACACAGAAGTGCACTTAGAAGTTCTAATATCAACTTAAAATCTCTCATAGTCCAGTGGATTCCAACTCAGGACAACCCCATGTGTTACACAGTAGAGCTGCCCCATAGGGTTTTCTTACCTGTATTCTTTATAGAAGCAGACTGACAGGCTTTTCTTCCAGGGTGCCACTGGGTGTGTTCAAACTGCCAACCTTAAGGTTAGCAGCCCATCACAACTGCTTGAAGTACCCAAGGTCTAATGAACAGCTTTAGGTTTAACTTAAAAAAAAAGTTTCAGTTGGGTTCCTGTTCCATAAATGCTGGACTAATTTCTTCAAATCAACAGTTTTTAGAAATGATAAAAAAAAATGCCAATAAATAAATAACAAAGGAAAGGGAAGAATATAGGAAATTTTTGCCTCAATGTTTCATAAAAATTTATACCTAGAAAATGTCTGAGCTCTGAAGCTACTTGTATCCTGAAGGATACCTAAGAGACACGGCAAGCACTTGAGGTTGGATTCCAGGGCTATGGAAGGGCCAGAGAAGTGGAAGACAGGCCCAGAATTCACCTGTGTGCAAAGTCCTCAGGGAGCCTGTATTGAGCTAGGGCTCAGGAGGGTTCAGATCACAAAGGAAGTGGGAACCAAAGAGAAAGTGGAACCTATCATGTCCACAAAGGGTAGGACCTGAGAAGAGGGCTCTAGATTCATTGGGAAAATGGACAGGAAAAACAAACAGGATTTCCTTGTAAAGTTGTGATTGAATGCCACCTCTTCACGGAGTTTCATTCCAGGTATGCACGGCCTCAGTGTGCCTGGAGCGGCTCAGCCTTGAAGATTAGACTCCATCTGTTTTACTTTGGACATATTATAAGGAGGGACCAGTTCCTGGAGGCGGACATCATGCTTCATTAAGCAGAGGGTCGGCGAAAAAGAGAAAGAGCTTCAAAGAAATGGATTGACACAGTGGCTACAACATTGGGCTCAAACATAGCAAAGATTGTGAGGATGGCTCAGGGCCATGGACTGTTTCATTCTGTTGTGTAAGAAGTTCCTATCACCTGGAACTGATTTAACGGCACATAACAACAACCACAAGGTGAATACAAGTATGATACGATAGAAATAACAGAGAAAAACAGAGTTCTGCTCATACTTCAGATTTGGGCATTAAAAAAAAAAAAAAAAAACTGGGGCATTACACGAGGTTATTTAAAGAAATAAATGACAAAGTTGACATTGTATGCAAGGTACTGAAAACTAAAAAGGAGACATTTCAGGTCTGGAAAAGAACCAACTGAATTTCTAGACAGTAGAAACAGAATTACCAAAATTTTAAAACTCAGTAGGAGAGACCTCCATTTGTAGGCTAGATGGAATAACAAGCACAAGATTCACCCTCAGGCATGAAACAACCAAAACATAATTAATTAGAAATTATATTTAATGGTTAACGCACTGAACTCCTAGTCCACCAACATTGGCCTCAAAAAAAAAAAAAAAAAACCTGAAACCTGGCCACCTCCTTCTCAAAAATCAGTCATTGAAAACCATACAGATCACAGTGCTACTCTGACATACATGGGGTCACCATAGGTCAGAATCAAATCAATAGTGAATGGTTTTTAATCTTACAGAAGGAGATTGCCAGACCTTTCTTCCAAGGCCCCACTGGTGGATTCAAACTGCTAATCTTTTGGTTAGTAATCCACATCACTAGCTAAATCTTAGTTTTGGGCAGAGAATCCACGATAATATGTGGCCATTACTGCATATTCAAAAAGTAAGTCAGAAGGGAGCACCCTACATTATTTTCTACCACAACCCTGTGCTCAAAGACTTCACCATCATACTCTCTGGCTCTTGGCATAAATGCTCCCTTGCCAAACCCCACCGTGGGCTCGGCCCTGCTGACCTGAGCCTCATAAACGAAGCCTTTGGTGGGGAGTGGAACCTGAGCAACATCACAGAAGAGAGAAGCTGCAGGATGGTGGCACCATCCAGGTCCTCAGGCTCCTGCTCTACTCTGTGCCAGGTGAGAAAATGTTAGCAAACCTAGAGATGGAGTTTTCTCTGCAGAGTAATCCTTCCATTCAGAGCTACGATTTTAAAATGAGATGAAATAAATGCTACAGCAACTCAGGCCTGTCCACCTATCACAGTTAGACTATTTTGGCTTGACTGGTTCTTCTATTCCTGATTGCACAGCATCTCAGCCTCATCCCCGTGTGCACACAGTGCCGTGTTGAGTGGCCCATGGTAATGTAGTCATATGGCTGGGTCACACTGCAAAGTTATCAAGAAACAATGTGTTCTAAGTATGTGCCTGGGACAGAGAACCAACAAGAGTCCTCACACACACACTACACACTACTGACCAACTAGGTGATCAGGAGAGTCCTTCTCCTGCAATGTCCCTCCAACACCTTTTATTGGCTGGAATTGGATTGAGGATTTTTGCATCTATGTTCATGAATGATATTGGTCTGTAATTTTTTTTTTTTTTTGTGGTTTCTCTATGCCTGGCTTTGGTATCAGAGTATGCTGGCTTCCTATAATGAGCTTGGGAGTATTCCTTCCTTTTTATGCTCTGAAATTCCTTTAGTAGTGCTGGTGTTAACTCTTCTCTGAATGTTTGGAAAAATTCTCCTGGGAAGCCTTCCGGGCCAAGGTTTTTTTTTTTCTTGGGAGTGTTGTTTACTTACCTCATTAATCTCTATTTTTTTTTTTTTATGGGTTTATTTCTTGTTTTCTACCAAAGTTTAGAGTTATTTTAGATAAGCAGCATATTTCTAGAAATTTGTCCATTTCCTCTAGTTTTTCAAATTTGTCAGAGTACAATTTTCCATAGTATTCTGTTATGATCGTTTTTATTTCCATTGGGTCTGTTGTGATATTGCCCGTCTCACTCAGGTTTTTTTTCAGGTTATTTGCTTGCCCTCCTGTTTTTCTTTTTTCAGTTTGGCCAATGATTTGTCAATTTTGTTGATCTTTTCAAAGAAGCAGCTTTGGTTTTGTTGAATCTTTCAGTTGTTTTTCTATTTCATTTATTTCTGCTCTAATCTTTATTATTTCCTTTTTTCAGGTGCTCCAGAGCTCTTTTTGCTGCTCTCTGTTGGTTCAAGTTGTAGGGTTAATATTTTGGTTTCGCCTCTTTCTTCTTTCTGGATGTGCGCATTTATTGCTATAAATTGACCTCTAAGCACTGCCTTTGCTGTGTTCCAAAAGTTCTTGTAGGATGTCTTTTCTTTCTTATTTGATTCTATGAATTTCTTTATTCTGTCATTGATTTCATCTACAACCCAGTAGTCTGGTTCTGTTTTTTTCCTTTTTAATAGTACTTTAGATGAAGATTTACAGAAGAAACTAGTGTCTCATTAAACACTGCAGATATTGCTTATTGTTTTGTTTTTCGTGATGTCAACACTCTCCCCTCTCAAACTTGGGTTCCCTATTACTGGCTTTCTTGTTCCCTTCTAGTCATTGCCCCTGGGCTGTTGTGCCTCTTTGCTCTCATTTTGTTTCACGGGCCTATCCAACATTTTGCTGAAAGGTGAGCCTCAGAAATGACTTCATTATTGAGCTGAAAGTGTATCTGCGGGCCATACTTTCAGGGTTTCTCAAGTCTCTATAAGGCCAGCAAGTCTGGTATGTCTTTCTGAGTTGGAACTTTGTTCTGCATTTTTCTCCCACTCAGTCCAGAAACCCTCTATTGTGATCCCTGTCAGAGCAGTCATTGGTGGTAGCAGGGCATCATCTAGCTGCACTGGACTCAGCCTGGTGGAGGCCATGGTAGATGTGGTCCTTTAGTCCTTTGGACTAATCTTCCCTTTGTATCTTCAGTTTTCTTCATTCTTCTTTGCTCCTGAAGGGTGAGACCAGAGGAGTAGCCTAGATGGCCACTCACAGGCTTTTAAGACCCAGATGTTACTCACCAAAGTAGAATATAGAACTTTTTTTCTGTATAAATTTTATTATGCCCATTAAGCTAGATATTTCCCAAGACCATGGTCCCCAGACCCTCAGCCCAGCAATTTGGTCCCTCAGGGAGTTTGGATGTGTCTCTGGATCTTCCATGACCTTGCCTTCTACAAGTTGTGCTGGCTTCCCTAGTATTGTGTACTGCCATTGTGTACTGCCTTACCCTTCAGCAAAATTACCACTTATTTATTGTCTGTTTAGTTTTTCCATCCTCACTGCTCCCCTCCCTTGTAACCATCAAAGATTGCTTCTTTTTGTGTGTAAACCTTTCCATGAGTTTTTACAGTAGTGCTCTCATACAATATTTGTCCTTTTCTGATTGACTTATTTCACTCAGCATAATGTCCTCCAAATTAATCCATGTCATGAGATGTTTGACAGATTCATCATTGTTCTTTATCATTGTGTAATACTCCATTGTGTGTATGTACCACAGTTTGTTTATCCATTCATCTGTTTGATGGTCATCTGGGTTGTTTCCATCTTTTTACTATTGTGAACAACACCGCAATGAACATGGGAGGGCATATGTCTATTCCTGTGACCACTCTTATTTCCCTAGGATATAGTCCTAGGAGTGGGATTGCTAGATCATATGGTATTTCTGTTTCTTGCATTCTAAGGAAGCGCCATATCATTTTTCAAAATGGTTGTATGATTTTGCATTTCCACTAGCATCACATGAGAGTTCCGACCTCTCCGCAGCCTCTCCAACAGTTTTTATTTCCTGATTTTTTGGTTGGTGCCAGTAATGCTGGGGTGGGATGGTATCTCATTGTGATTTTGATTTGCATTTATCTAATGGCTTTTTTTTGCTAGTGCTTGGGAGTATTTCCTCATATTCATGTTAGCCACTTGAATGTCTTCTTTGGTGTACTATCTTTTCATTTCCTTTGTCCAGTTTTTAAATTAGATTATTTGTCTTTTTGTTGTAGGGATGTTGGATTTTCTTGTAGATTTAGACATTACAACTTTGTCTGATTTGTAATAGACCATTTTTTTTTTTTTCCCCCCCAGTCTGAAGGCTCTCTGTTTACTCTTTTGGTGAAGTCTTCTGATGAGCATAAATGTTTAATTTTTGTAACATCCCAGTTATCTAGCTTATCTTCTGGAGTTTGTGTGTGGTAGGTTGTGGTTTGCATCCTGTTAATGCCTTGTATTAGGGCCTCTAGTGTTGATCCTATTTTTTCTTCTACGACCTTCATACTTTTTGGGCTTTATATTTAGGTCTTTGATTCATTTGGAATTGAATTAGTTTTTGTGTATAGTGTGAGATATGGGTCCTGTTTCGCTTTTTTGCAGATGGACATCCAGTTTTGCCAGCACCATTTGATAAAAAGAGTGTCTTTTCCCCATTTGATGGACTTTGGGCCCTTGTCGAAGATCAGGTGAACATAGGTGGATGGATTTACATCTGGGTACTCATTTTTTTAACATTGGTCAATGTATCTGTCGTTGTGCCAGTACTAGGATGTTTTGATTACTGTAACATAGCTGTATAGTAGATTCTGAAGTCGGGTAGTGTGAGTCCTTCTACTCTCTTATTCTTCTTCAATAGTGCTTTACTTTTCTGGGACTTCTTCCCTTTCCATATAAAGTTAATGATAAGTTTTTCCATCTCTTTAAAGAATATTGTTGGTATTTAGATCGGCATTGCATTGTGTTTGTAAATCAGGTAGAATTGTCATTTTTACAATGTTGAGTCTACCTCTCCATGAGCATGGTATGTTTTCCCATTTATATAGATCTCTTTTGGTTTCTGGCAATAGCGTTTTGTAGTTTCTTTGTATAGATCTTGACATTCCTGGTTAAACTTATTCCTAAGTTGTTTTGTTTGTTTGTTTATTTTTAGGGGCTGTTATAAATGGTATTGTTTTCCTGATTTCCTTTTCATTGTTGTTTTTATTTTGTATAGAAATCCAACTGATTTTTGTGTATTTATCTTGTGTCCTGGGACTGTGCTGAATCTTTCTATTAGTTGCAATACTTTTCTCGTGGAGTCTTTTGGGTTTTTTTTGTACAGTCTCATATAATCCAAAAATAGAGACAGTTTTATTCCTTCACTTCCAATTTGGAAGCCCTTTGTTTCTTTTTCTTTCCTTCTTGCTCTAGTTAGAACTTCCTGCATAATATTAAATAGGAGTGGGGATAAAGGACATCCTTCTCTTGTTCTTGTTCTCAAGGGGAATGTTTACAGCCTCTCTTCTTTAAGAATGATGTCGGCCTTTGGTTTTGCATAAATGTCCTTAATTATGTTGGGAAATTGCCCTTCTATACCTATTTTATTGGAAGTTGTTATCAGGAATGGGTTTTGGACTTTGTCAAATGCTTTTTCTGCATCTATTCAGATGATCATGTGATTCTTTTCTTTCCTTTTATTAATGTGGTGGATTATGTTGATTGATTTTCTAATGTTCAACCACCCTTGCATACCTTGCATGAATCCTACTTGGTTGTGGTGTATTTTCGTTTTTGTTTTTTTTTTTGGATATGATGCTGAATTGTATTGGCTAGAATTTTGTTGAGAAGTTTTGAGTCTATATTCATGAGAGATATTGGTTGTTAGTTTAGTTTTTTTTTTTTTTTTGTGGTGTCTTTGCCTTGTATTCATATCAGGGTTATGCTGGCTTCATAGAAGGAATTTGGAAGGAGCCCTTCCTTTTCTATATTCTGAAATATGTTGAATGGTAATGGCATAAGCTCTTCTCTGAATGTATGGTAGAATTCTCCAGTGAAGCCATCTGGGTCAGGGCTTTAATTTGTTGGGAGGTTTTTTCTTACCTTTTTTATCTCATTACTTGTTATGGGTCTGTTCAGACTTTCAACATCATTTTGTGTCATTTTGGGTAGGCAGGGTGTTTCTAGAAATTTGTCCATTTCCTCTAGGTTTTCTGATTTGTTGGAGTATACTTTTTCATAATACTCTGTTACGATTCTTTTTATTTCAGGTGGATCTCTTGTCATGACCCCCATTTCATTTTTTATTTGGGTTATTTTCAACCTCTCGTGTTTTTCTTTTGTCAGTATGTCCAGTGGTTTTTCAACTTTGTTGATCTTTTCCAAAGAACCAACTATTGCTTTTGTTGATTCTTTCTTCTTTTATCCTCTATTTCTGCTCTGATCTTTCTTATTTCCTTTCTTCTGGTGGCTGTGGGCTCCTTTTGCTGTTCTTTTTCTGTTTGTTCAAGTTGTGTAGCTAATATTCTGATCTTGTCACTTTCTTCTTTTTTGATGTGTGCATCTATTGCTATAAATTGACCTCTGAGCATTGCCTTTCCTGTGTCCCAAAGGTTTTGGTATGAAGTGTTTTCATTCTCATCTGATTCTAGGAATTTTTCTGTCTCATCTCTGATTTCTCCTGTTACCCAGACATTTTTAAGCAGGTTGTTGTCAGTTTCCATGTAACTGATTTTTTCCCTTGTTCTTCCTGTTGTTAATTTCTACTTTTATGACATTGTGGTCAGAGAAGATACTTTGTAGTATCTCAATCTTTCAATTTTGTTGAGGGTTGCTCTGTGGCCTAACATATGGTCTCTTCTGGAGAATGCTCCATGTGCACTGGAAAAGAATGTGTACTTTGCATCTGTTGGATGGAGTGTTCTATATATGTCTATGAGGTCAAGTTGGCTGATTGTGCCTTTAGTTCTTCTGTATCTTTGTTGAGTTTCTTTCTACATAATCTGTTCTTTACTGAGAGTGGCGTGTTTAAGTCTCCTACTACTATTGTTGAGCAGTCACTTTCTCTTTTTATTGCTGTTAGGTTTTGTTTTATATATTTTGGAGCCTTGTCATTGGGTGTGGAGATGTTTATTATGGTTAAGACTTCATGACGGATTGTTCCTTTAGTCATTATATACTGCCATTCTTTGTCTTGTATGGTGGATTTTGTTTTAAAGTCTATCTTATCTAAGATTAGTAGTGCTACTCTCACACTTTTTTGGGAGTTATTTGATATATTTTTTTCTATCCTTTGATTTTTAATAAACTGACATCTTTGTTTCTAAGGTGTGTCTCTTGTAGACAGCATATAGATAGTTCCTTTTTTTTTTTTTTAAATCCATTCTGTCTCTCTGTGTCTCCTTATGGGTGCATTTTGGCCATTTACGTTCAGCTTAATTATTTATTAATAGGTTTGAGTTTATTGCTGTCATTTTGTAGTGCTTTTTTTTTTTCTGGTGCTAACATTTTCTTTGTTCCTCTTACTCTTTTGTGCCGAGTTCCTTTTGTTTGTGGATTTCTTTTTCATTTCCTTTGTTTTTGTAGATTTTGATTTTATTGATACTTAATGATTTTCTTCTTCTTCTTTTTTTTATTTTGGTGAGTAGGTTCATTAATTTTCTTTGGGATTGCCTTGAAATTTACCCTTATCTTTCTAGTTCGAACAGTCTATTATTACTTAGTATCACCTTGCCTTCCTCTCCATTAGAAAGTTCTATACCTACACTGTTTATTCCCTCCTATTGTTCTGATGTTGTTGTCATTCACAGATTAAACTCTCTGGTTCCCCGTTGTAATTCTTTTGGTTTTGTAGAGTCCTCGAGAGTTCATTTCCTAAATTTGGATCTGGCTGGTAAAATCTTGTGTCCTAGATTCCAGGCCTTTCTTTAGTGGCACCATTGGGGGGTTTAGTCACCAAACTTTCTATTAGTAGATGAGAGCAAACTGTTTGTGTCTCCATGGAAGTATTTGAATCTTTAGTATGCTTTAAATAGATAAAGTCTGTGAATTCTAGGATGGAAGATTAATATTCATTCTCATTATTGGTTTCGAATTTCACGTAGGGCTGCTAGGATATTCGCCTTTGGGAGAACCAATGAGGAGATACCTAATTTCCAAAGAAAAGAATATGAAACAGGAGTGAGATCTGCCCAAGTTTGTTTCTAGGAAGTTCTTATAGCTTCTAACTTTTTGTTAAACTTTATGGCTTTATCCCCTGAATCTTTTTTTTTTTTTTTTTCTTCCAGGGAGCTCAAATTTATTTGATTTGGTTTTGTATTATTTTGTCTTTTTGTATTATCTGATTCTATCCTTTTCCATTCAATTTGATTTGATTATATTCAATTTTTTACTGACCCTGCATTCTCTCCTTGACCTAAGATGTGTTGCAGGGGAGTCAACATACAAATTTCTAGAAATACTGAAAGGGGAGTAGTTTATGCTTCAAAGAGCAGTAGTGTTGGGGTACCTTGGCTCCTGATCAAGAAGACTAATATGGGGCTTATGTTTCTGCTAAGAGAATGCTGTATTCTGAAAGCAGAAAGTCGCTGTTTCCAATTGCTAATAAGCAGATGGCATCATTATTATAAGACAAAGAATGGCTCCTAAATAACTCATTGAGCCCTTGCCTCTTAACTCACAGTTTTCACTTTTGGCTAACAGATGATGAGACAAAGGGGTTAAGGCAGAATCAATTGACTTCGGAGATCATTATAAGTGATTGAATTTGGTGATTAATTTTTCAAGAGGGTCTTGATATCTTCTTATTAAAATTCATGCAAGCAGTTTTTAAAATTCTTGAAACCGTGTAATATGGAAGAAGAACCATGGAATTTGAGACCTCTCAGTCTCTATTCTCCATTTCTGTGCAGGTAAACTATAATATCCAAATGAAACTACTTCAAAAATAACATTTTTCTTTGTCATCTTGGCATATCCATACAAATCCTCATGGCAAAGGCAGCTTCACCAACAGATTAAAAATTCTAGAATTCCCTTTTACCCCCCAAAGTTTTATTGGGTCTTGCAATCTCCATCTCTAAGGTGAACCAGGCCTTCTTACAAGGTCATACAAAGAGACAGACTTCAGCATCAAACATCCAGGCAAGTTGTGACTTGTAAGGAGGCCATGTTTTAAAGACAGAAGCCCTTTCCTCAAGGGTGAGTCTTGAGAGGGAATCTCAGAGGAGGTAAGTAACTTACAAGGCAGAGAATGCCAAGATAGTCAGTGGAATTAAGATCCCCTTTGTGGTGAGCTGGGGATAGGCGGAAAGAGCCAGCCCATGTTTCCCCGACCTACCTAAGGCGCAGTTGTGAGTCTCTATGGGATTTTTCCATATATTCTAAGAAAAAAAAAGAAAATCAGACATGTGGAAGCAGACTCAGACCAGAAAGTTGGAGACTAGGGCCCTGAAACTCCAGAGAAGTCAGGCATGTTATCATACCTCTTTTTCACAGGTTAGAAAGAACATCTAAACTCAGTAGATAAACAGACTCACAGAGCTGTCCTGAGCTCCGTGCAGTCAGAATATTTCTCCATGAATGTATCCCCTAGTGGGTGACAATTTGCAGTTATTGATAAAAGACAATCAGCATTAACCACAGGTGCCTCAGAGCCTAGGAATCCACTCAAGCCCACCTGCAGGTGGAAAGCTCCCTCTGCTGGGGGCTTGATCTCAATTCCTACCCAAGGAAAAACTCTCACCTTTTAGCAGAAAGAACCTCCATTTGGGTCCAGGTGAAAATTAGGCCACTTGTATACATCTGTGTGGGTTTGGGCTATTTTGGTAACAAAGTCTACAGAACAAAGTCTACAGAATGTGTGACAGTGTGACACTCTCCACCCCATAAACACTGAATCTAGGGCAACCAACTCAAACAGTTCCACCTGCACAGCTGACTTCCCAGTTCCTACAAATCACACCCTAGCTTCTAATTCAATGCACACCAACTACCAGCATCTGGTAACAGAGGTAAAATCTACTACATGACCTATCCATATCAGTTTCCTCACTCCTTTGAATATGATCAAGATGAGAAAATTAGAGAGGTCTGCTGCTCACCACCTGGACCAAATGGAGGTTATTTTTAAAATTCTTTTACCTACTCTTGTTCCTTGTGTCCAGTGTGGAGTAACCATCTTTGAATGCTGATCAGTTGTGTTATCCACATGAGAGTATGGTTTCACAACACACAAGAGACAGTGATTCTTTTCCAATTAGGAATACTGTGCTGTCTCTGGAAAGGGAACATAAGAAAATTTCAGAGCCATTTCCTGAGCAAGAAATATTTTTTACAAGATTATTCATTTTTTGGATATATTAGTTCAACTTATTAACGGATCAAACAGTCCTTCCGAATGGAATTCCAGAGCACTTAATTGTCCTCATGATAAAATTACGCATGGACCAAGAGGCAGTCATTGGAACAGAGCAAGGAGACACTTCATGGTTTAAAATCAGAAAAGGTATAGATCAGGGTAGCATCTTTTCACCATACTTATTCAATTTGAATGCTGAGAAAATAATTGGAAAAGCTGGACTATGTGAAGAATAATGCAGCATCAGAATTGCATGAAGACTCATTAACAACCTGCAGTATGCAGATGACTTGAAGCACTTACTGATGAAGATCAAAGACTTCAGCTTTCTGTTTTAATTATACTTCAAAATAAAGGCAACAGAAATCCTCACAAATTGACTAATAAACATCTTCATGATAAATGGAGAAAAGATTGATATTGTCAAGGATTTCATTTTACTTGAGTCCACATGCACCATTTATGGAAGGAGCAGTCCAGAAATCAAATTCCTGAATTGGGCAAATCTCCTGATGAAGAGTTAATGTGCTAAAAAGCAAAAATGTCACTTTGAGGACTACAGTGCTCCTGACTCAAAATGTGGCATTTTCAATCGTCTCATTTTTTATTTTATTTTTTTTCATTTTTATGTGAAAGCTGGACAATGAATAAGGAATCTGAAGAAAACTTGATGTCTTTGAATTATTCTGGAATGAAAGATACTGAATATGTCATGAACTTCTAGTAGAAAAAACAAGTCTGTCTTGGAAGAAGTAGAGCCAGAACGCTCCTTAGAAGCTACAATGGTGAGACTTCATTTCATGTACTTTGCACATGTTATCAGGAGGGACCAGTCCCTGGAGAAGGACTTCATATGTAGTAAAGTAGAGGATCAGCCAAAAAGAGGAATAAGATGGATTGACACAGTGGCTGCAACAATGGGCTCAAACATAGCAATGATTCTAAGGCTCGCGCATGATGGGCAGTATCTCCTTGTGCTGTACACAGGGTGACCATGAGTCAGAACCAACTAACCAGCATGTAACAACAAATTTATATATACATATAAAGAAAGAGAGAGAAATAAGATAGGATATTCATCAATTTTATTAAGTTGCTCCCAGGAATATCATATTCACTACCTGAGGCATAAAATTTCTTTACTCTTTTCCCCTTGCTTGATACTGTTCTATTAGCTCTTTATGTATGAGACAATATTTTTCTTCCCTACCAAGCTTTTTTGACTTGAGCTCTCTTTAGAAATATAATTCACTTGTCCCCAGGGATAGTTTGCAGCACTTGGTCTAACATTTTTAAACCATTAACGTTGTGTCAGCAGTTACCAATCTTTTTATACTAGTAATCTTATATATATATTTTAATTTTTATTGTGCTTTAAGTGAAAGTTTACAAATCAAGTCAGTCTCTCACACAAAAACTTATATACACCTTGCTACATACTCCCAACTGCTCTCCTCCTAATGAGACAACCTGCTCTCTCTCTCCGCTTTCCCTTTTCATGTTCATTTTGCCAGCTTCAAACCCCCTCTATCCTCTCACCTCCCCTCCAGGCAGAAAATGCTTACATAGTCTCAAGTGTCTACCTGATCCAAGAAGCTCACTCCTCACCAGCATCCCTCTCCATCTCATTGTCCAGCCCAATCCCTGTCTGAAGAGTTGGCTTTGGGAATGGTTCCTGTCCAGGGCCAGCAGAAGGTCTAGGGGCCATGAGCACAGGGTCCTTCTAGTGTCAGTCAGACCATTAAGTTTGGTCTTTTTGAGAATTTCCTGTCTGCATTACACTGCTCTCCTGCTCCCCCAGGGGTTCTCTACTGTGTTCCCTGTCAGGGCACTCATGGGTTGTAGCCAGGCACCATCTAATTCTTGTGGTCTCAGGATGATGTAGTCTCTGGTTTATGTGTCCCTTTCTGTCTCTTGGGCTTGTAATTACCTTGTGACCTTGGTGTTCTTCATTCTCCTTTGACCTACATGGGTTGAGACTAATTGATACAACTTAGATGGCTGCTTGGTAGCGTTTAAGACCCCAGGCACCACTCTCCAAAGTGGGATGCAGAATATTTTCTTAATACATTTTATCATGCCAATTCACTTAGTTGTCCCCTGAAGCCATGGTCCCAAAACCCCGGCCCCTTCTACACTGGCCTTGGAAGCATTCAGTTTATTCAGAAAACTTTTTTGCTTTTGGTTTAGCCCAGTTGCTGACCTCACCTGCATTGTGTGTTTTCTTTCCCTTCACCTAAAGTAGTTCTTATCTACTACCTAATTAGTGAATACCCCTCTCTCACCCTCTCTCCCTCCCCCTCTCATAACCATTAAAGAATATTTTCTTCTCTGTTTCAACTGTTTCTCGAGTTCTTATAATAGAGGCCTTGCACAATATTTTTCATTTTGCAATGGACAAATTTTACTAAGCATAATGCCTACTAGTTTCCTCCATGTTAAGAAAAGTTTCACAGATTCATCACTGTTTTTTATTGATGGGTAGTATTCCACTGTGTGAATATACCATAATTTATCCATTCATCCATTGGTTGATGGGCACCATGGTTGCTACCATTCTTTTGCTATTTTAAACAGTGCTGCAGTGAACAAAGGTGTGCATATATCTGTTCGTGTAAAGGCTCTTATTTTCTAGGATATATTCCAAGGAGTGAGATTGCTGGATTGTATGATAATTCTGTTTCTAGGTTTTTAAGGAAGTGCCAAATAGATTTCCAAAGTGGTTGTGCCATTTAACATTCCCACCAGCAGTGGATAAGTTTTCCAGTCTCTCCACAGCCTCTCCAACATTTATTCATTTGTCTTTCTTGGATTAATGCCAGCCTTGTTGGAGTGAGATGAAATCTCATTGTAGTTTTGATTTGCATTTGTCTAATGGTTAATGATCATGAACATTTCCTCATGTATCTGTTAGCTACCTGGATGTCTTCTTTACTGAAGTATCTATTCATATCTTTTGCCCGTTGATTAATAGGGTTATTTGACTTTTTGTAGTGGAGTTTTTGCAGTATCATGTAGATTTTAGATATCAGACCTGGTCAGGAATGTCATAGCTAAAAACTTTTTCCCAGTCTGTAGGTAATCTTTTTACCCTTTTGGTGAAGTCCTTGGAGGAGCATAGGTGTTTGATTTTTAGGAGCTCCCAGTTATCTATTTTTTCTTCTGCATTGTTAGTAATGTTTTGCATAGGAATTCTGCCATGTATTAGGGCTCCTAATGTTGTCCTAATTTTTTCTTCCATGATCTTTATCGTTTTAGATTTTATATTTCGGTCTTTGATCCATTTTGAACTTGTTTTTGTGCATGGAGTGAGATATGGGTCTTGTTTCATTTTTTTACAAATGGATATTCGGTTATTTCAGAACCATCTGTTAAAATGACTGTCTCTTCCTCATTTAACTGCTTAGGGGCCTTTGTCAAATATCAACTGCTCATTTATGGATGGATGTATGTCTGGATTCTCAATTCTGTTCCATTGGTCTATATGTCTGTTGTTGTACCAGTACCAAGCTGTTTTGACTACTGTGGCTGTATAATAGATTCCAAAATCAGGTAGAGTAAGGCCTCCCACTTTGTTCTTCTTTTTCAGTAATGCTTTACTTATCTGGGACCTCTTTCCCTTCCATAAGAATTTGGTGATTTGCTTCTCCATCTCATTAAAAATGTCGTTGGAATTTGGATCGGAATTGCATTAAATCTATAGATTGCTTTTCGTAGAATAGACATTTTCGTAATTTTAAGTCTTCCTATTCATGTGGAACGTATGCTTTTCCCCTTATGTAGGTCTCTTTTGGTTTCTTGCAGAAGTGTTTTCTAATTTTCTTTGTATAAGCCTTTACATCTCTGGTAAGATATATTCCCATGTATTTTGTATTCTTGGGGGCTACTGTAAATGGTATTGATTTGGTGACTTCCTCTTTGATGTTCTTTTTGTTGGTGTATAGGAATCCAATTGATTTTTGTATGTTTATCTTGTATCCTGATAATCTGCTGAACTCTTTTATTAGTTTCAGTAGTTTTCTGGAGGATTCCTTAGGGTTTTTTGTGTATAACATCTTTTTATCTGCAAACAGAGATAATTTTACTTCTTCCTTGCCAACCTGGATGCCCTTTATTGCTTTATCTAGCCTAATTGTTCTGGCTAGGACCTCCAGCACAATGTTAAATAAGAGTGGTGATAAAAGGCATCCTTGTTTGGTTCCTGATCTCAAGGGGAATGCTTTCAGGCTGTCTCCATTTAGGATGATGTTGGTTATTGGCTTTGTATAAATGCCCTTTATCATTTCTATTCCTATTTTGCTGACACTTTTTCTCATCAATAGGTGTTGCACTTTGTCAAATGCCTTTTCTGAATCAATTGGTAAAATCTTGTGATTCTTGTCTTTTGTTTTGTTTATATGATGGATTACATTAATTGTTTTCCTAATGTTGAGCCACCTGTGCACACCTGCTATGAATCCCACCTGCTCATGGTGAATTATTTTTTTGATACGTTGTTGAATTTTATCAGCTAGAATTTTGTTGAGTTTTTTTGCATCCAAGTTCATGAGGGATATAGGTTTGTAATTTCCTTTTTTTGTGGTATTTTCTTTACCTGGTTTTGGTATCAGGCATATGCTGGCTTCTTACAATGAGTTTGGGAGTATTCCGTCCTTTTCTATGCTCTGAAATACCTTTAGCAGTAGTGGTGTTAACTCTTCTCTAAAAGTTTGGTAGAACTCTGCAGTGAAGCCATCTGGGCCAGGGTTTTTTTTTGTTGTTGTTGTTGTTGGAAGTTTTTTGATTACCTTTTCAATCTCTTATTTTTTATGGGTCTATTAAGTTGTTCTACCTCTGTTTGTCCCCCACATGTCTGTCCGTTTGTTGTACTGTGGGAACTTGCATGTTGCTGTGATGCGGGAAGCTATGCCTACAGTATTCAAGTACCAACAGGGTCACCCATGGAGGACAGGTTTCAGGTGAGTTTCCAGACTAAGACAGACTAGGAAGAAAGACCCAGCAGTCTACTTCTGAAATACATTAGCAAGTAAAACCTTATTAATAGCAGTGGGACATTGTATGATATAGTGCTGTAAGATGAGCCCCCCCAGGTTGGAAGGCACTCAAAACATGACTGGGGAAGGGCTGCCTCCTCAAAGTAGAGACGACCTTAACGACGTGGATGGAGTAAAGCTTTCAGGACCTTCATTTCATGGTGTGGCACGACTCAAAATGAGAAGAAACAGCTCCAAACATCCGTTAAAAATTGGAACCTGGAATGTATGAATCTCGGAAAACTGGAAATGGTCAAAAATGAAATGGAATACATAAACATCAAAATCCTAGGCATTAGTGAGCTGAAATGGACTGGTATTGGCCACTTTGAATCAGACAATCATATAGTGTACTATGCTGGGAATGACAACTCAAAGAGGAATGGTGTTGCATTCATCATGAAAAAGAGCATTTCAAGATGTAGCCTCAAGTACAACGCTGTCAGTAATAGGATGATATCCATATGCCTACAAGGAAGAGCAGTTAATACAACTGTTATTCAAATTTACGCACCAACCACTAGGGCCAAAGATGAAGAAATAGAAGATTTTTATCAGCTGCTGCAGTCTGAGATTGATCAAACATGCAATCAAGATGCATTCATAATTACTGGAGATGGGAATGCAAAAGTTGGAAGCAAAAAAGAAGGATCAGTAGTTGGAAAATACGGCCTTGGTGATAGAAACAATGCCGGATATCGAATGATAGAATTTAGCAAGACCAACGACTTCCTCATTGCCAATACCTTCTTTCACCATCATAAACGGCGACTATATACGGAGAGTATACATACAGAAATCATTGACTATATCTGTGGAAAGAAATGATGGAAAAGCTCAATATCTTCAGCCAGAACAAGGCCAGGGTCCGACTGTGGAATAGACCATCAATTGCTCATATGCAAGTTCAAGCTGAAACTGAAGAAAATCAGAGGAAGCCCATAAGAGCCAAAATATGACCTTGAGTATAACCCACCTGAATATAGAGACCATCTCAAGAATAGATTTGACTCATTGAACACTAGTGACCAAAGACCAGACGAGTTGTGGAATGACATCAGGGACATCATCCATGAAGAAAGCAAGAGGTCATTGAAAAGACAGGAAAGAAAGAAAAGACCAAGACGGATGTCAGAGGAGACTCAGAAACTTGCTCTCAAACGTCGAAAAGCTAAAGCAAAAGGAAGAATTGATGAAGTAAAAGAACTGAACAGAAAATTTCAAAGGGTGTCTCGAGAAGACAAAGTAAAGTATTACAATGACCTGTGCAAAGAGCTGGAGATGGTAAACCAAAAGGGAAGAAAACGCTGAGCGATTCTCAAACTGAAAATTCAAAATTCAAGCCTCATGTTGCAATAGTGAAGGATTCTATGGGGAAAATATTAAACTACACAGGAAGCATCAAAAGAAGATGGAAGAAATACACAGAGTCATTATACCAAAAACCGAAACCCTAGGAAAAACTCCACCCTCCACATACGTGCTTCCATGGCCCTAATGTGGCTGCAGAAAAACACATAATTATTCTGATTCATCTCACCATAAATTTATGCACACTACTTCAGGACAGCCCTTAATCCTGCCTCACAATTGTATTTCATTTACCTGGTTCATTCAGTCTGCACCCTTTCTCTTTTCTTTTCTCTTCAGTTTTAACAGCTACTTCTCATTCTTTGTTTTCATTGCTGTTAGATGTCATCAAGTCGGCTCCGGCTCACAGCGACCCTATGCACAACAGAATGAAAAACTGCCTGGTCCTGCACCATCCTTACAATCGTTGTTATGCTTGAGCTCATTGTTGCAGCCACTGTGTCAATCCACCTTGTTGAGTGTCTTCCTCTTTTCCGCTGACCCTGTACTCTGCCAAGCATGATGTCCTTCTCCAGGGACTCATCCCTCCTGGCACCATGTCCAAAGTATGCAAGACGCAGTATCTCCATCCTTTCCTCTAAGGAGCATTCTGCCCGCGCTTCATCCAAGACAGATTTGTTCATTCTTTTGGCAGTCCATGGTATATTCACTATTCTTCGCCAACACCACAATTCAAAGGCGTCAACTCTTCTTCGGTCTTCCTTATTCATTGTCCAGCTTTCACATGCATATGATGCAATGGAAAATACCATGGCTTGGGTCAGGCACACCTTAGTCTTCATGGTGACATCTTTGCTCTTCAACACTTTGCAGAGATCCTTTGCAGTAGATTTTCCCAATGCAATGCATCTTCCTGACAGCTGCTTCCATGGCTGTTGATTGTGGATCCAAGTAAAATGAAATCCTTGACAACTTCAATCTTTTCTCCGTTTATCATGATGTTGCTCAGTGGTCCATTTGTGAGGATTTTTGTTTTCTTTATGTTGAGGTGTAATCCATACTGAAGGCTGTGGTCTTTGATCTTCATTAGTAAGTGCTTCAAGTCCTCTTCACTTTCAGCAAGAAAGGTTGTGTCATCTGCATAACGCAGGTTGCTAATGAGTCTTCCTCCAATCATGATGCCCCATTCTTCTTCATATACTCTGGCTGATCAGATTATTTGTTCAGCATACAGATTAAATAGATGTGAAAGAATACAACCCTGATTCACACCTTTCCTGACTTTAAGCCAATCAGTATCCCCTTGTTCTCTCCAAACAACTGCCTCTTGATCTATGTAAAGGTTCCTCATGAGCACAAATAATTGTTGTGGAACTCCCATTCTTCACAGTGTTATCCATAGTATGTTATGATCCACACAGTCAAATGTCTTTGCATAGTCAGTAAAACACGGGTAAACATCCTTCTGGTATTCTCTGCTTTCAGTCAGGATCCATCTGACATCAGGAGTGATATCCCTGGTTCCATGTCCTCTTCTGAAACCAGCCTGAATTTCTGGCAGTTCCCTGTCGATATACTGCTGCAGCCATTTTTGAACAATCTTCAGCAAAATTTTGCTTGAGTGTGATATTAATGATATTGTTCTATAATTTCCACATTCGGTTGGATCACCTTTCTTGGGAATAGGCATAAATATGGATCTCTTCCAGTCAGTTGGCCAGGAAGCTGTCTTCCATATTTCTTGACATAGACGAGTGAGCATCTCCAGCATTGCATCTGTTTGATGAAACATTTCAATTGATATTCCATCAAATCCTGAAGCCTTGTTTTTCGTCAATGACTTCAGAGCAACTTAGACTTCTTCTTTCAGTACCATCAGTTCCTGATCATATGCCACCTCTGGAAATGGTTAAATATGGACTAATTCTTTTTGGTATAATGACTGTGTGTATTCCTTCCATCTTCTTCTGATGCTTCCTGCATCATTTAATATTTTCCCCATGGAATCCTTCACTATTGCAACTCGAGGCTTGAATTTTTTCTTCAGTTCTTTCAGTTTGTGAAATGCCAAGCAAATGACCTCATTTCCTGTTTCTTAGAAGAGCTTCCGCTAGCTCCTCTCATGTATCTTCTGATCCACAGGCGTCTACATCCCCATGTTCTGCCTTCCTTTCTTCCTGTTACTGTAGATGAGTAGACAGCCCTCCTACCTGAGACCAGTCCTATACCACTGTCCCTCCCAAGGGTATCTTGGCATTTCTCACCTCTCTTTCTCAACTATCTGTGTTTTCCACACTTTAGCATCACTTCCGTCAGCATGAAACATCGTTTTTAAAAACTGTCCTGATTTCACATCTCCCTCCAGTTATGTCCGGTTTCACTCTTCTCCTTTACCTTAAGGCTCATTGAAAGACTTCTATAGAGTCACCAAACCTGGACCATCTCTTTTCGTCCTCCCTAAATCATGCAATTTCCAGCATCCTTTCTGTCACCAAGGCCATATTTTTCAAATACTGATCCTTCCTCTTTGTTTCCAACTTTCACATTCCTGTCACCATACTGATTACGTATTCGATCAATTTCGGACTGCAGAACTTGGTAAAAATCTTCTATTCCTTCACCTTTGGCATTAGTGGTTAGTGGGTAAATTTGAATAATACTCATATTAACTGGTCTTACTTGTATATGTGTAGATGTTATTCTATCACTGTCAACATTGTATTTCAGGATAGATTTTAAATTGTTCTTCTTGATAAATGCAACACCATTCCTCTTCAAGTTATCATTCCTGGCATAATAGATCATATGATTTTCCAACTCAAAATGACCAATACCAGTCCATTTTGGCTGACTAATGTCTAGAATATTGATCTTTATGCATTCTGTTTCAATTCTGACAATTTCTCTTTTCCTAATTACAGTTAATACATTCTACATTTCCATTATTAAAGGATGTTCACCTGGTTCTTCTGACTTTGAGTCATGCCGTATCAGCACGCGAATGTCCCAAAAGCTAGACTTCATGCACAGCATTAAGGTCAACTCAACTTTAAGGAGGCAGCTCTTCCCCAGTCATCTTTTGAGTGCCTTCCAACCTGAGGGGCTCATCTTCTGGCAGTGAAACAGACATTGTTCTGCTGCTATTTATAAGGTTTTCACTGGCTAATTGTTTCAGAAGCAGACCACCAGGTCCTTCATCCTAGTCTGTCTTACTCTAGAAGCTCAACTGAAACCAGGCCTACTGTGGTGACCCACCTGGTATTTGTATATTGGTGGCATAGCTACCAGCATCACAGCAATATGCAAGACCTCACGGTAAGACAAACTGTTGGAAGTGTATTCTGCATCTAATTTCTGGATTTATTTTTTTCAGATACATAGTACCCTGCGTTTACTTTTCCATGCCTTGCATACAATGTAAAGTTTATCATTTATTTCTTTAAATAAACTCACATAGCTTCCAAATCTAAAGCGTGAGGAGAACACCTTTTGTTCTCTGTTATTTCAGTCTCTTCACATTCATATTCATATCTTAGTTATCTTATTTTCTTGGATGTCAAGGATCTCTGACTTCTTAGTGGTATCAGTCTTTGAAAACTTATTTGTGAGGTGCCCTGAGGATTTATGCTGGGTGTGCCCTCTTCTAGAGCAGCTTTCTATTGATTGGGCCTTCTTAAACTAATTTCAAGGTTGAAGAGTTCCAGACACACCTAGGCCATACATAGCTGGAGTGAAACTCCTTGGAAGGCTGACTTCCAGACAAAACTTCCCAAGGAAATTTTGCTTATTATTCCCTGTCCATTTCCACAATGACCCTAGAGCCCTTTGACCATTTTCTAGCAGCTATTTGAAGGATACACTTAGTTTCTCTGGTTCATAGGGTCTTTGAGATTAGAGCCACCATCCCTTGGCTCTAGCACAACATAGGGTCCCTCAGGACTCCCCACATTGGTAATTTCTAGGTCTGTCTTTCATTTTCCTGGATTTTACATATCTCTAGAAGTAATTCATTAGTGTATACAGTGACTTCAACTGTCCTTCAGGATAACATTGGGTTTAGAGCTCAGACATTTTCTGGCCATAAATTTTTATCAAAAATTGAACCACAATTTCTCCATTGTCATCTCTTCTTTACTCCTCACTCTCTTTTGTATATTTCGAGCATTTTATGTTATTTCACCAGGATTGCAGAAATCAGGAAACTAGCCCATCGTTTATGGGCCCTGACCCATTTCAATTTTTTTTTTCTTATTTTAAATAGAAGCTCTTAAGAGAAGCTACTGCTTGTAGTTTTAGAGCTTCTATGTTGATATGAGAGCTTCTAAGTTGCCTACTTTTTCTTTTCTAGTGATTAGATCTTAATTTACTTGGGTTACTTTCACAACCCACTGCCCACGTCCTTTGCTTCCACATTCAATGATGGCTTTGCATAGATCCTCCAGGCCCAGTCCGGCTGCTCAGGTTTTATAAAGAGGGACTTTGCAATGTGCATTGATCTTTATCAGGCAGGTGGAGGCAGCAAGATGGTATTACAAGCTCCTGTCCTCATGTTCCTGTTGCTCTGGGTCTCTGGTGAGAAATGAACACTGCCTCGATCCCTTTAAAGAAGCATCTTTGTAGAGCAGAAAAATGATTTAAGACATAGTGGGAAATGGTGGCTATTTCCAAAAATGACTCAATTATGTGTGAGAGGTATTCCACTAAAATGCCCATTCAAAATGGTATATTTTAAGATGCCTATGAACAAGTGTGTGTATACATATATGTATGGTAATTGTCCTCTCTGATTGCAGGTGCCAGTAGAGACATTGTGATAACACAGTCTCCTGTCTCCCTGACCATGTCTCCAGAAGAATGATCACCATCTGTGCACGTCCAGCCAGAGTGTTAGCAGCGTCTTGGCCTGGTATAAGCATAAACCAGGGCAGGCTTCGAAGCTGCTTTTCTCCTTTGTATCCAACTAAGCGTCTGAGATCCCTGACCTGTTTAGTGGCAGTGGGTCCATCACACTCAGCAGCTTCCAAACTGAAGACATGCAGATTGTTGCTGTTAGAAACATTATGGCTAACCTCTCACGCTGTTTAACTTCAAATAGAAGTTCCTTCCCAGGACTGGAGGCCTGTGAGTCTTCACTGCACCAGCTACTTCCTTTCTGCACAGTCCTGAACATGCACACTTCCTCTATATGCTCCAGAAGCCTCATCTCTTAGACATGGAATTTTCTTCCAGAGTGATCCTCCTATTTCGATAGGTCTACATTTTGAAATGAGATATGTAATAAACACTACAAGCCACCAAGTCCTGTCCACTTGTCCCAGTTAGAGAACATTGGTTTGATGTTACTTGTATCTCTGATTACACAGTATCTCTGGATCATCCTCATGTGTCTGACATTTTAGGTCCCAGTGGTCAGATCCTGCTCACTAGGTACCAGAATCTCTGTCTGTCTCCCAGGAGAGAAAGTCTCCATTAGCTGCAGGGCCAGTTAGACTCTCAACTATACTGACAGGAAACACTACTTGGGTTGTCATCAGCATACATCGAGCAGGGACCTACGGGCCTCCCTCACCATACTTCCTCTACAAGTGTTTTTGTGATGCTGAGCAGGTTTCAGTAGCACTTGCAGACTAATACAGACTAGAAAGAAAGGCCTGGTGACCTACTTCTGGGAAATCATCCAGGGAAAACCCTATGGATCACAACAATCAGATAATATTATGCATTGAATTCTCATGAGTCATGGACTGACAAGATGGCAACTAACAAACAGAAAGAACCATGATTTCCTTCAGTCACTAAATTAAACTTGGGTACCCAAGGGACTAATGCAAACAGGAATTGACAACTAATGAAAAAGAACATAGGAAAACTATCACATGTTTCTAGAGTGATAGGATTAATGAGTTAGAGTCTGGTCTTTAAAAGAATGTGTGCCCCTGAGAGACATGGAGAGAGGAGAAAAGGCAGGAAAATGGGAGCTTAGAGCATGAAAATGCCTTCATTGATGTTGGCCAGGAAGACTTGGCTGGAAAACAGGATCCATGGAAGGAAAACGGAAGAGAGAAATTCTACTTTCTGTGAGGGAGATTTTAAATATGAAGGGTCCAGGTTTAATATTGGGTTAGGTCCAGAGTAATGAGGGGTAATGGCACAGAAAGGAAAAAAGTCCAGGAAAACAAGGAAATAAAATGGGAATGGTCCAGAGTCAAGAAGGCACATGGAAGAGAGAACTGATCTTTCAGGGTATAAAGCACAGTGAACCCTTCCGAAATCAGTCACATGATCTATCCATATGAAACATGGAGGTTCCTGTGATATGAAAACTCCTGACAAAGCTTACAAAACATTTTTAGAGCATTTTTTTTCTTTAATTTATCATGAAAGGAGATCCAGAAGAAGCCACATCCCTTCATTTTCTCCTGGAACCTGCAAATACTCCAAGGAATTAGTCAGGAGATGCAGGTTTTGGGGCAGAGAGAGGAAGCATGCATGTTCAGGGCTGAGCAGAAAGGAAGCAGCTGGTGAAGTGAAGACTCACTGGCCTGTAGCCCTCAGGAGGAGGTTTTTGTTCAAGGCTGAAGCACTGTGGGAGGTAGCTCTTTACCCTGTTGACAATAATAAAGTGCGGCATCTTCAGCCTGGAAGTTGCTGATGGTGAGAGTGAAGTCTGTTCCAGACCCACTGCCACTGAACCGGTCAGGGACCCCAGATGCCCGGCTGGATGCATCATAGATGAGCCGCTTAGGAGCCTGTCCTGGTTTCTGCTGGTGCCATGCTAAGAAGTCCACGCTGGAAAACATGATGCTTTCAGAAAGACTCTGGCTGGCCTTGCAGTTGATGGTCACTGTTTCTCCTGGAGACGCAGCCAGGGAGGCTGGAGACTGGGTCAGTATGATGTCCCCACTGGCACCTGTAATCAGAGCGGCCAATTACCATGCATACACATATACACACACTTTTTGATACACACATTAAAATATCCCCCCAGTACAAAAACATTTAGTGATATTAGGTATCAGCACATAATTGGTTCCATTTGGAAATAACCATCATTTCCCACTATATCTTAAAATCATTTCTCAGCTCTACAAAGATTCTACTCTGCAGGGATTGAAGCACTTTTAATTTCTCACCAGAGGCCCAGAGCAACAGGGACATGAGGAACAGGGTCTGTGGCACCATCTTGCTGCCCCTGCCTGCCTGATGCAGATCAGCTCACATTGCACAGGCCCCGTTTATAATGTCTGAGCAGCCAGCCTGGGTGTGGAGGGGCCTATGCAAAGCAATCAGTGAACTGAAAGCAAATTACATGGACCACGGTTTGTGAAACTAAACAATGTACATCAAGAGCCAAAAATATCACAGAAAGTATCATTTTATCAGTAGAAACACAGTACTTAGAAGCTCTAATATCAACTTAAAATAAAACCTCTCACAGTCCAGGGGATTCCAACCATGGCAACCCTATGTGTTACACAGTAGAGCTGCTCCATAGGGTTTCCTTGCCTGTTTTCTTTACAGAAGCAGGTTGACAGGCTTTTATTCCAGGGTACCACTGGGTGTGTCCAAATTGCAAACCTTTATGTTAGTATGTTAGTAGCCCATCACAACTGCTTGAAGCACCCATGATCTAATGAATACCTTCAGTTTTAACTTAAAAACAGTCTTAAATGGGTTCAGGTTCCATAAATGAGAGACTAGTTTCCTAAAATCAACACTTACGGGAAATGATAAGAAATGCTGGGAAAAAAAAAATAACAAAATAAAGGGAAGAATATGGTAAATTTTTGCCTCAATATTTGATAAAAAATTATAGCTAGAATATGTCTGCACTCTAAAGACACTTGTAGGATACCTAAAAACACTTCAAGTACTTGATATTGGATTCCAGGGTTACGCAAGGGCCAGAGAAATGGAAGACAGGGCCAGAATTCACCCGTGTGGAAAGTGTTCAGGGACCCTATATTGAATTAGGCTGGGGAGGGCTCAGATCACAGAGGAAGTGTGAACCAAAGAGAAAGTGGAACCTATCATGTCCACAAAGGCTGGGACCTAAGAAGAGGGCTCTAGATTCATTGTGGAAATGGATAGGAAAAAACAAACAGGATTTCCTTTTAAAGTTGTGATTGAATATCAAGTCTTCAAGGGGTTTCATTCCAGGTACACGCAGCCTCGGTCTGCCTGGAGCAGCTTAATGTTTAAGGTGGGACTGAAACTCTTTTACTTTGGACATGTTATCAGGAGGGACGAGTCCCTGGAGAAGGACATCATGCATCATAAAGTAGAGTCAATGAAAAAGAGAAAGAGCCTCAAAGAAATGGATTGACACAGTGGCTGCAACATTGGGGTCAAACAGCAAAGACTGTGAGGATGGTTCAGCACCATGGAGTGTTTCGTTCTCTTGTGTATAAGGTCACTATCAGTTGGAACCGATTTGAGGGCACAGAACAACAGCAATAACATGATATGAATACAAATGTGTTGCCGCAGAAATAACAGAATAAAAGGAGTTCTGCTCATACTTCAGATTTGGACATTACACGAGTTTATTTAAAGAAATAAATGACAAAGTTGACGTTGTATGCAAGAGACAGAAAACTAAAAAGGAGACACTTCAGATCTGAGAAAGGCCAACTGAATTTCTAGAAATTAGAAATAGAGTTACCAAAATTTTAAAAGTCAATAGATGAGAGACTTGTACTTGTAGGCTAGATGGAATAACAAAGACAAGATTTACCCTCACACATGAAATAGCCGAAAAAATAATTAAAAATTATATTTAACGGTTAACTCACTCAACTCCTAGTCCACCAACAGTGAGTGGTCTCCAAAAAAAAAAAAAAAAAGCCTGGCAATCTAAACAACAACAACAACAAAAAAACAAACCCAGTGCCGTCCAGTGGATTCCAACTCATAGCGACCCTATAGGATAGACTAATCAGTCAATGAAAACCCTATGGGTTTATTTAAATAGGAGTGGGGATAAAGGACATACTTTTTAAAAATCTTGTTTCTGTTCTTGAGGGGAAAGTTTTCAGCATCTCTCTGTTAAACATGATGTTGGCCTTTTGCTTTGCATAGATGCCCTTTATTACGTTGTGCAATTCCCCTTCTATACCTATTTTATCGAGAGTTCTTATCAGGAATGGGTGTTGGACTTTGTCAAATTCCTTTTCTGCATCTATTCAGGTGATCATGTGATTCTTCTCTTTCCTTTTCTTAATGTGGAGGTTTGCATTGATTGATTTTCTAATGTGGAACCATCCTTGCATACCTGGTATGAATCCTACCTGGTTGTGGTATATTATTACTATTATTTTTTGGTATGTTGCTAAATTCTATTGGGTAGAATTTTGTTGGGAATTTTTGCATCTATATTCATGAGAAAAATCGGTCTGTAACTTTTTTTTTCTTTTTTTTTTTTGTGGTGTCTTTGCCTGGTTTTTGTGTCAGGGTTATGCTGGCTTCATAGAATGAATTGGGAAGTGTCCCCTCCTTTTCTATCTCCTGAAATATGTTGAGTAGTAATGGTGTAAGCTCTTCTCTGAATGTTCAGTAGGATTCTCCTGTGAAGCCCTCGGGGCTGGGTCTTTTTTTTGTTGTGAGTTTTTTTCTTACCTTTTCTTCCTCTTCTCTTGTTGTGGGTCTGTTCAGATTTTCAATATTATTTTAAGTTGTGTAGGTAGTGTGTTTGTAGAAATTTGTCTGTTTCCTCTAGGTTTTCAAATTTGTTGGAGTATACTTTTTCATAATATTTTTATGATTCTTTTTATTTCAGTTGGGTCTGTTGTAATGACTTTCCTTTCTTTTCCTATTTGGATTATTTGCATCCTCTTGTGTTTTTCTTTTGTCAGTATCATCAGTGGTTTGTCACTTTTCTTGACCCTTTCAAAGAACCAATTCTTGGTTTTGTTGATTCTTTCTATTGTTTTTCTATCCTGTTTCATTTATTTCTTCTCTGATTATTATTTCCTTTCTTCTGGTGGCTGGGGGCTTCTTTTGCTGTTCTCTATTTGTTCAGGTTGTGTAGCTAATGTTCTGATTTTGTCACTTTCTTCTTTTTTGATGTGTGCATCTATTGCTATAAATGGACCTCTGAGCACTTCCTTTGTTGTGTCCCCAAGGTTTTTTTTTTTTTTTTTTTTTGATGTGTTTTCATTCTCATCTGATTCAAGGAATTTTTTTATTCCATCTCTGATTTCTTCATTGTCCATTTAATTGATTTTTCCCTTGTTAATTTCTACTTTTATGACTTTGTGGTCAGAGGAGACACTTTGTATTTCTCATTGTCTTGTATTTTGTTGAGTGTTGCTCTGTGGCCTAATTTATGGTCTATCCTAGAGATTATTCCGTGTGCATTGGAAAAGAATGTGCACTTTCCAGCTGTTGGGTGGAGTGTTCTATATATGTCTCTGAGGTCGAGTTGGCTGACTGTGCCCATTAGCTCTTCCATAGCTTTGCTGAGTTTCTTTCTAGATGTTCTGTCCTTTACCAAGGGTGTTGCGTTGAAGTCTCCTACTATTATTGTGGAACTGTCAGTTTCTCTTTTCAGTGCTGTTTGAGTTTGTTGTATGTATTTTGGAGCCCTGTCATTGAGTGCATAGATGTTTTTTATGCTTAAGTCTTCATGATGGATTGGCTCTTTAGTTATTATATAGTACCCTTTTTTGTCTTTTACGGTGGGTTTTGTATTAAAGTCTACCTTATCTGAAATTAGTATTGCCATTTCTGCTCTTTTTCGGTAGTTATTTGCTTAATATATTTTTTTCCATCCTCTGATTTTTAATAAATTTGCTTCTTTGTTTCTAAGGTGTTTCTGTTGTAGACAGCATAGTGATGGATCCTGTTTTTTTTTTTTTTTTCTTATCCATTCTGTCACTCTACCTCTCTTTATGGGTGCATTTAGGCCACTTACATTCGGTGTAATTATTGACAGGTGTGAGTTTATTGCTGTATTTTGTATTGAATTTTTTTTTTTTTATTGTTGTGAACATTTTCATTGTTCCTCTTACTTTCCTCTGCTGAGTTCCTTTTGTTTGTGGATTTCTTTTTCTTTTCTTTTGTTTCTGTAGATTTTGTTTTTATTGAGACTTTTTGTCCTTTTTTTGTTCCTTCCATGAGATGTATTGTTTTAGATTTTATATATAGATCTTTGATCCATTTTGAGCCCTTTTTTTGTGCAGGGACTGAGGTATGGGTCTTGTTTCATTTCTGTGCAGATGGATATCCTGTTATGCCAGCACCATTTGTTCAAAAGACTGTCTTTTCCCCATTTAACTGTTTTGGGGCCTTTGTCAGATATCAACTGCTCATATGTGGATGGATTTAGGTCTGGATTCTCAATTCTGTTCCACTGGTCTATGTATCTGTTGTTGTACAAGTACCAGCCTATTCTGACTACTGTGGCAGTACAGTAGGTTCTAAAATCCGGTAGGGTGAGGCCTCCCACTTTGTTCTTATTTTCTAGTAAAGCTTTATTTATCCAGGATCTCTTTCCCTTCCGTAGGAAGTTGGTGATTTTTTTCTCCATTTCATTAAAGAATGTCATTGGGGATTAGGGCAGGGCCAAGATGGCGGACTAGGTGGACGCTACTGCGGATCCCTCTTGCAACAAGGACTCCGAAAAACAAGTGAATCAATCACATACATAACAATCTACGAACTCTGAACAACAAGCACAGACTTAGAGATGGAAAATGAACAAATACAGGCAGACAGCGACCGTTTTCAGAACTAGGAGCCAGCGTACCAGGCAGGTGACCTTCGGAGCCTGATCTGCGGCAGAGCTCAGGGGGGCAGACGGCACAGACAAGGGGCCCAGCCCTACCCCCCCGAACCCATCCCGGGAGAGAGTCTAGCTGATTGGCGCAGGTGGTATAGTGGCACAGCCGTAGGGAGAAGCACCCGGGAGGCAGTGACTGATCTTGGAGCGGGGAGAGCAGCGTCCCAGCCGGGGAGCCATCCGGCTGGGAGTTTGGCGGGAAGCGGGCGGGCCGCGAACGGGGGGGGTCAGCTATATTTCCCTAAAGCGAACCTGGGGCGGGGCCCACACATTCGTGCGGGGGGACGCCCACCCAGTTTGGGCATCTAGCGTGGCGCACTGGAGGGAGAAGTCCCCGGGAGGAAGTGACAGGCCTTGGAGCGGGGAGAGCAGCGTCCCAGCCGGGGAGCCGTCCCGCTGGGATTTTGGCGAAAGTGGGCGGGGCGTGAGCGTGGGGCCCAATTATATTCCCCTGAATTGACCTAGGGGGCGGGCCCAACTGGTCGTGCGGGTGACGCCCACCCAGTTCGAGAGAGCGGTGCAGCGCACCGGAGGGAGAAGTCCCTGGGAGGAAGTGACTGGTCTCGGAGTGGGGAGAGTAGCGTCCCAACCAGGGAGCCGTCCCGACCGGATTTTGGCGGATGGGGTCAGAGTGTGAACGCGGTGATCAGCTCTATATTCTGTGGTGCTACACTCCTAGCTCTCTGATCCTTCCCCCACCCTCCCCAGGCGGCTCCATTAACATCCGAATACCTGGAGCCAGAGGGAGAATTCAGATAGGGATTTGACTGCATTTTTTTTTAGCTGATTACCTGGAAAATCTAGTTTCCAGTGATGGCTCAGAGACAGCAGTCCATATCAAACCACATAAAAAAACAGACCATGACAGCTTCTCCAATCCCCCAAACAAAAGAATCAAAATCTTTCCCAAATGAAGATACTATCCTGGAATTATCAGATACAGAATATAAAAAACTAATTTACAGAATACTTAAAGATATCACAAATGAAATTAGGATAAATGCAGAAAAAGTCAAGGAACACACTGATAAAACTCAAAAAAGATTATTCAAGAACATAGTGGAAAAATTAATAAGTTGCAAGAATCCATAGAGAGACAGCATGTAGAAATCCAAAAGATTAACAATAAAATTACAGAATTTGAAAACACAATAGAAAGTCAGAGGAGCAGACTCGAGCAATTAGAATGTAGACTGGGTCTTCTGGAGGACCAGGGAATCAACACCAACATAGCTGAAAAAAATCAGATAAGAGAATTTAAAAAAATGAAGAAACACTAAGAATCATGTGGGACTCTAGCAAGAAGGATAACTTCCGAGTGATTGGAGACCCAGAACAGGGAGGGGGGACAGAAAACGCAGAGAAAATAGTTGAAGAACTCCTGACACAAAACTTCCCTGACATCATGAAAGACGAAAGGATATATATCCAAGATGCTCATCGAACCCCATTTAAGATTGATCCAAAAAGAAAAACACCAAGACATATTATCATCAAACTTGCCAAAACCAAAGACAAACAGAAAATTTTAAAAGCAGCCAGGGAGAAAAGAAAGGTTTCCTTCAAGGGAGAATCAATAAGAATAAGTTCAGACTACTCAGCAGAAACCATGCAGGCAAGAAGGGAATGGGACGACATATACAGAGCACTGAAGGAGAAAAACTGCCAACCAAGGATCATATATCCAGCAAAACTCTCTCTGAAATATGAAGGAGAAATTAAGATATTTACAGATAAACACAAGTTTAGAGAATTTGCAAAAACTAAACCAAGACCGCAAGAAATGCTAAAGGAGATTGTTTGGCCGGATGACCAATAATATCAGGTACCAGCACAATACAAGGTCACAAAACAGAACACCCTGATATCAACGCAACTCAAATAGGGAAAGCACAAAAACAACCAAATTAAGACTAATTCTAAAAAATAAATAAATAAACAAAATAATAAACATAACAGGAAATCATGGAAATCAATAGATAAACGATCACAATAATCAAAAAGAGGGACTAAATATAGGAGGCATTGAACTGCCAGATGGAGAGTGATACAAGGCGATATAGAAGGATACAAGTTAGGTTTTTACCTAGAAAAATAGGGGTAAATAATAAGGTAACCACAAAAAGGAATATCAATTCCATAACTCAAGAAAACAGCCAAGAAAAATGTAACGACTCAACAAACATAAAGTTAAACATTATGAAAATGAGGATCTCACAAGCTACTAAGAAAAACGTCTCAGCACAAAAAAGCATGTGGAAAAATGAAAAGGCCAACAACACACATGAAAAGGCATCAAAATGACAGCACTAAAAACTTATTTATCTGTAATTACCCTGAATGTAAATGGACTAAATGCACCAATAAAGAGACAGAGAGTCACGGACTGGATAAAGAAACACAATCCATCTATATGCTGCCTACAAGAGACACACCTTAGACTTAGAGACACAAACAAACTAAACTCAAAGGATGGAAAAAATATATCAAGCAAACAATAAGCAAAAAAGAAGAGGAGTAGCAATATTAATTTCTGACAAAATAGACTTTAGACTTAAATCCGGCACAAAGGATAAAGAAGGACACTATATAATGATAAAAGGGACAATTGATCAGGAAGACATAACCATATTAAATATTTACGCACCCAGTGACAGGGCTGCAAGATACATAAATCAAATTTTAACAGAATTGAAAAGTGAGATAGACACCTCCACATTTATAGTAGGAGACTTCAACACACCACTTTCGGAGAAGGACAGGACATCCAGTAAGAAGCTCAATAGAGACACGGAAGACCTACTTACAACAATCAACCAACTTGACCTCATAGACTTATACAGAACTCTCCACCCAACTGCTGCAAAGTATACTTTTTTTTCTAGTGCACATGGAACATTCTCTAGAATAGACCACATATTAGGTCATAAAACAAATCTTTGCAAAATCCAAAACATCGAAATATTACAAAGCACCTTCTCAGACCACAAGGCAATGAAGCTAGAAATCAATAACAGAAAAACTAGGGAAAAGAAATCAAATACTTGGAAACTGAACAATACCCTCCTGAAAAAAGACTGGGTTATAGAAGACATCAAGGAGGGAATAAGGAAATTCTTAGAAAGCAACGAGAATGAAAATACTTCCTATCAAAACCTCTGGGACACAGCAAAAGCAGTGCTCAGAGGCCAATTTATATCGATAAATGCACACATACAAAAAGAAGAAAGAGCCAAAATCAGAGAACTGTCCCGACAACTTGAACAAACAGAAAGTGAGCAACAAAAGAACCCATCAGGCAGCAGAAGAAAACAAATAATAAAAATTAGAGCTGAACTAAATGAATTAGAGAACAGAAAAACAATTGAAAGAATTAACAAAGCCAAAAGCTGGTTCTTTGAAAAAATTAACAAAATTGATAAACCATTGGCTAGACTGACTAAAGAAAAACAGGAAAGGAAACAAATAACCCAAATAAGAAACGAGAAGGACCACATCACAACAGAGCCAAATGAAATTAAAAGAATCATTTCAGATTACTACGAAAAATTGTACTCTAACAAATTTGAAAACCTAGAAGAAATGGATAAATTCTTGGAAAAATACTACCTACCTAAACTAACACATTCAGAAGTAGAACAACTAAATAGACCCATAACAAAAAAAGAGATTGAAACGGTAATCAAAAAACTTCCAGCAAAAAAAAGTCCTGGCCCAGACGGCTTCACTGCAGAGTTCTACCAAACCTTCAGAGAAGACTTAACACCACTACTATTGAAGGTATTTCAAAGCATAGAAAAAGATGGAATACTACCCAACTCATTCTATGAAGCTACCATCTCCCTGATACCAAAATCAGGTAAAGACACTACAAAAAAAGAAAATTTTAGACCTATATCCCTCATGAACATAGATGCTAAAATCCTCAACAAAATTCTAGCCAATAGAATCCAACAACACATAAACAAAATAATTCACCCTGATCAAGTGGGATTTATACCAGGTACGCAAGGCTGGTTTAATATCAGAAAAACCATTAATGTAATCCATCACATAAATAAAACAAAAGATAAAAACCACATGATCTTATCAATAGATGCAGAAAAGGCATTTGACAAAGTTCAACACCCATTTATGATAAAAACTCTTACCAAAATGGGAATTGAAGGAAAATTCCTCAACATAATAAAGGGCATCTATGCAAAGCCAACAGCCAATATCACTCTAAATGGAGAGAACCTGAAGGCATTTCCCTTGAGAACGGGAACCAGACAAGGATGCCCTTTATCACCGCTCTTATTCAACATCGTACTTGAAGTCATAGCCTGGGCAATTAGGCTAGACAAAGAAATAAAGCCTATCCAGATTGGTAAGGAGGAAGTAAAGCTATCACTATTTGCAGATGACATGATCGTATAAATGGAAAACCCTAAAGAATCCTCCAGAAAACCACTGAAACTAATAGAAGAGTTTGGCAGAGTCTCAGGTTATAAAATAAACATACAAAAATCACTTGGATTCCTCTACATCAACAAAAAGAACACCGAAGAGGAAATAACCAAATCAATACCATTCACAGTAGCCCCCAAGAAGATAAAATACTTAGGAATAAATCTTACCAAGGATGTAAAAGACCTATACAAAGAAAACCATGCAACTCTGCTACAAGAAATTCAAAAGGACATGCTTAAGTGGAAAAACATACCCTGCTCATGGATAGGAAGACTTAACATAGTAAAAATGTCTATTCTACCAAAAGCCATCTATACATATAACGCACTTCCAATCCAAATACCAATGTCATATTTTAAGGGGATAGAGAAACAAATCACCAATTTCATATGGAAGGGAAAGAACCCCTGGATAAGCAAAGCATTACTGAAAAAGAAGAAGAAAGTGGGAGGCCTCACTCTACCTGATTTCAGAACCTATTATACAACTACAGTAGTCAAAACAGCCTGGTACTGGTACAACAACAGGCACATAGACAAATGGAACAGAATTGAGAACCCAGATATAAATCCATCCATGTATGAGCAGCTGATATTTGACAAAGGACCAGTGTCAGTCAATTGGAGAAATGATAGTCTTTTTAACAAATGGTGCTGGCATAACTGGATATCCATTTGCAAAAGAATGAAACAGGACCCATACCTCACACCATGCACAAAAACTAACTCCAAGTGGATCAAAGACCTAAACATAAAGACTAAAACGATAAAAATCATGGAAGAAAAAATAGGATCTACCCTAGGAGCCCTAATACAGGGCATAAACAGAATAGAAAACATTACCAAAAATGATGAAGAGAAACCCGATAACTGGGAGCTCCTAAAAATCAAACACCTATGCTCATCTAAAGACTTCACCAAAAGAGTAAAAAGACCACCTACAGACTGGGAAAGAATTTTCAGCTATGACATCTCCGACCAGCGCCTGATCTCTAAAATCTACATGATTCTGTCAAAACTCAACCACAAAAAGACAAACAACCCAATCAAGAAGTGGGCAAAGGATATGAACACACATTTCACTAAAGAAGATATTCAGGCAGCCAACAGATACATGAGAAAATGCTCCCGATCATTAGCCATTAGAGAAATGCAAATTAAAACTACAATGAGATTCCATCTCACACCAACTAGACTGGCATTAATCCAAAAAACACAAAATAATAAATGTTGGAGAGGCTGAGGAGAGATCGGAACTCTCACACACTGCTGGTGGGATTGTAAAATGGTACAACCACTTTGGAAATCCATCTGGCGTTTTCTTAAACAGTTAGAAATAGAACTACCATACAACCCAGAAATCCCACTCCTCGGAATATACCCTAGAGATACAAGAGCCTTCACACAAACAGATATATGCACACCCATGTTTATTGCAGCTCTGTTTACAATAGCAAAAAGCTGGAAGCAACCAAGGTGTCCGTCAACGGATGAATGGGTAAATAAATTGTGGTATATTCACACAATGGAATACTACGCATCGATAAAGAACAGTGACGAATCTCTGAAACATTTCATAACATGGAGGAATCTGGAAGGCATTATGCTGAGCAAAATGAGTCAGTTGCAAAAGGACAAATATTGTATAAGACCACTATTATAAGATCTCGAGAAATAGAAAAAACGGAGAACACATACTTTTGTGATTACAAAGGGGGGAGGGAGGGAGGGAGGGAGAGGGCTTTTTATTGATCAATCTGTAGATAAGAACTGCTTTGGGTGAAGGGAAAGACAACACTCAATACAAGGAAGGTCAGCCTAATTGGACTGGACTAAAAGCAAAGAGGTTTCCGGGATAAAATGAAAGCTTCAAAGGTCAGCGGAGCAGGGGCTGGGGTCTGGGGAACTTGGTTTGAGGGGACTTCTAAGTCAATGGGCAAAATAATTCTATTATGAAAACATTCTGCATCCCACTTTGAATTGTGGTGCCGGGGGTCCTAAATCCCAACAAGCGGCCATCTAAGATACATCAATTGGTCTCAACCCACCTGGAGCAAAGGCAAAGGAAGAACACCAAGGTCACACGACAACTAAGAACCCAAGAGACAGAAAGGGCCACATGAACCAGAGACCTACATTATCCTGAGACCAGAAGAACTAGTTGGTGCCCGGCCACAATCGATGTCTGCCCTGTCAGGGAGCACAACAGACAACTCCTGAGGGAACAGGAGACCAATGGGATACAGACCCCAAATTCTCATGAAAAGACCACACCTAATGGTATGACTGCGACTAGAGGAATCCCAGAAACAATGCTCCCCAGAACTTCTGATGGCACAGGACAGGAACCATCCCCGAAGACAAATCATCAGGCATGAAAAGGACTGGTCAGTGGGGGGGAGAGAGATGCTGATGAAGAGTGAGCTAATTAAATCAGGTGGACACTGGAGAGTGTGTTGGCAACTCTTGACTGGAGGGGGGATGGGAAGATAGAGAGAGAGGGAAGATGGCAAAATTGACACGAAATGAGAGACTGAAAGAGCTGACTCAATAGGGGGAGAGCAAGTGGGAGAAGGGAGTAAGATGTATGTAAACCTACATGTGACAGACTGATTGGAATGGTAAATGTTCACTTGAAGCTTAATAAAAATTAATTAAAAAAAAAAAAAAAGAATGTCATTGGAATTTGGATCAGAATTGCCTTAAATGTATAGACCGCTTTTGGTAGAATAGTTATTTTTATAATGTTAAGTCTTCCTATCCATGCGCAAGGTATGTTTTCCACTTATGTAGGTCACTTTCGGTTTCTTGCAGAAGAGTATTGTAGTTTTCTTTGTATACGTCTTTTACATCTCTGGTAAGATTTGTTCCTAAGTATTTTATCTTCCTGGGAGCTACTGTAAATGGCACTGATTTGGTGATTTCCTCTTCGATGTTCTTTTTGTTGGTGTAGAGGAATCCAATTGATTTTTGTATGTTAAGATACACTGCTGAACTCTTCTATTAGTTTCAGTAGTTTTCTTGAGGATTCCTTACGTTTTTCTGTGTATAAGATCATGTCGTCTGCAAACAGAGATCATTTTACTTCTTCCTTGCCAACCTGTATGCCCTTTATTTCTTTGTCTAGCCTAATTGCTCTGGCTAGGACCTCCAACACAATGTTGAATAAGAGCAGTGATAAAGGGCATCCTTGTCTGGTTCCCGATCTCAGTGGGAATGCTTTCAGGATCTCTCCATTTAGGGTGATCTTGGCTGCTAAAAAAAAAATTGTATAAATACCCTTTATTATGTTGAGGAATTTTCCTTTTATTCCTATTTTACTGAGACTTTTTCTCATGAATGAGTGTTGAACTTTGTCAAATGCCTTTTCTGCATCAATTGATAAAAAAATGTGATTCTTGTCTTTTGTTTTATTTATGTGATGGAGTACATTAATTGTTTTTCTAAATGTTGAACCATCCCTGCATATGTGGTAGGAATCCCACTTGGTCATGGTGAATTTTTTTGGATATGTTGTTGAATTCCATTGGTTAGAATTTTCTTGAGCATTTTTGCAATTCAGTTCATAAGAGATATAGGTCTATAATTTCCTTTTTTTTTTTTTTCTTTGGTGTCTATTTTATACCTTATTTTGGTATCAGGAGTATGATGGCTTCATAGTATGAGTTTGGTAGTATTCCATCTTTTCCTATGCTCTGACATACCTTTAGTAACAGCGGTGTTAACTCTTCTCTGAAAGTTTGCTCGAACTCTGCAGTAAAGCCATCCAGGCCAGGGCTTTTTTTTTTGTAGGGAGTTTTTTGATTTCCTTTTCAATCTCTTCTTTTGTTATGGGTCTATTTAGTTGTTCTACCTCTGTTTGTGTTAGTTTAGGTAGGTAGTGTGTCTCTAGGAATTCATCCATTTCTTCCAGGTTTTCAAATTTGTTAGAGCGCAATTTGTCACAGTACTCTGATATGATTCTTTTAATTTCAGTTGTGTCTGTTGTAATATCACCCATCTCATTTCTTATTTGGGTTATTTGCTTCCTCTCTTGTTTTTCTTTTTTCACTTTGTCCAGGGGTTTATCAATTTTGTTGATTTTTTCAAAGAACTAGCTTTTGATCTTGTTAATTCTTTCAGTTGTTTTTGTTTTCTATTTCATTTAGTTCTGCTCTAATTTTTATTATTTGTTTTCTTCTGGTGCCTGACAATTTCTTTTGTTGTTCTCTTTCTATTTGTACAAGTTGTAGGGAGAATTCTTTGATTTTGGCCCATTCTTCTTTTTGTGTGTGTGCATGTATTGATATAAGTTGGCCTCTGAGCACTGCTTTTACTGTGTCTCAAAGGTTCTGATAGGGAGCGTTTTCATTCTCTTTGGATTCTGTGAATTTCTTTGTTCCATCCTTAATGTCTTCTATAATCCAGGCTTTTGTGAGCTGGGTATTGTTCCATTTCCAAGTGTTTGATTTCTGTTACTGATTTCCACTTTTATGGCCTTATGGTCAGAGAAGGTGCTTTGTAATATTTGAATGCTTTGAATTCTCTTAAGGCTTGCTTTATGGCCTAATATGTGGTCTATTCTAGAGAATGTTCCATGTGCACTACAAAAGAAAGTATGCTTGGTTGTTGTTGGGTGGAGTGTTCTGTATATGTCTATGAGGTCAGTTTGGTTCATTGTGGCATTTCGATCTTCTGTGTCTTTATTGAGCTTCTTTCTGGATGTCCTGTCCTTCACCAAAAGTGGTGTGTTGAAGTCTCCTACTATTATTGTGGAGCTGTCTATCTCACTTTTCAATGCTGAGTTTGTTTTATATATCTTGCAGCCCTGTCATTGGGTGCATAAATATTTAATAGTAATATCTTCTTGGTATATTGTCCCTTTAATCATTATATAGTGTCCTTCCTTATCCTTTGTGATGGATTTAACTTTAAAGTCTATCTCGTCAGAAGGTAATATTGCTACTCCTGCTCTTTTTTGACTGTTGTTGTTTGCTTGATATATATTTTCTGTCCTTTGAGTTTTAGTTTGTTTGTGTCTCTAAGTCTAAGGTGTGTCTCTTGTAGGCAGTATATACACAGGTCTTGTTTTTTAATCCATTCTGCCACCCTCTGTCTCTTTATTGGTACACTTAGTCCATTTTTATTCAGGGTAATTATGGATAGGTAGGAATTTAGTGCTCTCATTTTGGTGTCTTTTTTTATGTGTTGTTGACAGTTTCTTTTTCCCACTTAATTGTATTTGCCCAGTAGATTAAATTTACATATTGTCCTTTCCTGACGTTCTTTGGTTTTGATTTTGTTTCTGCTCAGTATTTTTTTCTTGTATTTTATTTTGATGAGTAGGAGAGTTGTCTCCTTTGTGGTTGCCTTATTATTTACCCCTATTTTTCTAAATTTAAACCTAACTTTTATTTCTTTGTGTTGCCGTATCTTCCTCTCCGTATGGAAGATCTATGACTACATTTCTTAGTCCCTCTTTATTGTTTTAATGTTTTCTCCTTTTACATGATAACATCATTGTTACCCTGTTTTTAGCTTTTTTTTTTTTTTTTTTAAATCTTCCTTTGCTTTTTTTGATTTCCCTGTCTGGGTTGACTTCTGATTGCTCTGCTCAGTGTTGTAGTCTTGGGTTGATGCCTCATATTATTGATTTTCTAACCAAAGAACTCCTTTTCATATTTTGAGTAGTTTTGGTTTGGTTTTTATGAATTTAAACTTCAGTTTATCTGGAAATGTCCTAATTTCACCTTCATATTTGAGAGACAGTTTTGCTGGATATATGATTCTTAGCTGGAAATTTTTTTCCTTCAATTTTTTAAATAAGTCTTCCCATTGCCCTCTTGCCTGCGAAGTTTCTGCCGAGTAGACCGAGCTCATTCTTATTGACTCTCCAAAGTAGGTGAGTTTTCATTTATCCCTAGGAGCTCTAACAATTCTCTCTTTGGTTTTGGCAAATTTGATTATAATATGTCTTCGTGACTTTCTTTTAACATCTCCCTTATGTGGAGTTTGATGAGCATATTGCATAGATATCTTCTCATCTTTCACGATATCCAGGAAGTTTTCTGCCAACAAATCTTCAACAATTCTCTCTGAATTTTCTGTTATCCCTTCCTGTTCTGGTACTCCAGACACTCGGAGTTTATTTCTCTTGATAGAGTCCCACATGATTCTTAAGGTTTCTTCATTTTTTTTTTAATTCTTTTATCTGATTTTTCTTCAAATATGTTAGTGCCAAGTGATTTATCTTCAAGTTCAGAAATTCTGGCTTCTACTTGCCCAGTTCTGCTCCTCTGACTCTCTGCAGAGTTATCTTCTTCTGTAATTTTATTGTTAATCTTCTGAATTTCTGATTGCTGTCTGTGTATGGATTTTTACAGCTTATTAAATTTTTCTTTATGTTCCTGAACAATCTTTCCAATTTCTTCCATTGCTTTATCTGTGTGTTCCTTGGCTTCTTCTGTGTATTGCCTCATTTCCTTCCTGATGTTTTGAAGGGTTCTGTATATAAATCTTTTGTATTCTGACTCTGGTAATTCCAGGAATGCACTTTCATCTAGAAGATCCCTGGATTCTTTGTTTTGAGAGCTTGTTGAAGTGATTATGATCTGTTTCTTTATGTGACTTGATATTGACTGTCGTCTCTGAGCCATTTATAAGTTCTTGTATTAGTTTATGCTTGCTAACTGTGACATAGCTTCTTGCTTTGTTTTGTTTTGATATACACAAATGGGTTGCTTGAGTGAGCTAGCTTGATTATTTTTGCCTTTGGAGCTCTGACATCCTGTCCCCAGATGGCTAGAGGTGTTATGAGGTATATCAGTCTAGGAGTCTATTCACTTTTCTTGTATGAATTCAACTCAGGTGTCCCAGTAGCCAATCATCAAATGTGTGGTACATGCTCTGTCCCACAGTCTTAGAGGGGCAGGCATGATTGGTGTATGTACTGGTATCTGATTGCAGCAGGGGTCACTCTCTGATCAAGGCAGGGGGCTGACAACTGACCCTGAGTGTCTCTGAGGAAAGCGCATCCCTCTTCCCTAGAGTGTGCTGGTGGGCGGGTTCTGCAGACCGACCATGGGCACCCAACATTTTTGGTTGTAAGGACTGGGAGGTACCAGTTATCCTTGGACCCCTGTTGCGGGTGGCTGGGTGACCTGAATGGAGCTACCAGCCCTTAGGTCCCTGAAGTGAGTAGGTGAGGACCTTGTTTTAGAGGAAAGGTGATGTCAAACATCAAATACCCACCTCTCCTCCGCACCGTGGAAATTGTTGAAGTCTTTCAGCAAGCGCCTATTCTCCCAAAATAGGCCCACACTGGTCTACACAGAAGGGAAATGTGCTCAAAGTTCATAAACCATTTATGCCTGGACAGCAGCCGCTTCTGTCCTGAGCTCCTCCAGTTAGTGGAGCTGGCAAATAATTTTTTCCCCCAATTGAAAATTTGTTCCTTCTCCAAGGCTGGGAGGATGGCTCTAGGTGATCAACAGGGAATTCGGCTGCTAAAGTCAGCTTGGGGTTGTGGGGGCACAGTGAAATATATGCCCCTACTTAGCTTTGCTGAGAGTGCCATACTTCTCAGGTTCCAGAGGTGTGAGTAGGCTGTGTGTCTGGCTGCTTCTCCCTGAGGAAAGTGTGGCCAAACACTAGTATCACCCCTCCGCCGCCACTCCGGGAGTGGTGCCTGAGGTCTCCCCGTGATTCACATCTGATACCTCCTCTCCACTTCTGAACTGTCTCTTCCTCCCCCTGCCCCTCAGTTCATTTTCTAAGCTTGCCTTGAAGCTCAGAGCTCCGAGCTTGTGACAAATATACTCACTTCACTTGTTTTTTCAGGTCTTTGTGGTAAAGAGGGCTCTCAGGAAGCATTTGTCTATTCCGCCATCTTGGCTCCCGCCTAGTTAACTTTTGCTTACCCCAGTGATTTTGTGATTTGTGGTTTGTTTCCTCCCTTCCCTCTCCCATTCTCCATGGTTCTATGAAGTTTAAAATTAACCTGTGTTCCTCTTGAACAAGCAGAACAACAATCAATAAGATCTGGGATAAGACAACCAGACAAGGAGGGCCCATCTTGAGACTGAAACCACTATGGCCTCAGAGGACCTCTATGAAAACCCACAGAACATCAACATATCTGAAATGTGGTCAACATGCTCTCTCAAAGGGGAACTGCCATTCTCCAGATTCTTCAAGCCTAGCCCCAACCCTATAAAACCATCTGGCCAGTCTCCAGCAGACACACAGTCTTTGGAGGAACACTATCCCCTCTTTCTCTTTTATACCCATTTACAATAAAGGCCTCTTGCTGCTTACCTCACCCCTGTCTCAGTACTGGCTTTGCGACAGGGGGCTCGAATCTGTATTTTGTGGTAACAATGTGACTTCTTACCAGAGCAGATGTAGAGGAAGTGTCCCACTTACGAGGCACTGTTACAGAGACTGCTGTGTTTTATTTGTTTGTTTTGGCCACACAAAAAAGTTGGCATGAAGTAGTCAGAAAATTGACAGATGGACCACCTCTTGCTCCAAAATGAGCAGGCCTTCTGGTCTTGCTGCTCACTTCCTTTAAATCTGCTCTCAGCCCTCACTCTGGGCTTCACTCCATGGTCATTTGCATTCCCATCTGATCTTCTCTAGCCTGACCTGAACCCTGACTCCCAAATGCCTTTACTGCTGCCCCGGAACAGCAGCTCCTCTCTAGGCCAAGGCTAGAGCCCCTATTTCCTGAGCATTCCTGTCCCTGCTTCTCTGCTGAAGTTTATGCCAGAGAAAATATCTCAGGAATGGGAAAACACTAGATCCATGCTTGCCCTTGTGTAAAAGCAAAGCAAGTATTATTTTACCAAAACCATTTTAACAGAAGGATTACTAGTACAAAACTCTAAAGAGAAAAAAAGTTTCTGTAATCATAAGAAAAAATTAAAAATATGGTATTTGCTCTTTCTTGTATTTGTATGAATCAGAATTTTACTATTATCAGAAAAGAAGTTTTCAATAAATCTATTTTTGCTGTCTCTGCACCCTTCACATTTCCATATCCCCACTTGCTGTTGTTAGCTGACATTGAGTCGATTTTCACTTCATACCCATTGCAAATGCCAGTATTCTCCTGTATAAAAATTCCCTCCCCGGAACCAAGAACACCATGGTCCCTATCTTATTTCATCATATTCCTCTTGTAAAACCTAAACTTTGGGAAAAACTCCACCCACCACATACCTGCCTCCATGTCCCTAAAGTGGCTGGAGAAAAACACATAATTATTCTCATTCATCTCACCATAAATTTATGCACACTACCTCAGGACTGCCTTTAATCCTGCCTCACGGTTGTACTTTATTTACCTGGTTCATCCACCATTTCTCTTTTCTTTTCTCTTCAAGTCGTAACGCCTACTTCTCATCCTAACTTTCAGCAAATGATCTCATTTCCTGTTTCCAGGAAGAGCTTCTACTAGCTCCCTTCATGCACCTTCAGATCCACGGGTATTTACATCCCCATGTTCTGCCTTCCTTCCTCCCTATTACCGTAGATGAGCACACAGCCTTCTTACCTGAGGCCAGTGCCTCTGCTCCTACACCACTGTTCCCCCCAAGGGCATTCTTGGCATTTCTCACCCTTCTTTTTTGAACTATCCATGTTCCCCTCACTTTAGCATTGTTTCTGTCATCATGAGACATCATTTTTAAACTCTCTTGGCTTCACGTCTGCCTCCAATTTGGTCCTGTTTCTCTCTTCTCCTTTACATTAAAGCTCATTGAAAGACTTGTACGTAGTCACAAATCCTAGACCGTCTCTTTTCATATACCCTAAATCATGCACTTTCCAGCATCGGTTCTATTGCCAAGGACATATTTTCCAAACTCTGATTCTTCTTTTTTCCAGCTTTCTCATTCCAATCACCAGTAATTATCAGGGCATCCTGATTGCGTTTCTGATCAGTTTCAGACTGCAGAACTTGGTGAAAATCGAATTCTTCATCTTTAGCCTTAGTGGCTGGTGGGTAAATTTGAAAAATTGTCATATTATCTGGTCTTACTTGTAGGCCTGTAGATGTTATTCTATCACTGACAGCGTTGTACTTCAGGACAGATCTCGAAATATCTTTTTTGATGATGAATGCAGTGCCATTTCTCTTCAAGTTATCATTCTCGGCATAGTAGACAATATTTGTCTACTGGCAGCACAGCAACCAGGATCACAGCAACATGTGAGCCCCCTAAGTATGACAAACCGATAGACGTGTATTCTGAATCTAATTTTTGGAATTTGTTTTTCAGATCTGTTGCACCCTGCTTTTATTTTTCTGTGTCTTGTACGCAATGTAAATTTTATCATTTATTTCTTTAAATTAAGTCACACAGCTCCCAAATCTAAAGTGTGAGGAGATCACTTTTTTTTTCTCTGTTATTTCAGTTGCATCACATTCGTATTCATATCCTAGTTGTTTTCTTGGAAGTCAAGAATCTCTGATGTCTTGGTGGTATCAGTCTTCCAAAAATGATTGATGAGGATTCCTGAGGATTTATGATGGGTGTGCCCTCTTCTAGAGCAGCTCCCTATTGATTGGGCTTTCTTAAAAACTAATTTCAAGGTTAGATAGTTCCAGACACACCTAGGCCATACACACCCAGAGTGAAACTCCTTGGAAGGTTGAATTTCAGACACATCTTCCCAAGGAAATCTTGCTTATTTTTTTCTGCCCATTTCCACAATGAACCTCGAGCCTTTTGATAATTTTCTAGCAGCTGTGAGAAGAATAGGTTCAGTTTCTCTAGTTAGAAACTGACTTTGAGATTACAGTCCCACTCCCTTGGTTTAAGCACAACGTAGAGACCCTCAGAACTCCCACAAAGGTAATTTCTGGCTTGTCTTCCATTTTCCTGGGTTTTATATACCCCTAGTATTAAAACTTTAGTGTATGGAGTGATTTTAAACTGTCCTTCAGGATAAAAGTAGCTTTAGAGCTCAGACATTTTCTGGCCATAAATTTTTATCAAAAAATGAACCAAAAGATTTCCATTGTAATCACTTCTATACTCTTCTTTCTTTCTTTTATATATGTCCAGCATTTTGTATTATTTCACTAGGATTATAGAAATCAGGAAACCAGCCCATCACTTACGAGCCCTGAACGTGTTTCAATTTTTTTGCCTGATTTTAAATAGAAGGTCTTTTTAAGAGAAGCTACTGTTCCTAGTTTTAGAGCTTCTAAGTTGACTACTTTGTCTTTTCTAGTCTTCGGTCGTGATTTACATTGGTTGGTTTCACAACCCGTTGCCTGTGCAGTTTGCTTTCACATTCAATGATGGCTTTCCATAGACCCTCCAGGCCCAGTCTGGCTGCTCAGGTTGTATAAATGGGGACTTTGCAGCAGGCTTAGGTCTTCATCGGGCAGATGGAGGCAGCAAGCTGGTGTTACAAGCTCCTTTCCTCATGTACCTGTTGCTCTGGGTCTCTGGTGAGAAATGAAAAGTACCTCAATCCCTTTAGAGAAGTATCTTTACAGAGCTGAAAAATGATTTTAGGGCATAGTAGTAAATGATGGGTCAATTATGTTTGAAGTGTATGCCACTAAAATGCATATTTAAAGTGGTATATTTTAATGCGTGTATGAAAAGCTTTGTGTATATATGTGTGCATGGTAATTGTCTTCTCTGATGGCAAGTGCCAGTGTGGACATCGTGATAACACAGTCTCCTGTCTCTTTGACTGTGTCTCTAGGAGAAATGATCACCATCAGTAGAAGCCCAGCCAGAGTGTTGGCAGCATCTTAGCCTGCTATCAGCAGAAACTAGCACAGGCTCCTAAGCTGAATATCTCCTTTGCACATTAACCAGGCATCCAAGATTCCTTACTGCTTTAGTGGCAGTGGGCCTGGGACAGTGTTCACTCTCACAATCAGCAGCTTCCAGGGTGAGGATGTGGTAGATTATTGCTGCTTGCAACATTATGCCTACGCTCTCACAGTGTTTCAGCCTTGAACACACGATCCTCCCCAGGGCTAGAGGCCTGTGAGTCTTCACTTCACCAGCGGCTTCCTTCCCACACACTCCTGAACATGCACAGTTCCTCTATCTGCCCCAGAAGCCTCATCTCCTAGAGAAGGAGTTTTCTCTCCAGAGGGACCCTCCTATTCAGATAGGTCTACATTTTGAAGTGAGATATGAAATAGAAGCTACAAGCCACATAGGCCTGTGCCCTTGTTCCAGTTAGAGACCATTTTGGTTTGATTTTCCTTCTGTACTCAATTGCACAGTAACTCTGGATCATCCTTGTGTGCCTTTCATTTTAGGTTCAAGAGGGCAGATCCTGCTCAGTAGGTACCAGAATCTCTGCTGTCTCCCAGGAGAGAAAGTCTCTATTAGCTGCAGGGCCACAGTCTTGTCTACACTGACTGGAAACACTACTTGGGTTGTCATCAGCATCAACCTGATCAGGGACCCACAGGCCTCATTTACCATACTTCCTCTACACGTGTTGTTGTGATGCTGAGCAGGTTTCAGTAGCACTTGCAGACTAATACGGACTAGAAAGAAAGGCCTCGCGACCTACTCCTGAGAAACCAGCCAGTGAAAACCCTATGGATCACAACAATCAGATAATATTTTGCATTGAATTTTCATGAGTCAGGGACTCACAAGATGGCAAGTAAAAACGAGAAAGAAACATGATTTCCTTCAGTCACTAAATTAAACCTGGGCACCCAAGGGATTAATGTAAAGAGGAATTGACAAATAATGAAAAAAGAAATGGGAAAACTATCACTTTTCTAGAATGATAGAGTTAATGAGTTAGAGTCTGGCCTTTGAAAGATTGAGTGACACTGAAAGACATGGAGAGAGGAGAAAAGGGCAGTAAAGTGGGAGCTTAAAGTAGGAAAACACCTTCATTGATGTTGACCAGGAAGACTTGGCAGAAAAATGTAAGAGAGGAATACTCCCTTCTGTGAGGGAGATTTTAAATATGAAGGGCCCAAGTTTAATATTGGGTTAGGTCCAGAGTTATGAGGCATAACAGAAGAGAAAGGAAAAAGTCCAGGAAAACAAGGAAATAAAATGGGAATATTTGAGAGTCAAGAATGCACAGTGAAGAGAAAACTGATCTTTCAGCATGTAAAACATACTGGACACTACCCCAAATCAGTCATGTGATCTATCCATGTGAAACATGCAGATTCCTGTGATATGAAAACTCCTTACAAAGTCTACAAGAGATTTTTAGAGGGTTTTTTTTTTCTTTAGTTTACCACAAAATGGGATCCAGAAGAAGCCACATCCCTTCATTTTCTCCTGGAACCTACAAATACTCCAAGGAATTAGTCAGGAGATGCAGGCTTTGGGACAGAGAGAGGAAGCGTGCATGTTCAGGGCTGAGCAGAAAGGAAGCAGCTGGTGCAGTGAAGACTCACTGGCCTGTAACCCTCGGGAGGAGGTTTTTGTTCGAGGCTGAAGCACCGTGGGTGGAGTATTATAACCTTGCATACAGTAATAAACTGCAGTGTCTTCAGCCTGGAAGTTGCTGATGGTGAGAGTGAAGTCTGTCCCAGACCCACTGCCACTGAACCGGTCAGGGACCCCAGATGCCCTGGTCGATGCATAGTAGATGAGCCGCTTAGGAGCCTGTCCTTGTTTCTGCTGGTACCAGTTTAAATAGTCTTTCTTATCGGAGCTGGAAAAAACACTCTGGCTGGCCTTGCAGTTGATGGTGACCGTTCCTCCTTGAGACACAGCCAGGGAGGCTGGAGACTGGGTCATTATGATGTCCCCACTGGCACCTGTAATCAGAGTGGACAATTACCATGCATACATATATACACACACTTTTTCATAGGCACATGAAAATATCCCCCCCAATACCAGAACATTTAGTCATATTAGGTATCAGCACATAATTGGTTCCTTTTGGAAATAACCATCATTTCCCACTATATCTTAAAATCATTTCTCAGCTCCACAAAGACTACTCTACAGGGGTTGAAGCACTTTTAATTTCTCACCAGAGGCCCAGAGCAACAGGGACATGAGGAACAGGGTCTGTGGCACCATCTTGCTGCCCCTGCCTGCCTGATGCAGATCAGCTCACATGGCACAGGCCCCGTTTATAATATCTGAGCAGCCAGCCTGGGTGTGGAGGGGCCTATGCAAAGCAATCGGTGAATTGAAAGCAGATTACACGGACCACGATTTGTGAAACGATTTGTGAAACTATCTAATGTACATCAAGAGCCAAATATACTATGAAAAGTATAATTTTATCACTAGAAAATACACAGAGGTGTACTTAGAAGCTCTAATATCAACTTAAAACCTCTCGCACTCGAGTGGATTCCAACTCAGGGCAGCCCCATGTGTTACACAGCAGAGCTGCTCCCTGGGGTTTTCTTGCCTGTGTTCTTTATTGAAGCAGACTGACAGGCTTTTCTTCCAGGGTGCCACTGGGTGTGTTCAAACTGCCAACCTTTAGGTTAGTAGCCCGTCACAACTGCTTGAAAAACCCATGACCTAATAAATAGCTTTAGTTATAACTTAAAAACAGTCTTAAATGGTTTCAGGTTCCATAAATGATGGATTAGTTTCCTCAAATCAACAGTTTTGGGAAATGATAAAAAATGCTGGAAAAAAATATTAAAGGAAAGGGAAGAAGAGGGGAAATTTTTGCCTCAAAGTTTGATAAAAATTTATAGCTAGAAAATGTCTGAGCTCTAAAGACACTTGTATCCTGAAGGATATCTAAAAGACACTGCAAGCATTTGAGATTGGATTCCAGACCTATGCAAGGCCCAGAGAAACGGAAGACAGGCCCAGAATTCACCTGTGTGGAAAGTCCTAAGGGATCCTATATTGAGCTAGGCCTTACCAGGGCTCAGATCAGAAAGGAAGTGTGAACCAAAGAGAAAGTGGAACCTATCATGTCCACAATGGCTAAGATCTAAGAAGAGGGCTCTAGATTCATTGTGGAAATGGACAGGAAAAAACAAACAGGATTTCCTTATAAAGTTGTGATTGAATACCAATTCTTCAAGGAGTTTCATTCCAGGTATGCACAGCCTCGGCATACCTGGAGTAGCTGAATCTTCAAGGTGAGACTCCGTCTCTCTTACTTTGGATATGTTATCAGGAGGGACCAGTCCCTGGAGAAGGACATTATGCTTCTTATAGTAGAGGGTCAGCGAAAAACAGAAAGAGCCTGAAAGAAATGGATTGACACAGCGGCTGCAGCATAGGGCTCAAACATAGCAAAGATTGTGAGGATGGCTCAGGGCCATGGAGTGTTTCGTTCTCTTGTGTATAAGGTCACTATACTAATTTGAGGGCACATAACAACAACAATAGCATGATATGAATACCAATGTGATGCAACAAAAATAACAGAACAAAAGGAATTCTGTTCTTTCTTCAGATTTGGGCATTACGTGAGTTTATTTAAAGAAATAAATGACAATCTTGACATTGTATGCAAGGTACAGAAAACTGAAAAGGAGACACTTCAGATCTGAAAAAGAACCAGCTGAATTTCCAGAAATTAGAAATAGAATTACCAAAATTTTAAAACACATTAGGAGACTTCCACTTGTAGGCTAAATGGAATGTCAAGGATAAGATTTACCCTGAAGCATGAAAAAAAAAATAATTAATTAAAATTTTATTTAATGGTTAACTGCCTCAACTCCTAGTCCACCAACAGTGGTCTCAAAAACAGTAATAATAATAATAAAAACTCCTGGCTCTCTACTTCTGAAGAATCAGTCTTTGAAAACCATATCGATCACAGTTCTACTCAGACACACGTGGGGTCACCAGAAGTCAGAATCAACTCAGTGGTGAACTCCTTTTAATCTTACAGAACTAGATTGCCAGGCCTTTCTTCCAAGGCCCCATTTTCGGATTTCAACTGCTAACATTTTGGTTAGTAGTCGAGCATAAAATGTTTGCTCCACATCAATAGCTAAATCTTAGTTTTGGGCAGAAAATCCAAGATGATATGTGGCCATTACTGCCATATTCAAAAAGCAAGTCAGAAGAGAGCACCCTACAAGATTTTCTACCACAACCCTGTGCTCTCAGACTTCACCATCATGCTCCCTGGCTCTTGGCATAAATGCCCCCTTGCCAAACCCCACCGTGGGCTCGGCCCTGCTTATCTGAGCCTCATAAAGGAAGCCTTTTCTAAGGATTGGAACCTGAGCAACATCACACAAGAGAGAAGCTTCAGGGTGGTGACACCATCCAAATCCTCAAGCTCCTGCTCTACTCTGTTCCAAGTGAGAAGGTATTTGCAAACCTGGAAATGGAGTTTTCTCTGCAGAGTAATCCTTCCATGAAGACCTACAATTTTAAAAAAAAATATGAAATAAATGCTACAGCAACACAGGCCTGTCCACCTACCACACTTATACTATTTTGGCTGGATTGTTTCTTCTATCCCTGATTGTACAGCTTCTCTGCATCATCTCCATGTGCACGCAGTGCCCTATTGGGTGGTCTGTGGTAAGGTAGTCCTCAGGCTGGGTCACAATGCAAAATCGTCAAGGAACCATGTGTTCTAAGTATGTGGCTGGGACTGAAAACCAACAAGTGTCCTCGCACTCACCAACTGACCAACTAGGCAGTCAGGACAGCCCTTCTTCTGCAATGTCCCTCCAACTCCTTTTATTGCCTGGAATTTTGTTGAGGATATTGGTCTGTAATTCTCTTTTTTTGTGATTCCTGTGTGGCTTTGGTATCAGGTTATGCTGGCTTCCTGTAATGAGTTCGAGAGTATTCCTTCCTTTTTTTACACTCTGAAATACCTTTAGTAGCACTGGTGTTAACTCTTCTCTGAATGTTGGTAAAATTCTCCAGGACAGCCTTCTGGGCCAGGGATTTTATTTTGGCGGGGAGCGGGGGAGGGGGGGAGTGTTTTTTTTTTTTTTTTTTTACCTCTTTAATTTCTTCTTTTGTTATGGGTTTACTTACTTTTTTCTACCAAAGTTTAGTGTTAGTTTAGGTAAGCAGTGTGTTTGTAGAAAATTGTCCATTTCCACTAGGTTTTCAAATTTATTGGAGTGCAATTTGTCATAGTATTCTGTTATGATCCTTTTTATTTCAGTTGGGTCTGTTGTGATATTGCCTGTCTCATTCAGGCTATTTGCTTCCCCTCCTGGCAGTGGGTTTGGTGTTTGGTTCCTGTTTTTCTTTTGTCAGTTTGGCCAATGATTTGTCGATTTTGCTGATCTTTTTTTTTCAGAAAATCCTGCTTTTGGTCTTGTTGAAACTTTCAGTTCTTCTATTTCATTTATTTCTGCTGTAATCTTTATTTCCTTTCTTCTGCTGCCCAAGAGCTCCTTTTTCTGCTGTCTATTTTTTCAAGTTGTACAGTTAATGTTTTGATTTGGGCCCTTTTCTTCTTTTACGATGTGTTCATTTATTACTATAAATTCACCTCTAAGCAATGCTTTTGCTGTGTCCCAAAAGCTCTGGTAAGATGTCTTTTCATTCTCATTTGAAACTATGAATTTCTTTATTTTCTCCTTGATTTCTTCTATAATCCAGTAGCTTCTTTTTTTTTTTTTTTAATAGCACTTTAAATGAAGCTTTACTGAACAAACTAGTTTCTCATTAAACAGTACACATATTGTTTTATGACATTGGTTAACAACCCCATAACTGTCAGCACTCTCCCTTCTGAAACTTAGGGTCCCTATCACCAGCTTTCTTGTTCCATTCTGCCTTCTAGTCCTTGCCCCTGGGCTGCTGTGCCCCTTTACTCTTGTTTTGTTTTATGGGCCTGTCCAATCTTTAGCTAAATGGTGAGCCTCAGGAATGACTTCATTACTGAGCTGAAAGCGTCTCTGACGGCATACTCCCAGGGTTTCTCCAGTCTCTGTAAGTCCAGCAAGTCTCCAGCTCTGTCCAGGACCCTCTTTTGTGATCCCTGTCAGAGCAGGCATTGACGGTATCCAGACACCATCCAGTGGTGCTGGAATCAGCCTGCTGTGGGCAGTGGTAGATGTGGTCTTTTAGTCCTTTGGATTAATCTTTTCTTTAGATCTTTAGTTTTCTTCATTCTTCCTTGCTCCCGAAGGCGTGAGGCCAGTGGATTATCCTCAATGGCTGCTCACAGGTTTTTTGAACCCTAGATGCTATTCACCAAAGTAGAATGTAGAACTTTTTTTTTTATAAACCATGTTATACCAATTGAGATAGATATTCCCAGAGACAATGGTCCCCACAGCCCTCAGCCCAGCAATTTGATCCCTCAGGGAGTCTGGATGTGTTTATGGAGCTTCCATGACCTTGCCTTGTACAAGTTGTGCTGTCTTCCCCAGTATTGTGTACTGCCTTCCCCTTCACCAAAGTTACTACTTATCTATTGTCTATTTGGTGTTTTTCCATCTCCACCCCTCCCCTCCCTCTTAACCATCAAAGATTTCTTCTTTTTGTGTGTAAACCTTTTCAGGAGTTTTTACAGTAGTGATGTCATACAATATTTGTCTTTTTGTGATTAACTTAACTCACTCAGCATAATGCCCTCCAGATTCATCCACGTTTGGAGATACTTCACAGATTCATCATCGTTCTTCATCATTGGGTAATACCCCACTGTGTGTATGTACCACAGTTTCATTATCCATTCTTCTGTTGGTGGGCATCTAGGTTGTTTCCATGTTTTTGCTAGTGTGGAGAATCCTGCAATGAACATGGGTGTGCATATGTCTATTTGTGTAATGACTCTTATTTATCTAGGATATATTCCTAGGAGTGGCATTACTGGATCATACGGTATTTCTATTTCTAGCTCTCTAAGGAAGCACCATATCATTTTCCAAAATGGTCATATCGTTTTGCATTCCTACCAGCAGCATGAAAAAGTGCCAATCTCCCTGCAACCTCTCCAAGATATGTTATTTCCTGTTTTGTTTGATTGGTGACAGTAATGCCATTGTGGGATGGTATCTCATTGTGGTTTTGGTTTAAATTTCTCTAATGGCTAAAAGAAATTTTTTTTTTTTTAATCTAATGGCTACGTGGGTTTTAATGGCTAGTGATCGGGCGCATGTTCTCTTTTGTCTGTTAGCTGCTTGAATGTCTTTAGTGAAGCATCTGTTCATTTCGTTTGCCCATTTTTGAATTGGATTACTTGTCTTTTTGCTGTAGAGGTATTGGATTTTCTTGCAGATTTTAGACATTAGACCTTCGTCTGATTTGTAACTGTGAAAATTTTTTTCCTACTCTGAATTTCTCTGTTTACTGTTTTCATGAAGACTTTTGATGAGCATAAGTGTTTCATTTTTAGAAGATCCCAGTTATCTAGCTTATCTTCTGGAGTTTGTGTGTTGTTGCTTGTGGTGTGTATCCAATTAATGCCTTGTTTTAGGACCTCTAGCATTGATTCTATTTTTTGTTCTATGTCCTTCATATTTTTTGGCTTTCTATTTAGGTCTTTGTTCCATTTTGAATTAATTTTTTATATGGTGTGAGGAATGGATCCTGTTTCATTTTTTTGCATATGGACCTCCAATTTTGCTAACATCATTTGTTAAAAAGAGTGTCTTTTCCCTATTTGATGGACTTTGGACCCTTGTCAAAGATCAGGTGACCAAAGATGGATGGACTTACATCTGCGTTCTCAGTTGGGTTCTATTGGTCAATGTGTCTGTTGTTGTACCCATAAGGGATGTTTTGATTACCGTATTGTAACTGTATAGGAGGTTCTGAGGTCAGGTAGTGCTTGTCTTCCTACTTATTCTTCTTATCATTCTTTTTCAATACTGCTTTATTTATCTGGGGCTTCTTCCTTTTCCATATAATCTTAATGATAAGTTTTCCCATCTCTTAAAGAGTATTGTTGGTATTTTGGTCGGGGTTGTACTGTATGTGTAAATCACTTTGGGTAGAAATGTCGTTTTCACAATGCTGAGTCTCCCTATCCATGAACATGGTATGGTTTTCCATTTCTGTAGATCTGTCTTGTTTTCCTGCAGTAGTGTTTTGTAGTTTTTTGTATAGGTCCTTTACATCCTTGTTTAGGCTTATTCCTAAGTTTTTAATTTTTTTAGGGGCTATTATAAATGGTCCTGTTTTCCTGATTTCCTTTTCATTGTTGTCTTTATTGTTGTATTGATATCCAACTGATTTTTCTATGTTTATCTTGTATCCTGGGACTGTGCTGAATCTTCCTATTAGGCCCAATAGTTTTCTTGTGGAGTCTTTTGGGTTTTCTGTGTAGAGTATCGAATCATCCACAAATAAGGACTGTTTTACTTCTTTATTTCCAATTTGGATGCCCTTTGTTTTTTTTTTCTTTCCTTCTTGCTCTAGCTAGAAGTCCCAGCACAATGTTAAATAGGAGAGGGGATAACTGGCATCCATATCTTGTTTCTGTTCTTGAGGGGAATGTTTTCAGCATCTCTCCATTAAGGATGATGTTGGCCTTTGGCTTTGCGTAGATGGCCTTTATTATGTTGAAAAATTGCCATTCTATCCTATTTTATCAAGAGTTCTTACCAGGAATGGGTGTTGGACTTTGTCAAATTCCGTTTCTGCATCTATTCAGATGATTGTGTGATTCTTCTCTTTCCTTTTACTAATGTGGAGGATTCCACTGATTGAATTTCTAATGGGGAACCATCCTCACATACCTGGTATGAATCCTACTTGGTTGTGGAGTGGTTTTTTTTTTCTTTTTTTTATATATTTTGCTGAATTCTATAGGGTATAATTTTGTTGATAATTTTTGCATGTATATTCATCAGAGAAATTGGTCTGTAATTTTTTTTTTTTTTTTTGGTCTACTATTTTTTGTGTCAGTGTTATGCTGGCTTCATAGAATGAATTTGAAAGTATCCCTTCCTTTTCTATGTTGTGAAATATGTTGAGTGGTATTGCTGTAAGCTCTTCTCTGAATGTTTGGTAGAATTCTCCAGTAAAGCCATCTGGGGCCGAGACTTTTTTTGTTGTTGTTGGGAGCTTTTTTCTTACTTTTTCTCTCTCTTCTCTTATCATGGGTCTGTTCATATTTTCAACATCATTTTGTTTTAAGCTGTTTAGGTAGTGTGTTTGCAGAAATTTGTGCATTTCCTCTAGGTTTTCAAATTTGTTGGAGTATACTTTTTCATAATACTCTGTTATGATTCTTTTTATTTTCACATTGGTCTGTTGTAATGACTCCCATTTCATTTCTAATTTGTATTATTTGTGTCTTCTTGTGTTTTTCTTTTGTCAGTTTGACCAGTGGTTTGTCAATTTTGTTGATCCTTTCAGAAAACCAACTTTCTATTGTTTTTCTATCCTCTCTTTCATTTATTTCTGCTCTGATTATGTCTTCGTTTCTTCTGGTAGCTGGGGTCTTCTTTTGCTGTTCTCTTTCTATTTGTTCAAGTTGTGTAGCTAATGTCATGATTTTGTCACTTTCTTCTTTTTTGATGTTTCATCTATTGCTATAAATTAACCTCTGAGCACTGCCTTTGGTAAGATGTGTTTTCATTCTCATCTGATTCTAGAATTTTTTTTTTTATTCCATCTCTGATTTCTTCCGTTTTGATTTAATAGATGTTTTCCTTTGTTCTTCCTGTTGTTAATTTCTACTTTTATGACATCGTGGTCAGAGAAGATACTTTTTATTTCTCAGTGTTTTGCATTTTGTTGAGTGTTGCTCTGTGTCCTAATATGTGGTCTGTCCTGGAGAACATTCCATGTGCATTGGAAAAGAATGTGTGCTTTGCAACTGTGGGGTGGAGTATTGTATATATATATATGAGGTCAAGTTGGCTGATTGCGCCCATTAGTTTTCTGTATCTTTGTTGAGTTTCTTTCTAGATGTTCCGTCCTTTACCAAGAGTGTTGTGTTAAGGTCTTCTACTATTATTGTGGAACTGCCAGTTTCTCTTTTCAGTGCTGTTAGAGTTTGTTTTATGTATTTTTAGCTCTGTCATTGGGGCATAGATATTTATTATGGTTAAGTCTTCATGATGGATAATCCCTTTAGTCATTATATAGTGCCCTTCTTTGCTTTTATGGTGGGTTTTGTTTTAAAGTCTATCTTATCTGAGATTAATATTGCCACTCCTGCTCTTTTTTGGTAGTTATTTCCTTGATATCTTTTTTCCATCTTTTGAGAATTAATAAATTTACATGTTTGCTTCTAAGGTGTGTCTCTTGTAGACTGTATATTGATGGAGTCTTTTTTTTTTTTTTAATCCATTCTGTCACTCTGTGTCTCTTTATGGGTGCATTTAGGCCATTTACATGAAGTGTAATCACTGATAGGTGCGATTTTATTTCTGTGTTGTGTATTGCTTTTTTTTTTGTGGTGCTAAGATTTTCCTTGTTCCTCTTACTCTGCTGTGCTGAGTTCCTTTTTTTTGTGGATTACTTTTTCATCTCCTTTGTTTATGTATGTATTGTTTTTATTGAGGCTTTATCTTTTCTATTTCGGTGAGTAGGTTCTGTAAATTTCTTTGGGGTCACCTTCAAATTTACCCTTAACTTCCTATTTTGAACCAGTCTTGTATTACTTGGTATCACCTTGCCTTCCTCTTTGTTAGAAAGTTCTATACCTGCACTGTTTATTGCCTCTTTTATTTTTCTGAGATTGTTATCATTTATAGGTTAGTCTCTCTGGTTCCCTGTTGTAATTATTTTGGTTTTGGATAGTCCTTGAACGTTTCTTTTCTGTGTTGGTATCTGGCGGGCAAAATCTTGTATCCTAGGTTGAGGCTGTGGTCTGATGTCATTTTTTTCTCAGGCTGAAGGACTCCCTTTAATAATTCTTGTAAGTTTTGTTTCATTTGCACATATTGCCCTAATTTCTGTTTATCGGGAAATGTCCTAGCTTCATTACCGTATTTGAACAAGAGTTCTGAAGGATATGTTATTCGTGGCTGGCAATTTTTTTTTCTTTCAGAGTTTTATATATGTCATCCAATTGCCTTCTTGCTTCTGTGGTTTCTTCTGCATAATCAGAGTTTAGTCTCATTGTTTCTCCTCTGTATGTGACTTTTTGTTTTTCTCGAGCTGCTTTCAGGATTTTTTCTTTACTTTGGTTTTAGTGAGTGTGATTGTGATAGGCCTTGATAATTTTCTTTTGCTGTCTATCCCAAATGGGGTTCATTGAGCTTTTTGGATGGTCAGCTTTTCATCTTTCATCATATTAGAGAAGGTTTCTGTTAGCAGTTCTTCATTAATCCTCTCTGTGTTGTCCATTTTCTCTCCCTGTTCTGGCACTCTGATCACTTGCAAAATTTAGCTTTTGATTGTATCCCACATAATTCTCAGGGTTTCTTCATTCTTCTTCTGATTTTTCCTCAAAGAGAGTTGTACCCAAGTCTGTGATTTCAATTTCTCTGATCCTATCTTCCATCATTTAGAACCTGGTCCTCAGCCCTTCTATGACACTGTCCATTTCTTAAATATTGTTGTTTACTTTTGGATTTCTTACTTTTGTTTTTTTAAGATTTCTAGTTGTGAATGTATTTTGGCATTTTTTTTCAGTATTATTTTCCTGAATTCTTCCATGTTTTGTCTATTTTCCATGAATTTTTCTGCTTTTTCCATAAATTTGTCCATTTTTCCTAATTTTTGTTTTTCGTTTCTACTCTTGGACAGTTCCAAATATTAGAGATTTGAATTCCATGTCAGGTAATTCTAGTGCCTTTTCTTCTACTGGAAATTCATCTGGTGTTTTATGTTGGATGCCTACTGGAACTGCCTTTTCCTTTTTTATGCTTTGATATTGTCTGCTATCTGCAGGACATTCAGTAGTTATTTTCCTCATTTATTGTTGTAGATCTGTTCATTTTGTCCTGCATTTTTTTTTAATTTGGTTATGTCTAGCTGGTGGGCTGTGCATTCTTTGTTTTTTGCTTGTCTCTGGTCATGATATTTTTCACCTCCTTGTCCAATGGGCAAGTCCAGTTGCTCAGCTATGGTGCAGCAGGCAGGTCCTGCTGAAGGTGAGTGGCAGGAGGTTTTGTTTGTGGCACATACTATGGGAAACAGTGTGGAATGGTGATAAGGTCTGGGCAGGTTCACCAGTTTCCGTGTTGTCAGCTGAGCCTCATGGTGACCACATACGTGTAAGAGAAGAACTGTGCTCCATAAGGTTTTTAGTGTCTCACTTTTCTGAGGCAGGTCACCTTGCATTCTTCCGATAAGCCTCTTGTAGACTGAAACCTCCAACCCTTCATTTAGCAGCTAAGTGTGTTATCTGTTTGTACCACCCAGGGACTCCTGTGCTGTAGGTTAATAGCCTGCTGCTATTGAGTCAATTCCAAATTATAGAAAACTTTTTGGACACAGTAAAATTTCCCCAAAGCTTCCAAAGTATAATCTTTATAGAAGCAGGTGCTCTACTGCCCTGGAGTTGATTCTGACTCACAGCGACTCTATAGGACAGAGTTAAAGTGCTCCATAGAGTTCCAAGGCTTTAAAACTTAACTGGAAGGGGAATGCCACATCACACTCCTTCAGAGAAGCTGGTGAGTTCAAACCAGAGACCTTTAGGTTAGTAGCCAAACATTTTAACCACTGCAAAACCAGGGCTCCTTGTTAGGAGGGCCAAAAATTTGAGAGTGTAAATTCTGTACTTCTTTTTTATTTAGGAAATGCTGGTGGTGCAGTGATTAAGAGTTTTGCTGCTAACAAAAAGATCGGCAGTTTGAATCTACCAAATGATCCTTCGAAACCTTTCGGGGTTATTCTACTCTGTCCCATAGGGTCACTATGATTCCCATTCCACTCCACCACGGGTTCAAGTTTTGGTTTTTGGTCCTAAGTTAACAGCACACTAGGGGGCACTCAAGTCAAATTCTTGACATGTTTCTCCTGTTTCAACTTGCAGTCCAAAATGTTTTCTGTATTTGCCTGACTCATTAAAGTGTTATTGTTACAAAACCGAAAAAGAAAAAAAAAAAAAAAAAAAGAAGAAGAAACAAAATCACTGCCATCGAGAAAAATTCTTCCTCTCTCTCTCTCTTTCTCTTTTCCTCTCACCCTCTCTCTGTTTGCCTGAAAATATTAATCTAAGGCAACTTTCGTAAGAGATTTTCCACTGTTTTTTTTCTGTACAAGTTCTGAGTGTAGAAGAGCTACTGTTATGACCAATATTAATTGCATAGTTTGAATCCAAGGCATATCCATTTCACTGAATCTTTTGACTTTACTGTTAAGCCAGAAGGAAAAGATATTGCTCTTTTGCTACTCAGAAATGTTATTGTCAAGCAAATATTTTCTTTTTTTCATATAATCCACAAGTTTAGCCCTTTTAAAAACAAAAATTATTTAAAAAAAAATACCAAACCCATTGTCTTCATGGTACTTCCAACTAATAGTTACACCGAATGTGTCACAGTAGAATTGATCACCACAGGGCTTCCTTGGCTGTAATCTTTATACAAACTGGTCTCCCGGCTTTTCTTTGGTGGCACCATTGGGGGGGTTGAGTCACCAATCTTTCTATTAGTGGATGAGCGCAAACTGTTTTTGCCACCCAGGAACTATTTGAATCCTTACTTTGCCTTAAATAGTGTTTGTGCATTCTAGGACGGAAAATTAATATTAATTCTCATAATCAGTTTTAAATTTCTCGTAGGGATGCTAGGATATTCATCTATGACAGAACCAAATGAGGAGGTCCCTAACTTCCAATTAAAAGACCTTGAAAGAGGAGTGAGATCTGCCAAAGTATGTTTCTATGAAGTTCTTATCGCCTCTAATTTTTGATAAACTTTGTGGTTTTATCCCCTGACTATTCCAGGAAGCTCAAATTTATTTGACCTGGTTTTGTATAATCTTATCTTTTTGTGTTATCTCATTCTTTCTTTTTTAATTCAATTCAATTTGATTCAATGTGATTTGATTTGATTCAATTTATTACCGACCCTCCATTCTCCCCTTGGCCTAAGAGCTGTTGTAGAGGATTCAACATAAAAATTTCTAGAAATACTGAAATGTCAGTAGTTTATGCTTTAAAGAGCAATAATTTTGGGTTATCCTTGGCTCCTGATCAAGAAGATCAAGATAAGTTTTCTGTTAAGAGAATGCCGTCACTGTTTCTACTTGCTAATGAAGAGATGGCATTATTATTATAAGACAAAGAATGGTTACTAAATAATTCATTGAGCCCTTGACTCTTGCTCACAGTTTTCAATTTTGGCTAACAGTTAATGAGACAAAGTGGTTAAAGCAGAATCAACTGATTTCAGAGATCATTTTAAGTGATTTAATTTGGTGTTTGATTTTTCCAGAGGGTCTTAATATCTTCTTATTAACATTCATAGAATCAGGTTTTAAAATTCTTGAAACTGTTTAATATGGAAGAAGACTCATGGAATTGGAGAACTCTCAGTCTATACTCTCCATTATTCTGCAGGCAAACTATAATATCCAAATAAAACTGTTTCAAAAATAACATTTTTCTTTGTCATCTTGGCATGTCCACACAAATCCTCATGGCAAAGGCAGCTTCAGCAAGAAATTAAAAAGACTAGAATTCCCTTTTGTCCCCCAAAGTTTTCTTGGGTCCTGCAATCTCCATCTCTCAGGTGAAGCAGACTTTCTTACAACGTCAGACAAAAAGACACACCTCCCCACCAAACTTCTAGGCAAATTGTGACTTCTAAGGAGGCTATCTATTGAAGACAGAGGCCCCTTTCATCAAGGGTGAGTTTTGAGAGGGGATCTCAGATGAATTAAATAACTTACATGGCAGAGAATGCTCAGATACTCAATGGAATTAAGGTTCCCTTTGCGGTGAGCTGGGGATCAGCAAAAAGATCCAGCACATGTTTCGGCCACATATCCTAAGGGTTAGTTGTGTGTCTCTATAGGATTTTTCCATTTGTTCGAAGACAAAAGTAGGAAAAATAATTTAGACATTTGGAAACAGACTCAGATTAGGAAGATGGAGAATAGGGTCTTGAGCCGCCAGAAAATCAGACATGTTAACATTCCCGCTTTTCATAGATGTTAGAGAGAACATCTAAACTCAGAAGGTAAACACTTTCACAGATCTGTCCTGACCTCCCTGCAGTTAGAATATTTATCCATGAATGTATCCCCTAAAAAAGTGGGTGACAATTGGGAGTTATTTATAGAGGGCAATCAGCTGTAATCACAGGTACCTCAGAGCCTAGGAATCCACTCAAGGTCACCTGCATGTGGAAACTTCCCTCTGCTGGGGGCTTGATCTCAATTCCTACACAAGGAAAAACTCTCACCTTTCTCCAGAAAGAGCCTCCATTTGGGTCCACTTGGGGAAATGATCTCTTGTGTAAATCTGTTTGGTTTTGGGCTATTTGGGTAACAAAGTCTACAGAACAAAGCCTACAGAATGTGTGAGAGTTTCACACTCTACACCCCAGAAACACTGACACTAGGGTAACTGACTCAGACAGTTCCACCTCCACAATTGTCTTCCTAAATCCTACAAATCACACTCTAGCTTTCAGTTCAGGGCACACCAAACTCCCAGTATCTGACAACAGAGATAATCTACTGTAGAACCTACCTGTATAAGTTTCCCCATTCATTTGAGTATGATCAAGATGAGAGAATTAGAGAGGTCTGTTGCCCCCACCTGGAACACATGGAGGTTATTTTTAATATTCTTTCACCAACTTTTGTTATTTGTGTCCAGTGTGGAGTGGCCATCATTGACTGCTGGTCAGTTTTGTTGTCCAAGGCTGAGTATGGTTTCATAACATACAAGAGACAGTGGTTCTTTAGAATTAGGAATATTGTGATGGCTCAGGATAGGTAGCATAAGGAAATTTCAAGGCCATTTTCTGAGCAAGAAATATTTTTTACAAGATTATTTATTTTTTGGATATTTTAGTTCGAATTATTAAAAAATCAAACAATCCTTCAGAAAGGAATTCCAGAACACTTAATTGTGCTCATGAGAAAACTATACAGAGACCAAGAGACAGTCATTCAAATAGAGCAAGGATATACTGCATGGTTTAAATCAGAAAATGTTTAGTTCAGATTAGTAGCTATCCCCCAAACTTTTTCAATCTGTATCATGAACAAATAATTTGAAAAGGTGGACTATGTGAAGAAGAATGCAGCATCAGGATTGTTAGCAACCTGCAATATTTAGATGACATAGCCATGCTTGTTGAAAGAGAAGACATGAAGCACTTACTGATGACGATCAAAGACTACAGCCTTCAGTTTTGATTACACTTCAACATAAAGACAACAAAAATCCTCACAAATTGACCAGTCAGCATCACTGTGAAAAATGCAAAAAAGATTGACATTGTGAAGGATTTCATTTTACTTGAGTCCATAAACAACACTCATGGAAGGAGCAGTCAGGAATCAAACAATTTATATCACTGGGCAAATCACCTACAAAAGAACACTGTAAAGTGTTAAAAAGCAAATATGTCACTTTGAGAACTACAGTCCATGTGACCCAAACCATGGCATTTTCATCTGCCTCATTTTCATGTGAAAGCTGGACAATGAATAAGGAAGACCAAAGAAAAATTGATGCCTTGAATTACACTCTGGCAAAAGATACTGAAATGTCACAGGTCTCCAGAATAACAAACAAGTCTGTCTTGGGAGAGGTAGAGCCTGAACGCTTTGTAGAAGCCAGAATGGGGAGGCTTTCTCTCATGTACTTTGTACATGTTATCAGGAGGAACCAGTCCCTAGAGAATGACTTCATAATTATTGTAGTAGAGGACCATCGAAAAAGAGGAATGAGATGGATTGACACAGTGGCTGCAACATGGGCTCAAACATAACAATGATTCTAAGCCTGGTGCAGGCTGAACTGTGTCTTGTTGTGGTGTACACAGGGTTTCCATGAGTCAGAACCAACTCACCAGCATGTATCAACAGCGCTATATATATATATATATATTTATATATATTTATATATATTTATATATATTTATATTTATCTATATTTATTTATATATATTTATATATATATATACGAAAGAGAGTAATAAGATAGGACATTCATCAATTTTAACAAATGATTACCAGGAATATCATATTCACTACCTTAGGCATAATTTTTTTTCCTTTTTTCCCCTTGCCTTAAACTGGTCTATTAGCTGTCTATGTGTAAGATACATTTTTTTTCTTCCCTATCAAGCTGTTTTTACGTGAGGGCTCTTTAGGAGTTTCATTCACTGCGTCCCAGAGAAAGAGAGTTTGTAGCATTTGATTCAAACATTCTTAAACATTTAACCCGGTATCAGCAGATACCAGACAACCTTGAATGACCCGAAGGCCATCTCATTATTTACAGACACCCTGTGGATCAGCACAGTGAGTGTGGGAGTTTCTTCCTTTTATAGATTAGCTGAGAGACAACCATGCAGGATGGTCATTCAGGGTCCCAGAGGCCAACCCTGGACAATCACCTATACATCATCAGGGTCTCTGATGGTTTCTTACAGTGCCAGGGCCATGTACATTGTGTCCTTGACATGAATTCATCCTTTTCCAATCCAAAGTGACCACTACTGCAGGCAGAACCAACTTTACCTCTGTTGGTTTTCTTCCAAACACAGAAGACACTTTGATATTTGCTCACAGGAGAGGCCCACCTTCCCCTTGGTTCTCTCCACACTGCTGCGCCCACGAAGGGATTTGCATGTTGTTTCCCAGGGAGGACCTTCCCTGGCCAAGTCTGAGATAAAAAGTCAGCTCTAATTTGCTTTGACTTATCAGGATTTATTCCTTCAACTTCTAAAATAAGGTTTCCTTCTCAGCTCCTGGGGCTGTTAATGCTCTGGACCCCTGGTGAGGACAGAGGAGGGGATGGGAAAGGAGCAGGAGGTGGGGAGGGTGAGCTCTGGGGGCACCACAGGTTCCCCTGTGTATTCTGTTCTCAAGTTAGATGAGTATGTCACACCCACTCTGAGAGGCACGTGGTGTTTAGATCAGTGAAACTGAGGAGAACACAAGAGTAAAAGGGACCTGCTCCCTGGTGAAGATTTTCACAAAGAAAACAGAAAATCAAGCCAAACCCACTGCCATCGAGTGGATTCTGACTCAAAGTGAAATCCCTGTGGCGCAGTGGTTTAGAGTTTAGCTGCTAACCAAAAGGACAGCAGTTCAAGTCAACCAGGTGCTCCTTGGAAACCCTACGGGGCAGTTCTACTCTGTCCTATAGGGCCGCTATGAGTTGGAATCGACTCAAATGCAATGGTTTCACAAAGAAAGAGGTTCTTTTATGTCTGGTAGTATCAGAGTTGTTTTTTTTTTAATCACCTATTTTGGAGTATGAATGAAAATCTCACTCGCACGTGCGTGCGCACAGATACACACACAATTTAGCCTGAAATAAATAGAAGGAAATCTTGAAAATGGTTCTTAGTATTGGTACATAACCTTGCTCTTCTCTCTTGTCATTTTAGCATCCAGTGAGGATACTGTGATGACTGAGACTCCACTCACTCTTCCAGGCACTCTTGGAGAGCTAGCCACCATCTCCTGCAAGTCAAGTCAGAGCCTCCTACATAGTAATGGGCAAACCTATTTGTACTGGTACCAGCAGAAGCCAGGCCAGGCTCCACAGCTCCTCATCTCTGTGGTTTCTAACTGATTCTTAGGGGTCCCAGAGAAGTTCAGTGGCAGTGGATCAGGGACAGATTTCACTCTGAAATTCAGCAGGGTGGAGGCTGAGGATGTTGCAGTTTATTCCTGCACGCAAGCTACAAAATATCCTCCCACAGTGGAACAACCTTGCACAAAAACTTCTCTGCTTCGGGTAGCCCAGCTGCCCAAATGTGTGGCCTGTGTGGGGAGTCAGCCCAGCAGGTTCTCTGAGTCTGCTAAGAGGAAGATACTGGAGACCTCAGGGGAATGTGTTGCATCTGAGGACTCTGGACCATGAGTGACTCTGCTACACCTGAGAAGGCTGTTCCGTTGTGGCCCATCAGGTGGACTAGTCTTAACATGGCAGAGCCAGCAGGGATGATGGAGGAGGTCCAGATGTTCCTGAGAAACTAGACCTGATGCCAGGAGAGCTGACTGAGGTCTCATCCTAAGTCTCCCGCCTGTGTACATTTGTCAGTTAAATTTAGTCAGCATGAAAGGCAGACAATTGACACAGACTGGAGCAACACATGTTGAATACATGTGGAGGTTTAGATCGCTTCTTTGTATATTTTATCAGGATAATATTTGATGGTATTTAGAAATTAGTCTTGTCCCACTCTCACAACACCCTGCTTCTCACTTTACCACTTACACTTCCCCTTGAATTAAGATAGTTGAAATATCATTCTATATTAGCTCTCCTCAGGGCAGTGTGGCTGAGAAGGATTTGTGAAGATGTTGGTTATTGAGCCTCCAAATAGCATTTTATAAATTTATAAAGGACACAAGATTCTAATTCCACCAGTATTTTAATTTTCCCAGTTACTTCTTGTTGAGAAAAATAAGGAGTTCTTGGAATTTTAAAAGTTGTGTTTTTAAAAAAAAAGAAAACAAAATATAGACTGAAAGATATAGGACATAGAATTTTGTCAATCGAGTAGTAGAAGGATACAAAATGACAGAAAAGGTTTTCATTCCAAAGGTAAGAGTTTTAAGACTGTGGGTGGACTGCAAAAAATGGAATTATGAAGGGCACATAACAGAGGTCAACTATTGGCCTGTGGATTCTCTCCCAGTTGTGTTTCTCTGTCTGGGCAAGGTCAGAATTCTGTCCACACATTTTTTTGGCAAATTCTGCAAATGAACAAAAAGTCATGTGAATATCTTCACAGCTATAAATGTTTTTTTCTCTTTGAAACCTTAGGTGATCCAGTTCTCATTTTTTCTACAGCCTCTGATATCACTAAAATAACATTTTTGCATTTTATTCCTTTTGGTTTTGTAATTTTTACAATGGTTGTGTTGGTCCTCCACCTCCTGAAATTTTCTACTTAGAAATGGTAATTTGTTTCATTTTTTAAAATAAATAATGTTTGAAGATGATGACTTTGGGATTTTATTGTCATAAACAGAAAGAAAAGGAGCTTACATGACACTATAGACAGAAGCACCACACTGTGCCTCCACAGCAAAGACCCAAAAACTAAGTGAAACATCAATCCTGGAATCTGGAGCATCATAGGAAGAGATCAAGAATTGAGCCAAGCACCAAATGGAATAAGAAACTGACAGAGAATAGAGAGCGAGGAGAAAGTAGAGCGGAGGTCCCCTATCAGCTAAGGCAGCATGGATTCACCATCCTGGACTCCAGTTGGAGATCAGCAAACAGGAAGTACAGGAAAGCAGCAACACAGAGCTCCCAGTAGGAGACACAGCATCCAGTAACTAACGATATAAGCTTTCCACTCACCATTCAAACATGAAATAAAAAATGAGTAAAATTAATTTAGAAGAACCACCATTTTATCTAAATGAAAACTACTTCAGATATTGTTGGGCCCAGTGCATTTGAAATGGATGCTAATATTCTTTACAAAGAGTTACTTGGGTGATGCAAATGCTTACATTCTAGACTACTAAAAGGTGGGCATTTCAAACTCAGCAAGAGACTTCTTGGGATAAGGCCTAGAGATCTGCTGCTGAAAGGTCACAGCCTTGAAAACCCTATGAGGTGCAGTTTTATTCTGCACACATGGTGTAATCATGAGTCAGAATCAATTTAGCAGCAACTAAAAACAACAGGATCCTTTAACAAATTTGTGTCTTCTGCCTTTTTTCATGTGGTCAATCCCTTGGTGTATGGTAAATGTCAACAAACATGGTCTGCAATTCACACATTCCTTATCTTCTGTTTGAAAAACAAGAGTTCAATAGTTAATTTTGTGTCAAGCATCCTCTATTATTTTTTATCTCATTACTATCCAAAAGGTTTATTCTGAGGGAAAAAAAAAAAAAAAAACTTTTACCAAGTAATAAGAGTCACAAGTTCACATCATACATTAAGTGAAAAACCACTGTAACGAGAGAATACAGACTGTTCTCCATTACTTTCATGGCAGAACTGTAGAGTCTCCATTTCCCTCATGTATTTTCCTTATAACTAAGCTATCATTTTGAACAGGTTCCACTACCTCCAATGAGTGGCAGCCTAGAAGTTTTGGACATAGGCAAGCCAAGGCATAATTGGCTGCAAACCAAATGACTGCAACCAATATTTTACCCATCACCATCTGCAAGTAAGAGTAGCTCATCAAAAATTATCAAAATATTAGTGCTTAAGGGATTAAGGTCTCAAGATGAAAAGGGAAAAAGATCAGGAAAAGTGAGGTGGGTTATTTCTAGTCTAAGGTTTAACCTCATGTTAAAGTGAAAGCTCTCTGCAAGACACATGGGTCTCATCACCTAAGTCATGGCGGAAGCCAAGGGGCTGGGAGGGAGAGGTCTTAAAACCATTGTAGTCACTTAAATAACAAACAAACAAACAAAAAACCCATTTTGGTGGAGTACATTCTGACTCCTAATGGACCTATACAACAATTTTAAATGATGCTTTATTAGAAAATTTAAAAATATGAGTGAAAAAGCAAAACCATAGATATAGTAAAAAGAGAGTGGTTGCAGGCAGCTCAGGAGGAAGAGGGAGGGATGAATAGTTGGAGCACAGGGCATTTTTCAGGCAGAAATATATGATCCTGTAATGGTCGAGCGATGATTTTATGCATTTGTGAAAACCCACAGGACTGTAGAAGACAAAGAGTGCACCCTAATCTAAATTATGGACATCAGTTAGTACTAATGTTTCACTGTTGGCTCATCACTGGTAACGAATGTACCCTGTGACTGTAAGATGTTAATAAGAGGAGAAACACCACACAGGGGAGAACAGGTGTGTGTGGTAGCTCTCTGCACTTTCTGCACAATTTTTCTGTAAACTTGAAACTGCTCTGAAGAATAAAGTCTTATTATAGACCTATATCCCTCATGAATGTGGATGCAAAAATCCTCAACAAACTTGTAGCCAATAGAATTAAATAACATATCAAAAAAATAAGTCACCATGACCAAGTGGGATGCAAGGATGGTTCAACATTAGAAAAACAATTAATGTAATCCACCACATAGACAAGCATCACTGTGTTGGCAGCTCTTGTCCGAAGGTGAGATGAGAAGGCAGAGGGTTACAGAAGCTGGTTGAATGGACACGGAAAATACAGAGTGGAGAGGAGGAATGTGCTTTCACATTGTAGGGAGAGCAACTAGGGTCACATAACAACATGTGTATAAGTTTTTGTATGACAAACTGACTAGAATTATAAACTTTAACATAAAGCACTAGACAAAAAAATAAAATAAAATTAATAGCATTCTCCTACACATGCACCTACCAACAAGACAATCTAAACATTCTCTTTTTAAAATAGAAATACGCATATATGTTTCCTTATATGTATATAAAGGTGGTGCGAAGAGTTATGCACTCAACTACTAGCAGGAAGGTTGGTGGTTCGATGCTACACAGTTGCCCCTCAGAAGACAGGTCTGGAGAGCTTCCAAAAGCTCATAACCTTGAAAGCCCAATGGAGCAGTCCTACTTTGCACACAGTGGGTCACCATGAGTTGGAATCTTCTCAACAGGAACTCATAACAACAGCATATATAAGTATATATGAATGTATGTATACATTCATATACATACACACACGCATATACAGATAGACAGAAATAGGTATTCTGCACAAATATTTTTGAGAAATGCTGACATAAACCATGAGGTGGTTTGGCTTTCTTATAACTAAGAAATGTGTTTGTACTAAAGCTGATTTTTCCTGATGGCAACTAAGGATTCTGCAAATAAGTGGGCTTGAGTTCCAGGGCCATTGAAAGGGCAGTGAAGCAAAAGTGGTGACCAAGAGTCCATCCAAGTGGGGAGTTCAGAGTGAGATCATCCTGCATTAACCTGAGGTCCCATGTGGTCTCCACTTCAGGTACGAATGAACCAGATTTAGACTGAATCCAGTGCTTTTCTCATTTTCAGGGAACTCCAGAAAAAGGTGCTTTGGTTTATTACAGAACAAGAGAGGAAAAGGCAAAGGAAGAGAGGAAAAAAGAAACCTCCCCTAGGAAGTTCTGACTACAGATGAATCCCTCCGGGGATGTGTACCCCACGTGTGCATGGCCTGATGGGTGTGACCCTTTGCAAACTTAAACTTGTTTAGCTGGACCTACTAATGTTAGTGCCCCCTAGAAGCTAGCAGACACAGAAATAAAATTTCTCTTGAGGAAGGCATATTCATTGTAGGTTTTAGAAACCCCAGAGATAATTTTTAAGGGCCAATATCACCAAGATGTTAGACATTTCTCGATATCCAAGAAAACAAGACTTTCTGAACATGAACACCTTTCATAAAGAGCATCACAGAGAGCAGTGATGTCCCCTTAGTTTTCAGATTTTAAAATTGTCACAAATAGAATTTATTTAAAGAAGTGAATAACAAGCAAGAATGTATGTATAGGGAAAAGAGAAATATAACATGTGACATTACACTTTCAAAAAATAGAATGTTCAACTTCATTTCTTGAAATTAGATATGTGAAACCAATACCACAAGGTAATCGGCAACAGTAAAGGATTCACTGAACTAGAGGATAAAGCAGAAGAAATGATCCATAATACAACATGGAGAAAGAAAAATATGGAAAAAACAGACAAAGCGGATGTAGTAAAAAGCAGTGTGATTTTCTTATACTGATCTGAAAGACAAGAGATAGAGTTAATGGGCCTGCACAACATTTGAACAGAGAATGGTCAAGCATTAAACACTATTAGGAGGAGACATTATTCCATAGACCCAAGTGCTGGAAAATTGCAACCTAAATAAATAAAAATGATTTCAAGCCTACACATACTACAGAGAGCTGAAGAAAACCAAAAACAAAGAGAAAAGCTTAGAATCGGACAGAAAAAAGGGACAGATCACCTTCGGAGGGGCTTGCACAAATCTGATTCTCTCAGTCAAAACCAAACCCAGTGCTGTCAAGTTGATTCTGACTCATAGTGACCCTACAGGACAGAGTAGAACTGCCCCAAAGGGTTTCCAAGAAGTGCCTGGCACATTCAAACTGCCGACCCTTTGGTTATCAGCCTTAGCACTTAACCACTACGCCACCACGGTTTCCATTCTCTCAGTAGCAACGACAAAAACAAGAGGTGAGTAGAATGAGATTTTCAAAGAGTAGGAAAAGGTAACTACATATCTAGGATGCTATACACAAAAATATCATTTTAGAATGAAGGCTACATAAGGATATTTTTGGACAAACAAAAACTAAAATTGTTTATTAACATCAGACCATCTCTGTAGATGTGCATTGGCTCATCTTGACCCACAACGACACTAAAATACAGGTAGAATTACTATACTCTGTGTTGTTGTTGTTAGGTGCCATCGAGTCGGTTCTGACTCATAGGGACCCTGTGCACCACAGATGGAAACACTGCTCCATCCTGAACGTCCTCAAGGTCATTGTAATCCTTGAGCCCATTTTTGTCCATCTCATTGAGGATCTTCCCCTTTTTCACGGACCCTCTGCTTTATCAAGCATGATGTCCTTTTCCAGGGACTGATCCCACCTGATAACATGGTCAAAGTGTGGGGGATGAAGCCTCACCATGCTTGTTTCTAAGGAGCATTCTGGCTGCACATCTTCCAAGACAGATTTGTTCATTCTCCTGGAAATCCGTGGTATACTCCATACTCTTTGCCAGCAGCATGATTAAAAGGCTTCAATTCCTCTTTGATCTTCTTTACTCATTGTCCAGCTTTAACATGCATGTGAGGTGATTGGAAATACCATGGCTTGAGCCAGGAACGCCTTAGTCCTGAAAGTGACATCTTTGCTTTTTAACACTTGTAAGAGGTCTTTTGCAGCAGATTTGCCCAATTGCAGTGTCATTTGAATTCTTGACTGCTGCTTCTGTGAGTGTTGATTAGGGATCCAAGGAAAATTAAATCCTTGGGAGTTTACAAATTTAAAAATGTAGGCTTTGCTCTTTCTTTTATTTGTATGAGTCATAATTTTACTCTTTTCTGAAAAGAAGTTTTTAACCAATGTATCTTGGCTTTCTCTGTACCACTCAGATTCCCATTTCCCTACTTCTTGTTGTTAGCTGCTGTCGAGTTGATTTTAAATTTGAAATTCCAAGCTTCTCCTTTATAACAATTCCCTGACCGAAACCAAGAATGCCACGGCCCCTCCCTTATTTCATTACATTCATCCTGTAAAACCTAAACCCTGGGAAAAACTCCACCCTCCACATACCTGCCTCCGTGTCCCTAATGTGGCTGGGAAAAAACACATAATTATTCTGATTCTCTCATCATAAATTTATGCACACTGCCTCAGGACAGCCCTTAATCCTGCCTTACAAACATACTTCATTTACCTGGTTTATTCAGTCTGCACCATTTCTCTTTGCTTTTCTCTTCAAATTTAACACTTACTTCTCATCCTGGTGGTGGGATGGTTAAGTGCTAGGGCTGTTAATCAAAGGGTTGGGAGTTCGAATCCACCAGTTGCTCCTCAGAAACTCTATGGGGCAGTTCTACTCTGTCCTATAGGGTTGCTTTGAGTTGGAATCGACTCGAAGACACTGGGTTTTTTGGTTTTCTCATCCTACCTTTCAGCAAATGACCTCATTTCCAGTTTCTTGGAACAGCTTCCACTAGCTCCTCTCATGCATCTTCTGATCCACAGGTGTCTACACCCCCATGTGCTGCCTTCCTTCCTTCCTTCCTATTACTGTAGATGAGCAGGCAGCCCTCCTACCTGAGGCCAGGCCCTCTGTTCCTGTACTGCTGTCCCACCAAGGGCGTCTTAGCATTTCTCACCTTTCTTTTCTGAGTTATCCTTGTTCCCCTCACTTTAGCATCCTTTCCATTAGCATGAAACGTCACTTTGAAAAACTCTCCTGATTTCAAATCTCCCTCCAGTTATGTCCTCGTTCACTCTTCTCCCTTACCTTAAAGCTCATTGAAAGACTTGTATGTGGTCACCAACCTAAACCTTCTCTTTTCCTACACCCTAAATCATGCAATCTCTGGCATTGTTTCTACACTAAGGCCATATCTTCCAAATACCGATCCTTCTTTGTTTCCACCTTTACATTCCAATCACCAGTAATTACCAGTGCATCCTGATTGCATGTTCAATCAACTTCATAGATCAGATTTTGGTAAAAATCTTCTATTTCTTCATCTTTGGCCTCAGTGTTTCGAGGGTAAATTTGAATAATAGTCATATTAGCTGGCCTTACTTGTAGGCATGTGGGTATTATTCTATTACTGACAGTGCTGTAATTCAGGATAGATCTTGAAATGTTCTTTCTGATGATGCCTGTAATGGCGTAGTAGACCATACAATTTTCTGACTCAAAATAACAAATACCAGTCCACCTCAGCAGAGTAATCCCTAAGATATTGATCTTCATGCCTTCTTTTTCATTTTGACAATTTCTTAATTTTCCTATACTCTGACATCGTACATTCCAAGTTCAGTTTATTAACGGTTTCAGGTGTTTCTTCTCATTTTGAGCCACGCCACATCAGCACATGAATGTCCCGAAATCCTGACTCTATGCCTGTCATTAAGGTCAACTCTACTCTAAGGAGGCACCTCTTCCCCAGCCGTGTTTTGTGTGCTTTCCAACCTGAGAGGCTCCTCTTCTGGCAGTGTAACAGGCACTGTTTTCCTGCTGTTAGTAAGGGTTTCACCGGCTAATTCTTTCAGAAGCAGACCACCAGGCCCTTCCTCCTAATCTGTCTTAGTCTGGAAGCTCAACTGAAACCTGTCCGCTGTGGTGATCCTACTGGTATTTGTCTATTGGTTTCATAGCTTCCAGCATCACAGCAACATGCAAGCCCTCACACTATGAAAAACCGAGAGATGTGTATTCTGTATCTATTTCCTGAAAATTTTATTTTTCAGATCTGTAGTACCCCTGCTTTTAGTTTTCTGTGTCTTACATGCAATGTAAAGTTTATCATTTACATTCTTTTAATAAACTCACACAGTTCCCCTATCAAAAGTGTGAGGAGAACTTTTCTTGTGAGTTATTTTAGTTGCATCACATTCGTATTCACACCCTAGTTATGTTATTTTCTTGAATGTCAAGAATCTCTGACTTCTTGGTGACAGTAGTGTTTGAAAAATTATTTGTGAGGTGTCCTGAGTATTTCTGATGGGGATGCCCTCTTCCAGAGCAGCTTCAACTTCTTGCTCCTGTCAGTTGGGCTATCTTAAACTAATTTCATGATTAGAGAGCTCGGGACACACTTACAGCATATACACCTACAGTGAAACTCCTTGGAGGTTTGGCTTTCAGACACAACTTCCCAAGGAAATCTTGCTTATTTTTTTGCGTCCATTTCCACAATGAACCTAGAGCCCTTTGATCATTTTCTAGCAGCTGTGAGAAGGATAGATTTAGTTTCTCTGGTTCACAATGACTTTGAGATTAGAGCACTCTCCCTTGGGCCTAGCTCAAAATAGCTTCTCCCAGGACTCCCCACACTTCTGGGCTTGCCTTCCATTTCCCTGGATCTTACATACCCCTAGAATTAAATCTTTAGGGTATGCCTTGATCTCAAACTGTCCTTCAGGGTACAAGTTCGCCATTTTCATCTCTTTCTCTTATATATTTCTAATGTTTTGTATTAGTTCACCAGGATTATAGGTCTCCAGAAACTAGATTATCAATTAAGAAAATGAACCCATTTCAACTTTTTTTCTCATTTTAAATAGAAGCTCTTCTTAAGAGAATCTACTGTATGTAGTTTTAGGACTTCTCAGTTGGTAATAGAGCTTCTCAGTTGAATACTTTGTCTTTTCTAGTCATTGGTTCTCGATTTACATTGGATACTTTCACAACCCACTGCCCACGTAGTTTGCTTCCACATTGACTGCTGGCTTTCCATAGCCTGCCCAGGCCCAGTCTGGCTGCTCAGATTTTATAAAAGGGGACTATGCAATTTGTGCTGATTTTTATCAGGCTGGTGGAGGCAGCAAGATGGTGTTACAGGCTCCTGTCCTCATGCATCTGTTGTTCTGGGTTTCTGGTGAGAAATGAACACTGCCTCAATCCCTTACAGAAGAATCTCTGTAGAGCTGAAAAATGATTTTAAGATGTAGTGGGATATGATGGCTGTTTCCAAAACTGACTCAATAATGTGTGACAGGCATACCACTAGAACACGCTTTTAAAATGGCATATGTTAATGTGCCTATGAAAATGTGTGTGTATATGTATGTATGGTAATTGTCTTCTCTGATTGCAGGTGCCAGTGGGGACATAGTGATAACACAGTTTCCTGTCTCCTTGACTGTGTCCCCAGGAGAAATGGTCACCATCAGTGCAAGACCAGCCAGAATGTTAGTAGCATCTTAGCCTGGTACCAGCAGAAACCAGCACAGGCTCCTAAGCTGCTTATCTCCTTGGCATCCAACTGGGCATCTAAGACATCTGACTGGTTAAGTGGCAGTAGGTCCAACAGTACTCATTCTCACCGTGAACAGTCTCCAGGTTAAGGATGAGGTAGGTTATTGCTGTTAGCAACATAATGGCTACCCTCTCACAGTGCTTCAGCCCCAAACACAAGCCTCCTCCCAGGGCTGGAGGCCTGTGAGTCTTCACTGCACCTGCTGCTTCCTTCCCACACAGTCCTGAACATGCACACTTCCTCCTCTATCTTCCCCAGAAGCCTCATCTCCTAGACATGGAATTTTCTCTCCAGAGTGATCCTCCTATGCAGATAGGCCTACATTTTCAAATGAGATATGAAATAAAAGCTACAAGCTAACCAGGCCTGTCCACTTGTCCCAGGTAGAGACCCTTTTGGTGTGATGTTCCTTCTGTCCCTGATTGTGTAGCATCTCTGGATCATCCTTGGGTGCCTGTCGTTTCAGGTCCCAGGGGGCAGATCCTGCTCAGTAGGGGCCAGAATCTCTCCTGTCTCCCAGGAGAGAAGGTCTCCATTAGCTGCAGGGCCAGTTGGAGTCTAGTCTACACTGACTGGAAACACTACTTGGGCTGGCGGGAGCATCAACCTGAGCAGGGGCCGAGGCACCTCATTTAGCATACTTCCTCTATGCATGTTGCTGCCATGCTGAACAGGTTTCAGCTGCACTTTCAGACACTAATACCCACTAGAAAGAAATGTCTGGTGATCTACTTCTGAAAAATCAGCCAGTGAAAACCCTATGGATCACAACAGAGTTCTCACTGTCCATGGAGTTGTCATGAGTTAGGGACCAATAGGTTGTCAATTAACAATAACAAAGAACCATGATTTCCTTTCATCACTAAATTAAACTTGGGTGCCCAGGGGAAAAATTTAAAGTGAATTGACAAATAAGGAAAAAAGAATGTGGGAAAGGTATCACGTATTTCTGGAGTGATAGGGTTAATGAATTAGAGGCTGGCCTCTGAAAGAATGAGAGCCACTGAAAGACATGGAGAGAGGAGAAAAGGGCAGTAAAATGGGAGCTTAGAGCAGGAAAACACCTTCATTGACATTGACCAGGAAGGTTTGGTTGGAAAACAGAATCCATGGAAGGAAATGTAAGAGAGAAACAGTAGTTTCTCAGAGGGAGATTTTAAAAATGAAGGGCCCAGTTTCAACATTGGTTTAGGTCCAGAGTTATGAGGGAAGATTGCAGAGAAAGGAAAAAGTTAAGAATATCTAGGAAATAAAATGAGAATATTCCAGAGTCAAGAAGGCACAGGGAAGAGAAAACTGATCTTTCAGGGTGTAAAACACACTGGACCCTTCCCCAGATCAGTCATGTGATCTATCCATGTGAACTGGGTAGGTACCTGTGATATGAAAATGCTTGACAAAGTAAACAAGACATTTTTACAGCATGTTTCTTATATAATTTACCACAAAAGGGGATCCAGGAGAAGCCACATCTCTTAATTTTCTCCTGGAGCCTGCAAATACTCCAAGGAATTAGTCAGGAGATGCGGCCTTTGGGGCAGAGAGAGGAAGCGTGCATGTCCAGGGCTGAGCAGAAAGGTAGCAGCTGGTGCAGTGAAGACTCACTGGCCTGTAACCCTCGGGAGGAGGTTTGTGCCTAAGACTGAAGCACTGTGAGTAGTGTATTATAATGCTGCAGACAATAATAAACTGCGGCATCATCAGCCTGGAAGTTGCTGATGGTGGGAGTGAAGTCTGTCCCAGACCCACTGCCACTGAACCAGTCAGGGACCCTAGATGCCAGGTTCGATGCATCGTAAATGAGCGGCTTAGGAGCCTGTCCTGGTTTCTGCTGGTACCAAGCTACGTAGTTGCTCACACTCTGACTGGCATGGCAGTTGATGGTGACCCTTTCTCCTGGAGACACAGCCAGAGTAGCTGGAGACTGGGTCATCACAATGTCCCCACTGGCACCTGCAATCAGAGTGGACAATTACCATGCAAATATACATGCACTTATTCGTACACAGTTTAAAATAACATTTATACCCCAACATCTAGCGATATTACATATCAGCACATAATTTGTTCCATTTCGGAAATAGCTATCATTTCCCACTATGTCTTAAAGTCATTTTTCAGCTCTACAAAGATACGGCTCTAGAGGAATTGAAGCACTTTTAGTTTCTCACCAGAGGCCCAGAGCAACAGGGACATGAGGACCAGAGTCTGTGGCACCATCTTGCTGCCCCTGCCTGCCTGATGCAGATCACCTCCCATAGCAAAGGCCCTGTTTATAGGATCTGAGCAGCCAGCCTGGTGTTGGAGGGGCCTATGCAAAGCAGTCAGTGAATTGAAAGCAAATTACATGGACTACGGGTTGTGACACCATCCAACATAAATCAAGAGCTAAAAAATCACAGAAATGATAACTTTATGACTAGAAAAGACACAAAAGTGTACTTAGAAGTTCTAATATCAACTCAAAGCCTCTCGTAGTCCAGTGGGGTGCAACTCAGGACAACCCCATGTGTTACTCAGTAGAGCTGCTCCATAGGGTTTTCTTACCTGTATTCTTTATAGAACCAGACAGACAGGCTTTTCTTCCAGGGTGCCACTGGGTGTGTTCAAACTGCCAACCTTAGGGTTAGCAGCCCATCACAACTGCTTGATGCACCCAAGATCTAATGAATAGCTTTAGTTTTAACTTAAAAAAAGTTTTAATTGGGTATTGGTTCCATAAATGATGGACTAGTTTCCTCAAATCAACAGTTTTTACAAATGATACAAAATGCTGAAAAAAAAAATAACAAAGGAAAGGGAAGAATACAGGAAATTTTTGCCTCAATGTTTGATAAAAATTTATACTAGAAAATGTCTGAGCTCTGAATCTACTTGTATCCTGAAAGATACCTGAGAGACACTGCAAGCACTTGAGATTGGATTCCAGGGCTATGGAAGGGCCAGAGAAATGGAAGACAGGCCCAGAATTCACCTGTGTGCAAAGTCCTCAGGGAGCCTATATTGAGCTAGGGCTCAGGAGGGTTCAGATCACAAAGGAAGTGGGAACCAAAGAGAAAGTGGAACCTATCATGTCCACAATGGCTAGGACCTGAGAAGAGGGCTCTAGATTGATTGGGAAAATGGACAGGAAAAACAAACAGGATTTCCTTGTAAAGCTGTGATTGAATGCCACCTCTTCATGGAGTTTTATTCAAGGTATGCACGGCCTCAGTGTGCCTGGAGCAGCTCAGCCTTGAAGATGAGACTCCGTCTGTTTTACTTTGGACATATTATAAGGAGGGACCAGTTCCTGGAGACGGACATCATGCTTCATTAAGTAGAGGGTCAGCGAAAAAGAGAAAGAGCTTCAAAGAAATGGATTGACACAGTGGCTACAACAGTGGGCTCAAATATAGCAAAGATTTTGAGGATGGCTCAGGGCCATGGAGTGTTTCATTCTGTTGTGTATGAAGTCACTATCACCTGGAACTGATTTGATGGCACATAACAACAACCACAACATGAGTACAAATATGACACAATAGAAATAACAGAGAAGAAAGGAGTTCTGCTCATACTTCAGATTTGGGCATTACACGAGGTTACTTAAAGAAATAAATGACAAAGTTGACATTGTATGCAAGGTACAGAAAACTAAAAAGGAGACACTTCAGGTCTGGAAAGAAACCAACTGAATTTCTAGAAAGTAGAAACAGAATTACCAAAATTTTAAACTCAGTAGAAGAGACTTCGATTTGTAGGCTAGATGGAATAACAAGGACGAGATTTACCCTCACGCATGAAACAACCAAAACATAATTAATTATAAATTATATTTAATGGTTAACTCACTCAACTCCTAGTCCACCAACACTGGCCTCAAAAAAAAAAAAAAAAAATCCTGGTGACCTACTTCTGAAAAATCATTCATTGAAAACCATACAGATCTTAGTGCTACTCTGACATACATGGGGCCACCATAGGTCAGAATCAAATCAATAGTGAATGGGTTTTAATCTTACAGAAGGAGATTGCCAGGCCTTCCTTCCAAGGCCCCACTGGTGGATTCAAAGTGCTAATCTTTTGGTTAGTAATCCACATCACTATGTAAATCTTAGTTTTGGGCAGAGAATCCAAGATAATATGTGGCCATTACTGCATATTCAAAAAGTAAGTCAGAAGGGAGCATCCTACATGATTTTCTACCACAACCCTGTGCTCTAAGACTTCACCATCACACTTCCTGGCTCTTGGCATAAATGCTCCCTTGCCAAACCCCACCGTGGGCTCGGCCCTGCTGACCTGAGCCTCATAAAGGAACCTTTTGTGGGGAGTGGAACCTGAGCAACATCACACAAGAGAGAAGCTGCAGGATGGTGGCACCATCCAGGTCCTCAGGCTCCTGCTCTGCTCTGTTCCAGGCGAGAAAATGTTAGCAAACCTAGAGTCGGAGCTTTCTCTGCAGAGTAATCCTTCCATTCAGAGCTATGATTTTAAAATGAGATGAAATAAATGCTACAGCAACTCAGGCCTGTCCACCTATCACTGTTAGGCTATTTTGGCTTGATTGGTTCTATCCCTGATTGCACAGCATCTCAGCCTCATCCCCGTGTGCACACAGTGCCATGTTGTGTGGTCCATGGTAATGTAGTCATAATTCTGGGTCACACTGCGAAGTTATCAAGGAACAATGTGTTCTAAGTATGTGCCTGGGACAGAGAACCAAGAGTCCTCACACACACACTACTGACCAACTAGGCAATCAGGCGAGCCCTTCTCCTGCAATGTCCCTCCAACACCTTTTATTGGCTGGAATTTTGTTGAGGATTTTTGCATCTGTGTTCATGAATGAGATTGGTCTGTAATTTCTTTTTTTTTTTTTGTTTTGTTTTGTTTCTATGCCTGGCTTTGGTATCAGGGTATGCTGGCTTCCTATAATGAGTTTGGGAGTATTCCTTCCTTTTTTATGCTCTGAAATTCCTTTAGTAGTGCTGGTGTTAACTCTTCTCTGAATGTTTGGTAAAATTCTCCCGGGAAGCCTTCTGGGCCAAGGTTTTTTTTTTTTTCTTTGAAAGTTTTGTTTGCTTACCTCATTAATCTCTTATTTTTTTATGGGTTTATTTTTTTCTAACTAAGCTTAGAGTTATTTTAGATAAGCAGCATATTTCTAGAAATTTGTCCATTTCCTCTAGTTTTTCAAATTTGTCAGAGTACAATTTTTCATAGTATTCTGTTATGATCGTTTTTATTTCAGTTGGGTCTGTTGTGATATTGCCCGTCTCATTCAGGTTACTTGCTTGCACTCCTGTTTTTCTTTTTTCGCTTTGGCCAGTAATTTGTCAATTTTGTTGATCTTTTCAAAAAAGCACCTTTGGTTTTGTTGAATCTTTCAATTGTTTTTCTATTTCATTTATTTTTGCTCTAATCTTTATTATTTCCTTTTTTCAGGTGCTCCAGAGCTCTTTTTACTGCTCTCTATTCGTTCAAGTTGTAGGGTTAATATTTTGGCTTCGCCCCTTTCTTCTTTTTGGATGTGCGCACTTATTGGTATAAATTGACCTCTAAGCACTGCTTTTGCTGTGTTCCAAAAGTTCTCGTAGGATGTCTTTTCTTTCTTATTTGATTCTATGAATTTCTTTATTCTGTCATTGATTTCATCTACAACCCAGTAGTCTGGTTCTGTTTTTTTTCCTTTTTAGTAGTACTTTAGATGAAGATTTACAGAAGAAACCAGTGTCTCATTAAACAGTGCACATACTGTTTTATGACATTTGTTAACAACGTCATGATGTCAACAATCTCCCTTCTCAAACTTGGGTTCCCTATTATTGGCTTTCTTGTTCCCTTCTAGTCTTGCCCCTGGGCTGGTGTGCCCCTTTACTCTCGTTTTGTTTCATGGGCCTATCGAACCTTTTGCTGAAATGTAAGCCTCAGAAATGACTTCATTATAGAGCTGAAAGTGTATCTCTGGGCCATACTTTCAGAGTTTCTCAAGTCTCTGAAAGGCCAGCAAGTCTGGTATGTCTTTCTGAGTTAGAATTTTCTGCATTTTTCTCCCTCTCAGTCCAGAACCTTCTATTGTGATCCCTGTCAGAGCCGTCATTGGCGGTAGCAGGGCATCATCTAGCTGCACTGGACTCAGCCTGGTGGAGGCCGTGGTAGATGTGGTCCATTAGTCCTTTGGGCTAATCTTTCCTTTGTATCTTCAGTTTTCTTCATTCTTCCTTGCTCCTGAAGTGGTGAGACCAGCGGAGTATCCTAGATGGCCACTCACAGGCTTTTAAGACCCGGATGCTACTCACCGAAGTAGAACGTAGAACTTTTTTTCTGTATAAATTGTATTATGCCCATTAAGCTAGATATTTCCCAAGACCATTGTCCCCAGACCCTCAGCCCAGCAATTTGGTCCCTCAGGGAGTTTGGATGTGTCTCTGGATCTTCCATGACCTTGCCTTCTACAAGTTGTGCTGGCTTCCCTAGTATTGTGTGCTTCCACTGTGTACTGCCTTACCCTTCAGCAAAATTACCACTTATCTGTTGTCTATTTAGTGTTTTTCCATCCTCACTGCTCCCCTCCCTTGTAACCATCAAAGATTGCTTCTTTTTGTGTGTAAACCTTTCCATGAGTTTTTACATTAGTGCTCTCATACAATATTTGTCCTTTTGTGATTGACTTATTTCACTCAGCGTAATGTCCTCCAGATTAATCCATGTCCTGATATGTTCTACACATTCGTCATTGTTCTTTATCATTGTGTAATACTCCATTGTGTGTATGTACCACAGTTTGTTTATCCATTCATCTGTTTGATGGTCATCTGGGTTGTTCCCATGTTTTTACTATTGTGAACCACACTGCAATGAACATGGGAGTGCATATGTCTATTCCTGTGACCACCCTTATTTCTCTAGGATGTAGTCCTAGGAGTGGGATTGCTGGATCTTATGGTATTTCTGTTTCTTGCATTCTAAGGGAGCGCCATATCATTTTTCAAAATGGTTGTATGATTTTGTATTTCCACCAGCAGCGCGTGAGAGTTTCGATCTCCCTGCAGCCTCTCCAACAGTTTTTATTTCCTGGTTTTTTGATTGGTGCCAGTAATGCTGGGGTGGGATGGTATCTCATTGTGGTTTTGCTTTGCATTTCTGTAATGGCTAGTGATGGGGAGTATTTCCTCATATTCCTGTTAGCCACTTGAATGTCTTCTTTGGTGTACTATCTGTTCATTTCCTTTGTCCAGTTTTTAAATTATTTTATTTGTTTTTTTATTGTAGAGGTGTTGGATTTCCTGTAGATTTTACACATCAGAACTTTGTCTGATTTGTAATAGACCAATAATTTTTTTTTTCCCCAATCTGAAGGTTCTGTTTACTCTTTTGGTGAAGTCTTCTGATGACCATAAATGTCTAATTTTTGTAAGATCCCAGTTATCTAGCTTATCTTCTGGAGTTTGTGTGTCGTAGGTTGTGGTTTGTATCCTATTAATGCCTTGTATTAGGGCCTCTAGTGTTGATCCTATTTTTTCTTCTATGACCTTCATACTTTTTGGCTTTATATCTAGGTCTTCGATTCATTTTGAATTAGTTTTTGTATATAGTGTGAGATATGGGTCCTGATTCACTTTTTTGCAGATGGACATCCAGTTTTTCCAGCACCGTTTGTTAAAAAGAGTGTCTTTTCCCCATTTGATGGACTTTGGGCTCTTGTTGAAGATCAGGTGAACATAGGTGGATGGATTTATATCTGGGTACTCATTTTTTTTCCATTATTCAATGTATCTGTCGTTGTGCCAGTGTTAGAATATTTTGATTACTGTAACATAGCTGTATAGTAGATTCTGAGGTCAGGTAGTGTGAGTCCTTCTACTTTATTATTCTTCTTCAATAGTGCTTTACTTTTCTGGGACTTCTTCCCTTTCCATATAAAGTTAATGATAAGTTTTTCCATCTCTTTAAAGAATATTGTTGGTATTTAGATTGGCATTGCATTGTGTTTGTAAATCAGGTAGAATTGTCATTTTTACAATGTTGAGTCTACCTATTTATGAGCATGGCATGTTTTCCCATTTATATAGATCTCTTTTGGTTTCTGGCAATAGTGTTTTGTAGTTTCTTTGTATAGATCTTGACATTCCTGGTTAAACTTATTCCTAAGTTGTTTGTTTGTTTTTAGGGGTTATTATAAATGCTATTGTTTTCCTGATTTCCTTTTCGTTGTTGTCTTTATTGTCGTATAGAAATCCAACTGATTTTTGTGTATTTATCTTGTGTCCTGGGACTGTGCTGAATCTTTCTATTAGTTGCAATAGTTTTCTTGTGGAGTCTTTTGGGTTTTCTATGTAGAGTGTCATAGAATCCAAAAATAGGGAAATTTTATTTCTCTATTTCCAATTTGGAAGGCCTTTGTTTCCTTTTCTTTCCTTCTTGCTCTAGTTAGAACTTCCAGCACAATATTAAATAGGAGTGGGGATAAAGGACATTGTTGTCTTGTTCCTGTTCTCAGGGGGAATGTTTTCAGACTGTCTTCTTTAAGAATGATGTTGGCCTTTAGTTTTATATAAATGTCCTTTATTATGTTGAGAAATTGCTCTTCTATACCTATTTTATTGAGAGTTCTTATCAGGAATGGGTTTTGGACTTTGTCGAATGCTTTTTCTGCATCTATTCAGATGATCATGTGATTCTTTTCTTTCCTTTTATTAATGTGGTGGATTATGTTGATTGATTTTCTAATGTTCAACCACCCTTGCATACCTGGCATGAATCCTACTTGGTTGTGGTATTTTTTTTTTTTTTTTTTTTGATATGATGCTGAATTGTATTGGCTAGAATTTTGCTGAGAATTTTTGAGTCTATATTCATGAGAAATATTGGTTGGTAGTTTTTTTTTTTTTTTTTTGTGGTGTCTTTGCCTTGTATTCGTATCAGGGTTATGCTGGCTTCATAGAATGAATTTGGAAGGAGCCCTTCCTTTTCTGTGTTCTGAAACATGTTGAACAGTAATGGCATAAGCTTTTCTGTGAATGTTTCGTAGAATTCTTCAGTGAAGCCATGTGGGCCAGGGCTTTAATTTGTTGGGAGGTTTTTTCTTGTCTTTTCTATCTCGTTTCTTGTTATTGGTCTGTTTAGACTTTTAACATCGTTTTGTGTTAATTTGGCTAGGCAGGGTGTTTCTACAAAATTGTCCATTTCTTCTAGGTTTTCTAATTTGTTGGAGCATACTTTTTCATAAAACTCTGTTACGGTTCTTTTTATTTCAGTTGGATCTGTTGTAATGACCCCCATTACATTTCTTATTGGGGTTATTTGCAACCTCTCGTGTTTTTCTTTTGTCAGTTTGTCTAGTGGTTTTTCAATTTTGTTGATCTTTTCCAAAGAACCAACTCTTGGTTTTGTTGATTCTTGCTATTGTTTTTCTATCCTCTATTTCATTTATTTCTGCTCTGATCTTTCTTATTTCCTTTCTTCTGTTGGCTATGGGCTTCTTTTGCTGTTCTCTTTCTGTTTGTTCAGGTTGTGTAGCTAATATTCTGATTTTGTCACTTCCTTCTTTTTTCATGTGTGCATCTCTTGCTATAAATTGACCTCTGAGCACTGCCTTTCCTGTGTCCCAAAGGTTTTTATTTGAAGTGTTTTCATTCTCATCTGATTCTAGGAATTTTTTTGTTTCATCTGTGATTTCTTCTATTACCCAGACATTTTTAAGCAGGTTGTTGTTCAGTTTCCAAGTAACTGTTTTTTTTTCCATTGTTCTTCCTGTTGTTAATTTCTATTTTTATGACATTGTTGTCAGAGAAGATACTTTGTAGTATCTCAATCTTTCAATTTTGTTGAGGGTTGCTCTGTAGCCTAACATGGTCTATTCTGGAGAATGCTCCATGTGCACTGGAAAAGAATGTGTACTTTGCATCTGTTGGGTGGAGTGTTCTATATATGTCTATGAGGTCAAGTTTGCTGACCGTGCCTTTAGTTCTTCTGTATCTTTGTTGAGTTTCTTTCTAGATAATCTGTTCTTTACTGATAGTGGTGTGTTTAAGTCTCCTACTATTATTGTGGAGCAGTCAATTTCTCTTCTTATTGCTGTTAGGGTTTGTTTTATGTATTTTGGAGCCTTGTCATTGGGTGTGGAGATGTTTATTATGGTTAAGACTTGATGACGGATTGTTCCTTTAGTCATTATATACTGCCATTCTTTGTCTTTTTTGGTGGATTTTGTTTTAAAGTCTATCTAATCTGAGATTAGTATTGCTACTCTCACTCTTTTTTGTAGTTATTTGTTTGATTTTTTCTATCCTTTGTTTTTTAATAAATTTACATCTTTGTTCCTAAAGCGTGTCTCTTGTAGACAGCGTATAGGTAGTTCCTGTTTTTTTTTTTTTTTTTTAAATCCATTCTGTCACCCTATGTCTCTTTATGGATGCATTTTGGTCATTTACATTCAGTTTAATTATTTATTGATAGTTTTGAATTTATTGCTGTCAGTTTGTGGTGCTTTTCTTTTTTTTTGTGGTGCTAACATTTTCTTTGATCCTCTTACTCTCTTGTGCTGAGTTCCTTTTGTTTGTGGATTTCTTTTTCATTTCTTTTGTTTTTGTAGATTTTGATTTTATTGATACTTTATGATTTTCTTCTTCTTTTTTCTTTTTTTGGTGAGTAGGTTCGTTACCTTTCTTTGGGATTACCTTGAAATTTACCCTTATCTTTCTAGTTTGAACGTCTGTTATTACTTGGTATCACCTTGCCTTCCTCTCCATTAGAAAGTTCTATACCTACACTGTTTATTCCCTCCTATTGTTCTGATGTTGTTGTCATTCACAGATTAACCTCTCTGGTTCCCCGTTGTAATTCTTTTGGTGTTGTATACTCCTTAGAGTTCGTTTCCTACATTTGGATCTGGCTGGTAAAATCTTGTGTCCTAGATTCAGGCTGTCGTCTGATGTTTTTTGTTCTCAAACTGAAGGACTCCCTTTAATAATTCTTGTATTTTTGGTTTGTTTTTCACATATTCCCTTAATTTCTGTTAATCTCAAAATGTCCTAATTTCACCATCATTTTTTTTTAACTTTTATTGAGCTTCAAGTGAACATTTACAAATCAAGGCAGACTGTCACATATAATTTTATACACACCTTACTCCATACTCCCACTTGCTCTACCCTTAATGAGTCAGCACTTCCAGTCTCTCCTTTCGTGACAATTTTGCCAGCTTCCAACTCTCTTTATCCTCCCATCCCCTCTCCAGACAGGAGATGCCAACACAGTCTCAAGTGTCCACCTGATACAAATAGCTCACTCTTCATCAGCATCTCTCTCCTACCCACTGTCCAGTCCCTTCCATGTCTGATGACTTGTCTTCGGGAATGGTTCCTGTCCTGCACCAAGAGAAGGTTTGGGGACCATGACTGCCAGGATTCCTCTAGTCTCAGTCAGACCATTAAGGATGGTATTTTTGTGAGAATTTGGGGTCTGCATCCCACTGATCTCCTGCTCCCTCAGGGGTTCTCTGTTGTGCTCCCTGTCAGGGCAGTCATCGGTTGTGGCCGGGCGCCAACTAGTTCTTCTGGTCTCAGGATGATGTAAGTCTCTGGTTCATGTGGCCCTTCCTGTCTCTTGGGCTCTTAGTTATCATGTGACTGCGGTGTTCTTCGTTCTGCTTTGATCCACGAGGGTTGAGACCACTTGATGCATCTTAGATGGCCGCTTGTTAGCATTTAAGACCCCAGACACCACATTTCAAAGTGGGATGTAGAATGTTTTCATAATAGAATTATTTTGCCAATTGACTTAGAAGTCCCCTTAAACCATGGTCCCCAAACCCCTGCCCTTGCTCTGCTGACCTTTGAAGCATTCAGTTTATCCCGGAAAATTCTTTGCTTTTGGTCCCGTCCAGTTGAGCTGACCTTCCATGTATTGAGTATTGTTCTTTCCTTCAACTAAAGCAGTTCTTATCTACTAACTAATCAGTAAAAAACGCTGTCCCACCCTCCCTCCCTCCCCCCCTCGTAACCACAAAAGTATGTGTTCTTCTCAGTGCATACTATTTCTCAGGATCTAATAATAGTGGTCTTATACAATATTTGTCCTTTTGCCTCTGACTAATTTTGCTCAGCAAAATGCCTTCCAGGTTCCTCCATGTTATGAAACGTTTCACAGATTCGTCACTGTTCTTTATCGATGCGTAGTATTCCATTGTGTGAATATACCACAATTTATTTACCCATTCATCCATTGACGGACATCTTGATTGCTTCCAGCTTTTTGCTATTGTAAACAGAGCTGCAATAAACATGGGTGTGCATATATCTGTTTGTGTGAAGGCTCTTGTATCTCTAGGGTATATTCCGAGGAATGGGATTTCTGGGTTGTATGGTAGTTCTATTTCTAACTGTTTAAGATAACGCCAGATAGATTTCCAAAGTGGTTGTATCATTTTACGTTCCCACCAGCAGTGTGTAAGAGTTCCAAACTCTCCACAGCCTCTCCAACATTTATTATTTTGTGTTTTTTGGATTAATGCCGGCCTTGTTGGAGTGAGATGGAATCTCATTGTAGTTTTAATTTGCATTTCTCTAATGGCTAATGATCAAGAGCATTTTCTCATGTATCTGTTAGCTGCCTGAATATCTTCTTTAGTGAAGTGTGTGTTCATATCCTTTGCCCACTTCTTGATTGGGTTGTTTGTGTTTTTGTGGTTGAGTTTTGACAGAATCATATAGATTTTAGAGATCAGTCGCTGGTCAGAGATGTCATAGCTGAAAATTCTTTCCCAGTCTGTAGGTGGTCTTTTTACTCTTTTGGTGAAGTCTTTAGATGAGCATAGGTGTTTGATTTTTAGGAGCTCCCAGTTATCTGATTTCTCTTCATCATTTTTGGTAATGGTTTGTATTCTGTTTATGCCTTGTATTAGGGCTCCTAAGGTTGTCCCTATTTTTTCTTCCATGTTCTTTATCGTTTTAGTCTTTATGTTTAGGTCTTTGATCCACTTGGAGTTAGTTTTTGTGCTTGGTGTGAGGTATGGGTCCTGTTTCATTTTTTTGCAAATGGATATCCAGTTATGCCAGCACTATTTGTTTAAACTATCTTATCCCCAATTAACTGACATTGGGCCTTTGTCAAATATCAGCTGCTCATATGTGGATGGATTTATATCTGGGTTCTCAATTCTGTTCCATTGGTCTATGTGCCTGTTGTTGTACCAGTACCAGGCTGTTTTGACTACTGTGGCTGTATAATAGGTTCTGAAATCAGGTAGAGTGAGGCCTCCCACTTTCTTCTTCTTTTTCAGTAATGCTTTACTTATCCGAGGCTTCTTTCCCTTCCATATGAAGTTGGTGATTTGTGTCTCTAACACATTAAAAAATGACATTGGAATTTGGATCGGAAGTGCATTGTATGTATAGATGGCTTTTGGTAGAATAGACATTTTTACTATGTTAAGTCTTCCTATCCATGAGCAAGGTTTGTTTTTCCACTTAAGTAGGTCCTTTTTAGTTTCTTGCAGTAGTACTTTGTAGTTTTCTTTGTATAGGTCTTTTGCATCCTTGGTAAGATTTATTCCTAAGTATTGTATCTTCTTGGGGGCTACCATGAGTGGTATTGATTTGATTATTTCCTCTTCGATGTTCTTTTTGTTGATGCAGAGGAATTCAAGTGATTTTTGTATGTTTATCTTATAACCTGAGACTCTGCCAAACTCTTCTATTAGTTTCAGTAGTTTTCTGGAGGATTCCTTAGGGTTTTCTGTGTATAAGATAATGTCATCTGCAAAAAGAGATAATTTTACTTCCTCCTTGCCAATCCGGATGCCCTTTATTTCTTTGTCTAGCCTAATTGCTCTGGCTAGGACCTCTAGCACAATGTTGAATAAGAGCGGTGATAAAGGGCATCCTTGTCTGGTTCCCATTCTCAAGGGAAATGCTTTCAGGCTCTCTCCATTTAGAGTGATGCTGGCTGTTGGCTTTGTATAGATGCCCTTTATTATGCTGAGGAATTTTCCTTCAATTCCTATTTTGCTGATTGTTTTTATCATAAATTGGTGTTGGACTTTGTCAAATGCCTTTTCTGCATCAATTGATAAGATCATGCGGTTTTTGTCTTTTGTTTTATTTATATGGTGGATAACATTCATGGTTTTTCTAATATTAAACCAGCCTTGCATACCTGGCATAAAACTCACTTGGTCATGGTGGATTATTTTTTTGATATGTTGTTGAATTCTATTGGCTAGAATTTTGTTGAGGATTTTTGCATCTATGTTCATGAGGGATATAGGTCTGTAATTTTCTTTTTTTGTGATGTCTTTACCTGGTTTTGGTATCAGGGAAATAGTGGCTTCATAGAATGAGTTAGGTAGTATTCCTTCATTTTCTGTGTTTGAAATTCCTTTAGTAGTAGTGGTGTCAACTGTTCTCTGAAAGTTTGGTAGAACTCTGCAGGAAAGCCATCCGGGCCAGGGCTTTTTTTTGTTGGGAGTTTTTTGATTGCCATTTCAATCTCTTTTTTTATTATGGGCCTATTTAGTTCTTCTGCTTCTGATTGATATGATTCTTTTAATTTCAGTTGGGTCTGTTGTGATGTGGCCCATCTCGTTTCTTATTCGGGTTATTTGTTTCCTTTCCTGTATTTCTTTAGTCAGTCTAGCCAATGGTTTATCAATTTTGTTATTTTTTTCAAAGAACCAGCTTTTGGCTTTGTTAATTCTTTCAATTGTTTTTCTGTTCTCTAATTCATTAAGTTCAGCTCTAATTTGTATTATTTGTTTTCTTCTGGTGCCTGATGGATTCTCTTGCTGCTCACTTTCTATTTGCTCAAGTTGTAGGGACAGTTCTCTGCTTTTGGCTCTTTCTTCTTTTTGTATGTGTGCATTTATTGATATAAATTGGCCTCTGAGCACTGCTTTTGCTGTGTCTCAGAGGTTTTGATAGGAAGTATTTTCATTCTTGTTGCATTCTATGCATTTCCTTATTCCCTCCTTAATGTCTTCTATAACCCAGTCTTTTTTCAGGAAGTTATTGGTCAGTTTCCAAGTATTTGATTTCTTTTCCCTAATTTTTCTGTTTTTGATTTCCACTTTAATTGCCTTGTGGTCTGAGAAGATGCTTTGTAATATTTCGATGTTTTGGATTCTGCAAAGGTTTGTTTTATGACCTAATATGTGGTCTATTCTAGAGAATGTTCTATGTGTTCTAGAAAAAAAAGTATACTTTGCAGCAGTTGTGTGGAGAGTTCTGTATAAGTCAATGAGGTCAAGTTGGTTGATTGTTGTAAATAGGTCTTCCGTGTCTCTTTTGAGCTTCTTACTGGATGTCCTGTCCTTCTCCGAAAGTGGTGTGTTGAAGTCTCCTACTATAATTGTAGAGGTGTCTATCTCACTTTTCAGTTCTGGTAAAATTTGTTTTATGTATCTTGCAGCCCTGTCACTGGGTGCATAAATATTTAATATGGTTATATCTTCCTGGTCAATTGTCCCTTTAATGATTAAGTAGTGTCCTTCTTTATCCTTTGTGGTGGATTTAACTTTAAAGTCTCTTTTTTCAGAAATTAATATTGCTACTCCTCTTCTTTTTTGCTTATTGTTTGCTTGATATATATTTTTCCATCCTTTGAGTTTTAGTTTGTTTGTGTCTCTAAGTCTAAGGTGTGTTACTTGTAGGCACCATATAGACGGATCGTGTTTCTTTATCCAGTCTGAGACTCTCTGTCTCTTTATTGGTGCATTTAGTCCATTTACATTCAGCGTAATTATAGATAAGTATGTGTTTAGTGTTGTCATTTTGATGCCTTTTTATGTGTGTTGTTGACAATTTCATTTTTCCCCTTACTTTTTTGTGCTGAGACGTTTTTCTTTGTAAATTGTGTATTCCTAATTTTCATAGTATTTGACTTTATGTTTGCTGAGTCATTACATTTTTCTTGGTTTTTATTTTGAGTTATGGAGTTGTTATACCTCTTTGTGGTTACCTTAATATTTACCCCCCCATTTTTCTAAGTAAAAACCTAACTTGTATTGTCCTATATCGCCTTGTATCCCTCTCCATATGGCAGTTCTATGCCACCTGTATTTAGTCCCTCTTTTTGATTACTGTGATGTTTTACATATTGACTTCAATGATTCCCTGTTTTGAGCATTTTTTTTCCTTTTAAATTAATCTTAATTTGTTTTTGTGATTTCCCTGTCTGAGTTGATATCAGGATGTTCTGTTCTGTGACCTTGTGTTGTGCTGATATCTGATATTATTGGTTTTCTGACCAAACAATTTCCTTTAGTCTTTCTTGTAGCTTTGGTTTGGTTTTTGCAAATTCTCTAAGCTTGTGTTTATCTGTAAATATCTTAATTTTGACTTCATATTTCAGAGAGAGTTTTGCTGGATATATGATCCTTGGTTGGAAGTTTTTCTCCTTCAGTGCTCTGTATATGTCATCCTATTGCCTTCTTGCCTGCATGGTTTCTGCTGAGTAGTCTGAACTTATTGATTCTCCCTTGTAGGAGACCTTTCTTTTATCCCTGGCTGCTTTTAAAATGTTCTCTTTATCTTTGGTTTTGGCAAGTTTGATGATAATATGTCTTGGTGATTTTCTCTTTGGATCAATCTTAAATGGGGTTCGATGAGTATCTTGGATAGATATCCTTTCGTCTTTCATGATGTCAGGAAGTTTTCTGTCAGCAGATCTTCAACTATTCTCTCTGTGTTTTCTGTTATCCCTCCCTGTTCTGGGATTCCAATCACACGGAAGTTATCCTTCTTGATAGAGTCCCACATGATTTTTAGGGTTTCTTCATTTTTTTAAATTGTTTGATCTGATTTTTTTTTTTCAGCTGTATTGGTGTTAATTCCCTGGTCCTCCAGATTTCCCACTCTCCATTCTAATTGCTTGAGTCTGCTCCTCTGACTTCCTATTGCATTGTCTAATTCTGTAATTTTATTGTTAATCTTTTGGATTTCTGAATGCTGTCTCTCTATGGATCCTTGCAACTTATTAATTTTTCGACTATGTTCTTGAATAATCTTTTTGAGTTCTTCTACTGCTTTATCAGTGTGTTCCTTGGCTTTTTCTGCAGATTGCCATATTTCATGCCTGAGGTCATCCCTGATGTCTTGAAGCATTCTGTAAATTATTTTTTTATATTCTGTATCTGATAATTCCAGGATTGTATCTTCATTTGGGAAAGATTTTGATTCTTTAGTTTGGGGGGTTGTAGAAGCAGTCATGGTCTGCTTCTTTATGTGGTTTGATATCGACTGCTGTCTATGAGCCATCAGTAAGATATTGCAGTGATTTATTCTATATTTGATCACTGAGTCTTATCTTGTTTTGTTTTCTTTCAATATATGTGGATGGGCTACTAGATTGCGCTGTCTTGATTGTTGTAGCCCTTGACTTACTTATGACCTATTACCAGCTGGTTTGGGCTGTTACCAGATATATATGCCTGAGTCTATTCACTATTCTTGAGTAGAATCTGATTTTGGGTCATCAAGTGTGTGATGCACACTGTCACCTATCCACCTTGAGAAGTAGTGGTGATAGTTGTGTGCACCAGATTCTAGTAGCAGCTGGGGTTCACACTCCAGGGGGGCAGGATGCTGACAGGCTTCCCCCAAGTGTCAGTGAGGTAGATGTGTCTCTATTCCTAAAGCACCTTGGTGGGTGGGCTCTGCAGCTGTACCTTAGGCCCCCAATGCAAGTTCCACTACAGATTGGTAGGTGTCACCCTCCTTAGACCCCTAAGGCAGGAGGCTAGGTGGTCTGGGGAGAGCTTCAGCCCTCAGTTCCCTGTTGTGTGTCAGTGAGGGCTCTGTTGAATACACAGAGATATCAGACCTGGGAAACTTGTCTTTCCAATAAATCCACTAAAACAAATGCAGTCCGATCCCTTTCAGAAATGCCTTTGCATTATAATAGCCACCTTGTTCCCTGTAGGGATGAAAGCCTGAGACTGTGGATCACATATGCTTGGCTGGAGCTGGTTCTGTGTTTTTAGTCCAATTAGGGAAGGATTTTTGGTCCCTGGGTTTTTTGTGGTTGCTTCTCTCAGGCGGGAAGAATGGGTTAGGAAAAGACCAAAAAAAAAAAAAAAGGAAAAGAAAAGCCGTGGAGCAGTTTTCCCTCTGGCTCAGGAAATTCCAATGTTAATGAAACCGCCTGGGAAGGGGAGGGGCGGGTTCAGAAAAACAGGAGAGAGTAGCACCCAGGAATATAGACAAAGTTACTTATCTTGCTTGGGATGATTGTTTTATCTGAGATTCCCGAGGGGCGCTTCAACTGTGTGCGCTGGCTGGGTAGAGGTTGCCCCCAAGGGTCAGGCCTGAGTCCCGTGCTTGTGCTGTCTCAGAAGCCGTGGTTAGTTCCTCCGCTCCCAGTCCAAAGACCAGCACCAAGGTTCCCCGGCTGGGATGCTGCACTTCAGGCTCCAAAACCAGTCACTGACTCCCAGTGACTCCTCCTCCTGTCACCCGTGTCGCTGCGCTGCCTGCGTGCACTGGCTGGGCTTCCCCCGTGGTCACTTCAGGGAGCTAGGGCTGCGCCCCATACTTGCGCCGTCTCAGGATGCCGTGCTCAGCTCCCCTGTGCCCAGCCCAAAGGCCGGTGCCAAGGTTTTCTGACTGGGACGCTGGCTCCAGTCTCCAAAAACAGTCCCTGCTTCCCTGTGGTTGTTCGTTCTCTCGTTAGCCCGGTCATTTTGCAGCCTGCTTGTGCTGGCTGAGTCTCTACGGAGGTTACCCCAGGGTGCTAGGGGTTAGGGCTGTGTCCCGTGCCTGCCCCACCTCAGCAAGCTGCAATCGGCCCTGCCACTCGGCACCAGGGAACTGCCGGGTCTCAAGGCTGTGGGGTGGGTCGCGGGTTCCAGAAGCGGTCACTGGTTCAGCGCAGCTTTTAGCTCACCTGTCACTCAGGTCAACTCTTTAGATCTGTGTTTGATGGTCAGGGCTCATAGATTGTCGTGTATGTGATCGATTCACTTGTTTTTCCGAGTCTTTGTTGTAAGAGGGATCCGAGGTAGCTTCTACCTATTCAGCCATCTTGGCCCCGCCTCCATTAATAGGTTTTTTTTATGCCAATTGACTTAGATGTCCCCTGAAACCATGGTCCCCAAACCCCTGACCCTACTACACTGGCCTTCGAAGCATTCAGTTTATTCAGGAAACTTCTTTGCTTTTGGATTAGTCCAGTTGTGCTGAACCCCCTGTATTGTGTGTTCTTTCCATTCACCTAAAGTAGTTCTTATCTACTATCTAATTAGTGAATACACCTCTCCCACACTTTCTTCCTCCCCTCCCCGTAACCACAAAAGAATCTTTTCCTCTCAGTTTAAACTATTTCTCAAGTTCTTATAATAGTGGCCTTATAGAATATTTGTCCTTTTGCAACTGACTAATTTCACTCTGCATAATGCCTTCCAAGTTCCTCCAGGTTATGAAATGTTTCACAGTTTCATCACTGTTCTTTATCGATGCATAGTATTCCATTGTGTGAATATACCATGATTTATCCATTCTTCTGTTGATGGGCACCTTGATTGCGTCCGTCTTTTTGCTACTGTAAACACTGTTGCAATAAACATGAGTGTGCATACATCTGTTTGTGTAAAGGCTCTTAGTTCTCTAGGATATATTCCGAGGAGTAGGATTGCTGGATCATATGATAATTCTATATCTAGTTTTTTAAGGAAGCGTCAAATGGATTTCCAAAGTGGTTGTACCATTTTACATTCTCACCAGCATTGTATAAGTGTTCCAATCTCTCCACACCCTCTCCAACATTTATTATTTTGTGTTTTTTGGGTTAATGCCAGTCTTGTTGGAGTGAGATGATATTGTAGTTTTGATTTGCATTTCTCTAATGGCTAATGATCGTGAGCATTGCCTCATGTATCTGTTAGCTACCTGAATGTCTTCTTTAGTGAAATGTCTCCTTATATCCTTTGCCCATTTTTCAATTAGGTTATTGGTTTTTTGTAGTTGAGTTTTTGCACTATCGTGTAGATTTTAGAGATTGACTGCTGATCGGAAATGTCATAGCTGAAAACGTTTTCCCAGTCTGTAGGTGATCTTTTTATTCTTTTGGTGAAGTCTTTGGATGAGCATAGTTGTTTGATTTTTAGGAGCTCCCAGTTACCTAGTTTTTCTTCTGCATTCTTAATAATGTTTTGTATACTGTTTATGCCATGTATTAGGGCTCCTAACATTGTCCTTTTTTTTTTCCCTTCCATGAGATTTATTGTTTTAGATTTTATATTTAGGTCTTTGATCCATTTTGATCTCATTTTTGTGCATGGAGTGAGGTATGGGTCTTGTTTCATTTTTGTGCAGATGGATACCCAGTTATGCCAGCACCATTTGTTAAAAAGACTGTCTTTTCCCCATTTAATTCTTTTGGGGTCTTTGTCAAATATCAACTGCTCATATGTGGATGGATTTATGTCCGGATTTTCAATTCTGTTCCAGGCTGTTCTGACTACTGTGGCAGTATAATAGATTCTAAAATCCAGTAGTGTAAGGCCTCCCACTTTGTTCTTCTTTTTCAGTAATGCTTTATTTATCCGGGATCTCTTTCCCTTCTATATGAAGTTGGTGATTTTTTTCTCCTTTTCATTAAAGAATGTCATTGGAATTTGGATCGGAATTGCCTTAAATGTATAGATTGCTTTTGGTAGAATAGATATTTTTATAATGTTAACGCTTCGTATCCATGCGCAAGGTATGACGTAGGTCTCTTTCGGTTTCTTGCAGAAGTGTATCGTAGTTTTCTTTGTGTAAGTCTTTTATATCTCTGGTAAGATTTGTTCCTAAGTATTTTATCTTCTTGGGGGCTAATGTAAATGGCATTGATTTGGCGATTTCCTCTTTGATGTTCTTTTTGTTGGTGTAGAGGAATCCAACTGATTTTTGTATGTTTATCTTGTATCCCAATACTCTGCTGAACTCTTCTATTAGTTTCAGTAGTTTTCTGGAGGATTGCTTACGTTTTTCTGTGTATAAGATCATGTCATCTGCAACTAGAGATAATTTTACTTCTTCCTTGCCAATCTGGATGCGTTTTATTTCTTAATCTAGCCCAATTGCTCTGGCTAGGACTTCCAACACAATGTTGAATAAGAGCGGTGATAAAGGGCATCCTTGTCTGGTTCCTGATCTCAGTGGGAATGCTTTCAGAATCTCTCCATTTAGGGTGACCTTGGCTGTTAGCTTTGTATAAATAACCTTTATTATGTTGAGGAATATTCCTTTTATTCCTAATTTGCTGACAGTTTTTATCATGAATGAGTGTTGAACTTTGTCAAATGCCTTTTCTGCATCGATTGATAAAAAAAAAATGATTCTTGTCTTTTGTTTTATTTATGTGATGGTACTACATTAATTGTTTTTCTAAATGTTGAACCATCCCTGCATACCTGGTATGAAACCCACTTGGTCATGGTGAATTTTTTTTTTGATATGTTTTTGAATTCTATTGGCTAGAATTTTCTTGAGGATTTTTGCATCATAGGTCTATAATTTCCTTTTTTTTATGTGGTGCCTATACCTTGTTTTGGTATCAGGAAGATGGTGGCTTCATAGAATGAGTTTGGTAGTATTCCATCTTTTTCTATGCTCTGATATACCTTTAATAATACTGGTGTTAACTCTTCTCTGAAAGTTTCATAGAACTCTGCAGTGAAGCCATCCAGGCCAGGCTTTTTTTTGTAGGGAGTTTTTTCATTTCCTTTCAATCTCTTCTTTCGTTATGGGTCTATTGAGTTCTTCTACCTCTGTTTGTTAGTTTAGGTAGGAAGTGTGTTTCGAGGAATTCATCCATTTCTTCTAGGTTTGCAAATTTGTTAGAGTACAATTTTTCATAATAATCTGATATTATTCTTTTAATTTCAGTTGTGTCTGTTGTGATGTGGCCCATCTCGTTTTTTATTCGGGTTATTTGCTTCCTTTCCTGTATTTCTTTTTTTAGTTTGTCCAGGGGTTTATTAATTTTGTTGATTTTTTCAAAGAACTAGCTTTTGGTCTTGTTAATTCTTTCAATTGTTTTTCTGCTTTCTATTTCATTTAGTTCTGCTCTAATTTTTATTATTAGTTTTCTTCTGGTGCCTGACAGATTCTTTTGTTGCTCTCTTTCTATTTGTACAAGTTGTAGGGAGAATTCTTTGATATTGGCCCTTTCTTCTTTTTGTATGTGTGCATGTGTTGGTATAAGCTGGCCTCTGAGTAATGCTTTTGCTGTGTCCCAAAGGTTCTGGTAGGAAGTGTTTTCATTCTCTTTGGATTCTATGAATTTCTTTGTTCCATCCTTAATGTCTTCTACAATCCAGTCTTTTGTGATGCCAGGTATTGTTCAGAGTCCAGGTGTTTGATTTCTGTTACTGATTTCCACTTTTATGTCCTTATGGTCAGAGAAGGTGCTGTGTAATACTTCAATGTTTTGAATTCTTTTAAGGCTTGCTTTATGCCCTAATATGTGGTCTATTCTAGAGAATGTTCCATGTGGACTCCAAAAGAAAGTATGCTTGGTTGCTGTTGGGTGGAGTGTTCTGTATATGTCTATGAGGTCAAGTTGGTTTATTGTGGCATTTAGATCTTCTGTGTCTTTATTGAGCTTCTTTCTGGATGTCCTGTCCTTCACCGAAAGTAGTGTGTTGAAGTCTCCCACTATTATTGTGGAGCTGTCTATCTCACTTTTCAATGCTGATAGAGTTTGCTTTATGTATCTTGCAGTCCTGTCATTGGGTGCATAAATATTTAATACGGTTATATCTTCTTGGCATACTGTCCCTTTAATCATTATATAGTGTCCTTCCTTATCCTTTATGATGGATTTAACTTTAAAGTCTACTTTGTCAAAAATTAATATTGCTATTCCCGCTCTTTTTTGACTGCTGTTTGCTTGATATGTTTTTTTCCATCCTTTGAGTTTTAGTTTGTTTGTGTCTCTAAGTCTAAGGTGTGACTCTTGTAGGCAGCATATACATAGGTCTTGTTTTTTAATCCATTTTGCTACTCTCTGTCTCTTTATTGGTACATTAGTGCATTTACATTCAACATAATTATGATTAGGTATGAATTTAGTGCTATCATTTTGGTGTCTTTCTTTATGTGTTGTTGACGGTTCCTTTTTCCCACTGAATTTTATGTGCTGAGTAGATTATCTTTATATATTGTTCTTTCCTCATATTCGTTGTTGTTGATTTGCTTTCTGCTGAGTCTCTATTTTTTTCTTGTATTTTATTTTGATGAGTAGGATAGTTTGTCTCCTTTGTGGTTACCTCATTATTTACCCCTATTTTTCTAAATTTACAGATAAATTTTAATTCTTTGTATTGCCATGTCTTCCTCTCCATATGGAAGATCTATGACTACATTTCTTAGTCCCTCTTTATTATTTTAATGTTGTCTTCGTTTACATAGTAACATCACTGTTACCCCGTTTTTAGCTTTTTTTTTTTTTTTTTTAATCTTGCTCTGCTTTTTTTGATTTCCCTGTCTGGGTTGACTTCTGATTGCTCTGCCCAGTGTTCTAGTCTTGGGTAGATACCTCATATTATTGATTTTCTAACCGGAGAACTGCTTTTCATATTTTTGGTTTGGGTTGTAAGAATTCCTTAAACTTCTGTTTATCTGGAAAAGTCCTAATTTCACCTTCATATTTGAGAGACAGTTTTGCTGGATATGTGATTCTTGGCTGAATTTTTTTTTCCTTCAATTTTTTAAATAAGTCTTCCCATTACCCTCTTGCCAGCGTAGTTTCTGCCGAGTAGTCCGAGCTTATTCTTATTGACTCTGCAATGTAGGTGAGTTTTGTTTATCCCTAGCTGTTCTTACAATTCTCTATCTTTGGTTTTGGCAAGTTTGATTATAATATGTCTTCATGACCTTCTTTTAAGATCTGCCTTATGAGGAGTTCGATGAGCGTATTTGATAAATATCTTCTCATCTTTCATGATATCCAGGAAGTTTTCTGCCAACAAATCTTCAACAATTCTCTCTGTATTTTCTGTTATCCCTCCCTGTTCTGGTACTCTAGTCACTTGGTGATTATTTCTCTTGATAGAGTCCCACATGATTCTTAAGGTTTCTTCATTTTTTTTTAATTCTTTTATCTGATTTTTCTTCAAATATGTTAGTGCCCAGTGATTTATCTTTGAGTTCAGAAATTCTGGCTTCTACTTGCCCAGTTCTGCTCCTCTGACTTTCTACTGAGTTGTCTACTTCTGTAATTTTATTGTTAATCTTCTGAATTTCTGATTGCTGTCTGTGTATGGATTTTTACAGCTTATTAAATTTTTCATTATGTTCCTGAAAAATCTAATTTCTTCAATTGCTTTATCTGTGTGTTCCTTGGCTTGTTCTGTGTATTGCCCCATTTCCTTCCTGATGTCTTCAAGGGTTCTGTATATTAATCTTTTGTATTCTGGCTCTGGTAATTCCAGGAATGCACATTCATCTAGAAGATCCCTGGATTCATTGTTTTTAGAGATTGTTGAGTGATCATGGTCTGTTTCTTCATGTGACTTGTTATTGACTGTTGTCTCTGAGCCATTTATAAGTTACTGTATTAGTTTATGCTTGCTAACTGTGACATAGCTTCTTGCTTTGTTTTGTTTCGATATACACAAATGGGTTGCTTGAGTGAGCTAGCTTGATTATTTTCGCCTTTGGAGCTCTGATGTCCTGTCCCCAGATGGCTCGAGGTGTTATCAGGTATATCAGTCTAGGAGTCCATTCACTTTTCTTGTATGAATTCATCTCAGGTGTCCAGGTAGCTGATCATCAAATGTGTGGTACATGCTCTGTCCCACAGTCTTAGAGGGGCAGGCGTGATTGTTGTATGTACTGGTATCTGATTGCAGCAGGGGGTCATGCTCTGATCAAGGCAGGGGGCTAACAACCAACTCCTGACTATCTCTGAAGAAGGCACATCCCTCTTCCCTAGAGCGTGCAGGTGGGTGGGTTCTGCAGATCAACCATGGGCACCCAGCATTTTTGGTTGTAGGGACTGGGAGGTGCCAGTTATCCTTGGACCCCTGTCGCAGGTGGCTGGGTGGCCTGAGTGGAGCTACCAGTCCTTAGGTCTCCTATGTAGGTAGGTGCGAACCTTGTTTAATAAACAAAGTAATGTCAAACATCAAACACCCACCTCTCCACCACACAGCAGAAATTGTTGAAGTCTTCCAACAAGAGCCTGTTCTCCCAAAATAGGCCCACACTGGTCTATGCAGAAGGGAAATGTGCTCAATGTCCATGGACCATTTATGCCTGGACAGGAGCCACTTCTGTCCTGAGCTCCCCCAGTTAGTGGAGCTGGCAATTTATCTTTTCCCCCAACTGAAAATTTTTTCCTTCCCCAAGATTAGGAGGATGGCTGTAGGTGCTCAACAGGGAATTTGGGGAATTCAGCTGCTGAAGCCAGCTTGGGGGTGTGGGGGCACCGTGAAATATATGCATGTACTTAGCTTTGCTGAGAGTGCCATACTTCTCAGGTTCCAGAGGTATGAGTAGGCTGAGTGGCTGGCTGCTTCTCCCTGAGAAAACTGCCCCCGAACATTAGGATCACCCCTCTGCCGCCACTCTGGGAATGGTGCCTGAGGGCTCCCCATGATTCATGTCTGGTACCTCCTCTCCCCTTCTGAACTGCCCCTGAGTTAGTTTTCTGAACTTGCCTTTGAAGCTCAGAGCTCGGAGCTTGTGAGAAATATACTTGTTTCACTTGTTTTTTTCAGGTTTTTGTTGAAAAGAGGGCTCTCAGAAAGCGTGTGGCTATTCCACCATCGTGGCTCCCGCATAGTTAACTTTTGCATACCCCGGTGATTTTGTGATTTGTGGTTTGTTTCCTCCCTTCCCTCTCCCATTCTCCATGGTTCTATGAAGTTTAAAATTAACCTGTGTTCCTCTTGAACAAGCAGAACAACAATCAATAAGATCTGGGTTAAGACGACCAGACAAGGAGGGCCCATCTTGAGACTGAAACCAGGATGGCATCAGAGGACCTCGAAGAATACCGACAGAAGGTCAATGTATCTGAAATGTGGTCAACATACTCCTTCAAAGGAGAACTGCCATTGCCCAGATTCTTCAAGCCTAGCCCCAACCCTGTAAAACCGTATGGCTTGTCTCCATTCGACAGACAGTCTTTAGAGGAGTGCTATCCCTTCTTTCTCTTGTATACCCATATACAATAAAGGCCTCTTGCTGCTTACCTCACCCCTGTCTCAGTATTGGCTTTGCGACAGGGGGTTCGAACCTGTGTTTTGTTGTAACAATGTGACTTCTTACCAGAGCAGAGGTAGGGGAAGTGTCCCACTTACGAGGCACTGTCACAGAGACTGCTGTGTGTTTTATTTGTTTGTTTTGGCCACACAAAAAAGTTGGCATGAAGTAGTCAGAAAATCGACAGTTGGGCTGCCTCTGGCTCCAAGATGAGCGGGCCTTCTTGTCTTCCTGCTCACTTCCTTTAAATCTGCTCTCAGCCCTTACTCTGGGCTTCTTTCCGTGGTCATTTGCATTCCCATCTGATCTTCTCTAGCCTGACCTGAACCCTGGCTCCCAAACTCCTTTACTACTGCCGCAGAACAGCAGCTCCTCTCTAGGCCAAAGTCTTGAGCCGCTTTCCCCTGAGCATTCCTGTCCCTGCTTCCCCGCTGAAGTTTATGTCAGAGAAAGTATCTCAGGAATGAGAAAATACTAGATCCATGCTTGCCCTTGTGTAAAAACAATGCAAGTGTTATTTTACCAAAAACTTTTTAAAAGAAGGATTACTAGTACAAAACTCTGAAGAGGAAAATAAATTTCTTTAATCATAAGAAAAAATTAAAAACATAATATTTGCTCTTTCTTATATTTGTATGAATCAGAATTTTACCAGAAAAGAAGTTTTCAATAAATCTATTTAGGCTGTCTCTGCACCCTTCATATTCCCATATCCCCACTTCTTATTGTTAGCTGACATTGAGTCGATTTTCACTTCATACCCATTAAAAATGCCAATATTCTCCTTTATAATAATTCCCTCCCCTGAACCAAGAACACCATGGTCCCTATCTTATTTCATCATATTCCTCTTGTAAAACCTAAACTTTGGGAAGAACTCCACACTCCACATACCTGCCTCCATGTCCCTAATGTGGCTGGAGAAAAACACATAATTATTCTGATTCATCTTACCATAAATTTATGCACACTACCTCAGGACTGCCTTTAATCCTGCCTCACAGTGTACTTCATCTACCAGATTCACCCACCCTTTCTCTTTTCTTTTCTCTTCAAGTTGTAACGCCTACTTCTCATCCTAACTTTCAGCAAATGACCTCATTTCCTGTTTCCAGGAAAAGCTTCTACTAGCTCCCCTTATGCACTTTCAGATCCTCAGGTGTCTACATCCCCATGTTCTGCCTTCCTTCCTTCCTATCCCTGTAGATGAGCAGACAGCCTTCTTACCTGAGGCCAGTCCCTCTGCTCCTACACCACTGTTCCCTCAAAGGGCATTCTTGGCATTCCTCACCCCTCTTTTTTGAACTATCCATGTTCCCCTCACTTTAGCATTGTTGCTGTCATCATGAGATATCATTTTTAAACTCTCCTGACTTCATGTCTGCCTCCAAAACCTAGACCGTCTCTTTTCATACACCCTAAATCATGCAATCTCTGGCATCGTTTCTATCACCAAGGACATATTTTCCAAACTCTGATTTTTCTTTTTACCAGCTTTCTCATTCCAATCACCAGTAATTATCATGCTTCCAGATTGCATTTCCGATCAATTTCAGACTGCAGAACTTGGTGAAAATCTTCTAATTCTTCATCTTTAGCCTTAGTGGTTGGTGGGTAAATTTGGATAATTGTCGTATTATGTGGTCTTATTTGTAGGCCTGTAGATGTTATTCTATCACTGACAGTGTTGTACTTCAGGATAGATCTCAAAATGTTCTTTTTGATGATGAATGCAGCGCCATTCCTCTTCAAGTTATCATTCCCGGTAGAGTACACCATATCGTTTTCTGATTCAAAATGACGAATACCAGCGCATTTTAACTGACTAATGCCTAGAATATTGATCTTTATGCATTCTATTTCATTTCTGACAATTTCTCATTTTCCCAGACTCATACCTCGGACATTTCACATTTCGATTATTAATGGATGTTCAGCTGTTTCTTCTCATTTTGAGTCATGCCCCATCAGCACATGAATGTCCCAAAAGACTATCTCCGTGCACCTCATTAAGGTCAACTCTACTTTTAGGAGGCAGCTCTTCCCCAGTCATGTTTTGAGTGTCTTCCAACCTGAGGGGCTCCTCTTCTGGCCGTGTAAAAGACATAGTTTTGGTGCTCTTAATTAGGCTTTCAATAGCTAATTCTTTCAGAAGCAGACCACCAGGTCTTTCTTCCTAGTCTGACTTAGTCTGGAAGCTCAGCTGAAACCTGTCCACTGGGATGAACCTGCTGGTATTTGTCTACTGACAGCATAGCAACCAGGATCAGAGCAACATGTGAGCTCCCTAAGTATGACAAACCGATAGACGTGTATTCTGAATCTAATTTCTGGAATTTGTTTTTCAGATCTATTGCACCCTGCTTTTATTTTTCTGTGCCTTGTACGCAATGTAAATTTTATCATTTATTTCTTTAAATTAAGTCACACAGCTCCCAAATCTAAAGTGTGAGCAGAACACTATTTTTTTTTCTCTGTTATTTCAGTTGCATCACATTCGTATTCATATTCTAGTTATTTTCTTGGAAGTCAAGAATCTCTGATGTCTTGGTGGTATCAGTCTTCCAAAAATGATTGATGAGGATTCCTGAGGATTTATGATGGGTGTGCCCTCTTCTAGAGCAGCTTCCTATGGATTGGGCTTTCTTAAACTAATTTCAAAGTTAGAGAGTTCCAGACACACCTAGGCCATACACACCGAGAGTGAAACTCCTTGGAAGGTTGAATTTCAGACACATCTTCCCAAGGAAATCTTGCATATTCTTTTCTGCCCATTTCCACAATGAACCTAGAGCTTTTTGATAATTTTCTAGCAGCTGTGAGAAGAATAGGTTCAGTTTCTCTAGTTCACACTGACTTTGAGATTACAGTCCCACTCCCTTGGTTCAAGGACAATGTAGGGACCCTCAGACCTCCCACATAGGTAATTTCTGGGCCTGTCTTCCATTTTCCTGGGTTTTATATACCCCTAGAATTAAAACTTTAGTGTATGGAGTGATTTTAAACTGTGCTTCAGGATAAAATTGGGTTTAGAGCTCAGACATTTTCTGGCCATAAATTTTTATCAAGAAGTGAACCAAAAGTTCTCCATTGTAATCACTTCTATACTCTTCTTTCTTTCTTTTATATATTTCCAGCATCTTGTATTATTTCATGAGGATTGTAGAAATCAGGAAACCAGCCCATCACTTACGAGCCCTGAAAGTGTTTCAATTTTTTTGCCTGATTTTAAGTGGAAGATCTTCTTAAGAGAAGTTACTGTTCCTAGTTTTAGAGCTTCTAAGTTGATATTAGAGCTCCTAAGTTGACTACTTTGTCTTTTCTAGTCTTTGGCTCTTGATTTACATTGGTTGGTTTCACAACCCACTGCCCATGCAGTTTGCTTTCACATTCAGTGATGGCTTTCCATAGACCCTCCAGGACGAGTCTGGCTGATCAGGTTCTATAAATAGGGACTTTGCAGTGTGCGTAGATCTTCATCAGGTAGATGGAGGCAGCAAGCTGGTGTTACAAGCTCCTTTCCTCGTGTCCCTGTTGCTCTGGGTCTCTGGTGAGAAGTGAAAAGTACCTCAATCCCTTTAGAGAAGTATCTTTATAGAGCTGAAAAATGATTTTAGGGCATAGTAGTAAATGATGGGTCAATTACGTTTGAAGTGTATGCCACTAAAATGCACATTTAAAATGGGATATTTTAATGTGTGTATGAAATGCTGTGTGTATATATGTGTGCATGGTAATTGTCTTCTCTGATTGCAAGTGCCAGTGTGGACATCGTGATAACACAGTCTCCTGTGTCTTTGACTGTGTTTCCAGGAGAAATGATCACCATCAGCACAAGCCCAGCCAGAGTGTTGGCAGCATCTTAGCCTGCTATCAGCAGAAACTAGCACAGGCTCCTAAGCTGAATATCTCCTTTGCACATGAACCAGGCATCCAAGATTCCTGACTGCTTTAGTGGCAGTGGGCCTGGGACAGTCTTCACACTCACAATCAGCAGCTTCCAGGGTGAGGATGTGGTAGATTATTGCTGTTAGCAACATTAGGCCTACACTCTCACAGTGTTTCAGCCTTGAACTCAAGCTCTTCCCCAAGGCTAGAGGCCTGTGAGTCTTCACTGCACCAGTGGCTTGCTTCCCACACACTCCTGAACATGCACGGTTCCTCTATCTGCCCCAGAAGCTTCATTGCCTAGAGATGGAGTTTTCTCTCCAAAGGGACCCTCCTATTCAGATAAGTCTACATTTTGAAGTGAGATATGAAATAGAGGCTACAAGCCACATAAGGCTGTGCACTTGTTCCATTTAGAGACCATTTTGGTTTGATTTTCCTTCTGTACTCGATTGCACAGTAACTCTGGATGATCCTTGTGTGCCTTTCATTTTAGTTTAAATAGGACAGATCCTGCTCAGTAGGTGCCAGAATCTCTGCTGTCTCCCAGGAGAGAAAGTCTCTATTAGCTGCAGGGCCAGAGTCTTGTCTACACTGACTGGAAACAGTACTTAGGTTGTCATCAGCATCAACCCGAGCAGGGACCCACAGGCCTCATTTACCATACTTCCTCTACACGTGTTGTTGTGATGCTGAGCAGGTTTCAGTAGCACTTGCAGACTAATACGGAATAGAAAAAAAGGCCTGGTGACCTACTTCTGAGAAATCAGCCAGTGAAAACCCTATGGATCACAACAATCAGATAATATTGTGCACTGAATTTTCATGAGTCAGGGACTCACAAGATGGCAAGTAAAAACGAGAAAGAAGCATGATTTCCTTCAGTCACTAAATTAAACTTGGGCACCCAAGGGATTAATGTAAAGAGGAATTGACAAATAATGAAAAAAGAAATGGGAAAACTATTACGTGTTTCTAGAGTGATAGGGTTAATGAGTTAGAGTCTGGCCTTTGAAAGAATGAGTGACACTGAAAGACATGGACAGAGGAGAAAGGGGCAGTAAAATGGGAGCTTAGAGCAGGAAAACACCTTCATTGATGTTGACCAGGAAGGCTTGGCTGAAAAACAGGATCCATGGAAGGAAAATGTAAGAGAGGAATACTACCTTCTGTGAGGGAGATTTTAAATATGAAGGGCCCAAATTTAATATTGGGATAAATCCAGAGTTATGAGGCATAATGGAAGAGAAAGGAAAAAGTTCAGGAAAACAAGGAAATAAACCGGGAATATTCGAGAGTCAAGAATGCACAGGGAAGAGAAAACTCATCTTTCAGAGTGTAAAGCACACTGGACACTACCCCAAATCAGTCATGTGATCTATCCATGTGAAACATGCAGATTCCTGTGATATGAAAACTCCTTACAAAGTCTACAAGAGATTTTTAGTGGGTTTTTTTTTTCTTTAGTTTACCACAAAATGGGATCCAGAAGAAGCCACATCCCTTAATTTTCTCCTGGTACCTGCAAAGACTCCAAGGAATTAGTCAGGAGATGTGGCCTTTGGGGCAGATAGAGGAAGCGTGCATGTTCAGGGCTGAGCAGAAAGGAAGCAGCTGGTGCAGTGAGGACTCACTGGCCTGTAGCCCTCGGGAGGAGGTTTTTGTTCGAGGCTGAAGCACTGTGGGTGGACTCTTATAACCTTGCTGACAGTAATAAACTGCAGCGTCTTCAGCCTGGAAGTTGCCGATGGTGAGAGTGAAGTCTGTCCCAGACCCACTCCCACTGAACCGGTCAGGGACCCCAGAATCCCGGTTAGATGCCCAGTAGATGAGCAGCTTAGGAGCCTGTCCTGGTTTCTGCTGGTACCAGTTTAAATAGTCTTTGTTGCTGGAGCTGTAAAAAAGACTCTGGCTGGCCTTGCAGTTGATGGTGACCGTTCCTCCTGGAGATGCAGCCAGGGAGGCTGGAGACTGGGTCATTATAATGTCCCCACTGGCACCTGTATTCAAAGTGGACAATTACCATGCATACATATACACACACTTTTTCATAAGCACATGAAAATATCCCCCAACACAACATCTACTGATATTAGGTATCAGCACATATTTGGTTCCAGTTTGGAAATAACCATCATTTCCAACTATTTGTTAAAATCATTTTTCAGCTCTGAAAAGATACCACTTTAGAGGGATTGAACAGTTTTCATCTCTCACCAGAGGCCCAGAGCAGCAGGGACAGGAGGACCAGAGTCTGTGGCACCATCTTGCTGCCCCTGCCTGCCTGTTGCAGATCAGCTCCCATTGCACAGGCCCCGTTTATAATATCTGAGCAGCCAGCCTGGGTGTGGAGGGGCCTATGCAAAGCAATCAGTGAACTGAAAGCAAATTACATGGACCACGGTTTGTGAAAGTATCTAATGTACATCAACAACCAAAAATATTACACAAAGTATAATTTTATCACTGGAACAGACACAGCAGTGTACTTAGAAGCTCTAATATCAACTTAAAACCTCTCACATCCCAGTGGATTCCAACTCAGGGCAACCCCATGTGTTACACAGTAGAGCTGCTCCCTAGGGTTTTCTTGCCTGTATTCTTTATAGAAGCAGATTGACAGGCTTTTATTCCAGGGTACCTCTGGGTGTGTTCAAACTGCCAACCTTTAAGTTAGTAGCCCGTCACAACTGCTTGAAACACCCGTGATCTAATAAATAGCTTTAGTTTTAACTTAAAAACAGTTATAAATGGGTTCAGGGTCCATAAATATGGACTAGTTTCCTCAAATCAACAGTTTTGGGAAATAATAAAAAAAAGCTGGAAAAAAATATCAAAGGAAAGGGAAGAATATGGGAAATTTTTACCTCAATGTTTCATAAAACGTTATAGCTAGAAAATGTCTGAGCTCTAAAGACACTTGTATCCTGAAGGACACCTAAAAGACACTACAACCATTTGAGATTTGATTCCATGGCTATGCAAGGATCAGAGAAATGGAAGACAGGCCCAGAATTCACCTGTGTGGAAAGTCCTCATTGATCCCATATTGAGCTAGCTCTTACGAGGGCTCAGATCAGAAAGGAAGTGTGAACCAAAGAGAAAGTGGACCTATCATGTCCGCAATGGCTAAGACCTAAGAAGAGGGCTCTAGATTCATTGTGAAAATGGACAGGAAAAAATAAACAGGATTTCCTTGCAAAGTTGTGATTGAATATCAACTCTTCCAGGAGTTTCGTTCCAGATATGCACGGCATCGGTATGCCTGGAGCAGGTCAGTCTTCAACGTGAGACACCATCTCTCTTACTTTGGATATGTTATCAGGAGGGACCAGTCCCTGGAGAAGCACATTATGCTTCTTATAGTAGAAGGTCAGCAAAAAAGAGTAAGAGCCTCAAAGAAATGGATTGACACAGTGGCTGCAACATAGGGCTCAAGCATAGCAAAGATTGTGAGGATGGCTCAGGGCCACGGAGTGTTTCGTTCTCTTGTGTATAAGGTCACTATACTGACTTGAGGGCACATAACAACAATAATAGCATGATATGAATGCCAATGTGATGCAATAAAAATAACAGAACAAAAGGAATTCTTTTCTTTTTTCAGATTTGGGCATTATATGAGTTTATTTAAGGAAATAAATGACAAACTTGACATTGTATGCAAGGTATAGAAAACTAAAAAGGAGGCACTTCGGATCTGAAAAAGAACCAACCGAATTTCTAGAAATTAGAAATAGAATTACCAAAATTTTAAAACTCAGTAGAAGACTTCCACTTGTAGGCTACATGGAATGTCAAGGATAAGATTTACCCTCAAGCATGAAAAAACCAAAAAAATAATTAATTAAAATTTTATTTAATGGTTAACTCACTCAACTCCTAGTCCACCAACACTGGTCTCAAAAAACAAACAAACAAAAAAAAACCCTGGCGCTCTACTTCTGAAAAATCAGTCTTTGAAAACCATATCGATCACAGTTCTACTCAGACACACGTGGGGTCACCAGAAGTCTGAATCAACTCAGTGGTGAACTCTTTTTAATCTTACAGAACTAGATTGCCAGGCCTTTCTTCCTAGGCCCCATTGATGGATTTCAACTGCTAACCTTTTGGTTAGTAGTCGAGCACAAAACATTTGCTCCACATCACTAGCTTAATTTTAGTTTGGGGCAGAGAATCCAAGATGATATGTGGCCATTGCTGCCATATTCAAAAAGTAAGTCAGAAGAGAGCACCCTACAAGATTTTCTGCCACAACCCTGTGCTCTCAGACTTCACCATCGTACTCCCTGGCTCTTGGCATAAATGCCCCCTTGCCAAACCCCACCGTGGGCTCGGCCCTGCTTATCTGAACCTCATAAAGGAAGCCTTTTCTGAGGAATGGAACCTGAGCAACATCACACAAGAGAGAAGCCTCAGGGTGGTGACACCATCCAAATCCTCAGGCTCCTGCTCTACTCTGTTCCAGGTGAGAAGGTATTTGCAAACCTGGAAATGGAGTTTTCTCTGCAGAGTAATCCTTCTGTGAAGAGCTACAATTTTAAAAAGAGATATGAAATAAATGCTACAGCAACACAGGCCTGTCCACCTACCACACTTACACTATTTTGGCTGGATTGTTTCTTCTATCCCTGATTGCACAGCATCTCTGCATCATCCCCATGTGCACGCAGTGCCCTATTGGGTGGTCTGTGGTAAGGTGGTCCTCAGGCTGGGTCACAATGCAAAATCATCAAGGAACCATGTGTTCTAAGTATGTGGCTGGGACTGAGAACCAACAAGTGTCCTCGCACTCACCCACCTGACCAACTAGACAGTCAGGACAGCCCTTCTTCTGCAATGTCCCTCCAACTCCTTTTATTGGCTGGAATTTTGTTGAGGATATTGTTCTGTAATCTTCTTTTTTTGTTATTTCTGCATCTGGCTTTGGTATCAGGTTATGCTGGCTTCCTGTAATGAGCTCGACAGTATTCCTTCCTTTTTTACACTCTGAAATACCTAGTAACACTGATGTTAACTCTTCTCTGAATGTTTGGTAAAATTCTCCAGGACAGCCTTCTGGGCCAGGGAGTTTTTTTTGGTGGGGGGGAGGGGGGAGATTTTTTTTTTTACCTCTTTAATTTCTTCTTTTGTTATGGGTTTATTTATTTTTTCCACCAAAGTTTAGTGTTAGTTTAGGTAAGCAGTGTGTTTCTAGAAAATTGTCCATTTCCACTAGGTTTTCAAATTTATTCAGATACAATTTGTCATAGTATTCTGATATGATCCTTTTTATTTCAGTTGGGTCTGTTGTGATATTGCCCATCTCATTCAGGTTATTTGTTTCCCCTCCTGGCAGTGGGTTTGGTTTTTGGTTCCTGTTTTTCTTTTGTCAGTTTGGCCAATGATTTGTTGATTTTGCTGATCTTTTCAAAAAACCTAGCTTTCGGTCTTGTTGAATCTTTCAATTGTTTTTCTACTTCATTTATTTCTGCTCTAATTTTTTTTTCTTTCTTCTGGTGCCCAAAAACTCCTTTTTCTGCTCTCTATTACTTCACGTTTTATGGTTAATGTTTTGATTTTGGCCCATCCTTCTTTTTCGATGTGTACATTTATTGCTATAAATTGACCTCTAAGCACTGCATTTGTTGCGTCCCAAAAGTTCTGGTAAGATGTCTTTTCATTCTCATTTGATACTATGAATTTCTTTATTTTCTCCTTGATTTCTTCTATAACCCAGTAGCTTCTTTTTTTTTTTCTGAATAATACTCTAGATAAAGCTTTACTGAACAAACTAGTTTCTCATTAAACAGCACACATATTGTTTTATGACATTGGTTACCAACCCCACAACATGTCAACACTCTCCCTTCTGAAACTTAGGGTCCCTATCACCAGCTTTCTTGTTCCCTTCTGCCTTCTAGTCCTTGCCCCTGGGCTGGGGTGCCCCTTTACTCTTGTTTTGTTTTATGGGCCTGTCCAATCTTTGGCAGAAGGGTGAACCTCAGGAATGACTTCATTAATGAGCTGAAAGCATATCTGGGGGCACACTCTCAGGGTTTCTCCAGTCTCTGTAAGGGCAGCAAGTCTCCAGCTCTGTCCAGGACCCTCTTTTGTGATCCCTGTCAGAGCAGGCATTGATGGTATCCAGGCACCATCTGGTGGTGCTGGATTCAGTCTGCTGAGGGCAGTGGTAGATGTGGTCCTTTATTCCTTTGGATTAATCTTTTCTTTATATCTTTAGTTTTCTTCATTCTTCCTTGCTCCCGAAGGGGTGAGGCCAGTGGGGTATCCTAGATGGGTGCTCACAGGTTTTTAAGACCCCAGATGTTACTCACCAAAGTAGAGTGTAGAACCTTTTCTTTATAAACTATGTTACTCCAATTGAGAGAAATATTCCCAGGGACAATGGTCCCCACAGCCCTCAGCCCAGCAATTTGGTCCCTCAGGGAGTCTGGATGTGTTTAAGGAGCTTCCATGATCTTGCCTTGTACAAGTTGTGCTGTCTTCCCTAGTATTGCATACTGCCTTCCCCTTCACCAAAGTTACTACTTATCTATTGTCTATTTAGTGTTTTTCCATCTCCACCCCTCCCCTCCCTCTTAACCTTCAAAGATTTCTTCTTTTTTGTGTGTGTGTAAACCTTTTTGTGAGTTTTTACAGTAGTGATGTCATACAATATTTGTCTTTTTGTGAGTAACTTATCTCACTCAGCATAATGCCCTCCAGGTTTATCCATGTTAGGAGATACTTTACAGATTTATCGTCCTTCTTCATCATTGTGTAATACCCCACTGTGTGTATGTACCACAGTTTCATTATCCATTCATCTGTTGATAGACATCTAGGTTGTTTCCATGTTTTTGATAGTGTGGAGAATCTTGCAATGAACATGGGTGTGCATATGTCTATTCATGTAATGACTCTTATTTATCTAGAATATATTCCTAGGAGTGGCATTGCTGGATCATATGGTATTTCTATTTCTTGCTTTCTAAGGAAGCATCATATCATTTTCCAAAATGGTTATATCATTTTGCATTCCCATCAGCAGCACATAAAAGTTCCAATCTCCCTGCAACCTCTCCAACATACGTTATTTCCTGTTTATTTTGATTGGTGACAGTAATGCCATGGTGGAATGGTATCTCATAGGGGTTTTGATTTAAATTTCTCTAATAGCTAGTGGTTGGGATCGTGTTCTCTTTTCTCTGTTAGCTGCTTGAATGTCTTTGGTGAAGTGTCTGTTCATCTCCTTTGCCCATTTTTGAATTGGATTATTTGTCTTTTGCGTTAGAGGTATTGGATTTTCTTGCAGATTTTAGACATTAGACCTTCGTCTGATTTGTAACTGTGAAATTTTTTTTCCTAGTCTGAATTTCTCTGTTTACTGTTTTGGTGAAGTCTTTTGATGAACATAAGTGTTTAATTTTTAGAAGATCTCAGTTGTCTGGCTTATCTTCTGGAGTTTGTGTGTTCTTGGTTGTGGTTTGTATCCTATTAATGCCTTGTATTGGGACCTCTAGCATTGATCCTATTTTTTCTTCTATGACCTTCATACTTATTGCTTTATATTTAGGTCTTTGTTCCATTTTGAATTAATTTTTTTATGTGGTAAGAGATATGGGTCCTGTTTCATTTTTTTTCATATGGAAATCCAGTTTTGCTAACATCATTTGTTAAAAAGAGTATCTTTTCCCTATTTGATGGACTTTGGACCCTTGTCGAAGATCAGGTGACCAAAGATGGATGGACTTACATCTGTGTTCTCAATTGTGTTCCATTGGTCAATGTATCTGTTGCTGTACAGTAGGTTCCGAGGTCAGGTAGTGCTAGTCTTCCTACTTCTTATTGTTCTTCTTTGATAGTGCTTTACTTATCTGGGGCTTTTTCCCTTTCCATATAAACTTAATGGTAAGTTTTCCCATCTCTTAAAGAGTATTGTTGGTATTTTGACTGGGGTTGCACTGTACATGTAAATCACTTCGGGTAGAATTGTCGTTTTCACAATGTTGAGTCTCTCTATCCATGAACATGGTATGTTTTTCCATTTCTGTAGATCTCTCTGGTTTTCCTGCAGGAGTATTTTGTAGTTTCTTTGAATAGGTCCTTTACATCCTTGTTTAGACTTAATCTTAAGTTTTTAATTTTTTTAGGAGCTATTATAAATGGTATTGTTTTCCTGATTTCCTTTTCATTATTGTCTTTATTGTTGTATAGATAACCAACTGATTTTTGTATGTTTATCTTGTATCCTGGGACTGTGCTGAATCTTCCTATTAGGTCCAGTAGTTTTCTTGTGGAGTCTTTTGGGTTTTCTGTGGAGAGTATTGAATCATCCACAAATAAGGACCGTTTTACTTCTTTAATAACAATTTGGATGCCCTTTGTTTTTTTTCTTTCCTTCTTGCTCTAGATAGAAGTTCCAAAAAAAAAAAAAAGAATTTTTTTTTTAGAAGTTCCAGCACAATGTTAAATAGAACAGGGGATAACTGGCATCCATATCTTGTTTCTATTCTTGAGGGGAATGTTTTCAGCATCTCTCCATTAAGAATGATTTTGGTCTTTGGCTTTGCATAGATCACCTTTATTATGTTGAAAAAATTGCCCTTCTATACCTGTTTTATATACCTATTTTATCGAGAGTTCCTATCAAGAATGGGTGTTGGACTTTGTCAGATTCCTTTTCTGCATCTATTCAGATGATCGTGTGATTCTTATTTTTCCTTTTATTAATGAGGAGGAGTGCATTGATTGATTTTCTAATGTGGAACCATCCTCGCATACCTGGTATGAATCCTACTTGGTTGTGGATTTTTTTTTTTTTTTTGGTATATTTTGCTGAATTCTATTGGGTAGAATTTTGTTGATAATTTTTGCATCTATATTCATGAGAGAAATTGGTATGTAATTTTTTTTTCAGTCTGACTATTTTTTTTGTCAGGGTTATGCTGGCTTCATAGAATTTATTTGAAAGTATCCCTTCCTTTTCTGTGTTCTGAAATATGTTGAGTGATAATGGTGTAAGCTCTTCTCTGAATGTTTGGTAGAATTCTCTAGTAAAGACATCTGGGCTGAGTCTTTTGTTGTTGGGAGTTTTTTTCTTACTTTTTCTATCTCTTTTCATGGGCCTGTTCATATTTTCAACATCATTTTGTTTTAAGTTGAGTAGGTACTGTGTTTGTAGAAATTTGTCCATTTCTCTAGGTTTTCAAATTTGTTGGAGTATACTTTTTCATAATACTCTGTTATGATTCTTTTTATTTCCCTTGGGCCTGGTGTAATGATTCCCATTTCATTTCTTATTTGTATTATTTGTGTCTTCTTGTATTTTTCTTTTGTCAGTTTGACCAGTGATTTGTCAATTTTGTTGGTCTTTTCAAAGAACCAACCTTCTATTGTTTATGTATCCTCTATTTCATTTATTTCTGCTCTGATTATTTTTTGTTTTCTTCTGGTAGCTAGGGGATTTTTTTGCTGTTCTCTTTCTATTTGTTCAAGTTGTGTAGCTAATGTTATGATTTTGTCACTTTCTCATTTTTTGATGTTTGCATCTATTGCTATAAATTAACCTCTGAGCACTGCCTTTGGTAAGATATGTTTTCATTCTCATCTGATTCTAGGAATTTTTTTTTTATTCCGTCTCTGATTTCTTCACTTCCATTTAATTGATGTTTTCCTTTCTTCTTCCTGTTGTTAATTTCTACTTTTATGACATTGTGGTCAGAGAAGATACTTTGTATTTCTCAGTGTGTTGCATTTTGTTGAGTGTTGCTCTGTGTGCTAATATGTGGTCTATCCTGGAGAACATTCCATGTGTATTGGAAAAGAATGTGTACTTTGCAACTGTGGGGTGGAGTGTGGTATATATGTCTATGAGGTCAAGTTGGCTGTTGTGCCCATTAGTCTCCTGTATCTTTGTTGAGTTTCTTTCTGGATGTTCTGTCCTATAACAAAAGTGGTGTGTTGAAGTCTTCTACTATTATTGTGGAACTGCCAATTTCTCTTTTCGGTGCTGTTAGAGTTTGTTTTATGTATTTTTAGCTCTGTCATTGGGGGCATAGATGTTTATTATGGTTAAGTCTTCATGATGGATCATCCTTTTAGTCATTATATAGTGCCCTTCTTTGTCTTTTATGTTGGGTTTTGTTTTAAGTCTATCTTATCTGAGATTAGTATTGTCACTCCTGCTCTTTTTTGGTAGTTATTTGCTTGATACATTTTTTCCATCCTTTGAATTTTAATAAATTTACCTCTTAGTTTCTAAGGTGTGTCTCTTGTAGACCGTATATTGATGGATTCTGTTTTTTTTTTTAATCCATTCTGTCACTCTGTGTCTCTTTATGAGTGCCTTTAGGCCATTTACAGAAAGTGTTACTACTGATAGGTGTGATTTTATTTCTGTATTGTGTATTGCTTTTATTTTTGTGGTGCTAACATTTTCTTCTTTGTTCCTCTTACTTTGCTGTGCTGAGTTCCTTTTGTTTGTGGATTTCTTTTTCATCTCTTTTGTTTATGTATATTTTGTTTTTATTGAGGCTTTATCTTTTTTATTTTGGTGAGTAGGTTCTTTAAATTTCTTTGGGATTACCTTCAAATTTACCCTTATCTTCCTAGTTTGAGCCAGTCTAGTATTACTTGGTATCACCTTGCCTCCCTCTTTATTAGAAAGTTCTATATCTGAACTGTTTATTCCCTCTTTTATTGTTCTAACTTTGTTCTCATTTACAGATTAGTCTCTCTGGTTCCCTGTTGTAATTATTTTGGTTTTGGATAGCCCTTGAAAGTTTATTTTCTATGTTGGTATCTGGCTGGCAAAATCTTGTATCCTAGGTTGAGGCTGTGGTCTGATGTCATTTGTTCTCAGGATGAAGGACTCCCTTTAATAATTTTCATAAATTTTGTTTCATTTTCATGTATTCCCTTAATTTCTGCTTATCTGGAAATGTCCTAATTTCACCATCATATTTGAATGAGAGTTCTGAAGGATGTAGTGTTTGTGGCCAGCATTTTTTTTCTTTCAAGGTTTTATATATGTTATGCAATTGACTTCTTGCTTGTGTGGCTTCTGCTGAATAATCAGAGGTTAGTCTCGTTGTTTCTCCTCTGTATGTGACTTTTTGTTTTTCTCAGGCTGCTTTCAGGATTTTTTCTTTACTTTGGTTTTAGTGAATGTGATTGCGATATGCCTTGACAATTTTCTTTTGCTATTTATCCCAAATGGGATTCATTGAGCTTTTTTGGTGGATAGCTTTTCATTTTTCATATTAGAGAAGATTTCTGTTAGTAATTCTTCATTGATCTTCTCTGTGTTTTCCATTTTCTCTTCCTGTTCTGGCACTCTGATCACTTGCAATACTTAGCTTTTGATTGTATCCTACATAATTCTCAGGGTTTCTTCATTCTTCTGATTTTTTCTCAAAGAGAGTTGTACCCAAGTCTTTGATTTCAATTTCGCTAATCCTATCTTCCATCATTTAGAACCTGGTCCTCAGCCCTTCTATGACACTGTTCATTTCTGAAATATTGTTGTTTCCTTTGGGTTTCTTACTTTTTTTTTTTTATGATTTCTAGTTGTGAATGTATTTTGGCATTTTGTTCCTGTATTATTTTCCTGAATTCTTCCATTTTTTGTCTTTTTTCCATGAATTTTTCTGCCTTTTTCTTAAATTTGTCTATTTTTCCTCATTTTTGTCTTTTTATTTCTACTCTTGGACATTTCCATACATTAGAGATTTGAATTCTGTGTCAGGTAATTCTAGTGCCTTTTCTGCTACTGGAAATTCATCTGGTGTTTTATTTTGAATGCCTACTGGAACCGTCATATCCTTTTTTATGTTTTGATATTGTCTGCTATCTTCAGGATATTCAGTAGCCATTTTCCTCATTTACTGTTGTAGATCTGTTCATTTTGTCCTGCATTTTTTTTTTTAATTTGGTTATATCTACTGGGTAGCCTGTGATTCTTTGTTGTTTGCTTGTCCATGGTCATTATATTTTTCACCTCCTTGTCCAATGGGGCAAGGCCAGTCACTCAGCTATGGTGCAGCAGGCAGGTCCTGCTGAAGGTGAGTGGCAGGAGGTTTTGTTTGTGGCATGTACTATGGCCAACAGTGTCAAATGGTATTAAGAGCTGGGCAGGTTCACCAGTTGCCAAGTTGTCAGCTGAGACTCATGGTGACCACATATGTGTAACAGAAGAACTGTGCTCCATAGGGTTTTTAGTGTTTGACTTTTCTGAAGCAGGTCACATTGCATTCTTCTGATAAGCCTCTAGTAGATTGAAACCTCCAACCCTTCATTTAGCAGCCAAGTGTGTTATCTCTTTGTACCACCCAGGGACTCCTGTGCTGTAGTTTAATAGCCCGCTGCTGTTGAGTCAATTCTGAGTCATAGACATCTTTCTGGACACAGTGAAATTTCCCCAAAGCTTCCAAAGTATAATCTTTATAGAAGCAGGTGCTCTACTGCCCTGGAGTTGATTCCGACTCATAGCAACCCTATAGGACAGAGTTAAAGTGCTCCATAGAGTTTCCAAGGCTTTAAGTCTTAACTGGAAGTGGAATGCTACATCATACTCCTGCAGGGAAGCTGGTGGGTTCAAACCACAGACCTTTAGGTTAGCAGCCAAGCACTTTAACCACTGCAAAACTAGGACTCCTTGTTAGGAGGGCCAAAAATTTGAGAGTGTAAATCCTGTACTTCTTTTTTATTTAGGAAATGCTGGTGGTGCAGTGATTAAGAATTTTGCTGCTAACAAAAAGATTGGCAGTTTGAATCTAGCAAACGACCCTTTGAAACCTATTGGGGTGATTCTACTCTGTCCTATTGGGTCTCTATGTGTCCCATTCCACTCTACCACAGGTTTGTTTTTTGGTTTTTGGTCCTAAGTTAACAGCACTCTAGGGGGCACTCAAGTCAAATTCTTGACATGTTTATCCTGTCTCAACTTGCAGTCCAGAATGTTTTCTGTATTTGCCTGACTCATTAAAGTGTTACTGTTTTAAAACCAAAAAAAGAAAGAAAGAAACCAATTCACTGCCATCAAGAAAAATTCTTCCTCTCTCTCTCTGTCTCTCTTTTCCTCTCCCCCTCTCTCTGCTTGCCCGCAAATGTTAATCTCAGGCAACTTTCATAAGAGATTGTCCACTGTCTTTTTTTCTGTACAAGTTCAGAGTGTAGAAGAGCTACTGTTATGACCAATATTAGTTGCACAGTTTGAATCCAAGGTACTTCAGTTTTACTGAATCTGGTGACTTTACTGTTAAGCAAGACACAAAAGATATTGCTGTTTTGCTACTCAGAAATGTTACTGACAAACAAATGTTTGCTTTTTTTTATATAATCAACAAGTTCAGCCCTTTTAAAAACAAAAATTATATATATAAAAAAACCCAAACCCATTGTCTTCATGGTAATTCCCACTAAAGGTTACACTAAATGTGTCACAGTAGACGTGATCTCCACAGGGTTGCCGTGGCTGTAATCTTTATCGAAACTGATCTCCAGACCTTTCTTTGGTGGCACCATTGGGGGGGTTGAGTCACCAATCTTTCAATTAGTGGATGATGGCAAACTCTTTGTGACACCCAGGAACTATTTGAATCTTTTCTTTGCTTTAAATAAATAATGTTTGTGCATTCTTGGACGGAATATTAATTCTCATAATCAGTTTTAAATTTCATGTAGGGCTGCTAGGATATTCATCTATGAGAGAACCAAATGAAGAGGTTCCTAATTTCCAGTTAAAAGAATTTGAAAGAGGAGTTAGATCTGCCAAATTAAGTTTCTATGAAGTTCTTATGCCCTTTAAATTTTTGATAAACTTTGTGGTTTTATCCCCTAACTATTCCAAGGAGCTCAAATTTATTTGATCTGGTTTTGTATAATCTTATCTTTTTGTGTTATCTCATTCGATCTTTTTCAATTCAATTCAATTTGATTTGATTATATTCAACTATTACTGACCCTCCATTCTCCCCTTGGCTTAAGAGCTGTTGTAGAGGATTCAACATAAGAATTTCTAGAAATACTGAAATGTGAGTAGTTCTTGCTTCAAAGAGCAGTAATTTTGGGTTATCCTTGGCTCCCGATCAAGAAGATCAAGATAGGTCTTAAGTTTTCTGTTAAGGGAATGCTGCCATCTTTAAAGCAGAAAGTCATTGTTTCTACTTGCTAATGAAGAGATGGCATTATTATTATAATACAAAGAATGGTGACTAAATACTTCTTTGAGCCCTTGACTCTTGCTCACAGTTTTCAATTTTAGCTAACAGTTGGTGAGACAAAACGGTTAAGGCAGAATCAACTGATTTCAGAGATCATATTAAGTGATTTAATTTGGTGTTTGATTTTTCCAGAGGGTCTTAATATCTCCTTACTAAAATTCATAGAATCAGGTTTTAAAATTCTTGAAACTGTTTAATATGGAAGAAGATTCATGGAATTAGAGAACTCTCAGTCTATACTCTCCATTATTCTGCAGGCAAACTATAATATCCAAATGAAACTATTTAAAAAATAACATTTTTCTTTGTCATCTTGGCATATCCATACAAATCCTCATGGCAAAGGCAGCTTCAGCAAGTAATTAAAAAGACTGGAATTCCCTTTTGTTCCCCCAAATTTTCTGGGGTTCTGCAATCTCCATCTCTGAGCTGAACCAGGCTTTCTTACAACGTCAGGTAGACAGACACACCTCCCCACCAAACATCCAGCAAGTTGTGACTTCTAAGGCCATCTGTTGAAGACAGAGGCCCCCTTCATCAAGGGTGAGTTTTGAGAGGGGATCTCAGATGAATTAAATAACTTACAAGGCAGGGAATGCTCAGATACTCAATGGAATTAAGATCCCCTTTTTTTATGGTGAGCTGGGGATCAGCAGAAAGAGCTAGCACACGTTTCAGCCACATATCCTAAGGCTCAGTTATGTGTCTCTGTTGGATTTTTCCATTTATTCAAAGAGAAAAGAAGGAAAAATAATTCAGACATTTGGAAACAGACTCAGATTAGGAAGATGGAGAAGAGGGTCTTGAGCCGCCAGAAAAGTCTGGCATGTTAACATCCCTGTTTTTCACAGACATTAGAGAGAACATCTAAACTCAGAAGATAAACACTTTCACAGAGCTGTCCTGATCTCCCTGCAGTTAGAATATTTATCCATGAATGTATCCCCTAAAAAAGTGGGTGACAATTGGCAGTTATTTTTAGAGGGCAAGCAGCTGTAATCACAGGTACCTCAGAGCCTAGGAATCCACTCAAGCTCACCTGCATGTGGAAACTTCCCTCTGCTGGGGGCTTGATCTCAATCCCTACACAAAGAAAAACTCTCGCCTTTTTCCAGAAAAAACCTCCATTTCTGTCCACTTGGGAAAATGATCTCTTTTGTAAATCTGTTTGGTTTTGGGCTATTTGGGTAACAAAGTCTACAGAACAAAGCCTACAGAATGTGTGAGAGTTTCACACTCTACACCCCAGAAACACTAACACTAGGGTAACTGACTCAAACAGTTCCACCTCCACAATTGTCTTCCTAAATCCTACAAATCACACTCTAGCTTTCAGTTCAGTGCACACCAAACTTCCAGTATCTGACAACAGAGATAATCTACTGTAGAACCTACCTATATAAGTTTCCTCCTTCATCTGAGTATGATCAAGATGAGAGAATTAGAGAGGTCTGTTGCCCCCCACCTGGAACACATGGAGGTTATTTTTAATATTTTTTACCAACTTCTGTTATTTGTGTCCAGTGCGGAGTGACCATCATTGACTGCTGGTCAGTTTTGTTGTCCAAGGCTGAGTATGGTTTCATAACATACAAGAGACAGTGATTCTGAAGAATTAGGAATATTTGCGATGGCTCTGGATAGGTAACACAGGGAATTTCAAGGCCATTTTCTGAGCAAGAAATATTTTTTACAATATTTTTTATTTTCTACATATTTTAGTTCAGCATATTAAAAATCAACCAACAATTCAAAATGGAATTCCAGAACTCTTAATTGTGCTCATGAAAAAACTATACGTAGAAGAAGAGACAGTCATTCAAACAGAGTATGGATATACTGCATGGTTTAAATCAGAAAAGGTTTAGTTCAGGTTAGTAGGTATCCCCCAAACTTTTTCAATCTGTATGATGAACAAATAATTTGAAAAGGTGGACTATGTGAGGACGAATGCAGCATCAGGGTTGGTAATAACCGGTAATATTTAGATGACATAGCCATGCTTGTTGAAAGAGAAGACATGAAGTACTTACTGATGAAGATCAAAGACTACAGCCTTCAGTTTGATTACACTTCAGCATAAAGACAGCAAAAAACCTCACAAATTGACCAATAAGTATCACCATGAAAAACGGAAAAAAGATTGACTTTGAGAAGGATTTCATTTTACTTGGATCTGTAAACGACACTCATGGAAGGAGCAGTCAGGAATCAAACAATTTAGATCATTGGGCAAATCACCAACAAAAGAACACTTTAAAGTGTTAAAAAGCAAACATGTCACTTTGAGGACTACAGTCCAGGTGATCCAAACCATGGCATTTTCATCTGCCTCATTTTCATGTGAAAGCTGGAAAATGAATAAGGAAGACCAAAGAAAAATTGATGCCTTTGAATTATGCTGTGGCGAAAGATACTGAATATGTCACAGGTTTCCAGGAGAAAAAACAAGTCTGTCTTGCGAGAGGTAGAGCCCGAATGCTTTTTAGAAGCCAGAATGGGGAGGCTTCATCTCAAGTACTTTGTACATGTCATCAGGAGGAACCGGTCCCTAGAGAAGAACTTCATAATTAGTGTAGTAGAGGACTGTCGAAAAAAGGGAATAAGATGGATTGACACAGTGGCTGCAACAACGAGCTCAAACATAACAATGATTCTAGGCCTGGTGCAGACTGAACTGTGTCCTGTTGTGGCGTACGCCGGGTTTCCATGAGTCAGAACCAACTCGCCAGCATGTAACAACAACAGCTTTTTATATATGTATAACGAAACAGAGAGTAATAAGAGAGGACATTCATCAATTTTAACAAATGATTACCAGGAATATCATATTCACTACCTGAGGCATAAAATTGTTTTCCTCTTTCCCCCTTGCCTTAAACTGGCCTATTAGCTGCCTCTGTGTAAGAGACATTTTTTTTCTTCCCTTTCAAGCTCTTTTGACTTGAGGGCTCTTTAGGAGTTCCATTCACTGTGTCCCAGAGAAAAAGAGTTTGTAACATTTGATTCAAACATTCTTAAACAAATCACCTGGTATCAGCAGACACCAGACAACCTTGAATGATCTCAAGGCCATCTCATTATTTACAGACACCCTGTGGATCAGCACAGTGAGTGTGGGAGTTGCTCCCTTTTATAGATTAGCTGAGAGATAACTATGCAGGATGGTCATTCAGGGTCCCAGAGACAGACACTGGACAATCACCTATACATCATCAGGGTCTCTGATGGTTTCTTACAGTGTCAGGGCCATGTACATTGTGTCCTTGACATGAATTCATCCTTTTCCAATCCAAAGTGACCATTACTTCAGGCAGAACCAACATTGCCTCTGTTGGTTTTCCTCCAAACCCAGAAGACCCTTTGTTATTTGCTCACAGGAGAGGCCCACCTTCCCCTTGGTTCTCTCCACACTGCTGCACCCACCAAGGGATTTGCATGTTGTTTCCCAGGGAGGACCTTCCCTGGCAAAGTCTGAGATAAAAAGTCAGCTCTAATCTGCTTTTACTTATCAGGATTTATTCCTTCAACTTCTAAAACGAGGTTTCCTGCTCAGCTCCTGGGGCTGTTAATGCTCTGGATCCCTGGTGAGGACGGGGGTGGGTGGGAAAGGAGCAGGAGGTGGGGAGGGTGAGCTCTGGGTGCACCACAGGTTCCTGTGTGTATTCTGTTCCCAAGTTAGATGAGTAAGCCACACCCACTCTGAGAGGTATGTGGTGTTTAGATCAGTGAAACTGAGGAGAACACAAGAGTAAAAGGGACCTGCTCCCTGGTGAAGATTTTCACAAAGAAAACGGAAAATCAAGCCAAACCCACTGCTATCGAGTCGCTTCTGACTCACAGTGAAATTCCCGTGGCTCAGCGGTTTAGAGTTGAGCTGCTAACCGAAAGGACAGCAGTTCAAATCAAGCAGGTGTACCTTGGAAACCCTATGGGGCAGTTCTACTCTGTCCTATAGGGGCACTATGAGTGGGAATCGACTCGAATGCAATGGCTTCACAAAGAAAGAGGTTCTTTTATGTCTGGTAGTATCAGAGTTGTTTCTTTTTTTTTTAATTGCCCATTTTGGAGTATGAATGAAAACCCCACTCACGTGTGCAAGCGCACACACACACACACACAATTTAGCCTGAAATAAATACCAGAAGGAAATCTTGAAAATGGTTCTTAGTATTGGTACATAACCTTGCTCTTCTCTCTTGTCATTTTAGCATCCAGCGAGGATATTGTGATGACTGAGACTCCACTCACTCTTCCGGTCACTCTTGGAGAGCTAGCCACTGTCTACTGCAAGTAGAGTCAGAGCCTCCTACATAGTAATGGGCAAACCTATGTGTACTGGTACCAGCAGAAGCCAGGCCAGGCTCCACAGCTCCTGATCTCTGTGGTTTCTAACCAATTCTTAGGGGTCCCAGAGAAGTTCAGTGGCAGTGGATCAGGGACAGATTTCACTCTGAAATTCAGCAGGGTGGAGGCTGAGGATGTTGCAGTTTATTACTGCACGCAAGCTACAAAATATCCTCCCACAGTGGAGCAACCTTGCACAAAAACTTCTCTGCTTGGGGTAGACCAGCTGCCCAAATGTGTGGCCTGTGTGGGGAGTCAGCCCAGCAGGTTCTCTGAGTCTGCTAAGAGGAAGATGCTGGAGAATGTGTTGCATCTGAGGACTCTGCACCATGAGTGACTCTGCTACACCTGAGAAGGCTGTTCCGTTGTGGCCCATCAGGTGGACTAGTCTTAACATGGCAGAGCCAGCAGGGATGATGGAGGAGGTCCAAATGTTCTTGAGGAGCTAGACCTGATGCCAGGAGAGCTGACTGAGGTCTCATCCTAAGTCTCCCGCCTGTGTACATTTGTCAGTTAAATTTAGTCAGCATGAAAGGCAGACAATTGACACAGACTGGAGCAACACATGTTGAATACATGTGGAGGTTTAGATCGCTTCTTTGTATATTTTATCAGGATAATATTTGATGATATTTAGAAATTAGTCTTGTCCCACTCTCACAACCCCTGCTTCTCACTTTACCACTTACACTTTCCCTTGTATTAAGATAGTTGAAATATCATTCTATATTAGCTGTCCTCAGGGCAGTGTGGCTGAGAAGGTTTTGTGGAGATGTTGGTTATTGAGCCTCCAAATAGCATTTTATAAATTTATAAAAGACACAAAACCCTAATTCCACCAGTATTTTAATTTTCCCAGTTACTTCTTGTTGAGAAAAATAAGGAGCTCTTGGAATTTTAAAAGTTGGGTTTTTAAAACAAAGAAAACAAAATATAGTCTGAAAGACATAGGACATAGAATTTTATCAACCAAGTACTAGAAGGATACAAAACGACAGAAAAGTTTTTCATTCCAAAGGTAAGAATTTTAAGACTGCGGGTGGACTGCAAAAAATGGAATCATGAAGGGCACATAACAGAGGTCAACTATTGGCCTATGGATTCTCTCCCAGTTGTGTTTCTCTGTCTGGGCAAGGTTAGAATTCTGTCCACACATTTTTTTTTGGCAAATTCTGCAAATGAACAAAAAGTCATGTGAATATCTTCCCAGCTATAAACGTGTTTTTTTTTCTTTGAAACCTTAGGTGATCCAGTTCTCATTTTTTCTACAGCCTCTGATATCACTAAAATAACATTTTTACATTTTATTCCTTTCGGTTTTGTAGTTTTTACAATGGTTGTGTTGGTCCTCCACCTCCTGAAATTTTCTACTTAGAAATGGTAATTTGTTTCATTTTTTAAAATAAATAATGCTTTGAAGGTGATGACTTTGGGATTTTATTGTCATAAACAGAAAGAAAAGGAGGAGCTTACATAACACTATAGACAGAAGGACCACACTGTGCCTCCACAGCAAAGACCCAAAAAACTAAGTGAAAGAGAGAACCATCAATCCTGGAACCTGGAGCATCATACGAAGAGATGAAGAATTGAGCCAAGCACCAAATGGAATAAGAAACTGACAGAGAATAGAGAGCGAGGAGAAAGTAGAGCGGAGGTCTCCTATCAGCTAAGGCAGCATGGATTGACCATCTTGGACTCCAGTCGGAGATCAGCAAACAGGAAGTATAGGAAAGCAGCAACACAGAGCTCCCAGTACGAGACACAGCATCTGGTAACTAGCCACATATAGGCTTTCCCACTCAGCATTCAAACATGAAATCAATAATGACTAAAATTAATTTAGAAGAATCATCATTTTATCTAAATGAAAACTGCTTCAGATATTGTTGGTGCCAGTCCTCTGAAAATAAACAAGTTGCATTTGAAATGGATGCTAATATTCTTTACAAAGGGTTACGTGGGTAATGCAAATGCTCACATTCTAGACTACTAAAAGGTGGGCATTTCAAACTCAGCAAGAGACTCCTTGGGGATAAGGCCTAGAGATCTGCGCCTGAAAGGTCACAGCCTTGAAAACCCTATGGAGCGCAGTTCCATTCTGCACACATGGTGTAACCATGAGTCAGAATCAATTTAGCAGCAACTAAAAACAATAGGATCCTTTAACAAATTTGCGTCTTCGGGCTTTTTTCATGTGGTCAATCCCTTGCTGTATGGAAAATGTCAGTAAACATGGTCTGCAATTCACACATTCATTATCTTCTGTTTGAAAAACAAGAATTCAATAGTTAGTTTTGTGTCAAGCATGCTCTATTATTTTTTTATCTCATTACTGTCCAAAAGGTTTACAGTGGAAAAAAAAAAAAAAAACTTTTACCAAGCAGTAAGAGTCACAAGTTCACATCCTACATTAAGTTAAAAACCACTGTAAGGAGAGAATACAGACTGTTCTACATTACTTTCATGGCAGAACTGTAGAGTCTCCACTTCCGCCATGTGTTTTCCTTATAACTAAGCTATGATTTTGAACAGGTTCCACTACCTCCAATGAGTGGCAGCCTGGAAGCTTTGGACATAGACAGGCCAAGGCATAATTGGCTGCAAATCGAATGACTGCAACCAATATTTTACCCATCACCACCTGCAAATAAGAGTAGCTCATCAAAAATTATCAAAATATTAGTGCTTAAGGGATTAAGGTCTCAAGACAAAAAGGAAAAAAGATCAGGAAAAGTGAGGTGGGTTAGTTCTAGTCTAAGGTTTAATCTCATATTAAAGTGAAAGCTCTCTGCAAGACACATGGGTCTCATCACCTAAGTCATGGCAGAAGCCAAAGGGTTGGGAGGGAGAGGTCTTAAAACCATTGTAGTCACTTAAATAACCAAAAAAAAAAAAAAAAAAAAAGAAGCCCATTTTGGTGGGAAACATTCTGACTTCTAACGGACCTATACGATAATTTAAAAAGATGCTTTGTTAGAAAATTTAAAAAAATGAGGGAAAAGGCAAAACTATAGATACAGTAATAAGTAAGTGGCTGCAGGCAGCTCAGGAAGAAGAGGGAGGGATGAATAGGTGGAGCACAGGGCATTTTTCAGGCAGGGATGTATGATCCTGTAATGGTCGAGCGATGATTTTATGCATTTGTGAAAACCCACAGGACTGTAGAAGACAAAGAGTGCACCCTAATGTAAATTATGGACATCAGTTAGTACTAATGTTTCACTGTTGGCTCATCACTGGTAACGAATGTACCCTGTGACTGTAAGATGTTAATAAGAGGAGAAACACCACACAGGGGAGAACAGGTGTGTGTGGTAGCTCTCTGCACTTTCTGCACAATTTTTCTGTAAACCTGAAACTGCTGTAAAGAATAAAGTCTTATTATAGACCTATATCCCTCATGAATGTAGATGCAAAAATCCTCAACAAACTTGTAGCCAATAGAATTAAACAACATATCAAAAAAATAAGTCACCATGACCAAGTGGGATTCATAGCAGGTATGCAAGGACGGTTCAACATTAGGAAAACAATTAATGTAATCCACCACATAAATAAAACAAAAGACAAGAATCACAGGATTTTATCAACTGATGCAGAAAAGGTATTTGACAAAGTTCAACACTCATTCATGAGCCATTAGAGAAATGCAGATCAAAACTACAATGAGATTTCATCTCACTCCAACAAGGCTGGCATTAATCCAAAAAACACAAAATGATAAATGTTGGAGAGGCTGTGGAGAGATTGGAACACTTATACACTGCTGGTGGGAATGTCTAATGGTACAACCACTTTGGAAATCGATTTGGCGCTTCCTTGAAAAGCTAGAAATAGAACTACCATATGATCCTGCAATCCCACTCCTTGGAATACATCCTAGAGAAACAAGAGCCTTTACACGAACAAATGTATGCACATCCATGTTTATTGCAGCACTGCTGACAATAGCAAAAAGATGGAAGCAACCAAGGTGCCCATAAATGGATGAATGGATAAATCCATTATGATGTATTCACACAATGGAATACTGCGCATCGATAAAGAACAGTGATAAATATGTGAAACATTTCATAACGTGGAGAAGCCTGGAAGGCATTATGCTGAATGAAATTAATCAGTTGCAAAATGACAGATACTGTAAAAGACCACTATTATAAGAACTTAAGAAATAGTTTAAACTGAGAAGAAAACATTCTTTCATGGTTACGAGAGGGGGGCGGGAGGGAGGGTGGGAGAGGGGCATTTGATAATTAGATAGTAGATAAGAACTACTTTAGGTGAAGGGAAAGACAGCACACAATACAGGGGAGGTCAGCACAATTGGATTAAACCAAAAGCAAAGAAGTTTCCTGGATAAACTGAATGTTTCAAAGGCAAGCCTAGCAGGGGCAGGGGTCTGGGGACCATGGCTTCAGGGGACATCTAAGTCAATTGGCATAATAAAATCTATTAAGAAAACATTCTGTATCCCACTTTGAAGAGTGGCATCTGGGATCTTAAGCACTAGCAAGCGGCCATCTAAGATGCATCAATTGGTCTCAACCCACCTGGATCAAAGGAGAATGAAGAACACCAAGTATACAAGGAGATTAGGAGCCCCAAGAGACAGAAAAGGCCACATGAACCGGTGACTAGAACATCCTGAGACCAGAAGAACTAGATGGTGCCTGGCTACAACCAATGACTTCCCTGACAGAGAACACAACAGAGAACCTCTGAGGGAACAGGAGAGCAGTGTGACGCAGACCTCAAATTCTCTTAAGCCCAGACTTAATGGTGTGACTGAGACTAGAAGGACCCTGGTGGTCGTGGCCCCCAGACCTTCTGTTGGCCCAGGACAGGAACCATTCCCGAAGCCAACTCTTCAGACGTGGATTGGACTGGAGAATGGGTTGGAGAGGGATGCTGGTGAGGAGTGAGCTTCTTGGATCAAGTGGACACTTGAGACTGTGTTGGCATCTCCTGCCTGGAGGGGAGATGAGAGGGTAGAGGGGGTTAGAAGCTGGTGAAATGGACACAAAAAGAGACAGTGGAGGAAGAGAGCAGGCTGTCTCATTAGGGGGAGAGTAATTGGGAGTGTGTAGCAAGGTGTATATGTGTTCTGTGTGAGAGACTGACTTGATTTTTAAACTTTCAGTCTTTTGAAAATGAAATGAAAAATTCTGGGACAAAGGCTAAACTGGACAGGACCCTGAGGCAGTTGATACAAACCAGGAATATTTCGAACAATTCTGAATACAGAAGGTTACATAAGAAACAAACAGATTGACCCCTAGAAAATAAACTAGGCAATATAATCAAAAAGGATAATCATGATTTCCCACATTAGCTGCGTATCAGAATCATCTAGGAACGTGTTTTGACAATGAATATTGAGCCACAGTATGGCCAAATTGGTGAGAATTCCCAGAACTGGGGCTTCGGAATTTATATTTTAGCAACGTCCCCAGATTGTTCTTTTGTAGTGTGTGGCACGAATCCTTGAAATGGCACATACAGACCACTGCTGCATCCCACACAAGCATCCAAGTGATATCAGGGGAAAAATAAAACCTGCTTCATGTGGTACTTATGAGGAATAAAAGAGATGCAGAAAGCATATCACAGATGTTAATCATTATCATTTTTATCCAAATATAAAAGTAATGAAAACACAGCTAAGAATTTTAAATGACTACTTGACTTGGAAATTAAGGGTCCATTGTTGGCTTTACAACAGGGTGTGTAAAAAGGCAAAACATTGCAGAATATTCAAGAGAAGATCAGATAAAGAAGTGGAGGGAATAAATGAAAGGAAGGCCAATAGAGAAATAACACATGTGGTTTGAAGGTGCCTTTTTATTGTGATAGGAGGAGACAGAATTACAGACCCCAAAGCTATCAGATGCTAAATCTAGAATGAGTACATGTTCCCATACATACCAAAGAATTTGCAGATGTGATTTGCAGGTAAGGATCCTGAGTTATGGAGATTATCCTGGATAATCAGGATGGACCCTAAATGCCTTTGCAGGTATCCTATTCAAAGAGGAAGATTTGATCACACACAGAAAAGATGGCTACCTGAAGTTGGAGCAGAGAAAGATACAAAGATGCTGGCCTTGAAGACCACAGTGATCTGGTCACAAGACAATGAATGATGGCAGCCACCAGAAACTGGAGGAGGGAACGAACAGATTCTCTACTAGAGCCTTGGAAGAATCATGGCCCTAACAACATTTTGATCTTAGCCCAGTGATACTGGGACCATTCTAATGGCATGAATCCTTAAAAGCAGAGATCTCATCTCAAATACAGTCAGAGCGAGATGTGAAAATCTAAAGAAGAATCATAAAGATGCAATGTTGCTGACTTTGAAGATGAACATAGGAGACCATGGGGCAAGAAATGCAGGAGACTACCAAGAACCAGAAAAAGCAACGAATTAGATTTTCCCCCAGTTTTGCCAAAAAGAATAGAACCCTGCCAACACCTGGATTTTAGACCAATGACATCCATTGAGGACTTCTGCAAAATGATGTTTTTAGTCTGTTTTAATCCACTACATCTGTGGTAATTTGTTACAGCAGCAATAGAAAACTGATACAGAGGGTTAGAATGCATGTTCCTACAGGGACTTTCCACCACAGGGAGCCAAAATCAAACCAAAAACCAAACTTGTAGCAGTGGAGTCAATTCCAACTCATAGTGATCCTAGGACAGACCAGAACTGCGCCGTAAAGTTTCCAAGGCTGTAATCTTTGTGGAAGCTGAGTGCCATATCTTTCCCCTGCTGCTCCCCTAGTGGGTTCAAAGCACCAACATTTTGGTTAGCAACCAAGAATTTTAACCATCTGCAGGCAATCAAAGAGACACCAAACTCCTGAATTGTCCCCTGAGCCCTGCAAACCTTCCCGCCCATAAGTCAGGAGACACAGGCTCTCAGTAGATGCAAGAAGTGTGGGAGCCCAGGGCCTGTGGGCGGAAGCAGTTGCTCCTGCAGAGACTCGCTGACACACAGCCTGGGGAGGAGGTTTGTGTTCACACTAAAGCACTGTGACAAGAATGGCATAATTTTGCTGATAGTAATAATCTGGCACAACTTCAGACTGGGGGCTGCTGATGGTGACAGTAAAATCTGTACCAGACCCAGGGCCACTGAACCAGATTGGGGCCCCAGATGACTGGGTGGATGCTAAGTAGATGAGCAGCTTAGGAGCCTGTCCTGGTTTTGGCTGGTACCAGGCTAAGGAGCTCTTCACACTCTGACTGCACTTGTAGTTGATGGTAACCATTTCTCCTGGAGCTGCAGCCAGGGAGGCAGGAGACTGGGTCATCGAAATGTCCTCACTGGCACCTGCAATCAGGGTGGACAATTACCATGCACACCTACATTAAGTCAACACATTTAAACACATATCATTCATATTGTGTTTAGGTAATAACCGTTATTTCACTCCACATCTAGAATCATTTTTCCTGAGCTACAAAGATAATCAGGATGCATGGAAGAGCTTTTCAATCTCTCACCTGAGACCCAGAGCAGCAACACCATGAGGAGCTGGGTCTGTGCTATCATCATTGTGCCATTGCCCTGCCTGATGCAGCTCATTCACACCGAGATGACAGAAACCTTTTGAAAAGCTCAGAGCAGACAGTGGGTTGGTGCAGTGGTTAAGAGCTATGGCTGCTAACCAAAAGATTTAAAAAAAACCAAAAGATTGGCTCTCTGAATTCACCAGCTGAAATTTGGGAATCCTCTGTGGAAATTCTACTCTGTCCCATAGGGTTACTGGGAGTGAGACTTGACTCCACAGAAACAGGTTTTTTAGCAGCTGGCCAGGGCCAGAGGGGCCTATGCAAAGCAGACAGGGGTTATGGAAGTAAATAGCATGGGCAGTGAGTCGTGGAGGTGTATAATGTAAACAAAGAGTTCAATGTATCATCACAAGAAGTAGCTGACTATGAAGGATGCAGAAATCAGTTTAGAAAGTTTAATTGTAAAACAAATCTTCAGAAGCAAGGTGAAATAAAAAATGCATTTCAAAATTAATAGCATTGAGGGACAGAGTAGCAGGGGCGGGGGTTTGGGGACCATGGTTTCAGGGGACATCTAGATCAACTGGCATAAAAAAGTGTAGTAAGGAAACATTCTGCATTCCACTTTGCTGAGTGGCATCTGGGGTCTTAAAAGCTAGCAGGCAGCCATCAAAGATGCATCAATTGGTCTCAAGCCACCCGGAGCAAAGGAGAATGAAGAGCATCAAAGGCACAAGGAAAACAGGAGCTGAAGAGACAGAAAAAAAAAAAAAAAAAAAAACTCATTACCATCGAGTCAATTCCGACTCATAGTGACCTTATAGGATAGAGTAGAACTGCCCCATAGAGTTTCCAAGGAGTGCCTGGTGGATTCGAACTGCTGTCATTTTTGTTAGCAGCTGTAGCATTTAACCACTACACCACATAAACCAGAGATGCCATCAGACTGGGGCCGGAATAGCTAGCTGGTGCTGGGCCACCACCACCGACTGCCCTGACAGGCAACACAACAGAGAATCCCTGATGCAGCAGGAGAAAAGTGGGATGCAGAACTCAAATTCTAGTAAAAAGACCAGACTTAATGGTCAGAGACTGAAGTGACCCCAGAGGAGATGGGCCCCAGACTCTCTGTAAGCTCAAAACTAAAACCATTCCTGAAGCCAACTATTCAGGCAAAGATTAGACTGGACTATAAGACATAAAATGATATTGGTGAGGAGTGTGCTTCTTAGCTCAAGTAGACACATGAGACTGTGTGGGCGGCTCTTGTCTGGAGGTGAGATGAGAAGGCAGAGGGTACAGCAGCTGGTTGAATGGACACGGAAAATACAGAGTGGAGAGGAGGAATGTGCTGTCACATTGTAGGGAGAGCAACTAGGGTCACATATCAACGTGTGTATAAGTTTTTGTATGAGAAACTGACTAGAATTATAAACTTTCACTTAAGGCACTAGACAAAAAAAAGAAACAAAATTAACAGCATTCTCTTACACATGCACCTACCAACAAGACAATCTAAACATTCTCTTTTTAAAATAGAAATATGCATATATGTTTCCTTATGTGTGCATAAAGGTGAAGTGAGCAGCTATGTCCTCAACTACTAGCCGGAAGGTTGGTGGTTTGATGCTACACAGTTGCCCCTCAGAAGACAGGTCTGGAGATCTTCCAAAAGCTCGTAGCCTTGAAAGCCCGATGGAGCAGTCCCACTTTGCACACAGTGGGTCACCATGACTTGGAATCTTCTCAACAGCAACTAATAAGAACAACATACATAAGTATATATGCATATATGTATATGTACGTATACACACACACCCATATACAGAGAGATAGATACAAGTATTCATCCATAAACATTTTTGAGAAACGCTGACATAAATCATGAAGTGTTTTGGCTTTCCTATAACTAAGAAATGTGTTAGACTAAAGCTGACTTTTCCTGAAGGCGACTAAGGACTCTGTAAATAAGTGGGCTTGAGTTCCAGGGCCGTTGAAAGGCCAGTGAAGCGGAAGTGGTGACAAGAGTCCATCCAAGTGGGAAGTTGAGAGTGAGATCATCCTGCCTTAATGTGAGGTCCCATGTGGGCTCCACTTCAGGTAGGAATGAACCAGATTTTGACTGAATCCTCTGTTTTTCTCATTTTCAGGGAACTGCAGAAAAAGATGCTTAGGTATATTACAGAACAAGAGAGGAAAAGGGAAAGGAAGAGAGGAAAAAAGAAACCTCCCCTAGGAAGTTCTGACTACAGATGAATCCCTGGAGGGATGTGTACCCCACATATGCATGGCCTTTTTGGGTGTGACTCTTTTTCAGGCTTAAACTTGTTTAGCTGGACCTACTAATGTTAGTGCCCACTAGATCTTAGCAGACACAGAGATAAAACTTCTCTTGAGGAAGGCATATTCATTCTAGGTTTTAGAAACCCCAGAGATAATTTTTAAGGGCCAATATCACCAAGATGTTAGAGATTTCTTGATATCCAAGAAAACAAGATTTTCTGAACATGAACACCTTTCATAAAGAGCATCACAGACAGAAGTGAAGTCCTCCTTACATGTCAGATTTTAAAATTATCACAAACAGATATATTTAAAGAAGTGAATAACAAGCAAGAATGTATGTATAGGGAAAAGAGAAAGATAAAATGTGACATTACACTTTAAAACGTAGAATGTTCAACTTCATTTCTTGAAATTAGATATGTGAAACCAATACCACAAGGTAATCGGCAGCAATAAAGGATTCACTGAGCTAGAAGATAAAGCAGAAGAAACGATCCATAATACAACATGGAGAAAGAAAAATATGGAAAAAACAGACAAAGTGGATGTAGTGAAAAACAGGATGATTACCTTATACTGATCTGAAAGACAAGAGATAGAGTTAATGGGCCTGCACAACATTTGAACAGAGAATGGTCAAGCATTAAGCACAATTAGGAAAAGACATTATTCCATAGACCCAAGTGCTAGAAAATTCCAAGCTAAATAAATAAAATGATTTCAAGCCTAGACATATTACAGAGAGCTGAAGAGAACCAAAAACAAAGAGAAGGCCTTAGAAGCGGACAGAGAAAAGGGACAGATCACCTTCAGAGAGGCTTAGTTATGCACAGATCTGCTTCTTTCAGTCGAAACCAAACCAGTGCTGTCAAGTCGATTCCGACTCATAGTGACCCTATAGGACAGAGTAGAACTGCCCCATAGAGTTTCCAAGGAGTGCCTGGCAGATTGGAACTGCCGAACCTTTGGTTATCAGCCTTAGCACTTAACCACTACGCCCCCAGGGTTTCCATTCCCTCAGTAGCAACAACAAAAACAGAAGGCTAGTAGAATGAGATTTTCAAAAAGTTGGAAAAGGTAACTACATATCTAGGATGCTATACACAAAAATATCATTTTAGAATGAAGGCTACATAAGGATATTTTTGGACAAACAAAAACTGAAATTGTTTATTAACATCAGGCCATCTCTGTAGATGTGTATTGACTCATCTTTACTCATAACAACCCTGAAATATAGGTAGAATCACTCTACACTGTGTTGTTGTTGTTGTTAGGTGCCATCAAGTGGGTTCTGACTTATAGGGACCCAATGTACCACAGATGGAAACACTGCTCCATCCTGAACGTCCTCAAGATCATTGTAACGCTTGAGCCCATTCTTGCAGCCAATGTGTCAGTCCATCTCGTTGAGGATCTTCCTCTCTTTCACGGATCCTCTACTTTACCAAGCATGATGTCTTTTTCCAGGGACTTATCCCACCTGATGACATGTTCAATGTACGGGGGATGAAGTCTCACCACGCTTGTTTCTAAGGAGCATTCTGGCTGCACATCTTCCAAGACAGATTTGTTCTTTCTCCTGGAAATCCGTGGTATATTCCATACCCTTTGCCAGCAGCATAATTAAAAGGCTTCAATTCCTCTTCGATCTTCTTTATTCATTGTCCAGCTTTAACATGCATGTGAGGCAATTGGAAATACTGTGGCTTGAGTCAGGAACACCTCAGTCCTGAAAGTGACATCTTTGCTTTCTAACACTTGTAAGAAGTCTTTTGCAGCAGATTTGCCCAATTGCAGTATGTCATTTGAATTCTTGACTGCTGCTTCTGTGAGCATTGATTAGGGATCCAAGGAAAATTAAATCCTTGGCAACTTGCAAATTTAAAAATGTAGGCTTTGCTCTTTCTTTTATTTGTATGAGTCATAATTTTACCATTTTCTGAAAAGAAGTGTTTAACCAATGTATCTTGGCTGTCTCTGCACCACTCACATTCCCATTTCCCTACTTGTTGTTGTTAGCTGCCCTCCAGTTGATTTTGGATTTGAAATTCTAAGCTTCTCCTTTATAACAATCACCTCACGGAAACCAAGAATGCCTCGGCCCCTCCCTTATTTCATTGCATTCGTCTTGAAAAACCTAAACCCTGGGAAAAACTCCACCCTCCACATACCTGCCTCCACGTTCCTAATGTGGCTGGGAAAAAACACATAATTATTCTGATTCCCCATAAATTTATGCACACTGCCTCAGGACAGCCCTTAATCCTGCCTTACAACCATACTTCATTTACCTGGTTCATTCAGTCCGCACCCTTTCTCTTTTCCTTTCTCTTCGAATTTAACACCTACTTCTCATCCTAGTGGTGGGATGGTTACATGCTAGGGCTGCTAATCAAAGGGCTGGGAGTTCGAATCCACTAGTTGCTCCGCAGAAACTCTATGGGGCAGTTCTACTCTGTCCTATAGGTTTGCTATGAGTTGGAATCCACTCGAAGGCACTGGGTTTTTTGGTTTTCTCATCCTACCTTTCAGCAAATGACCTCATTTCCAGTTTCTTGGAAGAGCTTCTACTAGCTCCTCTCATGCATCTTCTGATCCACAGGTGTCTACACCCCCATGTGCTGCCTTCCTTCCTTCCTTCCTTCCTATTAGTGTAGATGAGCAGGCAGCCCTCCTACCTGAGGCCAGGCCCTCTGCTCCTGTACCACTGTCCCTCCAAGGGCATCTTGGCATTTTTCACCTCTCTTTTCGGAAATATCCGTGTTCCCCTCACTTTAGCATCCTTTCCATTAACATGAAATGTCACTTTGAAAAACTCTCCTGATTTCAAATCTCCCTCCAGTTATGTCCTCTTTCACTCTTCTCCCTTACCTTAAAGCTCATTGAAAGACTTGTATGTAGTCACCAACCTAAACCATCTCTTTTCATACACCCTAAATCATGCTATCTCTGGCATTGTTTCTACACTAAGGCCATATTTTCCAAATACCGATCCTTCTTTGTTTCCACTTTCACATTCCAATCACCAGTAATTACCAGTGCATCCTGATTCCATGTTCGATCATTTTTACATATCAGATTTTGGTAAAAATCTTCTATTTCTTCAACTTTGGCCTTAGTGGATTGAGGGTAAATTTGAATAATAATCATACTAGGTGGCCTTACTTGTAGGTGTGTGGGTGTTATTCTATTACTGACAGTGTTGCAATTCAGGATAGATCTTGAAATGTTCTTTCTGATGATGCCTGTAATGGCATAGTAGACCATACAATTTTCTGACTCAGAATGACAAATGCCAGTCCACTTCACCTGAATAATCCCTAAGATATTGATCTCTGCATTCTTTTTCATTTTTGACAATTTCTTAATTTTCCTAGACTCATACATGGTACATTCCAAGTTTAGGTTCTTAATGGATGGTTTCAGGTGATTCTTCTCATTTTAAGCCACGCCACATCTGCACATGAATGTCCTGAAATCCTGACTCCATGCCCGTCATTAAGGCCAACTCTACTCTAAACATGCAAGCCCTCACACTTTGAAAAACTGACAGATGTGTTTTCTGTATCTATTTCCCAGAATTTTTTTTTTCAGATCTGTAGTACCCCTGCTTTTAGTTTTCTGTGTCTTGCATGCAATGTAAAGTTTATCATTTACATTCTTTTAATGGACTCACACAGTTCCCATATCAAAAGAGTGAGGAGAACTTTTCTTGTGATTCACCTCTCTCCCAGCCGTATTTTGTGTGCTTTCCAACCTGAGGATCTCATCTTCTGGCAGTGTAACAGGCACTGTTTTGCTGCTGTTAGTAAGGGTTTCACTGGCTAATTCTTTCAGAAGCAGACCACCAGGCCCTTCCTCCTAATCTGTCTTAGTCTGGAAGCTCCACTGAAACCTGTCCGCTGTGGTGATCCTACTGGTATTTGTCTATCGGTGGCATAGCTTCCAGCATCACAGCAACATGCAAGCCCTCACACTATGAAAAACTGACAGGTGTGTATTCTGTATCTGTTTCCCGGAAATTTTTTTTCAGATCTGTAGTATGCCTGCTTTTAGTTTTCTGTGTCTTGCATGCAATGTAAAGTTTATCATTTACATTCTTTTAATAGACTCACACAGTTCCCATATCAAAAGTGTGCGGAGAACTTTTCTTGTGTGTTATTTTTGTTGCATCACATTCGTATTCATACCCTAGTTATGTTATTTTCTTGGATGTCAAGAATCTCTGACTTCTTGGTGACAATACTGTTTGAAAAATTATTTGTGAGGTGTCCTGAGTATTTCTGACGGGGATGCCCTCTTCCAGAGCAGCTTCAACTTGTTGCTCCTATCTGTTGGGCTATCTTCAACTAATATCTTGATCACAGAGCGCCAGACACACCTACACCATATACACCTACAGTGAAACTCCTTGGAGGTTTGGTTTTCAGGCACAACTTCCCAAGGAAATCTTGCTAATTTTTTTTGAGTCCATTTCCACAATGAACCTAGAGCCCTTTGAGTATTTTCTAGCAGCTGTGAGAAGGATAGATTTAGTTTCTCTGGTTCACAATGATTTTGAGACTAGAGCCCCTTCCCTTAGGCCTAGTTTAAATAGGTTCCCTCAGGCCTCCCCACACTTCTGGGCTTGCCTTCCATTTCCCTGGATCTTACATACCCCTAGAATTAAATCTTTAGCGTGTGCAGTGATCTTAAACCGTCCTTCAGGGTAAAAGTTCTCCATTTTCATCTCCTTTATTTATTTCAAGTGTTTTGTATTAGTTCACCGGGATTATAGATCTCAGCGAACTAGATTATCACTTAAGAAAATGAATCCATTTCAACTTTTTTTCTCATTTTGAATAGAAGCTCTTCTTAAGAGAATCTACTTTTTGTAGTTTTAGAGCTTCTAAGTTGGTAATAGAGCTTCTCAGTTGACACTTTTTCTTTTCTAGTCATTGGTTCTTGATTTACATTGGTTCCTTTTGCAACCCACTGCCCATGTAGTTTGCTTCCACATTGACTGCTGGCTTTCCATAGCTCCTCCAGGCCCAGTCTGACTGCTCAGATTTTACAAAAAGGGGGCTATGCAATGTGAACTGGTTTTTATCAGGCTGGTGGAGGCAGCAAGATGGTGTTACAGGCTCCTGTCCTCATGTATCTGTTGCTCTGGGTATCTGGTGAGAAATGAACACTGCCTCAATCCCTTTAAAGAAGTATCTCTGTAGAGCTGAAAAATGCTGGCTGTTTCCAAAACTGACTCAATAATGTGTGACATGCATTCCACTAAAACACACATTTAAAATAGCATATGTTAATGTGCCTATGAAAAAGCATCTGTGTGTATGTATGTATGGTAATTGTCTTCTCTGATTGCATCTGGGGTCATTGTGATAACACAGTCTCCTGTCTCCTTGACTGTGTCTCCAGGAGAAACGGTCACCATCAGTGCAAGACCAGCCAGAATGTTAGTAGCATCTTAGCCTGGTACCAGCAGAAACCAGCACAGGCTCCTAAGCTGCTTATCTCCTTGGCATCCAACTGGGCATCTAAGACACCTGACTGGTTAAGTGGCAATAGGTCTGGCAGTCCTCACTCTCACCATGAACAGTCTCCAGGTTGAGGATGAGGTATGTTATTGCAGTTAGCAACTTAATGGCCATGCTCTCACAGTGCTTCAGCCTCAAACACAAGCCTCCTCCCAGGGCTGCAGGCCTGTGAGTCTTCACTGCACCATTGGCTTCCTTCCTCCACAGTCCTGAACATGCACACTTCCTCTATCTGCCCCAGAAGCCTCATCTCCTAGTCATGGAGTTTTCTCTCCAGGGTGATCCTACTATTCAGATAGGCCTACAATTTGTAATGAGATATGAAATAAATGCTACAAGCCACACAGGCATGTCCACTTGTCCCAGGTAGAGACCCTTTTGGTTTGATGTTCCTTCTGTTCCTGATTGTGTAGCATCTCTGGATCATCCTTGGGTGCCTGTCGTTTCAGGTTCCAGCGGGCAGATCCTGCACAGTAGTGGCCAGAATCTCTCCTGTCTCCCAGGAGAGAAAGTCTCCATTAGCTGCAGAGCCAGTCAGAGTCTCGTCTACTCTGACTGGAAACACTACGTGGCCTGGCGGGAGCATCCACCTGAGCAGGGGCCTAGGCGCCTCATTTAGCACACTTCCTCTATGCATGTTGCTCGGATGCTGAACAGGTTTCAGCTGCACTTTCAGACACTAATACCCACTAGAAAGAAATGTCTGGTGATCTACTTCTGAAAAATCAGCCAGTGAAAACCCCATGGGTCACAACAGAGGTCTCACTGTTCATGGGGTTGTCATGAGTTAGGGACCAATAGGTTGTCAATTAACAATAACAAAGAACCATGATTTCCTTCAGTCACTAAATTAAACTTGGATGCCCAGGGGATAAATTTAAAGAGGAATTGACAACTAAGGAAAAAAGAATGTGGGAAAGCTGTCATGTATTTCTGGAGTGATAGGGTTAATGAATTAGAGGCTGGCCTTTGAAAGAACAAAAGCCACTGAAAGACATGGAGAGAGGAGAAAAGGGCAGTAAAATGGGAGCTTAGAGCAGGAAAACACCTTCATTGACATTGACCAGGAAGGTTTGGCTGGAAAACAGAATCCATGGAAGGAAATGTAAGGGAGATATAGTAGCTTCTCGGAGAGAGATTTTAAAAATGAAGGGCCCAGTTTTAATTGGTTTAGGTCCAGAGTTATGCGGGGTGATTGCAGAGAAAGGAAAAAGTGAAGAACATCCAGGAAATAAAATGAGAATATTCCAGAGTCAGGAAGGCACAGGGAAGAGAGAACTGATCTTTCAGGGTGTAAAACACACTGGACCCTTCCCCAGATCAGTCATGTAATCTATCCATGTGAAATGTGCAGGTTCCTGTGATATGAAAATGCTTGACAAAGTAAACAAGACATTTTTACAGCACGTTTCTTATATAATTTACCACAAAAGGGGATCCAGGAGAAGCCACATCTCTTAATTTTCTCCTGGAGCCTGCAAATACTCCAAGGAATTAGTCAGGAGATGCAGCCTTTGGGGCAGAGAGAGGAAGTGTGCATGTCCAGGGCTGAGCAGAAAGGAAGCAGCTGGTGCAGTGAAGACTCACTGGCCTGTAGCCCTCGGGAGGAGGTTTGTGCCTGAGACTGAAGCACTGTGGGTAGTGTATTATAATGTTGCAGACAATAATAAACTTTGGCATCATCAGCCTGGAAGTTGCTGATGGTGAGAGTGAAGTCTGTCCCAGACCCTCTCTCGCTGAACCGGTCAGGGAACCCTAGATGCCCGGTTCCATGCATCGTAGATGAGCCGCTTATGAGCCTGTCCTGGTTTCTGCTGGTACCAAGCTACGTAGTTGCTCACACTCTGACTGGCCTGCAGTTGATGGTGACCCTTTCTCCTGGAGGCACAGCCAGAGTAGCTGGAGACTGGGTCATCACCATGTCCCCACTAGCACCTGCAATCAGACTGGACAATTACCATGCATGCAAATATACACACACTTATTCGTACACAGTTTAAAATAGTATTTATACCACAATATCTAGTGATATTACATATCAGCACACAATTTGTTCCATTTTGGAAATAGCTATCATTTCCCACTATGTCTTAAAGTCATTTTTCAGCTCTACAAAGATACTGCTCTAGAGGAATTGAAGTACTTTTAGTTTCTCACGAGAGGCCCAGAGCAACAGGGACATGAGGACCAGAGTCTGTGGCACCATGTTGCTGCCCCTGCCTGCCTGATGCAGATCAGCTCCCATAGCAAAGGCCCTGTTTATAGTATCTGAGCAGCCAGCCTGGTGTTGGAGGGGCCTATGCAAAGCAGTCAGTGAATTGAAAGCAAATTACATGGACCACGGGTTGTGGCGCTATCCAATATAAATCAAGAGCTAAAAAATCACAGAAATGATAATTTTATGACTAGAAAAGACACAGAAGTGTACTTAGAAGTTCTAATATCAACTTAAAACCTCTCATAGTCCAGTGGATTCCAACTCAGGACAATCCCATGTGTTATGCAGTAGAGCTGCCCCTTAGACTTTTCTTGCCTGTATTCTTTATAGAAGCAGACTGACAGGCTTTTCTTCCAGGGTACCAGTGGGTGTGTTCAAACTGCCAAACTTTAAGTTAGCAGCCCATCACGACTTCTTGAAGCACCCACGGTGTAATGAATAGCTTTAGTTTTAATTTTAAAAAAAAGTTTCAATTGGATTCAGGTTCCATAAATGATGGACTAGTTTCCTCAAATCAACAGTTTTTAGAAATGATACAAAATGCTGAAAAAAAAAAAAAAAACAGCAAAGGAAAGGGAAGAATATAGGAAATTTTTGCCTCAATGTTTGATAAAAATTTATACTAGAAAATGTCTGAGCTCTGAAGCTACTTGTATCCTGAAGGATACCTAAGAGAGACTGCAAGCACTTGAGACTGGATTCAAGGGCTATGGAAGGGCCTGAGAAATGGAATACAGGCCCAGAATTCACCTGTATGGAAAGTCCTCAGGGACCCTATATTGAGCTAGGACTCAGGAGGGTTCAGATCACAAAGGAAGTGGGAACCAAAGAGAAAGTGGAACCTATCATGTCCACAATGGCTAGGACCTGAGAAGAGGGCTCTAGATTCATTGGGAAAATGGACAGGAAACACAAACAGCATTTCCTTGTAAAGCTGTGATTGAATGCCACCTCTTCACGGAGTTTCATTCCAGGTATGCACGGCCTCAGTGTGCCCGGAGCAGCTCAGCCTTGAAGATGAGACTCCATCTGTTTTACTTTGGACATGTTATCAGGAGGGACCAGTTCCTGGAGACGGACATCATGCTTCATTAAGTAGAGGGTCAGCGAAAAAGAGAAAGAGCTTCAAAGAAATGGATTGACACAGTGGCTACAACATTCGGCTCAAACATAGAAAAGATTGTTAGGATGGTTCAGGGCCATGGACTGTTTCATTCCATTGTCTATGAAGTCACTATCACCTGGAACTGATCTGAAAGCACACAATGACAACCACAACATGAATAAAAATATGATGCAATAGAATAATGGAGAAAAAGGGAGTTCTGCTCATTCTTCAGATTGGGGTATTATTTGAGTTTATTTAAAGAAAAAAATGACAAATTTGACACTGTATGCAAGGTACAGAAAACTAAAAAGGAGACACCAGGTCTGGAAAAGGACCAACTGAATTTCTAGAAAGGAGCAACAGAATTACCAAAATTTTAAAACTCAGTAGAAGAGATGTCCTTTTGCAGGCTAGATGGAATAACAAGGACAAGATTCACTCTCATGAATGAAACAACCAAAACATAATTAATTATAAATTATATTTAATGGTTAACTCACTCAACTCCCAGCCCACCAACATTGGCCTCAAAAAAAAAAAAAAAAAAAACCTGGTGACCTCCTTCTGAAAAATCATTCATTGAGAAACATACAGATCGCAGTGCTACTCCAGCATACATGGGGTCACCATAAGTCAGAATCAAATCAATAGTGAATGGTTTTTAATCTTACAGAAGGAGATTGCCAGGCCTTCCTTCCAAGGCCCGACTGGTGGATTCAAACTGCTAATCTTTTGGTTAGTAATCCACATCACTAGGTAAATCTTAGTTTTGGGCAGAGAATCCATGATAATATGTGGCCATTACTGCACATTCAAAAAGTAAGTCAGAAGGGAGCACCCTACATGATTTTCTACCGCAACACTGTGCTCTAAGACTTCACCATCATACTCCCTGGCTCTTGGCATAAATGCTCCCTTGCCAAACCCCACCGTGGGCTCGGCCCTGCTGACCTGAGCCTCATAAATGAAGCCTTTTGTGGGGAGTGGAACCTGAGCAACATCACACAAGAGAGAAGCTGCAGGATGGTGGCACCAGCCAGGTCCTCAGGCTCCTGCTCTGCTCTGTGCCAGGTGAGAAAATGTTAGCAAACCTAGAGTCAGAGTTTTCTCTGCAGAGTAATCCTTCCATTCAGAGCTAAGATTTTACAATGAGATGACATAAACGCTGCAGCAACTCAGGCCTGTCGACCTATCACAGGTAGTCTATTTTGGCTTGATTGGCTCCTCTATCCCTGATTGCACAGCATCTCAGCCTCATCCCCGTGTGCACACAGTGCCGTGTTGAGTGGTCCATGGCAATGTAGTCATAAGGCTGGGTCACACTGCAAAGTTATCAAGGAACAATGTATTCTAAGTATGTGCCTGGGACAAAGAACCAACAAGAGTACTCACACACACACTACTGACCAACTAGGCGGTCAGGAGAGCCCTTCTCCTGCAATGTCCCTCTGACACCTTTTATTGGCTGGAATTTTGTTGAAGATTTTTGCGTCTGTGTTCATGAATGATATTGGTCTCTTATTTATTTATTTATTTATTTTGTGGTTTCTATGCCTGGCTTTGGTATCAGGGTATGCTGGCTTCCTGTAACGAGTTTGGGAGTATTCCTTCCTTTTTTATGCTCTGAAATTCCTTTAGTAGTACTGGTGTTAACTCTTTGAATGTTTGGTAAAATTCTCCCGGGAAGCCCTCCTGGCCAGGGCTTTTTTTTTTTTTTCCTTGGGAGTTTTGTTTACTTACCTCATTAATCTCTTATTTTTTTATGGGTTTATTTTTTTTTTTTACCTAAGTTTAGAGTTATTTTATGTAAGCAGCATATTTCTAGAAATTTGTCCATTTCCTCTAGTTTTTCAAATTTGTCAGAGTACAATTTTTCATAGTATTCTGTTATGATCGTTTTTATTTCAGTTGGGTCTGTTGTGATATTGCCCATCTCATTCAGGTTATTTGCTTGCACTCCTGTTTTTCTTTTTTCAGTTTGGCCAATGATTTGTCAATTTTGTTGATCTTTTCAAAGAAGCAGATTTGGTTTTGTTGAATCTTTCAGTTGTTTTTCTATTTCATTTATTTCTGCTCTAATCTTTATTATTTCCTTTTTTCAGGTGCTCCAGAGCTCTTTTTACTGTTCTCTATTGGTTCAAGTTGTAGGGTTAATATTTTGGTTTCGCCCCTTTCTTCTTTTTGGATGTGCGCATTTATTGCTATAAGTTGACCGCTAAGCACTGCTTTTGCTGTGTTCCAAAAGTTCTCGTAGGATGTCTTTTCTTTCTTATTTGATTCTATGAATTTCTTTATTATGTCATGGATTTCATCTCTAACCCAGTAGTCTGGTTCTTTTTTTTCTTTTTTTACTAGTACTTTAGATGAAGATTTACAGAAGAAACTAGTGTCTCATTAAACAGCGCACATATTGTTTCTTGTTTTGCTTTTCATGAGATCAACACTCTCCGTTCTCAAACTTGGGTTCCCTTTTACTGGCTTTCTTGTTCCCTTCTAGTCCTTGCCCCTGGGCTCGTGTGCCCCTTTACTCTCTCGTTTTGTTTTAAGGGCGTATCCAACCTTTTGCTGAATGGTGAGCCTCAGAAACGACTTCATTATTGAGCTGAAAGTATATCTGGGGGCCATAATTTCAGGGTTTCTCAAATCTCTGAAAGGCCAGCAAGACTGGTATGTCTTTCTGAGTTAGAATTTTGTTCTGCATTTTTCTCCCACTCAGTCCTGAACCCTCTATTGTGATCCCTATCAGAGCAGTCATTGGTGGTAGCAGGGCACCTTCTAGCTGCACTGGAGTCGGTCTGGTAGAGGCCGTGGTAGATGAGGTCCATTAGTCCTTTGGGCTAATCTTTCCTTTCTGTCTTCAGTTTTCTTCATTCTTCCTTGCTCCTGAAGGGGTGAGACCAGCGGAGTATCCTAGATGGCCACTCACAGGCTTTTAAGACCTCAGATGCTACTCACCAAAGTGGAATGTAGAACTTTTTTTCTGTATAAATTGTATTATGCCAGTTCAGCTAGATATTTCCCAAGACCATGGTCCCCAGACCCTCAGCCCAGCAATTTGGTCCCTCAGGGAGTTTGGATGTGTCTATGGATCTTCCATGACCTTGCCTTGTACAAGTTGTGCTGGCTTCCCTGGTATTGTGTACTGCCATTGTGTACTGCCTTACCCTTCAGCAAAATTACCACTTATCTGTTGTCTATTTAGTGTTTTTCCATTCCCACTGCTCCCCTCCCTTGTAACCATCAAAGATTGCTTCTTTTTGTGTGTAAACCTTTCCATGAGTTTTTACATTAGTGCTCTCATACAATATTTGTCCTTTTGTGATTGACTTATTTCACTCAGCGTAATGTCCTCCAGATTAATCCATGTCATGAGATTTTCTGCAGATTCGTCATTGTTCTTTATCATTGTGGAATACTCCATTGTGTGTATGTACCACAGTTTGTTTATCCATTCATCTGTTTGATGGTCATCTAGGTTGTTTCCATCTTTTTCCTGTTGCGAACAACACTGCAATGAACATGGGAGTGCGTATGTCTGTTGCTGTGACCACTCTTACTTCCCTAGGATATAGTCCTAGGAGTGGAATTGCTGGGTCATATGGTATTTCTGTTTCTTGCATTCTAAGGAAGCGCCATATCATTTTTCAAAATGGTTGTATGTTTTTGCATTTCCACCAGCAGTGCGTGAGGGTTCTGATTTCCCCTCAGCCTCTCCAACAGTTTTTATTTCCTGATTTTTTGATTGGTGCCAGTAATGCTGGGGTGGGATGGTATCTCATTGTGGTTTTGATTTACATTTCTCTAATAGCTAGTTTGATTTTGGTTTAATAGCTAGTGATGGGGAGTATTTCCTCATATTCCTGTTAGCCACTTGAATGTCTTCTTTGGTGTACTATCTGTTCATTTCCTTTGTCCAGTTTTTAAATTAGATAATTTGTCTTTTTGTTGTAGAGGTGTTGGATTTTCTTGTAGAATTTAGACATTAGAACTTTGCCTGATTTGTAATACACCAATAACTTTTTTTTGTCTTCTCTGTCTGAAGGTTCTCTGTTTACTCTTTTGCTGAAGTCTTCTGATGAGCATAAATGTCTAATTTTTGTAAGATCCCAGTTATCTAGCTTATCTTCTGGAGTTTGTGTGTCGTAGGTTGTGGTTTGTATACTATTAATGCCTCATATTAGGTCCTCTAGTGTTGATCCTATTTTTTCTTCTATGATCTTCATTCTTTTTGGCTTTATATTTAGGTCTTTGATTCATTTTGAATTAGTTTTTGTATATCGTGTGAGATATGGGTCCTGTTTTACTTTTTTGCAGATGGACATCCAGTTTTGCCAGCACCATTTGATAAAAAGAGCGTCTTTTCCCCATTTGATGGACTTTGGGCCCTTGTTGAAGATCAGGTGACCATAGGTGGATGGATTTACATCTGGGTACTCATTTTTTTTTTTTTGCATTGGTCAATGTATCTGTCTTTGTGCCAGTACTAGGATGTTTTGATTACTGTAACATAGCTGTATAGCAGATTCTGAGGTCAGGTAGTGTGAGTCCTTCTACTTTATTCTTCTTCTTCAATAGTGCTTTACTTTTCTGGGACTTCTTCCCTTTCCATACAAAGTTAATGATAAGTTTTTCCATCTCTTTAAAGAATAGTGTTGGTATTTAGATTGGGATTGCATTGTACTTGTAAATAAGGTAGAATTGTCATTTTTACAATGTTGAGTCTACCTATCCATGAGCATGGTGTGTTTTCCCATTTATATAGATCTCTTTTGGTTTCTGGCAGTAGTGTTTTGTAGTTTCTTTGTATAGATCTTGGCATTTCTGGTTAAACTTATTCTTAAGTTGTTGTTTTTGTTTTTAGGGGCTATTATAAATGGTATTATTTTCCTGATTTCCTTTTCATTGTTGTCTTTATTGTTGTATAGAAATCCAACTGATTTTTGTGTATTTATCTTGTGCCCTGGGACTGTGCTGAATCTTTCTATTAGTTGCAGTAGTTTTCTTGTGGAGTCTTTTGGGTTTTCTTATCATATAATCCAAAAATAGGGACAGTTTTACTTTTTCATTTCCAATTTGGAAGCCCTTTATTTCTTTTCCTTTCCTTCTTGCTCTAGTTAGAGCTTCCAGCACAATATTAAATAGGAGTGGGGATAAAGGACATCCTTGTCTTGTTCCTGTTCTCAAGGGGAATGTTTTCAGCCTCTCTTCTTTAAGAATGATGTTAGCCTCTGGTTTTGCATAGATGCCCTTTATAATGTTGAGAAATTGCCATTCTATACCTATTTTATTGAGAGTTTTTTTCAGGAATGGGTTTTGGACTTTGTCGAATGCTTTTTCTGCATCTATTCAGATGATCATGTGATTCTTTTCTTTCCTTTTATTAATGTGGTGGATTATGTTGATTGCTTTTCTAATGTTCAACCACCCTTGCATACCTGGCATGAATCCTGCTTGGTTGTGGTGTATTTTGGGGTTTTTTTGGATATGATGCTGAATTGTATTGGCTAGAATTTTGTTGAGAATTTTTGAGTCTATATTCATGAGAGATATTGGTTGGTAGTTTGTGTGTGTGTGTGTGTGTGTGTGTGTGCGTGGTGCCTTTGCCTTGTATTCGTATCAGGGTTATGCTGGCTTCATAGAATGAATTTGGAAGGAGCCCTTCCTTTTCTATGTTCTGAAATATGTTGAATAGTAATGGCATAAGCTCTTCTCTGAACGTTTGGTAGAATTCTCCAGTGAAGCCATCTGGGTCAGGGCTTTAATTTGTTGGGAGGTTTTTTCTTACCTTTTCTATCTCGTTTCTTGTTATGGGTCTGTTCAGACTTTCAACATCATTTTGTGTTAATTTGGGTAGGCAGGGTGTTTCTAGAAATTTGTCCATTTCCTCTTTGTTTTCTAATTTGTTGGAGCATACTTTTTCATAATACTCTGTTACGATTCTTTTTATTTCAGGTGGATCTGTTGTAATGACCCTGCTTTCATTTCTTATTTGGGTTATTTGCAACCTCTCGTGTTTTTCTTTTGTCAGTTTGTCCAGTGGTTTTTCAATTTTATTGATCTTTTCCAAAGAACCACCTATTGGTTTTGTAGATTCTTTCTATTGTTTTTCTATCCTCTATTTCATTTATTTCTGCTCTGATCTTTCTTATTTCCTTTCTTCTGGTGGTTGTGGGCTTCTTTTGCTGTTCTCTATTTGTTCAGGTTGTGTAGCTAATATTCTGATCTTGCCACTTTCTTCTTTTTTGATGTGTGCATCTATTGCTAAAAATTGACCTCTGAGCATTGCCTTTCCTGTGTCCCAAAGGTTTTGGTTTGAAGTGTTTTCATTCTTATCTGATTCTAGGAATTTTTTTTTATTTCATCTCTGATTTCTTCAATTACCCAGACTTTTTTAAGCAGGCTGTTCTTCAGTTTCCATGTACTTCATTTTTTCCCTTGTTCTTCCTGTTGTTAATTTCTTCTTTTATGACATTGTGGTCAGAAAAGATACTTTCTATTATCTCAATCTTTCGATTTTGTTGAGGGTTGCTCTGTGGCCTAACATATGGTCTCTTCTGGAGAATGCTCCATGTGCACTGGAAAAGAATGTGTACTTTGCATCTGTTGGGTAGAGTGTTCTATATATGTCTATGAAGTCAAGTTGGCTGATCGTGCCTTTAGTCCTTCTGTATCTTTGTTGAGTTTCTTTCTAGATAATCTGTTCTTTACTGAGAGTGGTTTGTTTAAGTCTACTACTATTATTGTGGAGCAGTCAGTTTCTCTTTTTATTGCTGTTAGCATTTGTTTTATGCATTTTGGAGCCTTGTCATTGGGTGTGCAGTTGTTTATTATGGTTAAGTCTTCATGATGGATTGTCCCTTTATACACTGCCATTCTTTGTCTTTTATGGTGGATTTTGATTTTAAGTCTATCTTATCTGAGATTAGTATTGCTACTCTCACTCTTTTTTGGTAGTTATTTGTTTGATATTTTTTTCTATCCTTTGATTTCTAATAAATTTACATCTTTGTTTCTAAGGTGTGTCTCTTGTAGACAGCATATAGATAGTTCCGTTTTTTTTTTTTTTTTTTTTTTTTAATCCATCCTGTCACTCTGTGTCTCCTTATGGGTGCATTTTGGCCATTTACACTCAGTTAAATTATTTATTAATAAGTTTGAGTTTATTGCTCTCATTTTGTAGTGCTTTTTTTTGTGGTGCTAACATTTTCTTTTTGTTCCTCTACTCTCTTGTGCCGAGTTCCTTTTGTTTGTGGACTTCTTTTTCTTTTCTTTTGTTTTTGTAGATTTTGATTTTATTGATACTTTATGATTTTCTTCTTCTTTTTTTTTTTTTGGTGAGTAGGTTCGTTACTTTCTTTGGGATTACCTTGAAATTTACCCTTTTTCTTTCTGGTTTGAACAGTCTATTATTACTTGGTATCACCTTGCATTCCACTCCATTAGAAAGTTCTATACCTACACTGTCTATTCCCTCCTATTGTTCTGATGTTGTTGTCATTCACAGATTAACCTCTCTGGTTCCCCGTTGTAATTCTTTTGGTTTTGTATCATCCTTGAGAGTTCGTTTCCTACATTTGGATCTGGCTGGTAAAATTTTGTGTCCTAGATTCAGGCTGTGGTCTGATGTTTTTTGTTCTCAAACTGAAGGACTCTCTTTAATAATTCTTGTATGTTTGGTTTGGTTTTCACATATTCCCTTAATTTCTGTTAATCTAGAAATGTCCTCATTTCACCATCATATTTGAATGAGAGTTCTGAAGGATTTAGTATTCTTGGTTGGGATTTTTTTTTTTTTTTCCTGTCAAGGTTTTATATATATCATCCAATTACCTTCTTGCCTGGGTGGTTTCTGCCAAATAATCAGAGGTTAGTCTCATTGTTTCTCTTCTGTATGTGACTTTTTGTTTTTCTTGAGCTGCTCTCAGGATTTTGCCTTTGTCTTTGGTTTTGTTCAGTGTGATTGTGATTTGCCTTGGTAATTTTCTTTTGGGGTCTATCCCATGTGAGGTTTGTTGAGCTTCTTGGATGGTCAGCATTTCATCTTTCATGATATTGTGGAAGTTTTCTGTCAGCAATTCCTCAATGATCTTCTCTGTGTCTTCCATTTTCTCTCCCTGTTCTGGAACTCTGATCACTAGCAAATGTTTGCTTTTGATTGTATCCCACATAATTCTCAAGGTTTCTTCATTTTTCTTCATTCTTTTTCTGATTTCCTCTAACAGAGTTGTATCCAAGCCTTTGATTTCAATTTCACGGATCTTATTTTCCATAATTTTGTACCTGGTCCTCAGCCCTTCTGGGACATTATCCATTTCTGAAATCTTGTTATTTATCTGTTCGATTTCTACTTGTTCTTTTTGAATGGTGTCTAGTTGTGAATGTATTTTGTCATTTTCTTCCTGTATTATTTTTCTGAACTCTTCCCTTTTTTGGTCTGTTTTTTTCTGTGAATTTGTCAGTTTTTCCATAAATTTGTCTATATTTTCCTCATTTTTGTCTTTTTGTTTCTACTCTTGGATAGCACAGAATATTGGAGATTTGAATTCCCTATCAGGTAGTTCTAGTTCTTTTCATCTACAGGAAATTCATCTTTTGTATTATTCTGGAGACCTACTGGACCCATCTTGTCTTTTTTTTTTTAATATGTTTTGATGTCGTCTGCTATCTTCAGGACAATCAGTGGTTATTTTCCTCAGTTATTGATTGTAGATCTCTTTGTTTCGACGTGCTTTTTTGTTTTATCTGGTTAAGTCGGAGTGGGTGGGCTGTGCATTCTTTGTTGTTTGATTATCCATTGTCATGACATTTCCCAACTCATTGTCAAAAGGGAAGGCCAGTCACTCATCTATGGTGCAGCAGGGCAGGTCCAGCTGCAGGGGAGGGCCTGGGATGGGTTGTTTGTGGCACATACGAATGCTGAAAGAGTGGAATGGTGATAAGTTCTGGGCAGGTTAACCAGTTACTCATTTTTCAGCTGAGATTCATGGTGACCACGTATTTGTAAGAGTAAAACTGTGTACCATAGTGTTTTCAGTAGCTGACTTTTCTGAAGCAGGTCACCATTCCTTTCCTCTGATAAGCCTCTTGTAGACTCAAACTTCCAACCTTTTGCTTAGCAGCCAGGTGTGTTCACTGCTTGCATCACCCAGGAACTCCTATGCTCTAGTTTAATAACCTTCTGCTGCTGAGTCAATTCTGAGTCATAGAAACCTTTTTGGACAGAGTAGAATTGTTCCAAAGATTTCCAAAGTGTAATCTCTATGGAAGCAGGGGCTCTAGTTAACCCACTGTCCTTGAGTTGATTCCAACTTACAGGGACCCTATAGGACAGAGTTGTACTGCGCAATATGGTTTCCAAGGCTATAGCACTTAACAGGAAGCAGAATGCCATATCTTTCTCCTGCAGAGCATCTGGAGGGTTCAAGCCACAGACCTATCAGTTAGCAGCCAAGCTCTTTAACTACTGCAAAACCAGCGCTCCTTGTTAGGAGGGCCAAAAAATTGAGAGCATGCATTCTGTACTTCTTCTGTACTTAGGAAACTCAGGTGGCATAGTGGTTATGAGTTTGGCTGCTAACCAAAAGGTCTGCAATTAGAATCTACCATGCACTTCTTGGGAAACTTATGGGGTGATTCTACTGTGTCCTATAGGGTCACTATGAGTTGGATTCCATTCCACCACAGGTTTGGTTTTTGGTCCTAAGTTAAGAGCACACTAGGGGGCACTCAAGTCAAATTCTTGACATGTTTATCCTGCTTCAAATTGCAGTCCAAAATGTTTTCTGTATTTGCCTAACTCATTAAAGTGTTACTGTTACAAAACAAAAAGGAACAAATTCAATGCCATCAAGTAAAATTCTTCCTCTCTCCCTTTCTCTTTCTCTCTTTTCATCTCCCACTCTGTCTGTTTGCCTGCAAATGTTAATCTCAGGCCATTTTCGTAAGATATTTTCCACTATCTTTTTTTCTCTACAAGTTCTGAGGGTAGAAGAGCTACTGTTATGACCAATATTAATTGTACAGTTTGAATCCAAGGTGCATCAGTTTTAATGAATCTTATGACTTTACTGTTAAGCCAGAAGCATAAGATATTGCTGTTTTGCTACTCAGAAATATTATTGACAAGCAAATATATGCTTTTTTTTCATACATTCAACAATTTTAGCCCTTTTAAATACAAAAATAATTTAAAAAAAAATACCAAACCCCTTGTCTTTGTGGTACTTCCAACTAATGTTTACACCAAATGTGTCACAGCAGAAGTGATCTCCCCATGGCTTCCGTGGCCGTAATCTTTATCAAAACTGATTTCCAGGCCTTTCTTTGGTGGCACCATTAGGGGGGTTGAGTCACCAATCTTTCTATTAGTGGACGAGAGCAAACAGTTTGGCCACCTAGGAAGTATTTGAATCTTTAGTATGCTTTAAATAGATAAAGTTTGTGCATTCTAGGATAGAAGATTAATTTTAATTCTCATTATCAGTTTCAAATTTCACTGAGGGCTGCTAGGATATTCGCCTTCCAGAGAACCAATGTGGAGATCCCTAATTTCCAAAGAAAAGAATGTGAAACAGGAGTGAGATCTACCCAAGTCAGTTTCTATGAAGTTCCTATAGCCTCTAACTTTTTGTTAAACTTTATGGCTTTATCCCCTGACTCTTCCAGGGAGCTCAAATTTATTTGATTTGGTTTTGTATTATTTTATCTTTTTGTTTTATCTCATTCTATCCTTTTGCATTCAATTCGATGTGAATATATTCAATTTATTACTGACCCTCCATTCTCTCTTTGGCCTACAAGGTGTTGTAGGGGAGTCAACATACAAATTTCTAAAAATACTGAAATGTGAGTAGTTTCTGCTTCAAAGAGCAGTAGTGTTGGGTTATCCTTGGCTCCTGATCAAGAAGAGTAATATGGGGCTTATGTTTCTGCTAGGAGAATGCTGCATTCTTAAAGCAGAAATTCGCTGTTTCCAATTGCTAACGAAGAGATGGCATTCTTATTATAAGACAATGAATGGCTAATAAATAATTCACTGAGCCCTTGACCCTTAATTCACAGTTTTCAATTTTGGCTAACAGATGATGAGACAAAGTGGTAAAGGCAGAGTCAACTGACTTCAGAGATCATTATAAGTGAATTTATTTGGTGATTGATTTTTCAAGAGAGTCTTAATATCTTCTTATTAAAATTCATACAAGAAGTTTTTAAAATTCCTGAAACTGTGTAATATGGAAGAAGAATCATGGAATTTGAGACCTCTCAGTCCATACTCTCCATTTTTCTGCAGGTTAACTATAATATCCAAATGCAACTACTTCAAAAATAACATTTTTCTTTGTCATCTTGGCATATCCATACAAGTCCTAGTGGCAAAGGTAGGTTCAGCAACATTTTAAAAAGACTAGAATTCCCTCCCCCCCCCAAAGTTTTCCTGGGTCCTGCAATCTCCATCTCTAAGGTGAATCAGGCCTTCTTACAAGGTCATACAAACAGACAGGCTTCACCATCAAACATCCAGGCAAGCTGTGACTTGTAAGGAGGCCATGTTTTAAAGACAGAGGCCTCTTTCCTCAAGGGTGAGTCTTGAGAGGGAATCTCAGATGAGGGAAGTAACTTATAAGGCAGAGAATGCCAGGATAGTCAAAGGAATTAAGATCCCCTTTGTGGTGAGCTGGAGATAGGCACAAAGTGCCAGCACATGTTTCCCCGACATATCCTAAGATGCAGTTGTGAGTCTTTATGGGATTTTTCCATTTATTCTAAGAAAAAAAAAAAAAAAAATCAGACATGTGAAAGCAGACTCAGACCAGAAAGTTGGAGAACAGGGCCCTGAAACTCCAGAGGAGTCAGGCATGATATCATACCTCTTTCTCACAAGTTAGAGAGAACATCTAAATGCAGAAGATAAACAGAGTCACAGAGCTGTCCTGAGCTCCCTGCAGTCAGAATATTTATCCATGAATGTATCCCCTAGTGGTAGACAATTTGCAGTTATTGACAAAAGGCAATCAGCTTTCATCATAGGTGCCTCAGAGCCTAGGAATCCACTCAAGCCCACCTGGGGATGGACAGCTCCCTCTGCTGGGGCTTGTTCTCAATTCCTACCCAAGGAAAAACTCTTACCTTTTAGAAGAAAGAACCTCCATTTGGGTCCAGGTGAAAATTGGGCCTCTTGTATAAATCTGTGTGGGTTTGGACTATTTTGGTAACAAAGTCTACAGAACAAAGTCTACAGAATGTGTGAGAGTATGACACTCTCCACCCCATGAACACCGAAACTAGGGCAACAGACTCAAACAGATCCCCCTCCACAACTGTCTTCCCAGCTCCTACAGATCACACCCTGGCTTCCAATTCAATGGACACCAGACTACCAGCATCCGGTAACAGAGGTAATCTGCTACATAACCAGTCCATATCATTTTCCTCACTCCTTTGAGTATGATCAAGATGAGAAAATTAGAGAGGTCTGCTGCTCCCCACCTGGACCAAATAGACATTATTTTTAACATTCTTTTACCTACCCTTGTTCCTTGTGTCCAGTGTGGAGTAACCATCTTTGAATGCTGATCAGTTGTGTTACCCAAGTGAGAGTATGGTTTCACAACACAGAAGAGACAGTGATTCTTTTCCAGTTACAAATATTGTGCTGTCTCTGGATAGGGAACATAAGAAAATTTCAAAGCCATTTCCTGAGCAAGAAATATTTTTTACAAGATTATTCATTTTTTGGATATTTTCGTTCAACTTACTAAGAAATCAAACAATCCTTCAGAATGGAATTCCAGGACACTTAATTGTGCTCGTGAGAATACTATACATAGACCAGGAGGCAGTCATTGGAACAGAGCAAGGAGACACTTCATGGTTTAAAATCAGAAAAGGTATAGATCAGGGTAGCATCTTTTCACCATACTTATTCAATTTATATGCTGAGAAAATAATTGGAAAAGCTGGACTATGTGAAGAATAATGCAGCATCAGAATTGCAAGAAGACTCATTAACAACCTGCAGTATGCAGATGACTTGAAGCACTTACTGATGAAGATCAAAGACTACAGCCTTCAGTTTTGATTATACTTCCACAGAAAGACAACAGAAATCCTCACAAATGGACCAATAAGCATCTTCATGATAAATGGAGAAAAGATTGATATTGTCAAGGATTTCATTTTACTAGAGTCCACAAACAACACTCATGGAAGGAGCAGTCCAGAAATCAAATTCCTGAATTGGGCAAATCTCCTGCAGAAGAGTTAAAGTGCTAAAAAGCAAAAATGTCACTTTGAGGACTACAGTGCCCCTGATCCAAAGTGTGGCATTTTCAATCACCTCATTTTCATGTGAAAGCTGGAGAATGAATAAAGAACGTGAAGAAAACTTGATGTCTTTGAATTACTCTGGGTTGAAAGATACTGAATATGTCATGAACCTCCAGTAGAACAAACAAGTCTGTCTTGGAAGAAGTAGAGCCAGAATGCTCCTTAGAAGCTACAATGGTGAGACTTCATTTCATGTACTTTGCACATGTTATCAGGAGGGACCAGTCCCTGAAGAAGAACTTCATGCTTAGTAAAGAGGAGGATCAGCCAAAAAGAGGAATAAGGTGGATTGACACAGTGGCTGCAACAATGGGCTCAAACATAGCAATGATTCTAAGGCTGGCGCATGATGGCCGGTGTCTCCTTGTGCTGTGCACACGGTGACCATGAGTCAGAACCAACTAACTGGCATGTAACAACAAATTTTTATATGCATATAAAGAAAGTGAGAGAAATAGGATATTCATCAATTTTATTAAGTTGCTACCAGAAATATCATATTCACTACCTGAGGCATAAAACTTCATTACTCTTTTCCCCTTGCATGAAGCTGGTCTATTAGCTCTTTATGTATAGGAGACAAGATTTTTCTTTCCTACCAAGCTTTTTTGACTTGAGCACTCTTTAGAAATATAATTCACTTGGCCCCAGGGATAGTTTGTAGCACTTGGTCTAACATTTTTAAACCATTAACCTTGTGTCAGCAGATACCAGTCTTTTTTTACGAGTAATCTTATGTATTTTTTAATTTTTAATGTGCTTTAAGTGAAAGTTTACAAATCAAGTCAGTCTCTCACACAAAAACTTATATACACCTTGTTACATACTCCCAACTGATCTCCTCATAATGAGACAACCCGCTCTCTCTCTCCACTTTCCCTTTTCATGTTCATTTTGTCAGCTTCTAACCCTCTCTACCCTCTCACCTCTCCTCCAGGCAGGAAATGCCTACATAGTCTCGTGTCTACCAGATCCAAGAAGCTCACTCCTCACCAGCATCCCTCTCCAACCCATTGTCCAGCCCAATCCGTGTCTGAAGAATTGGCTTTGGGAATGGTTCCTGCCCAGGCCAACAGAAGGTCTAAGGGCCATGACCACAGGGTCCTTCTAGTCTCAGTCAGACCATTAAGTCTGGTCTTTTTTGAGAATTTCCTGTCTGCATTACACTGCTCTCCTTCTCCCTCAGGACTTCTGTACTATGTTCCCTGTCAGGGCACTCATGGGTTGTAGCCAGGCACCATCTAGTTATTGTGGTCTCAGGATGATGTATGCTCTGGTTTATGTGTCCCTTTCTGTCTCTTGGGCTTGTAATTACCTTGTGTCCTTGGTGTTCTTCATTCTGCTTTGACCCAGGTGGGTTGAGACCAACCGACACACCTTAGATGGCTGCTTGGTAGCGTTTAAGACCCCAGGCACCACTCTCCAAAGTGGGATGCAGAATATTTTCTTAATAGATTTTATTATGCCAATTCACTTAGTTGTCCCCTGAAGCCATGGTCCCAAAACCCCGGCCCCTTCTACGCTGGCCTTGGAAGCATTCAAGTTTATTCAGAAAACTTTTTTGCTCTCGGTTTAGCCCAGTTGTGCTGACCTCATCTGTATTGTGTGTTGTCTTTCCCTTCACCTAAAGTAGTTCTAATCTACTATCTAATTAGTGAATACCCCCTCTCTCACCCTCTCTCCCTCCCCCTCTCGTAACCATTAAAAAATATTTTCTTCTCTGTTTCAACTATTTCTCGAGTTCGTATAAGAGTGGTCTTACACAATATTTTTCATTTTGCAATGGACAAATTTTACAAAGCATAATGCCTACTAGATTCCTCCATGTTATGAAAAGCTTCACAGATTCATCACTGTTCTTTATCAATGGGTAGTATTCCACTGTGTGAATAGACCATAATTTATTTATCCATTCATCCATTGGTTGATGGGCCCCATGGTTGCTTCCATTCTTTTGCTATTGTAAACAGTGCTGCAATGAACAAGGGTGTTCATATATCTGTGTGTGTAAAGGCTCTTATATTTCTAGGATATATTCCAAGGCGTGAGATTGCTGGATTGTATGATAGTTCTATTTCTAGCTTTTTAAGGAAGTGCCAAATAGATTTCCAAAGTGGTTGTACCATTTGACATTCCCACCAGCAGTGTATACATGTTCCAATCTCTCCACAGCCTCTCCAACATTTATTCATTTGTCTTTCTTGGATTAATGCCAGCCTTGTTGGAGTGAGATGAAATCTCATTGTAGTTTTGATTTGCATTTGTCTAATGGCTAATGATCGTGAGCATTTTCTCATGTATCTGTTAGCTACCTGGATGTCTTCTTTACTGAAATGTCTGTTCATATCTTTTGCCCATTGTTTGATAGGGGTATTTGCCTTTTTGTAGTTGAGTTTTTGCAGTATCATGTAGATTTTAGAGATCAGGCCCTGATCAGGCATGTCATAGCTAAAAACTTTTTCCCAGTCTGTAGGTAATCTTTTTACCCTTTTGGTGAAGTCTTTGGAGGAGCATAGGTGTTTGATTTTTAGGAGCTCCCAGTTATCTACTTTTTCTTCTGCATTGTTAGGAATGTTTTGTATACTGTTTATGCCACGTATTAGGGCTCCTAACGTTGTCCTAATTTTTTCTTCTATAATCTTTATCATTTTAGATTTTATATTTAGGTCTTTGATTCATTTTGAGCTTGTTTTTGTGCATGGTGCAAGGTATGCTTTTCCCCCATGTAGGTAGGTCTCTTTTGGTTTCTTGCAGAAGTGTTTTGTAGTTTTCTTTATATAAGCCTTTACATCTCTGGTAAGATATATTTCCATGTATTTTCTCTTCTTGGAGACTACTGTAAATGGTATTGATTTGGTGACTTCCTCTTTGACGTTCTTTTTGTTGGTATGTAGGAATCCAAGTGATTTTTGTATGTTTATCTTGTATCCTGATAATCTGCTGAACTCTTTTATTAGTTTCAGTAGTTTTCTAGAGGATTCCTCAGGGTTTTCTGTGTATAACATCCTTTTATCTCCAAATAGAGATAATTTTACTTCTTCCTTGCCAATCTGGATGCCCTTTATTTCTTTATCTAGCCTAATTGCTCTGGCTAGGACCTCCAGCACAATGTTAAATAAGAGTGGTGATAAACGGCATCCTTATCTGGTTCCCGATCTCAAAGGGAATGCTTTCAGGTTGTCTCCATTTAGGATGATGTTGGTTATTGGCTTTGTTTAAATGCCCTTTATTTTGTCTATTCCTATTTTGCTGAGAGTTTTTATCATGAATGGGTATTGTACTTTGTCAAATGTCTTTTCTGAATCAATTGATAAAATCATGTGATTCTCATCTTTTGTTTTGTTTATATATATGATGGATTACATTAATTGTTTTTCTAATATCGAACCATCCCTGCATACCTGGTATGAATCCCGTCTGGTCATGGTGAATTACTTTTTTGGTATGTTGTTGAGTTCTATCAGCTAGAATTTTGTTGAGTTTTTTTGCATCCAAGTTTATGAGGGATATAGGTTTGTAATTTCCTTTTTTTGTGATATTTTCTCTACCTGGTTTTGGTATCAGGGATATGCTGGCTTCAGAGAATGAGTTTGGGAGTATTCTGTCCTTTTCTACGCTCTGAAATACCTTTAGTAGTAGTGGTGTTAACTCTTCTCTGAAAGTTTGGTAGAACTTTACAGTGAAGCCATCTGGGCCAGGGTTTTTTTTTGTTGTTGTTTTGGAAGTTTTTGATTACTTTTTCAATCTCTTCTTCTGTTAAGGGTCTATTAAGGTGTTCTACCTGTGTTCGTTCCCCACATGTCTGTCAGTTTGTTGTACTGTGGGGGGTGGATGTTGCTGTGATCTTGGAAGCTATGCCATCGGTATTCAGATACCAGCAGGGTCACCCATGGAGGACAGGTTTCAGGTGAGCTTCCAGACTAAGACAGACAAGGAAGTAAGACCCAGCAGTCTATTTCTGAAATACATTAGCAAGTAAAATCCTTATGAATAGCAGTGGGACATTGTATGATATAGTGTTGGAAGATGAGCCCTCCAGGTTGGAAGGCACTCATTAGATGACTGGGGAAGAGCTGCCTCCGCAAAGTAGAGTCGACCTTAATGACGTGGATGGAGTAAAGCCTTCAGGACCTTCATTTGCTGATGTAGCACGACTCAAAATGAGATGAAACTGCTGCAAAAATCCATTAATAATAGGAACCTGGAATGTCTGAAGTATGAATCTAGGAAAACTGGAAATGGTCAAAAATGAAGTGGAACACATAAACATCAATATCCTAGGCATTAGTGAGCTGAAATGCACTGGTATCGGCCGTTTTGATTCAGACAATCACATAGTGTACTATGCTGGGAATGACAACTCGAAGAGGAATGGTGTTGCATTCATCATCAAAAAGAACATTTCAAGATGTATCCTGAAGTACAACGCTGTCAGTGATAGGATGATATCCATACGTCTACAAGGAAGAGCAGTTAATACAACTGTTATTCAAATTTACGCACCAACCACTAGGGCCAAAGATGAAGAAATAGAAGATTTTTATCAGCTGCTGCAGTCTGAAATTGATCAGACGTGCAATCAAGATGCATTCATAATTACTGGAGATGGGAATGCAAAAGTTGGAAGCAAAAAAGAAGGATCAGTAGTTGGAAAATATGGCCTTGGTGATAGAAACAATGCCAGACATCGAATGATAGAATTTTGAAAGACCAACAACTTCTACATTGCCAATGCCTAGTTTCACCAACATAAATGGCGACTGTACAGGTGGAGTATACATACAGAAATCATTGATTACATCTGTGGAAAGGAATGATAGAAAAGCTCAATACCTTCAGTCAGAACAAGGCCAGGGGACGACTGTGGAATGGACCATCAGCTGCTCATACGGAAGTTCAAGCTGAAACTGAAGAAAATCAGAGCAAGTCCACGAGAGCCAAAATATGACCTTCAACATAACCCACCTGAACTTAGAGACCATCTGAAGAATAGATTTCACTCATTGAACACTATAGACCAAAGACGAGACGAGTTGAGGAACGACATCATCCATGAAGAAAACAAGAGGTCATTGAAAAGACAGGAAAGAAAGAAAAGGCTAGGATGGATGTCAGAGGAGGCTCTGAAACTTACTCTCGAATGTTGAGCAGCTGAAGCAAAAGGAAGAATTGATGAAGTAAAAGAACTGAACAGAAGATTTCAAAGGGTGTCTCGAGAAGACAAAGTAAAGTATTACAATGACCTGTGCAAAGAGCTGGAGATGGTAAACCAAAAGGGAAGAACACACTCGGCATGTCTCAAGCCAAAAGAACTGAAGAAAAATTCAAACCTCGACTTGCAATAGTGAAGGATTCTATGTTGAAAATATTAAATGACGCAGGAAGCATCAAAAGAAGATGGAAGAAATACACAGAGTCATTATACCAAAAATCTAAACCCTAGTTAAAACTCCACCCTCAACATAAGTGCTTCCTTGGCCCTAATGTGGCTGGAGAAAAACACATAATTATTCTAATTTATCTCACCATAAATTTATGCACACTACCTCAGGACAGCCCTTAATCCTACCTCACAATCGTATTTATTTACCTGGTTCATTCAGTCTGCACCCTTTCTCTTTTCTTTTCTCTTCAAGTTTTAACAGCTGCTTCTCATTCTTTGTTGTCGTTGTTGTTAAATGCCATCAAGTCGGCTCCGACTCGTAGCGACCCTATGCACAACAGAATGAAAAACTGCCTGGTCCTGCACCATCCTTACAATCGTTGTTATGCTTGAGCTCATTGTTGCAGCCACTGTGCCAATCCACCTTATTGAGTGTCTTCCTCTTTCCCACTGACCCTGTACTCTGCCAAGCATGATGTCCTTCTCCAGGGACTCATCCCTCCTGACACCATGTTCAAAGTATGTAAGATTCACTATTGCCATCCTTTCCTCTAAGGAGTACTCTGGCTGCACTTCTTCCAAGACAGATTTGTTCGTTCTTTTGGCAGTCCATGGTATATTCAATATTCTTCGCCAGCACCACAATTCAAAGGCATCAACTCTTCTTCAGTCTTCCTTATTCATTGTCCACCTTTCACATGCATATGATGCGATTGAAAATACCATGGCCTGGGTCAGGGGCACCTTAGTCTTCAGGGTGACATCTTTCTCTACAACACTTTGAAGAGGTCCTTTACAGCAGATTTGCCCAATGCAATGCGTCTTTTGATTTCCTGATTGCTGCTTCCATGGCTGTTGATTGTGAATACAAGTAAAATGAAATCCTTGACAACTACAATCTTTTCTCTGTTTATCATGATGTTGCTCATTGGTCCAGTTGTGAGGATTTTTGTTTTCTTTACGCTGAGGTGTAATCCATACTGAAGGCTGTGGTCTTTGATCTTCATTAGTAAGTGCTTCAAGTCCTCTTCACTGTCTGCAAGCAAGGTTGTGTCTTCCTCCGATTCTATGCCCCATTCTCCTTCATATAGTCCAGTTTCTTGTGTTATTTGTTCAGCATACAGATTGAATAGATGTGGTGAAAGAATACAACCCTGACGCACACCTTTCCTGGCTTTAAACCAATCAGTATCCTCTTGTTCTGTCCAAACAGCTGCGTCTTGATCTATGCAAAGTTTCCTCATGAGCACAATTAAGTGTTCTGGAATTCCCATTCTTCACACTGTTACCCATAGTTTGTTGTGATCCACACAGTCGAATGCCTTTGCATAGTCAATAAAACACAGGTAAACATCCTTCTGGTATTCTCTGCTTTCAGCCAGGATCCATCTAACATCAGCAGTGATATCTCTGGTTCCATGTCCTCTTCTGAAACCAGCCTGTATTTCTGGTAGTTCCCTGTCGATACACTGCTGCAAACATTTTTGAATGATCTTCAGCAAAATTTGCTTGCGTGTGATACTAATGATAATGTTCTACGATTTCCACATTTGGTTTGGATCACCTTTCTTGGGAATAGGCATAAATATGGATCTCTTTCAGTCAGTTGACCAGGAGGTTGTCTTCCATATTTCTTGGCATAGACGAGTGAGCACCTCCAGCACTGCATCTGTTTGTTGAAACATCTCAATTGATATTCCATCAATTCCTGGAGCCTTGTTTTTCACCAATGCCTTCAGAGCAGCTTGGACTTCTTCCTTCAGTACCATCCGTTCCTGATCATATGTCACCTCCTGAAATGGTTGAATATCAACTAATTCTTTTTGGTATAATGACTCTGTGTATTCCTTCCATCTTCTTCTGATGCTTCCTGCGTCATTTAATATTTTCCCCATGGAATCCTTCACTATTGCAACTCGAGGCTTGAATTTTTTTCTTCAGTTCTTTCAGCTTGTGAAATGCCAAGCAAATGACCTCATTTCCTGTTTCTTAGAAGAGCTTCCACTAGCTCCTCTCATGTATCTTCTGATCCACAGGCATCTACATCCCCATGTTCTCCCTTCCTTTCTTCCTGTTACTGTAGATAAGCAGACAGCCCTCCTACCTGATGCCAGTCCCTCTGTTCCTGTACCACTGTCCCTCCCAAGGGTGTCTTGGCATTTCTCACATCTCCTTTCTCAACTGTGTTCTCCTCACTTTAGCATCATTTCTGTCAGCATGAAACATCTTTTTTAAAAACTGTCCTGATTTCACATCTCCCTCCAGTTATGTCCTGTTTCACTCTTCTTCTTTACTTTAAGGCTCATTGAAATACTTCTATATAGTCACCAAACCCGGACCATCTCTTTTCATCCTCCCTAAATCATGCAATCTCTGGCATCCTTTCTATCACCAAGGCCATATTTTTCAAATACTGGTCCTTCCTCTTTGTTTCCAACTTTCACATTCCTATCACCATACTGATTGCATATTCGATCAATTTCAGACTGCAGAACTTGGTAAAAATCTTCTATTTCTTCACCTTTGGGCTTAGGGGTTAGTGGGTAAGTTTGAATAATACTCATATTAACTGGTCTTACTTGTATACGTGTAGTTGTTATTCTACCACTGTCAACATTGTACTTCAGGATAGATTTTGAATTGTTCTTCTTCATGGTACATGCAACACCATTCCTCTTCAAGTTATCATTCCTGGCATAGTAGATCATATGATTTTCCAACTCAGAATGACCAATACCAGTCCTTTTCAGCTGACTAATGTCTAGAATATTGGTCTTTATGCATTTTATTTCATTTCTGACAATTTCTCATTTCCTACTTATAGTTCGTACATTCTACATTTCCATTATTAAAGGATGTTCACCTGGTTCTTCTGACTTTGAGTCATGCCATATCAGCACTCAAATGTCCCAAAAGCTAGACTTCATGCACAGCATTAAGGTCAACTCTACTTTAAGGAGGCAGCTCTTCCCCAGTCATCTTTTGAATGCCTTCCAACTTGAGGGGCTCATCTTCTGGCAGTGAAACAGACATTGTTCTGCTGCTATTAATAAGGCTTTCCCTGGCTAATTCTTTCAGAAGCAGACCACCAGGTCCTTCGTCCTAGTCTGTCTTACTCTAGAAGCTCAACTGAAACCACGGCCCACTGTGGTGACCCTCCTCGTATTTGTATATTGGTGGCATAGCTACCGGTATCACAGCAATATGCAAGCCCCTACGGTATGACAAACTGATGGAAGTATATTCTGCATCTAGTTTCTGGACTTTTTTTTTCAGGTGTAGGACCCTGTGTTTAGATTTTCATGTCTTACATACAATGTAAAGTTTATCAGTTATTTCTTTAAATAACCTCATATAGCTTCCAAATCTAAAGTGTGTGGAGCACACCTTTTGTTCTGTGTTATTTCAGTCACTTCACATTCATATTCATGTCTTAGTTATCTTATTTTCTTGGATGTCAAGGATCTCTGACTTCTCGGTGGTATCAGTCTTCGAAAACTTATTTGTGAGGTGCCCTGAGGATTTATGATGGCTGTGCCCTCTTCTAGAGCAGCTTCCTATTGGCTGGGCCTTCTTAAACTAATTTCATTTTTGGAGAGTTCCAGACACACCTAGGCCATACACACCTGGAGTGAAACTCCTTGGAAGGTTGACTTCCACACATCTTCCCAAGGAAATTTTGCTTATTATTTCCTGTCCATTTCCACAATGACCCAAGAGCCCTTTGATCATTTTCTAACAGCTGTGGGAAAGATACGTTTAGTTTCTCTGGTTCATACTGTCTTTGAGATTAGAGTCTCCATCCCTTGCCTCTAGCACAGTGTAGGGTCCCTCAGGACTCCCCACATTGGTAATTTCTGGGTCTGTCTTCCATTTTCCTGGATCTCACATGTCTCTAGAATTAATTCATTAGTGTATACAGTGACTTCAACTGTCCTTCAAGATAAAATTGGGGTTAGAGCCGAGACATTTTCTGGCCGCAAATTTTTATCAAAAAGTTAACCAAAAGTTCTCCATTGTCATCTCTTCTTTACTCTTCTTTCTCTCTTTTATATTTTGCCAGCGTTTTGTATTATTTCACCAGGACTGCAGAAATCAGGAAACTCGCATATCATTTGTGGGCCCTGAACCCATTTCAATTTTTTTTCTTATTTTAAATAGAAGCTCTTAAGAGAAGCTACTGCTTGTAGTTTTAGAGCTTCTAAGTTGATATGAGAGCTTCTAAGTTGCCTACTTTGTCTTTTCTAGTAATTGGCTCTTGCTTTACATAGGTTACTTTCACAACCTACTGCCCACGTACTTTGCTTCCACATTTAATGACGGCTTTGCATAGATCCTCCAGGCCCAGTCTGGCTGCTCAGATTTTATAAATGGGGACTTTGCAATGTGCACTGATCTTTATCAGGCAGGTGGAGGCAGGAAGATGGTATTACGAGCTCCTGTCCTCATGTTCCTGTTGCTCTGTGTCTCTGGTGAGAAATGAACACTGCCTCAATCCCTTTCAAAAAGTATCTTTGTAGAGCTGAAAAATGATTTAAGATGTAGTGGGAAATGATGGCTATTTCCAAAAATGACTCAATTATGTGTGACGTGTATTCTGCTAAAATGCCCATTTAAAATGGTATATTTTAAGTTGTCTAAGAAAAAGTGTGTGTATACATATATGTATGGTAATTGTCCTCTCTGGTTGCAGGTGCTGGTAGAGACATTGTGATAACACAGTCTCCTGTCTCCCTGATGTCTCCAGAAGAATGATCACCATCAGTGCAAGTCTAGCCAGAGTGTTAGCAGCCTCTTAGCCTGGTATAAGCAAAAACCAGGACAGGCTCCGAAGCTGCTTATCTCCTTTGCATCCAACTAGGCATCTGAGATCCCTGACCTGTTTAGTGACAGTGGGTCCATCACAATCAGCAGCCTCCAGACTGAAGACATGGCAGATTGTTGCTGTTAGCAACATTATGGCTAACCTCTCACACTGTTTTAGCTTCAAACAAAAGCTCGTCTCCAGGGCTGGAGGCCTGTGTGTCTTCACTGCATCAGCTGCTTCCTTTCCACACAGTCCTGAACATGCACACTTCCTCCATCTGCCCTAGAAGCCTCATCTCCTAGACATGGAATTTTCTTCCAGAGTGATCCTCCTATTCAGTTAGGATTACATTTTGAAATGAGATACGTAATAAACGCTACAAGCCACCAAGTCCTGTCCACTTGTCCCAGTTAGACACCATTGGTTTGATGTTACTTGTATCCCTGATTGCACAGTATCTCTGGATCATCCTCATGTGTCTGACATTTTATGTTCCAGAGGACAGATCCTCCTCAGTAGGTGCCAGAATCTCTGTCCGTCTCCCAGGTTGGAAAGTCTCCATTAGCTGCAGGGCCAGTTAGACTCTCAACTATACTGACGGGAAACACTGCTTGGGTTGTCATCAGCATACACCGTAGCAGGGACCTACGGGCCTCACTCACCATACTTCCTCTACACGTGTTGTTGTGATGCTGAACAGGTTTCAGTAGCACTTGCAGACTAATACAGACTAGAAAGAAAGGCCTGGTGACCTACTTCTGGGAAATCAGCCAGGGAAAACCCTATGGATCACAACAATCAGATAATATTATACATTGAATTCTCATGAGTCATGGACTCACAAGATGGCAACTAACAAACAGAAAGAACCATGATTTCCTTCAGTCACTAAATTAAACTTTGGCGCCCAAGGGATTAATGCAAAGAGGAATTGACAACTAATGGAAAAGAACATGGGAAAGCTATCACATGTTTGTAGAGTGATAGGATTAATGAGTTAGAGTCTGGCCTTGAAAAGAATGAGTGCCCCTGAAAGACATGGAGAGAGGAGAAAAGGCAGTAAAATGGGAGCTTAGAGCATGAAAATGCTTTCATTGATATTGGCCAGGAAGACTTGGCTGGAAAACAGGATCCATAGAAAGAAAATGGAAGAGAGAAATACTACTTTCTGTGAGGGAGATTTTAAATATGAAGGGTCCAGGTTTAATATTGGGTTAGGTACAGAGTTATGAGGGGTAATGGCACAGAAAGGAAAAAAGTCCAGGAAAACAAGGAAATAAAATGGGAATGTTCCAGAGTCAAGAAGGCACAGGGAAGAAAGAACTGATCTTTCAGGGTATAAATCACAGTGAACCCTTCCCCAAATCAGTCATGTGATCTATCCATGTGAAACATGGAGGTTCCTCTGATATGAATACTCCTGACAAAGCCTACAAAAGATTTTAGAGCATTTTTTTTTTCTTTAATTTATCACAAAAGGAGATCCAGAAGAAGCCACATCCTTTAATTTTCTCCTGGAACCTGCAAATACTCCAAGGAATTAGTCAGGAGATACAGCTTTTGGAGCAGGCAGAGGAAGCTTGCACGTTCAGGGCTGAGCAGAAAGGAAGCAGCTGGTGCAGTGAAGACTCACTGACCTGTAGCCCTCGGGAGGAGGTTTTTGTTCGAGGCTGAAGCACTGTGGTTGGATCATTATAACCTTGCTGACAGTAATAAACTGCGGCATCTTCAGCCTGGAAGTTGCTGATGGTGAGAGTGAAGTCTGTCCCAGACCCACTGCCACTAAACCGGTCAGGGACCCCAGATGCCCGGCTGGATGCCCAGTAGATGAGCAGCTTAGGAGCCTGTCCTGGTTTCTGCTGGTACCAGGCTAAGTAGTCCTTTTTGTAGCTGCTGCCAAAAAGACTCTGGCTTGACTTGCAGTTGACGGTCACTGTTCCTCCTGGAGACACAGCCAGGGAAGCTGGAGACTGGGTCATTATGATGTCCCCACTGGCACCTGTAATCAGAGTGGCTAATTACCATGCATACATATATACACACACTTTTTTCATAGGCACATTAAAATATCCCCCAATACAAAAACAGTTAGTGATATTAGGTATGGGCACATAATTGGCTCCATTTGGAAATAATCATCATTTCCCAGTGTGTCTTAAAATCAGTTTTCAGCTCTACAAAGATACTACTCTGGAGAGATTGAAATACTTGTAATTTCTCACCAGAGGCCCAGAGCAACAGGGACAGGAGGACCAGAGGCTGTGGCACCATCTTGCTGCCCCTGCCTGCCTGATGCAGATCAGCTCACATTGCAGAGGCCCCGTTTATAATATCTGAGCAGCCAGCCCGGGTGTGGAGGGGCCTATGCAAAGCAATCAGTGAATTGAAAACAAATTACATGGACCACGGTTTGTGAAACTATCCAATGTACATCAAGAGCCAAAAATATCACAGAAAGTGTCATTATATCAGTAGAAACACAGTACTTAGAAGCTCTAATATCGACTTAAAATAAAACCTCTCACAGTCCAGTGGATTCCAACCATGGCAACCCTATGTGTTACACAGTAGAGCTGCTCCATAGCGTTTTCTTGCCTGTAGTCTTTGTAAAAGCAGGCTCACAGGCTTTTATTCCAGGGTACCACTGGGTGTGTACAAACTGCAAACCTTTAGGTTAGTAGCCCATCACAACTGCTTGAAGCACCCATGATCTAATGAATACCTTCAGTTTTAAATTAAAAACAGTCTTAAATGGGTTCAGGTTCCATAAATGAGGGACTAGCTTCCTCAAATCAACACTTTTGGGAAATGATAAGAAATGCTGGAAAAAAAAAAAATAACAAAATAAAGGGAAGAATATGGTAAATTTTTGATAAAAATTCATGTCTGCACTCTAAAGACACTTGTATCTTGTAGGATACCTAAAAACACTGCAAGTACTTGATATTGGATTCCAGGGCTATGCAAGGGCCAGAGAAATGGAAGACAGGGCCAGAATTCACCCATGTGGAAAGTTCTCAGGGACCCTGTATTGAATTCCGCTGGGGAGGGCTCACATCACAAAGGAAGTGTGAACCAATGAGAAAGTGGAACCTATCATGTCCACAAAGGCTAGGACCTAAGAAGAAGGCTCTAGATTCATTGTGGAAATGGACAGGAAAAAACAAACAGGGTTTCCTTTTAAAGTAGTGATTGAATATCAACTCTTCAAGGAGTTTCATTCCAGGTATACATGGCCTCGTTGTGCGTGGAGAAGATTAATCTTAAGGTGGGATTCAAACTGTTTTACTTTGGACATGTTATCAGGAGGGACGAGTCCCTGGAGAAGGACATCATGCGTCATAAAGTAGAGAGTCAATGAAAAAGAGAAAGAACCTCAAAGAAATGGATTGACACAGTGGCTGCAACATTGGGGTCAAACACAGCAAAGACTGTGAGGATGGCTCAGCACCATGGAGTGTTTCATTCTCTTGTGTATAATAAGGTCACTATCAGTTGGAACCGATTTGAGGGCACAGAACAACAACAATAACATGATATGAATACAAACGTGTTGCAACAGAAATAACAGAATAAAAGGAGTTCTGCTCATACTTCAGATTTGGGCATTACACAAGTTTATTTAAAGAAATAGATGACAAAGTTGACATTGTATGGAAGGTACAGAAAACTAAAAAAGAGACACTTCAAATCTGGAAAAGGACCAACTGAATTTCTAGAAACTAGAAATAGAATTACCAAAATTTTAAAAGTCAGTAGATGAGAGACTTCCACTTGTAGGCTAGATGGAATAACAAAGACAAGATTTACCCTCACACATGAAACAGCTGAAAAAAATAATTAAAAATTATATTTAACGGTTAACTCACTCAACTCCTAGTCCACCAACAGTGGTCTCAAAAAAAAAAAAAAAAAAGAAAAAGCCTGGCAATCTACTACTGAAAAATCAGTCTTTGAATACCCTACGGGTTTATTTAAATAGGAATGGGGAGAAAGGGCAACCTAATCTTGTTTCTGTTCTTGAGGGGAATGTTTTCGGCATCTCTCCATTAAGAGTGATGCTGGCCTTTGGCTTTGCATAAAAAAAAAATTGCCCTTCGATACCTATTTTATCAAGAGTTCTTATTAGGAATGGGTGTTGGACTTTGTCAAATTCCTTTTCTGCATCTATTCAGATGATCATGTGATTCTTATCTTTCCTTTTCTTAATGTGGAGGATTGCATTGATTGATTTTCTAATGTGGAAGCATCCTTGCATACTTGGTATGAATCCTGTTTGGTTGTGGTGTACTTTTTATTTATTTATTTATTTTTTGGTATGTTGCTGAATTCTATTGGGTAGAATTTTGCTGAGAATTTTTGCATCTACATTCCTGAGAGAAATTGGTCTGTAATTTTTTTTTCTTTTTTTTCTGTGGTGTCTTTGCCTGGTTTTTGTGTCAGGGTTATGCTGGCTTCATAGAATTAATTTGGAAGTGTCCCCTCCTTTTCTATGTCCCGAAATATGTTGAGTAGTAATGGTGTAATCTCTTCTCTGAATGTTCAGTAGAATTCTCCTGTGAAGCCATCTGGGCTGGGTCTTTTTTTTTTGTTGCGAGTTTTTTTTCTTACCTTTTCTTCCTCTTCTCTTGTTGTGGGTCTGTTCAGGTTTTCAATATATTTTGTTTTAAGTTGTGTAGGTAGTGTGTTTGTAGAAATTTGTCTACTTCCTCTAGGTTTTCAAATTTGTTGGAGTATACTTTTTCATAATATTGTCATGATTCTTTTTCTTTCAGTTGTGTCTGTAGTAATGACTCCCCTTTCATTTCCTATTTGTGTTATTTGCATCCTCTTGTGTTTTTCTTTTGTCAGTTTGACCAGTGGTTTGTCAATTTTGTTGATCCTTTCAAAGAACCAATTCTTGGTTTTGTTGATTCTTTCTATTGTTTTTCTATCCTGTTTCATTTCTTTCTGCTCTGATTATTATTTCCTTTCTTCTGGTGGCTGGGGGCTTCTTTTGCTGTTCTCTTTCTATTTGTTCAACTTGTGTAGCTAATGTTCTGATTTTGCCACTTTCTTCTTTTTTAATGTGTGCATCTGTTGCTATAAATTGACCTCTGAGCACTTCCTTTGTTGTGTCCCAAAGGTTTTCGTTGGATGTGCTTTCATTCTTATCTGATTCTAGGATTTGTTTTATTCCATCTCTGATTTCTTCAGTGTCCATTTAATTGATTTTTCCCTTGTTCTTACTGTTGTTAATTTCTACTTTTATGACTTTGTGGTCAGAGGAGACACTTTGTATTTCTCATTTTCTTGTAATTTGTTGAGTGTTGCTCTGTGGCCTAATATGTGGTCTATCCTGGAGAACATTCCATGTGCATTGGAAAAGAATGTGCTCTTTCCAGCTGTTGGGTGGAGTGTTCTATATATGTCTCTGAGGTCGAGTTGGCTGACTGTGCCCATTAACTCTTCCATAGCTTTGCTGAGTTTCTTTCTAGATGTTCTGTCCTTTACCAAGAGTGTTTCGTTGAAGTCTCCTACTATTGTTGTGGAACCGTCAATTTCTCTTTTCAGTGCTGTTTGAGCTTGTTTTATGTATTTTGGAGCCCTGTCATTGAGTGCATAGATGTGAATTTTGGTTAAGTTTTCATGTTGGATTAGCCCTTTAGTTATTACATAGTGCCCTTCTTTGTCTTTTATGGTGGATTTTGTATTAAAGTCTATCTTATCTGAAACGAGTATTGCCACTCCTGCTCTTTTTTGGTAGTTATTTGCTTGATATATATTTTTTTCATCCTTTGATTTTTAATAAATGTATATCTTTATTTCTAAGGTGTTTCTGTTGTAGACAGTACATTGACAGATCCCTTTTTTTTTTTTTTTTCTTATCCATTCTATCACTCCGCATCTGTTTATGGGTGCATTTAGGCCACTTACAATTGGTGTAATTATTGACAGGTGTGAGTTTATTGCTGTATTTTGTATTTTTTTTTTATTCGTGTTAACATTTTCTTTGTTCCTCTTACTTTCCTGTGCTGAGTTCCTTTTGTTTGTGGATTTCTTTTTTGTTTCTGTAGATTTTGTTTTTATTGAAACTTTATGTTTTTCTTCTTTATTTTAGTGAGTAGGTTCTTTAAATATCATTGGGATTACCTTGAAATTTGCCCTTATCTTCCTAGTTTGAACCAGTCTAATATTACTTGGTATAACCTTGCCTTCCTCTTCATCAGAAAGTTCTATACCTGCACTGTTTATTCCCTCTTTTATTGTTCTGACATTGTTGTCATTTACAACAATGGTTCCCTGTTGTAATTATTTTGGTTTTGGATAGTCTTTGAGAGTTTATTTCTATGTTGGTATCTCGCTGGTAAAATCTTGCATCCTAGATTCAGGCTGTGGTCTGATGTTGTTTGTTCTCAGACAGAAGGAATCCCTTTAATAACTCTTGTAAGTTTTGCGTCATTTTCACACATTCCCTTAATTTCTGTTTATGTGGAAATGTCCTAACTTCACCATCATATTTGAATGAGAGTTCTGAAGGATATATTATTCTTGGCTGGCAATTTTTTTTCTTTCAGTGTTTTACATATGTCATCCAATTGCCTTCTTGCTTGTGTGGTCTCTGCTGAATAATCAGAGGTTAGTCTCATTGTTTCTCCTCTGTATGTAAATTTTTGTTTTTCTTTAGCTGTTTTCAGGATTTTCTTCTTTGTCTTTGGTTTTAGTGAGTGTGATTGTGATATGCCTTGGTAATTTTCTTTTGCTGTCTATCCCAAATGGGGTTCATAGAGCTTCTTGGATGGTCAGCTTTTCATGTTTCATGATATTAAGGAAGATTTCTGTCAGCAATTCCTCATTGATCTTCTCTGTGTTTTCCATTGTCTCTCCCTGTTCTGGAACTCTGATCACTTGCAAAACTTAGCTTTTGATTGTATCACATGAAATTTTCAGGGTTTCTTCATTCTTCTTCTGATTTTTCCTCAAAGAGAGTTGTACCCAAGTCTTTGATTTCAATTTCTCTGATCCTATCTTCCATGATTTAGAACCTGGTCCTCAGCCCTTCGATAGCACTGTCCATTTCTGAAATATTGTTTTACTTTTGGGTTTCTTAATTTTTTTTTTTTTTAGGATTTCTAGAATGTATTTTGGTATTTTTGTTTCTGTATTATTTTCCTGAATTCTTCCATTTCTTTGTTTGTATTTTCCATGATTTTTTTTTGCCTTTTCCATAAATTTATTTTCTCCTCATTTTTGTCTTTTTGTTTCTACTCTTGGACAGCTCCAAAAGAGATTTGAATTCTGAGTCAGGTAATTTTAGTGCTTTTTCTTCTACTGGAAATTCATCTGGTGTTTTATTTTGAATGCCTACTGGAACTGTTGGACAGCTCCAAAAGAGATTTGAATTCTGTGTCAGGTAATTTTAGTGCTTTTTCTTCTACTGGAAATTCATCTGGTGTTTTATTTTGAATGCCTACTGGAACTGTACCATCCTTGCTTTTTGTTTTCATATTGTCTGCTACCTTCAGGACATTCAGGAGTTATTTTCCTCTTTTATTGATTGTAGATTTTTTTGTCTTCCCCTGCATTTTTTTTTTTTAATTTGGTTATATCTGAGCACGTGGGTTGTGCATTCTCTGTTGTTTACTTGTTCAAGGTCATGATATTTTTCACCTCCTTGTCCAATGGGCAAGGTCAGTCTCTCAGCTATGGTGTAGCAGGGCAGGTCCTGCTGAAGTTGAAGGGTGAGATGCTTTGCTTGTGGCACATGTAAGAGCTGACAACATGGAATGATAATAAGTGCTGGGCAGGTTAAGTAGTTTCCATGTTGTCAGCTGCGACTCATGGTGACCACATATGTGTAAGAGAAGAACTGTGCTCTGTAGGGTTTTTAGTAGCTGACTTTACTGAAGCAGGTCACCTTTCTTCCTTCTGGTAAGCCTCTCATAGGCTTGTACCTCGAACCCTTCACTTAGCAGCCAAGTGTGTTATCTGTTTGTACCTCCCAGGTTCCCCTGTCCTCTAGTTTAATAGCGTGCTGCTGTTGGGTCAATTCCAAGTCATAGAAATCTTTTTTGGGCAGGGTAGAATTGCCCCAAAAGTTTCCAAAGTATAATCTTTATGGAAGCAGGTGCCCTAGTTAACCCATGCCCCTGGAGTTGAATCTGACTCATGGCCACCCTATAGTACTGAGTTAGACTACTCTATATACTTTCGAAGGCTTTAACTCTTACTGTAAGCAGAATGCCACATCATACTCCTGCAGAGCAGTTGGTGGGTTCAAACCACAGTCCTTTTGCAGTTAACAGCCAAGCGCTTTAACTACTGCAAAACTAGGGCTCTGTGTTAGGTGGGCCAAAAATTTGAGAGTATAAATTCTGTACTTCTTTTGTATTTAGGAAACCCTGGTGGTGCAATGGTTAGGATTTTTGATGCTAACTGAAAGGTTGGCAGTTTTCATGTGTCAAACGCTCCTTGGAAACCTTTTGGTATGATCTTACTCTGTCCTATAGGGTCACTATGAGTCCCCTTCCACTCCACCAGAAGTTCGTTTTTTGGCTTTTGGTCTTAAGTTAACAGCACACTAGGGGGCACTCAAATCAAATTATTCACGTGTTTACCATTTCAACTTGCAGTCCAAAATGTTTTCTGTATTTGCCTGACTCATTGAAGTGTTACTGTTATAAAAAAAAAAAAAAAACTAAATTCACTGCCTTCAAGTCAAATACTTCCGCTGTCTCTTTTCCTCTACCCCTCTCTCTTTTTGCCTGCAAATATTAATCTCATGCAACCTTCTTAAGAGATTTTCCACTATCTTTTTTTTCTCTACAAATTCTGAGGGTATAAGAGCTACTGTTATGACCAATATTAACTGTGTAGTTTGAATCCATGGTACATCAGTTTTACTGAATCTTGTGACTTTTCTATTAAAAGAGAAGCAAAAGATATTGCTCTTTTGCTACTCAAATATTATTGACATGCAATATTTGCTTTTTTCATATAATCTTCATGTTAGCCCTTTTAAAAAAAATTAAAAAAAAAAAAAACCCATTCTCTTCAAGGTACTTCCAACTAATGGTTACACCAAATGTGTCACAGTTGAAGTGATCTCCACAGGGTTACCTTCACTGTAATCTTCATAGAAACTGATTTCCAGGCCTTTCTTTGGTGGCACCATTAGGAGGATCTGGGCCACCAATCTTTAGATTGGTGGATGAGAGCAAACTCTGTGCCACCCAGGAAGTATTTGAATCTTAATATGCCTTAAATAAATAATGTTTTTGCTTTCTGGGGTGGAAGATTAATATTAATTCTCACAATTAGTTTCAAATTTCACCTAGGGCTGCTAGGATATTAGCCTATGAGAGAACCACAGGAGGAGGTCCCTAATTTCCAAGGAAAAGAGTATGAAAGAGAAGTGAGATTTGCCAAAGTAAGTTCCTATGAAGTTCTTATTGCCTCTAACTTTCTGATAAACTTTACGGTTTTATCCACTGACTAGTCCAGGGAGCATGAATTCATTTGATTTGGTTTTGTATGATCTTTTTGTATTATCTCATTCTCTCTTTTTGGATTCAGTATGATTTGATTCAATTCTATTTGATCACATTCAATTTATTACTGACCTTCCATTCTCCCCTTTGCCGAAGAGCTGTTGTAGAGGAGTCAACACACAAATTTCTAGAAATACTGAAAGTTGAGTAGTTTACTCTTCAAAGAGCATTAATTTTGGATTACCCTTGGCTCCTGATAAGGCTAAATTTTTTGCTAAGAGAATGCCACATTCATAAAAGAGAAAGTCACTGTTGCCACTTGCTAATGAAGAAAAGCATTATTATTATAAGACAAAAAAAAAAAGACAAAGTGGCTACTAAATATTTCATTGAGCCCTTGACTCTTGCTCTCAGTTTTCAATTTTGGCTAACAGTTGATGAGACAAAGTGGTTATTTGGAGATCATTTTATGTGATTTAATGTGCTGTTTGATTTTTCCAGAGGGTCTTAATATCTCCTTATTAAAATTCATATAAGCAGTTTTTAAAATTCTTGAAACTGTTTTATATGGAAGAAAACTCATGGAATTTGAGAATTCTCAGTCTATACTCTCCATTTTTCTGCAGGTAAACTATAATATCCAAATAAAACTATTTCAAAAATATCAGTTTTCTTTGTCATCTTGGCATATCCACACAAATCCTCATGGCAAAGGCAGCTTCAGCAACAAATTAAAAAGGCTAGAATTCCCTTTTACGCCCCAAAGTTTTCTTGGGTCCTGAAATCTCCATCTCTAAGGTGAACCAGGCCTTCTTACAACATCAGACAGACTGACCTCCCCACCAAATTTCCAGGCAAGTTGTGGCTTCTAAGGAGGCCTTCTGATGAAGACAGAGAACCCTTTCATCAAGGGTGACTTTTGAGAGGGGATCTTAGACAAGGCAAATAACGTACAAAGCAGAGGATGCCCAGATACTCAATGGAATTAAGGTCCCCTTTGTGGTGAGCTGGGGATCAGCAGAAAGAGCCAGCACATGTTTCCCCCGCCTATTCTAAGACTCAGCTGTGTGTCTCTAGAGTATGTTTCTGTTTATTCAAAGAAAAAAGAAGGAAAAACAATTCAGACATTTAGAAATGGGCTCAGATTACGAAGATGGAGAATAGGGTCTTGAGCCTCCAGAAAAGTCTGGCGTGTTAATATCCCTGTTTTTCACAGAGGTTAGAGAGAACATCTAAACTCAGAAGATAAACACATTCACAGAGCTGTCCTGAGTTCCCTGCAGTAAGAATATTTATCCATGAATGTATCCCCTAGTTGGTGACAATTTGCACTTATATATAGAAGGTCATCAGCTTTAATCATGGCTACCTCATAGCCTAGCAATCCACTCAAACCCACCTGCACGTGGAAACTTCACTCTGCTGGGGGCTTGATTTCAATTCTTACACAAGGAAAAACTCTCACCTTTTATCAGAAAGAACCTCCATTTGCGTCCAGGTGGGAAAAGGACCTCTTGAGTAAATCTTTTTGGGTTTGGGTTTGGGCTATTTGGGTAATAAAGTATACAGAACAAAGTCTGCAGAATTTGTGAGAGTATCACACTCTCTGCCCAATAAACACTGAGGCTAGGGTAACTGACTCAAATAGTTCCACCTCCAAAATTGTCTTCCTAAGTCCTACAAATCACATTCTAGCTTCTAGTTCAGTGCACACCAAACTATCATCATCTGGCAACAGAGATAATCTACTGAAGAACCTACCTATATATGTTTCCTCCTTCATTTGAATATAATCAAGATGAGAGAATTAGAGAGATCTGCTGCTCCCCACCTGGAACAAATGGAGGTTATTTTTAACATTCTTTTACCAACTCTTCTAATTTGTTTCCAGTGTGGAGTGACCATCTTTTACTGCTGGTCAGCTTTGTTGTCCAAGTGAGTGTCTGGTAGTAGCCTTTTACAATGCAAAGTGACCACTACTGCAGGCAGTACCAACTTGATCTCTGTCAGTTTTCCTCCAAACACAAAAAACACTTTGTTATTTGCTCACAGGAGAGGCCCACCCTTCCCTTGGCTTTCTCCACACTGCTGTACCCACCAATACATTTGCATGTTGTTCCCCAGGGCAGACCTTCCCTGGCAAAGTCTGGTGAGCTCTAATCTGCCTGTCCTTATCAGGACTCATCAATTCCACTTCTAAAATGAGGTTTCCTGCTCAGCTCCTGGGCTTCTAATGCTCTGGATTCCGGGTGAGAACAGAGCGGGAATAGGAAAGGAGAAAGAGGTGAGGAGGATCCTCTCTGGGGGCACCACTGGTTCCCCTGTGTATTCTCTTCTCAAGTTAGATGCGTATGTCACACCCACTCAGAGAGGCATGAGGTGTTCAGATGTCTGAAACTGAAGAAAACACAATAGTAAGAGGGACCTGATCTTTGGTCAAGATTTTAACAAAGAAACAGGTTCTTTTATGCCTGGCATTATCAGGGATTTTTTTTTTTTTTTTATTGTTTTGGGGTGTGAATGAAAATTTCTCTCTCTCACACACACACACACACACACACACACTTAGCCTGAAATAAATAACAGAAGGGAATCTTGTTAATGGTTCTTAGTATTGGTACACAACTTTGCACTTTTCTCTGGTTATTTTAGCGTCCAGGAGGGATGTTGCGATGACTGAGACACCACTCACTCTTCCTGTCACTCTCGGAGAGCCAGCCACCATCTCCTGCACTTCAAGGCAGAGACTCCTACATAGTAATGGATAAAACTATTCGCACTGATACCGGCAGAAGCCAGGCCAAACTCCATGGCTTCTGATCTCTATGGATTCTAATTGGTTCTCTGGGGTCCCAGACAGGTTTGGTGGCAGAGGGTCAGGGACAGATTTCACTCTTAAAATCAGCTGGGTGAAGGCTGAGGATGTTGCAGTTTATGACTGTCGGCACAGTATATAAAACCCTCCAGTGGTACAGCTCTGCATACAAACCTCTCTGTTGGGATGGCCCAGGTGAACAAAGGAGTGGCCTGTGTGGGGAGTAGAACCAGCAGGCTCTCTGAGTCTGCTAAGAGGAAGAAGCTGGAGACCTTAGGGGAATGTGTTGTATCTGAGGACTCTGGACCATGAGTTGCTCTGCTACACTGCCCATTTGTGACCCATCAGCTGGACTAGTCTTAACATGGCAGAGCCAGCAGGGATGATGGCAGAAGTTCATAAGTCTCTGGAGAGCTGACTGAGAGCTCATCCTAATCCTCCTGCCTGTGTCCATTTGTCAGTGAAATTTAGTCAGCATGACAGGCAGACTATTGACACAGACTGTGGCAATGCAAGTTGAGTACATGTGGGGGTTTAGCAGGCTTCTGTGTATGTTTCATCAGCATAATACTCGGTGATATTTAGAAATTAGTATTGTCCCACTTTCCCAACCCCCTGCTTCTCACTTTACTGCTTACACTTCCCCTTGAATTCAGATAGTTGAAATAACATTCTATATTAGCTGCCCTCAGAGGGAATGTGGCTGAGAAGAATTTGTGAAGATGTTGGTTTCTGAGCCTCCAAATAGCATTTATAAATTTATCCAAGACACAAGATCCTAATTCCACCGGTCTTTGAATTTCCCCAATTACTTCTTGGTGAGAAAAATAAGGAGTTCTTGGAATTTTAACAGTTGGGTTTAAAAAACAAAACAAACTGAAAGATGTAAGACATAGAATTTTCTAAGTCAGCTACCAGAAGGATACAGAATGACATAAATATTTTCTTTCCAAAGGTAAGAATTTTAATACTGTAGGCGGACTGCAGAAAATGGAATCGTGGAGGGCACATAACAGAGGTCAGCTATTGGTCTGTGGATTCTTTCCCAGTTGTGTTTCTCTGTCTGGGCAAGGTCAGTATTCGGTCCACACATATTTTTTGGCAAATACTGGAAATGAACAAAAAGTCCTTTAAATATCTTTGCATGCTATGAATGGTTTTTTCTCTTTGAAGCTTTAGGTGATCTAGTTCTCATTTTCTCTACAGCCTCTGATATCACTAAAATAATATCTCTGCATTTTATTCATTTTTGTTTTGTAGTTTTTACAATGGTTATGTTGGTCTTCCGACCCCTGTAATTTTCTACTTGAAAATGGTAATTTGTTTCATTTTCTAAAATAAAGTTTTGAAGATGATGATTTTGGGATTTTATTGTCACAAAAAGGAAGGAAATGAGGAGCTTAAATGCACTATAGACAGAAACACCACACTGTGTTTCCGCAGCAAAGACCTGAAAAACTAAGAGAAACAGAGAAAGGTCAATGCTGGAACCCTAAACATCACATGAAGGGATCAAGAATTCAGCCAAGGACCAAAAGGAATGAGAAACTGACAGAGAATATAGAGCAAGAAGAAATTAATGCGGAGGTCCCCTATCAGCTAAGGCAGCATGGATTCACCATCTTGGACTCCAGTTGAAGATCAGCAAACAGAAAGCACACGAAAGCAGCATCACAAAGCTCCAAGCAGGAGACAGAGCACCCAGTAAGTAGCGATATAGGCTTTCCCACTCACCATTCAAACCTGAAATCAAAGATAAGCAAAATTAATTGAGAAGTACAGTTATTTTTATCTAAATGAAAACTGCTTCAGATGTTGTTGGGCCCAGTGCTCTGAAAACAAACAACTTGCATTTGAAATGGATGCAAATATTCTTTAACAAAGGAGTACTTGGGTTTTGCAAAGGGTTAAGTTCTAGACTACTAAAAGGTAGGCATTTCAAACTCACTAAGGGATTACCTTGGGGATAAGGCCTAGAGATCTGCTTCTGAAAGGTGACAGGCTTAAAAACCCGATTGAGTGCAGTTCTATTGTGCACACATCATGTAACCATGAGTCAGAATCAACTTAACAGCAACTAAAAACAACAAGATCCCGTAGCAAATTTGTGTCTTCTGGTTTTCATGTAGTCAATCCCATGGTGTATGGTAAATGTCAACAAACATTGTCTGCAATTTACACATTCATTATGTTCTGTTTGAAAAACAAGAATTTAAGAGTTAATTTTGTGTCAAGCATGCACTTTTATTTTTTATCTCATTGCTGCCCAAAAGGTTGACAGAGGAAAAAAAAAAACTTTTACCAAGCAATGAAAGAGTCAGAAGTTCACTTGATATATTAAATGACAAAACCAGTGTAGTGAGAGACTACAGACTGTTCTCCATTACTTTCATGGCAGGACTGCAGAGCCGCCACTTCCCTCAGGTATTTTCCTTATAACTAGGCTATCATTTAGAACAGGATCCACTACCTCCAGTGAGTAGCAGCCTAGCAGCTTTGGACATACTGCGGGTCAAGGCATAATTGGCTGGCAAGCCAAATGACAGGTGAGAACAGAAGCAACCAATATTTCACCCATCACCACCTGTGACTAAGAGGAGCTCATCAAAAATTATCAGAATATTAGTGCCTAAGGGATCAAGGTCCCAAGATGAAAAGGAAAAAAATCAGGAAAAGTGAGGTGGGTTATTTCTAGTCTAAGATTTAACTTCATGTTAAAGTGAGAACTATCTGCAAGACACATGGGTTTCATCACCTAAGTCATGGCAGAAGCCAAGGGGGTTTGAGGGAGAGGTCTTAAAACTATTGTAGTCATTTAAATACCAAAAAAAAAAAAAAATTTAGGTCGAGTCCATTCTGACTTATAAAAACCCTATACAACAATTAAAAATGATCTTTTCTTAGACAATTAAAAAAATGAGGGAAAAGGCAAAACTATAGAGACAGTAAAAAGGAAGTGGCTGCAGGCAGCTCAGGAGGAAGAGGGAGGGATGAATAGGCAGCGCACAGGGCATTTTTCAGGCAGTGATGTATGATCCTATAATAGCAGAGTGAAGACTTCATGCAGTTGTCAAAACCCACAGGAAAGCGGAAGACAAAGAGCGCACCCTAATGTAACCTATGGACATCAGCTAATACTAATGTCTCACTATTGGCGCAGCACTGGTAGTGAACGTGCCCTGTGACTGTAAGATGCTAATTAGAGGAGAAACACCACACAGGGGAGAGCAGCGTGTGTGCTAGCTCTCTGTCCTTCCTGCACAATTTTTCTGTAAACCTGAAACTGCTCTAAAGAATAAAGTCTACCGAAAATAAAATGAAAAGTTGTGGGACAAAGGCTGCCCTGGACAGGACACTGAGGCAGTTGATACAAGGCAGGAATATTTTGAACAATTCTCAATGCATAAGGTTATACAAAAAACAAACAGATTGACTCACAAAAAATAAACTAGGTAAGAAAATCAAAAAGGATAATCATGATTTCCTAGATTAACTGTGTATCAGAATCATCTAGGAACATATTTTCAAAATGAATATTGAGCCACAGCATGGCCAAATTGGTGAGACTTCCCAGAACTGGGGTTTGGGAATCTATATTTTAGCAAAGTGCCCAGATCTTTCTTTTGTAGTGTGTGGCACCAATCCTTGAAATGGCATTTACAGACCACTGCTGCATCCCGCACAAGCATCCAAATGACATCAGGGGAAGAAAAAAACCTTCTTCGTATGGTATTTATGAGGATTAAATGAGATACACAATGTTAATCATTATCATTTTTATCCAAATATAAAAGTAATGAAAACACGGCCAAGAATTTTAAATTACTATTTGACTCGGAAATTAAGGGTGCATTGCTGACTTTATTGTAGGGTGGGTAAAAGGCAAGACATCGTAGAGTATTCAAGAGAAGATCAGATAAAGAACTAGAAGCAACAAATGAAAGAAAGACCAATAGGGAGATGACGAAAGCGGCCTGAACGTGCATTTTTACTGTGATAATAGGAGACAGGATTACTGACCCCAAAGGTATTAGGCACTAATTCTAGAATGAGTACATATTCCCATCCATAGCAAAGAATTTGCGGATGTGATTTGCAGGTAAGGATCTTGAGATATGGAGATTTTCCTGGATTATCAGGAGGGGCCCTAAATGTCATCACAGGTATCCTACGATAAGGGGAAGATTTGACCACACACAGAAAAGAAGGCTACCTGAAAATGGAACAGAGAAAGATGTAAAGATACTGGCCTTGAAGACCACAGTGATGTGGCCACAAGACAATGAATGATGGCAGCCACCAGAAACTGGGTGAGGGAAGGAACAGATTCTCTACTAGAGCCTTTGGAAGAGTTGTGGCCCAGCCAACATTTTGATTTTAGCCCAGTGATCCTGGGCCCCTTCAAATGGCATGAATCCTTCAAAGCAAAGATCCCTTCTCAACTATGGTCAGAGGGAGATGTGAAAACTAAAGAAGAATCAGACAGATACAATGTTGCTGACTTTGAAGATGGACTAGGAGACGATGAGCCAAGAAATGCCGGAGACTACTAAGAAGGAGAAAAAGCAAGGAATTAGATTTTCCCCTAGGTTCGCCAAAAAGAATACAACCCTGCCAACACCTTGATTTTAGACAAGTGATAGACATTCAGGACTTCTGTAAAATGATGATTTTAGTTTGTTTGTTTTAATCCACTAAATCTGTGGTAATTTGTTACAGCAGCAAGAGAAACCTGATACAAAGGGTTAAAATGCACATTCCTACAGGGACTTTCCAGCACAGGGAGCCAAAATCAAATTAAAAACCAACTTGTAGCAGTGGAGTCAATTCCAACTCATAGTCACCCTAGGACCGACTACAACTGCCCCATAGAGTTTCCAAGGCTGTAATCTTTATAGAAGCCGACTGCCACATCTTCCTCCTGCTGAACAGTTGGTGGGTTCAAACCACCAACATTTTGGTTAGCCACCAAGAATTTTAACCATCTGCAGGGAAACAAAGAGACACCGAACACCTGAATTGTCCACTGAGCACTGCAAACCTTCCTGCAGGTAAGTCAGGAGACAAAGGCTCTCACCAGATGGAGGAAGTGTGGGAGCCCAGGGCCTGTGGGTGGAAGCAGTTGCTCCTGCAGAGACTCGCTGACACACAGCCTGGGGAGGAGGTTTGTGTTCACACTAAAGCACTGTGACAAGAATGCCATAATTTTGCTGACAGTAATAATCTGCCACATCTTGTGACTGGAGGCTGTTGATGGTGACAGTGAAACCTGTCCCATGCCCGCTGCCACTAAACCAGATGGGGGCCTCAGATGCCTGGGTGGATGCTGAGTAGACGAGCAGCTTAGGAGCCTGTCCTGGTGTTGGCTGGTACCAGGCTAAGGAGCTCTTCACACTCTGACTGCGCTTGTGGTTGAAGGTGACCATTTCTCCTGGAGCTGCAGCCAGGGAGACAGGAGACTGGGTCATCACAATGTCCCCATGGGCACCTGCAATCAGAGTGGACAATTACCATACACACCTACATTAGGTCAACACATTTAAACACATATTGTTCATATTGTCTTTAGATAATAAACATTATTTCACTCCACATCTAAAATAATTTTTCCTGAAATACAAAGATATTAATCTGGATGCATGGAAGGGCTTTTCAATCTGTCACCTGAGGCCCAGAGCAGCAACGCCATAAAGAGCTGGGTCTGTGCCATCATCATTGTGCCTTTGACCTGCCTGATGCAGCTCATTCACACTGAGATGACAGAAGCTTTTTGTAAATCTCAGAGCAGACAGTGGGTTGGTGCAGTGGTTAAGAGCTATGGCTGCTAACCAAAAGACCGGCACTTCGAATTTGCTACCCGCAATTTGGAAATCCTCTGGGGAAATTCTACTCTGTCCTATGGGGTTATTGTGAGTGAGACTTGACTCCACAGAAAAAGGTTTTTTAGCAGCTGGCCAGGGCCCAGTGGGGACTATGCAAAGCAGACAGGGGTTATGGAAGTAAATAGTGTGGGCAGTGAGTCGTGGAGGTATAAAATGTAAACAACGACTTCAATGTATCATCACAAGAAGTAGCCGACTATGAAGGATGCAGAAACTAGTTTAGAAAGTTTAATTGCAAATCAAATCTTCGGAAGTAAGTTGAAATAAAAAATGCATTTCAAAATTAATAGCATTGAGGGACAGAGTAGCAGGGGCAGGGGTTTGGGGACCATAGTTTCAGGGAACATCCAGATCAACTGGCATAAAAAAGAGTAGTAAGGAAACTTTGTGCATCCCACTTTGCTGAGTGGCGTCTGGGGTCTTTAAAGCTAGCAGAGAACCATCAAAATGCATCGATTGGTCTCAAGCCACCTGGAGTAAAGGAGAATGAAGAACACCAAAGACACAAGGAAAACAGGAGCCCAAGAGACAGAAAGGGCCACATAAACCAGAGATGCCATCAGACTGGGGCCGGAATAGCTAGGTGGTGCTGGGCCACCACTGCCCTGACAGGCAACACAACAGAGAATCCCTGATGCAGCAGGAGAAAAGTGGGACGCAGAACTCAAATTCTAGTAAAAAGACCAGACTTAATGGTCAGAGACTGAAGGGACCCCAGAGGACATGGACCCCAGACTCTCTGTTAGCCCCAAACTAAAACCATTCCGAAAGGCAACTCTTCAGACAAAGACTAGGCTGGACTATAAGGCATAAAATGATACTGGTGAGGAGTGTGCTTCTTAGCTCAAGTAGACATATGAGATCATGTCGGCAGTTCTTGTCCAGAGGTGAGATGAGACGGCAGAGGGTTACAGAAGCTGGTTGAACGGACATGGAAAACACAGAGTGGAGAGGAGGACTGTGCTGTCACATTGTAGGGAGAGCAACTAGGCACATAACAAACATATGCATAAGTTTTTGTATGAGAAACTGACTAGAATTACAAACTGTCACTTAAGGCACAATACAAAAAAAAAGAAACAAAACTAATAGCATTCTCTTATGCATGCACCTACCAACAAGAGAATCTAAACATTCTCTTTTTAAAATGGAAATATGCATATATTTTTCCTGATGTGTGCATAAAGGTGAAGTGAACAGTTATACACTCAACTACTAGCTGGAAGTTTGGTGGTTTGATGCTACACAGCTGCCCCTCTAGACAGGTCTGGAGAGCTTCCAAAAGCTCATAGCCTTGAAAGACCGATGGAGCAGCTCTTCTTTGCACACAGTGGGTCACCATGAGTTGGAATCTTCTCAACAGGAACTAATAACAACGACATATATATGTATGTATGCATATATGTATATATTCATATACATACACACTCATATACAGATAGAGAGATACAGGTATTCATCCATAAATATTTTTGAGAAATGCTGACATAAATCATGAGGTGGTTTGGCTTTCCTAAAACTAAGAAATGTGTTAGTACTAAAGCTGTTTTTTCCTGATGGCAACTGAGGGATCTGCAAATAAGTGGGCTTGAGTTCCAGGGCCATTGAAAGGCCAGTGAAGCAGAAGTGGGGACCAAGAGACCATCCAAGTGGTAAGTTCAGGTTGTATAGAATTACTATACACATTGTGTTGTTGTTGTTGTTGTTAGGTGCCACCGAGTCGGTTCTGACACATAGGGACCCTGTGCACCACAGCAGGAAACACTGCTCCATCCTGAACCTCCTCAAGATCATTGTAATCCTTGAGCCCATTGTTGCAACCAATGTGTCAGTCCATCTCATTGAGGATCTTCCTCTTTTTCATGGACCCTCTACTTGACCAAGCATGATGTCCTTTTCCAGGGACTGATCCCACCTGATAACATGTTCAAAGTATGGGGGATGAAGTCTCACCATGCTTGCTTCTAAGGAGCATTCTGGCTGCACATCTTCCAAGACAGATTTGTTTGTTCTCCTGGAAATCTGTGGTATACTCCATACTCTTTGCCAGCAGCATAATTAAAAGGCTTCAATTCCTCTTTGATCTTCTTTATTCTTCGTCCAGCTTTAACATGCATGTGAGGTGATTGGAAATACCATGGCTTGAGTCAGGAATGCCTTAGTCCTGAAAGTGACATCTTTGCTTTTTAACACTTGTAAGAGGTCTTTTGCAGCAGATTTGCCCAGTTGCAGTATGTCATTTGAATTCTTGATGGCTGCTCCTGTAGGCGTTGATTAGGGATCCAAGGACAGTTAAATCCTTGGCAGCTTACAGATTTAAAAATGTAGGCTTTGCTCTTTCTTTTATTTGTATGAGTCATAATTTTACCATTTTCTGAAAAGAAGTTTTTAACCAATGTATCTTGGCTGTCTCTGCACCACTCACATTCCCATTTCCCTACTTCTTATTGTTAGCTGCCCTCTAGTCGATTTTAAATTTGAAATTCCAAGCTTCTCCTTTATAAAAATCTCCTCACCGAAACCAAGAATGCCACGGCCCCTCCCTTATTTCATAACATTCATCCTGAAAAACCTAAACCCTGGGAAAAACTCCACCCTCCACATACCTGCCTCCATGTCCCTAATGTGGCTGGAGAAAAAAACACATAATTATTCTGATTCTCTCATCGTAAATTTATGCACACTGCCTCAGGACAGCCCTTAATCCTACCTTACAACCATACTTCATTTACCTGGTTCATTCAGTCTGCACCCTTTCTCTTTTCTTTTCTCTTCAATTTAACACCTACTTAAATTTTTTTTTTTTTTTTTCCCACCCTGCTGGTGGAATGGTTAAGCGCTAGGGCTGCTAATCAAAGGGTTGGGAGTTCGAATCCACCAGTTGCTCCTCAGAAACTCTATGGGGCAATTCTACTCTGTCCTATAGGGTTGCTATGAGTTGGAATCGACTTGAAGGCACTGGGTTTTTTGGTTTTCTCATCCTACCTTTCAGCAAATGACCTCATTTCCAGTTTCTTGGAAGAGCTTCCACTAGCTCCTCTCATGCATCTTCTGATCCACAGGCGTCTACACCCCCATGCTCTGCCTTCCTTCCTTCCTTCCTTCCTTCCTATTACTGTAGATGAGCAGGCAGCCCTCCTACCTGAGGCCAGGCCCTCTGCTCCTATACCCCTGTCCCTCCAAGGGCATCTTAGCATTTCTCAACTCTCTTTTCTGAACTATCCGTGTTCCCCTCACTTTAGCATCCTTTCCATTAACATGAAATGTCACTTTGAAAAACTCTCCTGATTTCAAATCTCCCTCCAGTTATGTCCTCTTTCACTCATCTCCCTTACCTTAAAGCTCATTGAAAGACTTGTATGTAGTCACCAACCTAAACCATCTCTTTCCACACACCCTAAATCATGCGATCTCTGGCATTGTTTCTACACCAAGGCCATATTTTCCAAATACCGATTCTACTTTGTTTCCACCTTCACATTCTAATCACCAGTAATTACCAGTGCGTCCTGATTGCATGTTCGATCAATTTCATAGATCAGATTTTGGTAAAAATCTTCTATTTCTTCATCTTTGGCCTTAGTGGTTCGAGGGTAAAATTGAATAATAGTCATATTAGCTGGCCTTACTTGTAGGTGTGTGGGTGTTATTCTATTACTGACAGTGTTGTAATTCAGGATAGATCTTGAAATGTTCTTTCTGATGATGCCTGTAATGGCATAGTAGACCATACAATTTTCTGACTCAGAATGACAAATACCAGTCCACTTCAGCTGAATAATCCCTAAGATATTGATCTTTATGCATTCTATTTCATTTTTGACAATTTCTAATTTTCCTAGACTCATACGTTGTACATTCCAAGTTGACGTTATTAATGGGTGGTTTCAGGTGTTTCTTCTCATTTTGAGCCACGCCACATCTGCACATGAATGTCCCGAAATCCTGACTCCATGCCCGTCATTAAGGTCAACTCTACTCTACGGAGGCACCTCTCCCCCAGCCGTGTTTTGTGTACTTTCCAACCTGAGAGGCTCATCTTCTGGCAGTGTAACAGGCACTGTTTTGCTGCTGTTAGTAAGGGTTTCACTGGCTAATTCTTTCAGAAGCAGACCACCAGGCCCTTCCTCCTAATCTGTCTTAGTCTGGAAGCTCCACTGAAACCTGTCCGCTGTGGTGATCCTACTGGTATTTGTCTATCGGTGGCACAGCTTCCAGCATCACAGCAACATGCAAGCCTTCACACTATGAAAAACTGACAGATGTGTATTCTGTATCTATTTCCTGAAAAATTTTTTTCAGATCTGTAGTACGCCTGCTTTTAGTTTTCTGCGTCCTGCATGCAATGTAAAGTTTATCATTTGCATTCTTTTAATAAACTCACACGGTTCCCGTATCAAAAGTGTGCGGAGAAATTTTCTTGTGAATTATTTTAGTTGCATCACATTCATATTCACACCCTAGTTATGCTATTTTCTTGGATGTGAAGAATCTCTGACTTCTTGGTGACAATAGTGTTTGAAAAATTATTTGTGACTTATCCTGAGTATTTCTGATGGGGATGCCCTCTTCCAGAGCAGCTTCAACTTCTTGCTCCTGTCAGTTGGGCTATCCTAAACTAATTCCGCGATTAGAGAGCTCCAGACACACCTACAGCATATACACCTACAGTGAAACTCCTTGGAGGTTTGGCTTTCAGACACAACTTCCCAAGGAAATCTTGCTTATTTTTTTGCATCCATTTCCACAATGAACCTAGAGCCCTTTGATCATTTTCTAGCAGCTGTGGGAAGGATAGATTTAGTTTCTCTGGTTCACAATGACTTTGAGATCAGAGCCCCTTCCCTTGGGCCTAGCTCAAAATAGGTTCCCTCAGGACTCCCCACACTTCTGGGCTTGCCTTCCATTTCCCTGGATCTTACATACCCCTAGAATTAAATCTTTAGTGTATGCAGTGATCTTAAACTGTCCTTCAGGGTAAAGGTTCCCCATTTTCATCTCTTTCTGTTATATAATTTGAGTGTTTTGTATTAGCTCACCAGGATTATAGGCCTCAGGAAACTAGTTTATCATTTAAGAAAATTAACCGGTTTCAACTTTTTTCTCATTTTAAATAGAAGCTCTTCTTAAGAGAATCTACTGTTTGTAGTTTGAGAGCTTCTAAGTTGGTAATAGAGCTTCTCAGTTGACTACTTTGTCTTTTCTAGTCATTGGTTCTTGATTTACATTGGTTACTTTCACAAGCCACTGCCCATGCATGTAGTTTGCTTCCACATTGACGGCTGGCTTTCCATAGACCCTCCAGGCCCAGTCTGGCTGCTCATATTTTATAAAAGGGGACTTTGCAGTGTGAGCTGATTTTTATCAGGCTGGTGGAGGCAGCAAGATGGTGTTACAGGCTCCTGTCCTCATGTATCTGTTGCTCTGGGTTTCTGGTGAGAAATGAACAGTGCCTCAATCCCTTTAAAGAAGTATGTCTGTAGAGCTGAAAAATGATTTTAAGACATAGTGGGAAATGATGGCTGTTTCCAAAACTGACTCAATAATGTGAGACATGCATTCCACTAAAACACACTTATAAAATGGCCTATGTTAATGTGCCTATGAAAAAGCGTGTGTATATATGTACGTATGGTAATTGTCTTCTCTGATTACAGGTGCCAGTGGAGACATCGTGATAACACAGTCTCCTGTCTCCTTGACTGTGTGTCTCCAGGAGAAACAGTCACCATCAGTGCAAATCCAGCCAGAATATTAGTAGCATCTTAGCTTGGTACCAGCAGAAACCAGGACAGGCTCCTAAGCTGCTTATCTCCTTGGCATCCAACTGGGCATATAAGACACCGACTGGTTAAGTGGCAGTAGGCCTCGCAGTCCTCACTCTCACCATGAACAGTCTACAGGTTGAGGATGAGGCAGGTTATTGCTGTTAGCAATATTATGGCTACCCTCTCACAGTGCTTCAGCCTCAAACACAAGCCTCCGCCCAGGGCTGGAGGCCTGTGAGTCTTCACTGCACCAGCGGTTTCCTTCCCACACAGTCCTGAACATGCACACTTCCTCCTCTATCAGCCCCAGAAGGCTCATCTCCTAGACATGGAGTTTTCCCTCCAGAGTGATCCTCCTATGCAGATAGGCCTACAATTTGTAATGAGATATGAAATAAATCCTACAAGCCACCCAGACCTGTCCGCATGTCCCAGGTAGAGACCCTTTTGGTTTGATGTTCTTTCTGTCCCTAATTCTATAGCATCTCTGGATCATCCTCGGGTGCCTGTCGTTTCAGGTCCCAGCGGGAGATCCTGCTCAGTAGGGGCCAGAATCTCTGCTGTCTCCCAGGAGAGAAGGTCTCCATTAGCTGCAGGGCCAGTCAGAGTCTTGTCTACACCGACTGGAAACACTACTTGGGCTGGCGGGAGCATCAACCTGAGCAGGGACCTACGGGCCTCATTATGCACACTTCCTCTATGCATGTTGCTGCAATGCTGAACAGGTTTCAGCTGCACTTTCAGACACTAATACACACTAGAAAGAAATGTCTGGTGATCTACTTCTGAAAAATCAGCCAGTGAAAACCATATGGATCACAACAGAGGTCTCACTGTTCATAGAGTTCTCATGAGTTAGGGACCATAGGTTGTCAATTAACAATAACAAAGAACCATGATTTCCTTCTGTCATTAAATTAAACTTGGGTGACCAGGGACTAAATTTAAAGAGCAACTGACACCTAAGAAAAAAGAATGTGGGAAAGCTGTCATGTATTTCTGGAGTGATAGGGTTAATGAATTAGAGACTGGCCTTTGAGAGAATAAGAACCACTGAAAGACATGGAGAGAGGAGAAAAGGGCAGTAAATGGGAGCTTAGAGCAGGAGATCACCTTCATTGACACTGACCCAGAAGGTTTGGCTGGAAAACAGGATCCATGGAAGGAAACGTAAGAGAGAAATAGTAGCTTCTCGGAGGAAGATGTTTTAAATACGAAAGGCCCAGTTTTAATATTGGTTTAGGTCCAGAGATATGAGGGGTGATTGCAGAGAAAGGAAAAAGTTAAGAATATCCAGGAAATAAAATGGGAATATTCCAGAGTCAAGAAGGCACAGGCAAGAGAGAACTGATCTTCCAGGGGGTAAAACACACTGGACCCTTCCCCAGATTAATCATGTAATCTATCCATGTGAAATGTGCTGATTCCTGTGATATGAAAATGCTTGACAAGCAGCCCATCACAACTGCTTGAAGCACCCAAGGTCTAATGAACAGCTTTAGTTTTAACTTAAAAAAAAGTTTCAGTTGGGTGCAAGTTCCATAAATGATGGACTAGTTTCTTCAAATCAACAGTTTTTAGAAATGATAAAAAATGATAATAAATAAATAAATAAGAAAGGAAAGAGAAGAATATAGGAAATTTTTGCCTCAATATTTGATAAAAATTTATACTAGAAAATGAGCTCTGAATCTACTTGTATCCTGAAGGATACCTAAGACACACTGCAAGCACTTGAGATTGGATTCCAGGGCTACGGAAGGGCCAGAGAAATGGAAGAGAGGCCCAGAATTCACCTGTGTGCAAAGTCCTCAGGGACCCTATATTGAGCTAGGGCTCAGGAGGGTTCAGATCACAAAGGAAGTAGGAACCAAAGAAAAAGTGGAACCTATCATGTCCACAATGGCTAGGACCTGAGAAGAGGGCTCTAGATTCATTGGGAAAATGGACAGGAAAAACAAACAGGATTTCCTTGTAAAGCTGTGATTGACTGACGCCTCTTCATGGAGTTTCATTCCAGGTATGCACGGCCTCAGTGTGCCCGGAGCAGCTCAGCCTTGAAGATGAGACTCCATCTGTTTTACTTTGGACATGTTATCAGGAGGGACGAGTTCCTGGAGACGGACATCATGCTTCATTAAGCAGAGGGTCGGCGAAAAAGAGAAAGAGCTTCAAAGAAATGGATTGACACAGTGCCTACAACATTGGGCTCAAACATAGCAAAGATTTTGAGAATGGCTCAGGGCCATGGACTGTTTCATTCTGTTGTGTATGAAGTCGCTATAAGCTGGAACTAATTTGACAGCACATAACAACAACCACAAGATGAATGCAAATATGATACAATAGAAATAACAGAGAAAAAAGGAGTTCTGCTCATACTTCAGATTTGGGCATTAAAAAAAAAACTGGGGCATTACACGAGGTTGTTTAAAGAAATAAATGACAAACTCGACATTGAATGCAAGGTACAGAAAACTGAAAAGGAGACACTTCAGGTCTGGAAAAGAACCAACTGAATTTCTAGACAGTAGAAACAGAATTATCAAAATTTTAAAACTCAGTAGAAGAGACCTCCATTTGTAGGCTAGATGGAATAACAAGGACAAGATTCACCCTCACGCATGAAACAACCAAAACATAATGAATTATAAATTATATTTAATGGTTAACTCACTGAACTCTAGTCCAACAACATTGGCCTCAAAAGAAAAAAACAAAAAACCTGAAACCTGGCCACCTCCTTCTGAAAAATCAGTCATTGAAAACCATACAGATCATAGTGCTACTCTGACATACATGGGGTCACCATAGGTCAGAATCAAATCAATAGTGAATGGTTTTTAGTCTTACAGAAGGAGATTGCCAGGCCTTCCTTCCAAGGCCCCACTGGTGGATTCAAACTGCTAATCTTTTGGTTAGTAATCCACATCACTAGCTAAATCTTAGTTTTGGGCAGAGAATCCAAGATAATATGTGGCCATTCCTGCATATTCAAAAAGTAAGTCAGAAGGGAGCACCCTACATGATTTTCTACCGCAACACTGTGCTCTAAGACTTCACCATCATACTCCCTGGCTCTTGGCATAAATGCTCCCTTGCCAAACCCCACTGTGGGCTCGGCCCTGCTGACCTGAGCCTCATAAATGAAGCCTTTGCTGGGGAGTGGAACCTGAGCAACATCACGCAAGAGAGAAGCTGCAGGATGGTGGCACCATCCAGGTCCTCAGGCTCCTGCTCTATTCTGTGCCAGGTGAGAAAATGTTAGCAAACCTAGAGTCAGAGTTTTGTCTGCAGAGTAATCCTTCCATGGACAGCTACGATTTTAAAATGAGATGAAATAAATGCGACAGCAACTCAGGCCTGTCCATCTATCACAGTTAGGCTATTTTGGCTTGATTGGTTCTTCTATCCCTGATTGCACAGCATCTCATCCTCATCCCGGTGTGCACACAGTGCGGTGTTGAGTGGTCCATGGTAATGTAGTCATAAGGCTGGGTCACACTGCAAAGTTATCAAGGAACAATGTGTTCTAAGTAAGTGCCTGGGACAGAGAACCAACAAGAGTCCTCGCACACACACTACTGACCAACTAGGTGATCAGGAGAGCCCTTCTCCTGCAGTGTCCCTCCAACACCTTTTATTGGCTGGAATTTTATTGAGGATTTATGGATCTATGTTCACGAATGATATTGGTCAGTAATTTTTTTTTTTTTTTTTTTTTTTTTGTGGTCTCTATGCCTGGCTTTGGTATCAGGGTATGCTGGCTTCCTATAATGAGTTTGGGAGTATTCCTTCCTTTTTTATGCTCTGAAATTCCTTTAGTAGTGCTGGTGTTAACTCTTCTCTGAATGTTTGGTAAAATTCTCCCTGGAAGCCTTCCAGGCCAGGGTTTTTTTTTTTTCCTTCGAAGTTTTGTTTACTTACCTCATTAATCTCTTATTTTTTTTATGGGTTTATTTATTTTTTTCTACCAAGGTTTAGAATTATTTTAGATAAGCAGCATATTTCTAGAAATTTGTCCATTTCCTCTAGTTTTTCAAATTTGTCAGAGTACAATTTTTCATAGTATTCTGTTAAGATCGTTTTGATTTCCGTTGGGTCTGTTGTGATATTGCCCGTCTCATTCAGGTTATTCGCTTGCACTCCTGTTTTTCTTTTTTCATTTGGACCAATGATTTGTCAATTTTGTTGATCTTTTCAAAGCAGCACCTTTGGTTTTGCTGAATCTTACAATTGTTTTTCTATTTCATTTATTTCTGCTCTAATCTTTATTATTTCCTTTTTTCAGGTGCTCCAGAGCTCTTTTTGCTGCTCTCTATTGGTTCAAGTTGTAGGGTTACTATTTTGGTTTCGCCCCTTCCTTCTTTTTTGATGTGTGCATTTATTGCTATAAATTGACCTCTAAGCACTGCTTTTGCTGTGTTCCAAAAGTTCTTGTAGGATGTCTTTTATTTCTTATTTGATTCTATGAATTTCTTTATTCTGTCATTGATTTCATGTACAACCCAGTAGTCTGGTTCTTTTTTTTTTTTCCTTTTTAGTAGTACTTTAGATGAAGGTTTACAAAAGAAACTAATGTCTCATTAAACAGTGCACGTATTGTTTATTGTTTTGTTTTTCACGATATCAACACCCTCCCTTCTCAAACTTGGGTTCCCTATTACTGGCTTTCTTGTTCCCTTCTAGTCCTTGCTCCTGGGCTGGTGTGCCTCTTTGCTCTCATTTTGTTTCACGGGCCTATCCAACCTTTTGCTGAAAGGTGAGCCTCGGAAATTACTTATTATTGAGCTGAAAGTATATCTGGGGGCCATAATTTCAGGGTTTCTCAAGTCTCTGAAAGGCCAGCAAGTCTGGTATGTCTTTCTGAGTTGGAATTTTGTTCTGCATTTTTCTTCCACTCAGTCCAGAACCCTCTATTGTGATCCCTGTCAGAGCAGTCATTGGTGGTAGCAGGGCACCATCTAGCTGCACTGGACTCAGTCTGGTGAAGGCCATGGTAGATGTGGTCCGTTAGTCCTTTGGACTAATCTTTCCTTTGTATCTTCAGTTTTCTTCATTCTTCTTTGCTCCTGAAGGGTGAGACAAGCGGAGTATCCTAGATGGCCACGCACAGGCTTTTAAGACCCAGATGGTACTCACCAAAGTAGAATGTAAAACTTTTTTTCTGTATAAATTGTATTATGCTAGTTAAGCTAGATATTTCCCGAGACCATGGTCCCCAGACCCTCAGCCCAGCAATTTGGTCCCTCAGGGAGTTTGGATGTGTCTCTGGATCTTCCATGACCTTGCCTTGTACAGGTTGTGCTGGCTTCCCTAGTATTGTGTGCTTCCACTGTGTACTGCCTTACCCTTCAGCAAAATTACCACTTATCTGTTGTCTATTTAATGTTTTTCCATCCTCACTGCTCCCCTCCCTTGTAACCATCAAAGATTGCTTCTTTTTGTGTGTAAACCTTTCCATGAGTTTTTACAGTAGTGCTCTCATACAATATTTGTTGTTTTATGATTGACTTATTTCACTCACCGTAATGTCCTCCAGATTAATCCATGTCATGAGATGTTTGACAGATTCGTCGTTGTTCTTTATCATTGTGTAATATTCCATTGTGTGTATGTACCACAGTTTGTTTATCCGTTCATCTGTTTGATGGTCATCTGGGTAGTTTCCATCTTTTTACTATTGTGAGCAACACTGCAATGAACATGGGAGTGCATATGTCTATTCCTGTGACCACTCTTATTTCTCTAGGATGTAGGCCTAGGAGTGGGATTGCTGGATCATAAGGTATTTCTGTTTCTTGCATTCTAAGGAAGAGCCATATCATTTTTCAAAATGGTTATATGATTTATCATTTCCACCAGCAGCACATGAGAGTTCCGATCTCCCGGCAGCCTCTCCAACAGTTTTTATTTCTTGATTTTTTGATTGGTGCCACTAATGCTGGGGTGGGATGGTATCTCATTGCGGTTTTGATTTGCATTTCTCTAATGGCTAGTAGTTGGGAGTATTTCCTCATATTCCTGTCAGCCACTTGAATGTCTTCTTTGGTGTACTATCTGTTCATTTACTTTGTCCAGTTTTTAAATTAGATTATTTGTCTTTTTGTTGTAGAGGTGTTGGATTTTCTTATAGATTTTAGACATTAGAACTTTGTCTGATTTGTAATAGACCAATTTTTTTTTTTTTTTTCCCAGTCTGAAGGCTCTCTCTTTACTCTTTTGGTGAAGTCTTCTGATGAGCATAAATGTTTAATTTTTGTAAGATCCCAGTTATCTAGCTTATCTTTTGGAGTTTGTGTGTCGTAGGTTGTGGTTTGTATCCTGTTAATGCCTTGTACTAGGGCCTCTAATGTTGATCCTATTTTTTCGTCTATGACCTTGATACTTTTTGGCTTTATGTTTAGGTCTTTGATTCATTTTGAATTAGTTTCTGTATATAGTGTGAGATATGGGTCCTGTTTCACATTTTTGCAGATGGACATCCAGTTTTGCCAGCACCATTTGATAAAAAGAGTGTCTTTTCCGCATTTGATGGGCTTTGGGCTCTTGTTGAAGATCAGGTGACCATAGGTGGATGGATTTACATCTGGGTACTCATTTTTTTTCCATCGGTCAATGTATCTGTCTTTGTGCCAGTACTAGGATGTTTTGATTACTGTAACATAGCTGTGTAGTAGATTCTGAGGTCAGGTAGTGTGAGTCCTTCTACTTTATTATTCTTCTTGAATAGTGCTTTACTCTTCTGGGACTTCTTCCCTTTGCATATAAAGTTAATGATAAGTTTTTTCATGGCTTTAAAGAATATTGTTGGTATTTAGATTGGCATTGCATTGTATTTGTAAATCAGGTAGAATTGTCATTTTTACAATGTTGAGTCTTCCTATCCATGAGCGTGGTATGTTTTCCCATTTATATAGATCTCTTTTGGATTCTGGCAGTAGCATTTTGTAGTTTCTTTCTATAGATCTTGACATTCCTGGTTAAACTTATTCCTAAGTTGTTTTTTTGTTTGTTTGTTTTCAGGGGCTATTATAAATGGTATTGTTTTCCTGATTTCCTTTTCATTGTTGTCTTTATTGTTGTATAGAAAGCCAAATGATTTTTGTGTATTTATCTTGTGTCCTGGGACTGTGCTGAATCTTTCTAATAGTTATAATATTTTTCTCGTGGAGTCTTTTGGGTTTTCTATGTAGAGTATCATATAATCCAAAAATAGGGACAGTTTTACTTCTTCATTTCCAATTTGGAAGCCCTTTGTTTCTTTTTCTTTCCTTCTTGCTCTAGTTAGAACTTCCAGCATAATATTAAATAGGAGTGGGGATAAAGGACATCCTTGCTTGTTCCTGTTCTCAAGGGGAATGTTTACAGCCTCTCTTCTTTAAGAATGATGTCCGCCTTTGGTTTTGCATAGAAGTCCTTTATTATGTTGAGAAATTGCCCTTCTATACCTATTTTATTGAGAATCCTTATCAGGAATGGGTTTTGGACTTTGTCAAATGCTTTTTTCTGCATCTATTCAGATGATCATGTGATTCTTTTCTTTCCTGTTATTAATGTGGTGGATTATGTTGATTGATTTTCTAATGTTCAACCACGCTTGCATACCTGGCATGAATCCTATGTGGTTGTGGTGTATTTTTGTTTTTGTTTTGGATATGATGCTGAATTGTATTGGCTAGAATTTTGTTGAGAATTTTTGAGTCTATATTCATGAGAGATATCGGTAGGTAGTTTTATTTATTTATTTATTTTTGTTGTGTCTTTGCCTTATATTCGTATCATTGTTATTCTGGCTTCATAGAATGAATTTGGAAGGAGCCCTTCCTTTTCTGTATTCTGAAATATGTTGAATAGTAATGGCATAAGCTCTTCTCTGAATGTTTGGTAGAATTCTCTAGTGAAGCCATCTGGGCCAGGGCTTTAATTTGTTGGGAGGTTTTTTCTTACCTTTTCTATCTCATTACTTGGTTTGGGTCTGTTCAGACTTTCAACATCATTTTGTGTTAATTTGGGTAGTTAGGGTGTTTCTAGAAATTTATCCATTTCCTCTAGGTTTTCTGATTTGTTGTAGTATACTTTTTCATGATAATCTGCTACGATTCTTTTTATTTCAGGTGGATCTGTTGTAATGACCCTGCTTTCATTTCTTATTTGGGTTATTTGCAACCTCTTGCGTTTTTCTTTTGTCAGTTTGTCCAGTGGTTTTTCAATTTTGTTGATCTTTTCCAAAGAACCAACTATTGCTTTTGTTGATTCTTTCTTCTTTTATCCTCTATTTCATTTATTTCTGCTCTAATCTTTCTTATTTCCTTTCTTCTGGTGGCTGTGGGCTCCTTTTGCTGTTCTCTTTCTATTTGTTCAGGTTGTGTAGCTAATGTTCTGATTTTGTCACTTTCTTCTTTTTTGATGTGTGCATCTATTGCTCTAAATTGACCTCTGAGCATTGCCTTACCTGTGTCCCAAAGGTTTTGGTATGAAGTGTTTTCATTCTCATCTGATTCTAGGAATTTTTTTATTTCATCTCTGATTTCTTCTATTACCCAGACACTTTTAAGCAGGTTGTTGTTCAGTTTCCATGTACTTCATTTTTCCCCTTGTTCTTCCTGTTGTTAACGTCTACTTTTATGACATTGTGGTCAGAGAAGATACTTTGTATTATCTCAATCTTTCGATTTTGTTGAGGGTTGCTCTGTGGCCTAACATATGGTCTCTTCTGGAGAATGCTCCATGTGCACTGGAAAAGAATGTGTACTTTGCATCTGTTGGGTAGAGTGTTCTATATATGTCTACGAGGTCAAGTTGGCTGATTGTGCCTTTAGTTCTTCTGTATCTTTCTTGAGTTTCTTTCTAGATAATCTGTTCTTTACTGAGAGTGGTGTGTTTAAGTCTCCTACTACTATTGTTGAGCAGTCGATTTCTCTTTTTATTGCTGTTAGGTTTGTTTTATATATTTTGGAGCCTTGTCATTGGGTGTGGAGATGTTTATTATGGTTAAGTCTTCATGATGGATTGTCCCTTTAGTCATTATACACTGCCATTCTTTGTCTTTTTTGGTGGATTTTGTTTTAAAATCTATCTTATCTGAGATTAGTATTGCTACTCTCACTCTTTTTTGGTAGTTATTTGATATATTTTTTTCTATCCTTTCATTTTTAATAAACTTACATCTTTGTTTCTAAGGTGTGTCTCTTGTAGACAGCATATAGATAGTTCCTTTTTTTTTTTTTTTAATCCATTCTGTCACTCTGTGTCTCCTTATGGGTGCATTTTGGCCATTTACAATCAGTTTAATTATTTATTAATAGGTTTGAGTTTATTGCTGTCATTTTGTAGTGCTTTTTTTTTCTGGTGCTAACATTTTCTTTGTTCCTCTTACTCTTTTGTGCCGAGTTCCTTTTGTTTGTGGATTTCTTTTTCATTACTTTTGTTTTTGTAGATTTTTATTTTATTGATACGTTATGATTTTCTTTTTTTTTTTTTGGTGAGTACTTTCCTTAACTTTCTTTGGGATTACCTTGCAATTTACCCTTATCTTTCTAGTTTGAACAGTCTATTATTACTTGGTATCACCTTGCCTTCCTCTCCATTAGAAAGTTCTACACCTACACTGTTTATTCCCTCCTATTGTTCTGATGTTGTTGTCATTCACAGATTAACCTCTCTGGTTCCCCGTTGTAATTCTTTTGCTTTTGTATACTCCTTGAGAGTTCATTTCCTACATTGGGATGTGGCTGGTAAAATCATGTGTCGTAGATTCAGGCTGTGGTGTGATGTTTTTTGTTCTCATACTGAAGGGCTCCCTTTAATAATTCTTGTATGTTTAATCTTTATGGAAGCAGGTGCTCTAGTTAACCCACTGTCCTTGAGTTGATTCCAACCTATAGCGACCCTCTAGGACAGAGTTGTACTGCTCCATATGGTTTCCAAGGCTGTAACACTTAACAAGAAGCAAAATGCCATATCTTTCTCCTGCAGAGAATCTGGGGGGTTCAAACCACAGACCTAAGAGTTAGCAGCCAAGCTCTTTAACTACTGCAAAACCAGCGCTCCTTGTTGGAGGGCCAAAAAATTGAGAGCATGAATTCTGTACTTCTTCTGTACTTTGGAAAGTCAGTGGGCATACTGGATATGAGGTTGGCTGCTAACTAAAATGTTTGCAGTTAGAATCTACCATGTACTTCTTGGGAAACTTATGGGGTGATTCTACTGTGTCCTATAGGGTCACTGTGAGTTGGATTCCATTCCACCACTTTTTTGGTTTTTGGTCCTAAGTTAAGAGCACACTAGGGGGCACTCAAGTCAAATTCTTGACATGTTTATCCTGTTTCAAATTGCAGTCCAAAATGTTTTTTATATTTGCCTAAATCATTAAAGTGTTACTGTTACAAAACAAAAGGAAACAAATTCAATGCCATCCAGTCAAATTCTTCCCCTGTCTCTCTTTCTCTCTCTGTCTCTCTTTTCATCTCCCATGCTGTCTGTTTGCCTGCAAATGTTAATCTCAGGCCATTTTCATAAGATATTTTCCACTATCTTTTTTTCTCTACAAGTTCTGAGGGTAAAAGAGCTACTGTTATGACCAATATAAATTATACAGTTTGAATCCAAGGTGCATCAGTTTTACTGAATCTTCTGAATTTACTGTTAAGCCTAAAGCAAAAGATATTGCTCTTTTGCTACTCAGAAATATTATTGACAAGCAAATATATGCTTTTTTTCATATACTCCGCAATTTTAGCACTTTTAAAAAGAAAAATAATTAAAAAAAAATACCAAACCCATTGCCTTTGTGGTGCTTCCAACTAATGGTTACACCAAATGTGTCACAGTAGACGTGATCTCCACAGGGCTTCCATGGCCGTAATCTTTATCAAAACTGATTTCCAGGCTTTTCTTTGGTGGCACCATTGGGGGGGTTGAGTCACCAATCTTTCTATTAGTGGATGAGAGCAAACTGTTTGTGCCACCCAGGAAGTATTTGAATCTTTAGTATGCTTTAAATAGATAATGTTTGTGCGTTGTAGGATGGAAGATTAATATTGATTCTCATTATCAGTTTCAAATTTCACCTAGGGCTGCTAGGATATTCGCCTTTCAGAGAACCAATGAGGAGGTCCCCAATTTCCAAAGAAAAGACTATGAAACAGGAGTGAGATCTGCCCAAGTCAGTTTCTATGAAGTTCTTATACCTTCTAACTTTTTGTTAAACTTTATGGCTTTATCCCCTGACTATTCCAGGGAGCTCAAATTTATTTGATTTGGTTTTGTATTATTTTGTCTTTTTGTATTATCTGATTCTATCCTTTTCCATTCAATTTGATTTGATTATATTCAATTTATTACTGACCTTCCATTGTCTCCTTGGCCTAAGAGGTGTTGTAGGGGAGAAATACTGAAAGGTGAGTAGTTTATGCTTCAAAGAGCAGTAGTGTTGTGTTATCATTGGCTCCTGATCAAGAAGACTAATATGGGGCTTACGTTTCAGCTAAGAGAATGCTGCATTTTTAAAGCAGAAAGTCGCTGTTTCCAATTGCTAATGAAGAGATGGCATTATTATTATAAGACAAAGAATGGCTCCTAAATATTTCATTGAGCCCTTGACTCTTAACTCACAGTTTTCAATTTTGGCTAACAGATGATAAGACAAAGTGGTTAAGGCAGAATCAATCGACTTCAGAGATCATTATAAGTGATTTAATTTGGTGATTGATTTTTCAAGAAGGTATTAATATCTTCTTATTAAAATTCTTACAAGCAGATTTTAAAATTCTTGAAACTGTGTAATATGGAAGAAGAACCATGGAATTTGAGAGCTCTCAGTCTATACTCTCCATTTTTCTGCAGGTAAACTATAATATCCAAATGCAACTACTTCAAAAATAACATTTTTCTTTGTCATCTTGGCATATCCATAGAAATCCTCGTGGCAAAGGCAGCTTCAATAACAGATTAAAAAGTCTAGAATTCCTTTTGCCCCCCAAAGTTTTCTTGGGTCCTGCAATCTCCATCTCTAAGGTGAACCAGGTCTTCTTACAAGGTCATACAAATAGACAGACTTCAGCATCAAACACCCAGGCAAGCTGTGACTTGTAAGGAGGCCATGTTTTAAAGACAGAGGCCCCTTTCCTCAAGGGTGAGTCTTGAGAGGGAATCTCAGACGAGGTAAGTAACTTATAAGGCAGAGAACGCCAAGATAGTCAAGGGAATTAAGATACTCTTTGTGGTGAGCTGGGGATAGGCAGAAAGAGCCAGCACGTGCTTCCCCGACCTACCTAAGACGCAGTTGTGAGTCTCTATGGGATTTTTCCATTTATTCTAAGAAAAAAAAAAAATCATGCATGTGGAATAGACTCAGACCAGAAAGTTGGAGAATGGGGCCCTGAAACTCCAGAGAAGTCAGGCATGTTATCATACTTCTTTTTTACAGGTTAGAGAGAACATCTAAGCTCAGAAGATAAACACAGTCACAGAGCTGTCCTGAGCTCCCTGCAGTCAGAATATTTATCCATGAATGTATCCCCTAGTGGGAGACAATTTACAGTTATTGATAAAAGGCAATCAGCTTTAATCACAGGTGCCTCAGAGCCTAGGAATCCACTCAAGCCCACCTGCAGCTGGAAAGCTCCCTCTGCTGGGGGCTTGATCTCAATTCCTACCCAAGGAAAAACTCTCACCTTTTATCAGAAAGAACCTCCATTTGGGTCCAGGTGAAAATTGGGCCTATTGTATAAATCTATGTGGGTTTGGGCTATTTTGGTAACAAAGTCTACAGAATGTGTGAGAGTATGACACTCTCCGCCCCATAAACACTGAATCTAGGGCAACTGACTCAAACAGTTCCATCTCCACAAGTGTCTTCCCAGCTCCTACAAATCACACCCTAACTTCCAATTCAGTGCACACCAAACTGCCAGCATCTGGTAACAGAGGTAATCTACTACATGACCTGTCCATATCAGTTTCCTCACTCCTTTGAATATGATCAAGATGAGAAAATTAGAGAGGTCTGCTTCTCCCCACCTGGACCAAATAGACGTTATTTTCAACATTCTTTTACCTACCCTTGTTCCTTGTGTCCAGCGTGGAGTAACCATCTTTGAATGCTGATCAGTTGTGTTATCCAAGTGAGAGTATGGTTTCACAACACAAAAGAAACAGTGATTCTTTTCCAATTAGGAACATCGTGCTGTCTCTGGATTTGGAACATAAAAAAATTTCAGAGCCATTTCCTGAGCAAGAAATATTTTTTACAAGATGATTCATTTTTTGGATATTTTAGTTCAACTTATTAAGAGATCAAACAATCCTTCAGAATGGAATTCCAGAGCACTTAATTATGCTCGTGAGAATATTATGCATAGACCAAGAGGCAGTCATTGGAACAGAGCAAGGAGACACTTCATGGTTTAAAATCAGAAAAGGTATAGATCAGTGTAACATCTTTTCATCATACTTATTCAGTTTCTATGCTGAGAAAATAATTGGAAAAGCTGGACTATGTGAAGAGTAATGCAGCATCAGAATTGCACGAAGACTCATTAACAACCTGCAATATGCAGATGACTTGAGGCACTTACTGATGAAGATCAAAGACTACAGCCTTCAGTTTTGATTGTACTTCAACAGAAAGACAACAGAAATCCTCACAAATGGACCAATAAGCATCTTTGTGATAAATGGAGAAAAGATTGATATTGTCAAGGATTTCATTTTACTTGAGTCCACAAACAACACTCATGGAAGGAGCAGTCCAGAAATCAAATTACTGAATTGGGCAAATCTGCTGATGAAGAGTTAAAGTGATAAAAAGCAAAAATGTTCACTTTGAGGACTACAGTGCTCCTGACCCAAAGTGTGGCATTTTCAATTGCCTCTTTTTCATATGAAAGCTGGAGAATGAATAAAGAATGTGAAGAAAACTTGATATCTTTGAATTACTCTGGGATGAAAGATACTGAATATGTCATGAACTTCCAGTAGAACAAACAAGTCTGTCTTGGAAGAAGTAGAGCCAGAAAGCTCCTTAAAAGCTAGAATGGGGGGAAGGGGCCAAGATGGCTGACTAGGTAGACGCTACCTCGGATCCCTCTTGCAACAAAGACTCGGAAAAACAAGTGAATCGATCACATACATGACAATCTATGAACCCTGAACAACAAACACAGATTTAAAGAGATGACCTGAGTGACAGAGATGGAGAACAAACAACTATAGGGAAGCAGAGCCTGTTTTTGGAGCCTGGAGCCAGCGTCCCAGTCAGGTAACCTTGGTGCTGGGCTTAGAACTGGGCTCAGGGGAACTGAACACAACATCCCGTGAGGGCGCAAACACGGGGAGCAGCCCTACCCCCCTGAACTGACCTCGGGAGGGGGCCCAGCTGGTCAGTGCGGGTGGGGTGGCGATGCGGCTGGCGGGAGGAGAAGTCCCCAGGAGGCAGCGACTGTTTTTGGAGCCGGGAGTGCAGCATCCCAGCAGGGGAACCTTGACGCTGGGCTTTGGACTGGCAGCAGAGGAAATGACCGTGGCTTCTGCGGGCCTGATCCTCGGGGACAATCTCTACCCAGCCAGCACACATAGGCGACAAGCCTGCCTCTCGGGATTCTCAGATAAAATAGTCATCCCAAGCAAGATAAGTAACTTTGTCTATGTTCCGGGGTGCTACTCTCTCCTGTTTTTCTGAACCCTCCCCTCCCCTTCCCAGGCGTCTTCATTAACATTGGAATTTCCTGAGCCAGAGGGAGAACTGCTCTGCGGCTTTTCTTCTCCCCCCCCTTTTTTTTTTTTTTTTTGGTCTTTTCCTAACCCATTCTTCCCGCCTGAGAGAAGTAACCAAAAAAAACCCAGGGACCAAAAATCCGTCCATAATTGGACTAAAAACAGAACCAGCTCCAGCCAAGCATATATGATGCATATCTCAGGCTTTGATCCCTACAGAGAACAAGGTGGCTATTATAATGCAAAGGCATCTCTGATAGGGATCTGATGCATTTTTTTTAGTGGATTTACTGGAAAAACAAGTTTCCCAGGTCTGATATCTCTGCTTATTCAACAGAGCCCTCACTGACCCACAACAGGGAACTGAGGGCTGAAGCTCCCCCCAGACCACCTAGCCTCCTGCCTTAGGGGTCTAAGGAGAGTGACACCTACCAATCTGTAGAGGTACTTGCATTGGGGGCCTAAGGTACAGCTTCAGAGCCCTCCCACTAAGGTGCTTTAGGAATAGAGACACACCTACCCCACTGACACTTGGGGGAAGCCTGTCAGCATCCTGCCCCCCCCGGAGTAAGAACACCAGCTGCTACTGGAATCTGGTGCACACAACTATCACCACCACTTCTCAAGGTGGATAGGTGACAGTGTGCATCACACACTTGATGACCCAAAATCAGATTCTACTCGAGAATAGTGAATGGACTCAAGCATATATATCTGGTAACAGCCCAAACCAGCTGGTAATAGGTCATAAGTAAGTCAAGGGCTACAACAATCAAGACAGCAAAATCTAGTGGCCCATCCACATATAGTGAAAGAAAACAAAACAAGATAAGACTCAGTGAGCAAATATAGAATAAATCACTGCAATATCTTAGTGATGGCTCGGAGACAGCAGGCGATATCAAACCACATAAAGAAGCAGACCATGAAAGCTTCTACAAACCCCCAAACAAAAGAATCAAAACTTTCCCAAATGAAGATACAATCCTGGAATTATCAGATACAGAATATAAAAAACTAATTTACAGAATGCTTCAAGACATCAGGGATGACCTCAGAAAGGAAATAAGGCAAACTGCAGAAAAAGCCAAGGAGCACACTGATAAAACAGTTGAAGAACTCAAAAAGATTATGCAAGAACATAGTGGAAAAATTAATAAGTTGCAAGAATCCATAGAGAGACAGCATGCAGAAATCCAAAAGATTAACAATAAAATTACAAAATTAGACAACACAATAGGAAGTCAGAGGAGCAGAGTCGAGCAATTAGAATGAAGAGTGGGAAAAATGGAGGACCAGGGAATTAACACCAACATAGCTGAAAAAAAATCAGATAAAAGAATTAAAAAAAATGAAGAAACCCTAAGAATCATGTGGGACTCTATCAAGAAGGATAACTTGCGTGTGATTGGAGGCCCAGAACAGGGAGGGAGGACAGAAAACACAGAGAAAATAGTTGAAGATCTGCTGACAGAAAACTTCCCTGACATCATGAAGGACGAAAAGATATCTATCCAAGATGCTCATCGAACCCCATTTAAGACTGATCCAAAAAGAAAAACCCCAAGATATGTTATCTTCAAACTTGCCAAAACCAAAGATAAAGAGAAAATTTTAAAAGCAGCCAGGGAGAAAAGAAAGGTCTCCTTCAAGGGAAAATCAATAAGAATAAGTTCAGACTACTCAGCAGAAACCATGCAGGCAAGCAGGCAATGGGATGACATATACAGAGCACTGAAGGAGAAAAACTACAAGCCAAGGATCATATATCCAGCAAAACTCTCTCTGAAATATGAAGGTGAAATTAAGATATTTACAGATAAACACAAGCTTAGAGAATTTGCAAAAACCAAACCAAAGCTACAAGAAATACTAAAGGAAATTGTTTGGTCAGAAAACCAATAATATCAGATACCAGCACAACACAAGGTCACAGAACAGAACATCCTGATATGAACTCAAATGGGGAAATCACAAAAACAAATTAAGATTAATTTAAAAAAAAATGCTCAAAACAGGGAGTCATTGAAGTCAATATGTAAAAGATTACAATAATCAAAAAGAGGTACTAAATACAGGTGGCATAGAACTGCCATATGGAGAGGGATACAAGGCGATATAGGACAATACAATTTAGGTTTGTACTTAGAAAAATAGGGGTAAATATTAAGGTAACCACAAAGAGGTATAACAAATCCATAAGTCAAAATAAAAACCACAAAAAACGTAACAACTCAGCAAACATAAAGTCAAATACTATGAAAATGAGGAAAACACAATTTACAAAGAAAAACATCTCAGCACAAAAAAGTAAGTGGAAAAATGAAATTGTCAACAACACACATAAAAAGCCATCAAAATGACAACACTAAACACTTACTTATCTATAATTACGCTGAATGTAAATGGACTAAATGCACCAATAAAGAGACAGAGAGTCTCAGACTGGATAAAGAAAGACGATCCGTCTATGTGCTGCCTCCAATAGACACACCTTAGTCTTAGAGACACAAACAAACTAAAACTCAAAGGATGGAAAAATATATATCAAGCAAACAATAAGCAAAAAAGAAGAGGAGTAGCAATATTAATTTCTGAAAAATAAACTTTATACTTAAATCCACCACAAAGGATAAAGAAGGACACTACATAATGATAAAAGGGACAATTGACCAGGAAGATATAACCATGTTAAATATCTATGCACACAATGACAGGGCTGCAAGATACATAAATCAAATCTTAACAGAACTGAAAAGTGAGATAGACACCTCCACAATTATAGTAGGAGACTTCAACACACCACTTTCGGAGAAGGACATGACATCCAGTAAGAAGCTCAATAGAGACACGGAAGACCTAATTACAACAATCAACCAACTTGACCTCATTGATTTATACAGAACTCTCCACACAACTGCTACAAACTATACTTTTTTTTCTAGCACACATGGAACATTCTCTAGAATAGACCACATATTAGGTCATAAAGCAAACCTTTACAGAATCAAAAACATCAAAATATTACAAAGCATCTTCTCAGACCACAAGGCCATAAAAGTGGAAATCAATTACAGAAAAATTAGTGAAAAGAAATCAAACACTTGGAAACTGAACAATACCCTCCTGAAAAAAGACTGGGTTATAGAAGACATTAAGGAGGGAATAAGGAAATTCATAGAATGCAACAAGAATGAAAACACTTCCTATCAAAACCTCTGGGACACAGCAAAAGCAGTGCTCAGAGGCCAATTTATATCGCTAAATGCACACATACAAAAAGAAGAAAAAGCAAAAATCAGAGAACTGTCCCTACAACTTGAACAAATAGAAAGTGAGCAACAAAAGAATCCATCAGACACCAGAAGAAAACAAATAATAAAAATTAGAGCTGAACTTAATGAATTAGAGAACAGAAAAACAATTGAAAGAATTAACAAAGCCAAAAGCTGGTTCTTTGAAAAAATTAACAAAATTGATAAACCATTGGCCATACTGACTAAAGAAATACAGGAAAGGAAACAAATAACCCGAATAAGAAACAAGATGGGCCACATCACAACAGACCCAACTGAAATTAAAAGAATCATATCAGATTACTACAAAAAATTGTACTCTAACAAATTTGCAAACGTAGAAGAAATGGATGAATTCCTGGAAAAACACTACCGACCTAAACTAACACAATCAGAAGTAGAACAACTAAATAGACCCATAACAAAAAAAGAGATTGAAACGGTAATCAAAAAACTCCCAACAAAAAAAAAAAGCCCTGGCCCGGATGGCTTTGCTGCAGAGTTCTACCAAACTTTCAGAGAAGAGTTAACACCACTACTACTAAAAGGTATTTCAAAGCATAGAAAATGACAGAATACTACCTAACTCATTCTATGAAGCCACCATCTCCCTGATACCAAAACCAGGTAAAGACATCACAAAAAAAGAAAATTACAGACCTATATCCCTCATGAACATAGATGCAAAAATCCTCAACAAAATTCTAGCCAATAGAATTCAACAACATATCAAAAAATTAATCCATCATGACCAAGTGGGATTTATACCAGGTATGCAAGGCTGCTTTAATATTAGAAAAACCATTAATGTAATCCACCATATAAATAAAACAAAAGACAAAAACCACATGATCTTATCAATTGATGCAGAAAAGGCATTTGACAAAGTCCAACACCCATTTATGATAAAAACTCTCAGCAAAATAGGAATTCAAGGAAAATTCCTCAACATAATAAAGGGCGTCTATTTTTTATACAAAGCCAACAGCCAACATCACTCTAAATGGAGAGAGCCTGAGAGCATTTCCCTTGAGAACGGGAACCAGACAAGGATGCCCTTTATCACTGCTCTTATTCAACATTGTGCTGGAGGTCCTAGAAAGAGCACTTAGGCTAGACAAAGAAGTAAAGGGCATCCGGATTGGCAAGGAGGAAGTAAAATTACTTCTATTTGCAGATGACATGATCGTATACTCAGAAAACCCTAAGGAATCCTCCAGAAAACTACTGAAACTAATAGAAGAGTTTGGCAGAGTCTCAGGTTATAAGATAAACATACAAAAATCACTTGGATTCCTCTACATCAACAAAAAGAACATCGAAGAGAAAATCACCAAATCAATACCATTCACACTGGCCCCCAAGAAGATAAAATACTTAGGAATAAATCTTACCAAAGATGTAAAAGACCTATACAAAGAAAACTATGAAGTACTAGTGCAAGAAACTAAAAGGGACCTACATAAGTGGAAAAACATACCTTGCTCATGGATAGGAAGACTTAACATAGTAAAAATGTCTATTCTACCAAAAGCCATCTATACATACAATGCACTTCCGATCCAAATTCCAATCTCATTTTTTAATGTGATAGAGAAACAAATCACCAACTTCATATGGAAGGGAAAGAAGCCTCGGATAAGCAAAGCATTCCTGAAAAAGAAGAAGAAAGTGGGAGGCCTCACTCTACCTGATTTCAGAAGCTATTATACAGCCACAGTAGTCAGAACAGCCTGGTACTGGTACAACAACAGGCACATAGACCAATGGAACAGAATTGAGAACCCAGATATAAATCCATCCACATATGAGCAGCTGATATTTGACAAAGGCCCAGTGTCAGTTAATTGGGGAAAAGATAGTCTTTTTAACAAATGGTGCTGGCATAACTGGATATCCATTTGCAAAAAAATGAAACAGGACCCATACCTCACACCATGCACAAAAACCCAAGTGGATCAAAGACCTAAACATAAAGACTAAAATGATAAAGATCATGGAAGAAAAAATAGGGACAACCTTAGGAGCCCTAATACAAGGCATAAACAGAATACAAAACATTACCAAAAATGACAAAGAGAAACCAGATAACTGGGAGCTCCTAAAAATCAAACACCTATGCTCATCTAAAGACTTCACAAAAAAGAGTAAAAAGACCGCCTACAGATCAGGAAAGAATTTTCAGCTATGACATCTCCGACCAGCACCTGATCTCTAAAATCTATATGATTCTGTCAAAACTCAACCACAAAAAGACAAACAACCCAATCAAGAAGTGGGCAAAGGATATGAACACACACTTCACTAAAGAAGGTATTCAGGCAGCTAACAGATACATGAGAAAATGCTCTTGATCATTAGCCATTAGAGAAATGCAAATTCAAACTACGATGAGATTCCATCTCAGTCCAACAAGGCTGGCATTAATCCAGAAAACACAAAATAATAAATGTTGGAGAGGCTGCGGGGAGATTGGAACTCTTATACACTGCTGGTGGGAATGTAAAATGATGCAACCACTTTGGAAATCTGTCTGGCGTTATCTTAAACGGTTAGAAATAGAACTACCATACAACCCAGAAATCCCAGTGTCAGTGTCAGTTGGAAATAAAGGCTTCTTGATTAGATTGAATAAATAGTAGAGTTGGAATTCTCGGAATATACCCTAGAGAAATAAGAGCCTTCACACAAACAGTTATATGCACACCCATGTTTATTGCAGCTCTGTTTACAATAGCAAAAAGCTGGAAGCAACCAAGGTGTTCATCAATAGGTGAATGGTTAAATAAGTTGTGGTATATTCACACAATGGAATACTACGCATCGATAAAGAACAGTGACGAATCTGTGAAACATTTCATAACATGGAGGAACCTGGAAGGCATTATGCTGAGTGAAATTAGTCAGAGGCAAAAGGACAAATATTGTATAAGACCACTATTAATAAGATCTGGAGAAATAGTATAAACTGAGAAGAACACATACTTTTGTGGTTACGAGGGGGGGAGGGAGGGAGGGTGGGAGAGGGTTTTTTACTGATTAGTTAGTAGATAAGAACTGCTTTAGGAGAAGGGAAGGACAATACTCAATACATGGAAGGTCAGCTCAACTGGACTGGACCAAAAGCAAAGAATTTTCCGGGATAAACTGAATGCTTCAAAGGTAAGCGGAGCAAGGGTGGGGGTTTAGGGACCATGGTTTAAGGGGACTTCTAAGTCAATTGGCAAAATAATTCTCTTATGAAAACATTCTGCATCCCACTTTGAAATGTGGTGTCTGGGGTCTTAAATGCTAACAAGCGGCCATGTAAGATGCATCAATTGGTCTCAACCCACCTTGATCAAAGGAGAATGAAGAACACCAAGGTCACACGATAACTAAGAGCCCAAGAGACAGAAAGGGCCACATGAACCGGAGACCTACATCATCCTGAGACCAGAAGAACTAGTTGGTGCCTGGCCACAACCGATGACTGCCCTGACAGGGAGCACAACAGAGAACCCCTGAGGGAGCAGGAGATCAGTGGGATACAGACCCCAAATTCTCACAAAAAGACCATACGTAATGGTCTGACTGAGACTAGAGGAATCCTGGCGGTCATGGTCCCCAAACCTTCTGTTGGCCCAGGACAGGAATCATTCCCGAAGACAACTCATCAAACATGAAAGGGACTGGACAGTGAGTAGGAGAGAGATGCTGATGAAGAGTGAGTTACTTGTATCAGGTGGACACTTGAGACTGTGTTGGCATCTCCTGTCTGGAGCGGGGATGGGATAGAGAGAGTTGGGAGCCGGCAAAAATGTCACTAAAGGAGAGACTGGAAGGGCTGACTCATTAGAGGGAGAGCAAGTGGGAGCACGGAGTAAGGTGTATATAAACTTATATGTGACAGTCTGACTTGATTTGTAAACATGCACTTGAAGCTCAATAAAAGTTAATAAAATAAGGGATTTTCTTAGGAAAAAAAAAAGCTAGAATGGTGAGACTTCATTTCATGTACTTTGCACATGTTTTCAGGAGGGACCAGTCCCTGGAGAAGGACTTCATACTTAGTAAAGTAGAGGATCAGCCAAAAAGAGGAATAAGATGGATGGAAACAGGGGCTGCAACAATGCGCTCAAACATAGCAACGATTCTAAGGCTGGCGCATGATGGGCAGTGTCTCCTTGTGCTGTACACTGGGTGACCATGAGTCAGGACCAACTAACCAGCGAATAACAACAACAAATTTATATATACATATAAAGAAATAGAGAGAAATAAGATACGATATTCATCAATTTTATTAAGTTGCTACTGGAAATATCATATTCACTACCTGAGGCATAAAATTCCTTTCGTCTTTGCTCCTTGCATGAAACTGGTCTATTAGCTCTTTATGTATGAGACAATATTTTTCTTCCCTACCAAGCTTTTTTGACTTGAGCTCTCTTTAGAAATATAATTCACTTGGCCCCAGGGATAGTTTGCAACACTTGGTCTAACATTTTTAAACCATTAACCTTGTGTCAGCAGATACCAATCTTTTTTTTACCAGTAATCTTATATATATATATATTTTTTAATTTTTATTGTGCTTTAAGTGAAAGTTTACAAATCAAGTCAGTCTCTCATACAAAAACTTACATACACCTTGCTAAAAAGAAAAAAAAAAACATGCTCCCAATTGCTCTCCTCCTAAGGAGACATCCCGCTGTCTCTCTCCACTTTCTCTTTTCATGTTCATTTTGCTAGCTTCTAACCCCCTCTACCCTCTCAACTCCCCTCCAGGCAGGAAATGCCTACATAGTCTCAAGTGTCCACCTGATCCAAGAAGCTCACTCCTCACCAGCATCCCTCTCCAACCCATTGTCCAGCCCAATCCCTCTCTGAAGAGTTGGCTTTGGGAATGGTTCCTGTCCAGGACCAACAGAAAGTCTAGGGACCGTGACCACAGGGTCCTTCTAGTCTCAGTCAGACCATTAAGTCTGGTCTTTTTGAGAATTTACTGTCTGCATTACACTGCTCTCCTGCTCCCTCAGGGGTTCTCTATTGTGTTCCCTGTCAGGGCACTCATGGGTTGTAGCCAGGCACCATCTAATTCTTGTGGTCTCAGGATGATGTAGGCTCTGGTTTATGTGTCCCTTTCTGTCTCTTGGGCTTGTAATTACCTTGTGTCCTTGGTGTTCTTCATTCTCCTTTGAACCACGTGGGTTGAGACTAATTGATACAACTTAGATGGCTGCTTGGTAGCGTTTAAGACTCCAGGCACCACTCTCCAAAGTGGGATGCAGAATATTTTCTTAATAGATTTTATTATGCCAATTCACTTAGTTGTTCCCTGAAGCCATGGTCCCAAAACCACGGCCCCTTCTACGCTGGCCTTGGAAGCATTCAGTTTATTCAGAAAACTTTTTTGCTTTTGGTTTAGCCCAGTTGCGCTGACCTCATCTGCATTGTGTGTTGTCTTTCCCTTCACCTAAAGTAGTTATCTACTATCTAATGAGTGAATACCCCTCTCTCTCCCTCTCTCCCTCCCCCTCTCCTAACCATTAAATAATATTTTCTTCTCTGTTTAAACTATTTCTCGAGTACTTATAATAGTGGTCTTAGACAATATTTTTCATTTTGCAATGGACAAATTTTACTAAGCATAATGCCTACTAGATTCCTCCATGTTATGAAAAGTTTCACAAATTCATCACTGTTTTTTATCTATGGGGAGTATTCCACTGTGTGAATATACCATAATTTATTTATCCATTCATCCATTGGTTGATGGGCACCATGGTTGCCACCATTCTTTTGCTATTGTAAACAGTGCTGCAATGAACAAGGGTGTGCATATATCTGTTCGTGTAAAGGCTCTTATTTTTCTAGGATATAGTCCAAGGCGTGAGATTGCTGGATTGTATGATAGTTCTATTTCTAGCTTTTTAAGGAAGTGCCAAATAGATTTCCAAAGTGGTTGTACCATTTGACATTCCCACCAGCAGTGTATAAGTTTTCCAGTCTCTCCACAGCCTCTCCAACATTTATTAATTTGTCTTTCTTGGATTACTGCCAGCCTTGTTGGAGTGAGATGAAATCTCATTGTAGTTTTGATTTGCATTTGTCTAACGGCTAATGATCATGTGCATTTCCTCATGTATCTGTTAGCTACCTGGATGTCTTCTTTACTGAAGTATCTGTTCTTATCTTTTGCCCATTGATTAATAGGGTTATTTGACTTTTTGTAGTTGAGTTTTTACAGTATCATGTAGATTTCAGAGATCAGGCCTGATCAGGAATGTCATAGCTAAAAACTTTTTCCCAGTCTGTAGGTAATCTTTTTACCATTTTGGTGATGTCCTTGGAGGAGCATAGGTGTTTGATTTTTAGGAGCTCCCAGTTATCTACTTTTTCTTCTGCATTGTTACTAATGTTTTGCATAGGAATTATGCCATGTATTAGGACTCCTAACATTGTCCTAATTTTTCTTCCATGATCTTTATCGTTTTAGATTTTATATTTAGTTTTTTGATCCCTTTTGAACTTGTTTTTGTGCATGGAGTGAGGTATGGGTCTTGTTTCATTTTTTTACAGTTATTTCAGAACCATCTGTTAAAATCACTGTCTCTTCCTCATTTAACTGCTTAGGGGCCTTTGTCAAATATCAACTGCTCATATGTGGATGGATGTATGTCTGGATTCTCAATTCTGTTCCATTGGTCTATATATCTGTTGTTGTACCAAGCTGTTTTGACTAATGGAGCTGTATAATAGGTTCCAAAAGCAGGTAGAGTAAGGCCTCCCTCTTTGTTCTTCTTTTTCAGTAATGCTTTACTTATCTGGGACCTCTTTCCCTTCCATAAGAAGTTGGTGATTTGTTTCTCCATCTCATTAAAAATGTCATTGGAATTTGGATCGGAATTGCATTAAATCTATAGATCGCTTTTGGTAGGAGAGACATTTTTATAATTTTAAGTCTTCCTATTCATGTGCAAGGTTAGCTCTTCCCCTTATGTAGGTCTATTTTGGTTTCTTGCAAAAGTGTTTTCCAGTTTTCTTTGTATAAGCCTTTACATCTCTGGTAAGATGTATTCCCATGTATTTTATCTTCTTGGGGGCTACTGTAAGTGGTATTGATTTGGTGACTTCCTCTTTGATGTTCTTTTTGTTGGTGTATAGGAATACAACTGATTTTTGTATGTTTATCTTGTATACTGAGAATCTGCTAAACTCTTTTATTACTTTTGGTAGTTTTCTGGAGGATTCCTTAGGGTTTTCTGTGCATGACATCCTGTCATCTGCAAATAGAGATAATTTTACTTCTTCCTTGCCAATCTGGATGCCTTTTATTTCTTTATCTAGCCTAATTGCTCTGGGTAGGACCTCCAGCACAATGTTAAATAAGAGTGGTGATGAAGGGCATCCTTGTTTGGTTCCCGATCTCAAGGGGAATGCTTTCAGGCTGTCTCCATTTAGGATGATGTTGGTTATTGGCTTTGTATAAATGCCCTTTACTATGTCTATTCCTATTTTGCTGAGAGTTTTTATCATGAATGGGTATTGTACTTTGTCAAATGTCTTTTCTGAATCAATTGATAAAATCATGTGATTCTTGTCTTTTCTTTTATTTGTATATATGATGTATTACATTAATTGTTTTTCTAATGTTGAGTCACCTGTGCATACCTGCTATGAATCCCACTTGGTCATGGTGAATTATTTTTTTGGTACGTTGTTGAATTCTATCAGTTAGAATTTTGTTGAGTTTTTTTGCATCCAAGTTCATGAAGGATATATGTTTGTAATTTCCTTTTTTTCATGGTATTTTCTTTACCTGGTTTTGGTATCAGGCATATGCTGGCTTCATAGAATGAGTTTGGGAGTATTCCGTCCTTTTCTATGCTGTGAAATACCTTTAGCAGTAGTGGTGTTAACTCTTCTCCAAAAGTTTGGTAGAACTCTGCAGTGAAGCTCTTTGGGCCAGGGTTTTTTTTTTTTGTTGCTGTTGGAAGTTTTTTTATTACCTTTTCAATCTCTTATTTTTTATGGGTCTATTAAGTTGTTCTACCTCTGTTTGTCCCCCACATGTCTGTCAGTTTGTTGTACTGTGGTGGCTTGCCTGTTGCTGTGATGCTGAAAGCTATGCCACTAGTATTCAGATACCAACAGGGTCACCCATGGAAGACAGGTTTCAGGTGAGCTTCCAGACTAAGACAGACTAGGAAGAAGGACCCAGCAGTCTACTTCTGAAATACATTAGCAAGTAAAAACCTTATGAATAGCACTGGGACATTGTATGATATAGTGCTGGAAGATGAGGTCCCCCAGGTTGGGAGGCACTCAAAAGATGACTGGGGAAGAGCTGCCTCCTCAAAGTAGAGACGACCTTAATGACGTGGATGGAATAAAGCTTTCAGGACCTTCATTTGCTGATGTGGCATGACTGAAAATGAGAAGAAACAGCTGCAAAAATCCATTAATAATAGGAACCTGGAATGTATGAAGTATGAATCTAGAAAAACTGGAAATGGTCAAAAATGAAATGGAACACATAAACATCGATATCCTAGGCATTAGTGAGCTGAAATGGACTGGTATTGGCCACTTTGAATCAGAACAATCATATTGTGTACTATGCTGGGAATGACAACTCGAAGAGGAATGGTGTTGCATTCATCATCAAAAAGAACATTTCAAGATGTATCCTCAAGTACAACGCTGTCAGTGGTAGGATGATATCCATATGCCTGTACGGAAGACCAGTTAATACGACTATTATTCAAATTTATGCACCAACCACTAGGGCCAAAGATGAAGAAACAAGATTTTTATCAGCTGCTGCAGTCTGAAATTGATCAAACATGCAATCAAGATGCATTCATAATTACTGGAGATAGGAATGCAAAAGTTGGAAGCAAAAAAAGAAGGATCAGTAGTTGGAAAATATGGCCTTGGTGATAGAAACAATGACAGATATCAAATGATAGAATTTTGCAAGACCAACGACTTCTTCATTGCCAATACCTTCTTTCACCAACATAAATCACTGCTATACATAGAGAAATCATTGAGTATATCTGTGGAAAGAAATCATGGAAAAGCTCAACATCTTCAGCCAGAACAAGGCCAGGGTCCGACTGTGGAACAGACCATCAATTGCTCTTACGGAAGTTCAAGCTGAAACTGAAGAAAATCAGAGGCAGTCCACGAGAGCCAAAATATGACCTTGAGTATAACCCACCTGAATTTAGAGACCATCTCAAGAATAGATTTGACTCATTGAACACTAGTGACCAAAGACCAGGCGAGTTGTGGAGTGACATCAAGGACATCATCCATGAAGAAAGCAAGAGGTCATTGAAAAGACAGGAAAGAAAGAAAAGACCAAGATGGATGTCAGAGGAGACTCTGAAACTTGCTCTTGAGAGTCGAGCAGCTAAAGCAAAAGGAAGAATTGATGAAGTAAGAGAACTGAACAGAAGATTTCAAAGGGTGTCTCGAGAAGACAAAGTAAAGTATTACAATGACCTATGCAAAGAGCTGGTGATGGTAATCCAAAAGGGAAGAACACGCTCGGTGTTTCTCAAGCTGAAAGAACCGAGGAAAAAAATTCAAGCCTGGAGTTGCAATAGTGAAGGATTCTATGTTGAAAATATTAAATGATGCAGGAAGCATCAAAAGAAGATGGAAGAAATACACAGAGTCATTATACCAAAAATCTAAACCCTAGGAAGAACTCCACGCTCCACATATGTGCTTCCATGGCCCTAATGTGGCAGGAGAAAAACACATAATTCTTCTGATTCATCTCACCATAAATTTACGCACACTACCTCAGGACAGCCCTTAATCCTGCCTCACAATTGTATTTCATTTACCTGGTTCATTCAGTCTGCACCCTTTCTCTTTTCTTTTCTCTTCAAGTTTTAACAGCTACTTCTCATTCTTTGTTGTCGTTGTTGTTAGATGCCATCAAGTCGGCTCCGACTCATAGCAACCCTATGCACTACAGAATGAAAAACTGCCTGATCCTGCACCATCCTTACAACCATTGTTATGCTTGAGCTCATTGTTGCAGCCACTGTGCCAATCCACCTTGTTGAGTGTCTTCCTCTTTTCCACTGACCCTGTACTCTGCCAAGCACGATGTCCTTCTCCAGGTATTCATCCCTCCTGACACCATGTCCAAAGTATGTAAGATGCAGTATCACCATCCTTTCCTCTAGGGAGCATTCTGACTGCACTTCTTCCAAGACAGATTTGTTTGTTCTTTTGGCAGTCCATGGTATATTCAATATTCTTCGCCAACACCACAATTCAAAGGCATCAACTCTTCTTCAGTCTTCCTTATTCATTGTCCAGCTTTCACATGCATATGATGCAATTGAAAATACCATGGCTTGGGTCAGGCACACCATAGTCTTCAGGGTGACATCTTTGCTCTTCAACACTTTGAAGAGGTCCTTTGCAGTAGATTTTCCCAATGCAATGCTTCTTCTTGACTGCTGCTTCCATGGCTGTTGATTGTGGATCCAAGTAAAATGAAATCCTTGACAACTTCAATCTTTTCTCTATTTATAATGATGTTGCTCAGTGGTCCAGTTGTGAGGATTTTTGTTTTCTTTATGTTGCGGAGTAATCCATACTGAAGGCTGTGGTCTTTGATTTTCATTAGTAAGTGCTTCAAGTCCTCTTCACATTCAGCAAGCAAGGTTGTGTCATCTGCATAATGCAGGTTGTTAATGAGTTTTCCTCCAATCATGATGCCCCATTCTTCTTCATATAGTCCAGCTTCTCAGATTATTTGTTCAGCATACAGATTAAATAGATGTGGTGAAAGAATACAATCATGAGGCACACCTTTCCTGACTTTATACCAATCAGTATCCCCTTCTTCTGTCCAAACAACTGCCTCTTGATCTGTGTAAAGGTTCCCCATGAGCATAAATAAGTGTTCTGGAACTCCCACTCCTCGCACTGTTATCCACAGTTTGTTATGATCCACACAGTCAAATGCCTTTGCCTAGTCAGTAAAACACAGGTAAACATCCTTCTGGTATTCTCTGCTCTCAGCCAGGATCCATCTGACAGCAGTGATATCCCTGGTTCCATGTCCTCTTCTGAAACCAGCCTGAATTTCTGGCAGTTCCCTGTCGATACACTGCTGCAGCCGTTTTTGAATGATCTTCAGCAAAATTTTGCTTGCATATGATATTAATCATATTGTTCTATAATTTCCACATTCGGTTGGATCATGTTTCTTGGGAATAAGCATAAATATGGATCCCTTCCAGTCAGTTGGCCAGGAAGCTGTCTTCCATATTTCTTGGCATAGACGAGTGAGCACCTCCAGCATTGCATCTGTTTGTTGAAACATCTCAATTGATATTCCATCAATTCCTGGAGCCTTGTTTTCGCCAATGCCTTCAGAGCAGCTCAGACTTCTCCCTTCAGTACCATCAGTTCCTGATCATATACCACCTCTTGAAATGTTTGAATATCAACAAATTCTTTTTGGTGTAATGACTCTGTGTATTCCTTCCATCTTCTTCTGATGCTTCCTGTGCCGTTTAATATTTTCCCCATGGAATGTTTCACTATTGCAACTCAAGGCTTGAATTTTTTCTTCAGTTCTTTCAGTTTGTGAAATGCCAAGCAAATGACCTCATTTCCTGTTTCTTAGAAGAGCTTCCACTAGCTCCTCTCATGTATCTTCTGATCCACAGGCATCTACATCCCCATGTTCTGCCTTCCTTTCTTCCTGTTACTGTAGATGAGCAGACAGCCATCCTACCTGAGGCCAGTCCCTCTGTTCCTATACCACTGTCCCTCCCAAGGGTATCTTGGCATTTCTCACCTCTCTTTTCTCAACTATCTGTTACTATCTGTTCTCCTCACTTTAGCATCATTTCCATCAGCACGAAACATCTTTTTAAAAAACTGTCCAGATTTCACATCTCCCTCCAGTTACGTCCTGTTTCACTCTTCTCCTTTACCTTAAGGCTCATTGAAATACTTCTATATAGTCACCAAACCCGGACCATCTCTTTTCATCCTCCCTAAATCATGCAATCTCTGGCATCCTTTCTATCACCAAAGCCATACTTTTCAAATACTAATCCTTCCTCTTTGTTTCCAACTTTCACATTCCTATCACCGTACTGATTGCATATTCGATCAATTTCAGACTGCAGAACTTGGTAAAAATCTTCTATTTCTTCATCTTTGGCCTTAGTGGTTAGTGGGTAAATTTGAATAATACTCACATTAACTGGTCTTACTCGTATACGTGTAGATGTTATTCTATCACTGTCAACGTTGTACTTCAGGATAGATTTTGAATTGTTCTTCTTGATGATAAATGCAACACCATTCCTCTTCAAGTTATCATTCCTGGCATAGTAGATCATATGATTTTCCAACTCAAAATGACCAATATGAGTCCATTTTGGCTGACTAATGCCTAGGATATTGATCTTTAGGTATTCTATTTCATTTCTGACAATTTCTCATTTCCTACTTATAGATCGTGCATTCTACATTTCCATTAACAAAGGATGTTTACCTGGTTCTTCTCACTTTGAGTCACACCATATCAGCATGCAAATGTCCCAAAAGCTAGACTTCATGCACAGCATTAAGGTCAACTCTACTTTAAGGAGGCAGCTCTTCCCCACTCATCTTCGGAGTGCCTTCCGACATGAGGGGCTCATCTTCTGGCAGTGAAACAGACATTGTTCTGCTGCTATTAATAAGGCTTTTACTGGCTAATTCTTTCAGAAGCAGACCACCAGGTCCTTCGTCCTAGTCTTTCTTACTTTAGAAGCTCAACTGAAACCAGGCCCACTGTGGTGACCCACCTGGTATTTGTATATTGGTGGCATAGCTACCAGCATTACAGCAATATGCAAGCCCCTACGGTACGACAAACTAATAGAAGTGTATTCTGCATCTAATTTCTGGATTTTTTGTTTTTCAGATGTGTAGTACCCTGCGTTTAGTTTCCATGTCTTGCATACAATGTAAAGTTTATCATTTATTTCTTTAAATAAACTCACATAGCCTCCAAATCTAAAGTGTGAGAACACCTTTTGTTCTCTGTTATTTCAGTCGCTTCACATTCATATTCATATCTTAGTTATCTTATTTTCTTGGATGTCAAGGATCTCTGACTTCTTGGTGGTATCAGTGTATGAAAAATTATTTGTCAGGTGCCCTGAGGATTTATGATGGGTGTGTCCTCTTTTAGGTCAGCTTTCTATTGATTGGGCCTTCTTAAACTAATTTCAAGGTTGGAGAGTTCCAGACACACCTAGGCCATACATAGCAGGAGTGAAACTCCTTGGAAGGTTGACTTCCAGACACAACTTCCCAAGGAAATTTTGCTTATTATTCCCTGTCCATTTCCACAATGACACTAGAGCCTTTTGATCATTTTCTAGCAGCTGTGAGAAGGATACGTTTAGTTTCTCTGGTTCATACTGTCTTTGAGATTAGAGCCACCAATCCCTTGGCCCTAGTGCAACATAGGGTTCCTCAGGACTCCCCACATTGGTAATTTCTAGGTCTGTCTTCCATTTTCCTGGATTTTACATATCTCTAGAAGTAATTCATTAGCATATACAGTGACTTCAACTGTCCTTCAAGATAAAATTGGGTTTAGAGCTCAGACATTTTCTGGCCATAAATTTTTATCAAAAAGTTAACCAAAATTTCTCCATTGTCATCTCTTCTTTACTCCTCACTCTCTTTTATATATTTCCAGCATTTTGTATTATTTCACCAGGATTGCAGAAATCAGGAAACTAGCATATCATTTGTGGGCCCTGAACCCATTTCAATTTTTTTTCTTATTTTAAATAGAAGCTCTTAAGAGAAGCTACTGCTTGTAGTTTTAGAGTTTTTATGTTGATATGAGAGCTTCTAAGATGCCTACTTTGTCTTTTCTAGTAATTAGATCTTGATTTACATCAGTTCCTTTCACAACCCGCTGCCTATGTACTTTGCTTCCACATTCAATGATGGCTTTGCATAGATTCTCCAGGCCCAGTCTGGCAGCTCAGATTTTATCAATGGGGACTTTGCAATGTGCACTGATCTTTATCAGGCAGGTGGAGGCAGCAAGATGGTGTTACAAGCTCCTGTCCTCATGTTCCTGTTGCTTTGGGTCTCTGGTGAGAAATGAACACTGCCTCAATCCCTTTAAAGAAGTATCTTTGTAGAGGTGAAAAATGATTTAAGATGTAGTGGAAAATGATGGCTATTTCCAAAAATGACTCAATTATATGTGACACATATTCGGCTAAAATGCCCATTTAAAATGGTATATTTTAAGGTGTCTATGACAAAGTGTGTGTATACATGTATGTATGGTAATTGCCCTCTCTGATTGCAGGTGTCAGTAGAGACATTGTGATAACACAGTCTCCTGTCTCCCTGACCATGTCTTCAGAAGAATGATCACCATCAGTGCAAGTCCAGCCAGAGTGTTAGCAGCGTCTTGGCCAGGTATAAGCAAAAACTGGGACAGGCTCCAAAGCTGTTTATCTCCTTTGCATCCAACTAGGCGTCTGAGATCCCTGACCTGTTTAGTGGCAGTGGATCCGTCACAATCAGCAGCCTCCAGACTGAAGACATGGCAGATTATTGCTGTCAGCAACATTATGTTTAACCTCTCACACTGTTTCAGCCTCAAACGGAAGCTCTTCCCCAGGGCTGGAGGCCTGTGAGTCTTCACTGCACCAGCTGCTTCCTTTCCACACAGTCCCGAATATGCACACTTCCTCTATCTGCCCCAGAAGCTTCATCTCCTAGACATGGAATTTTCTTCCAGAGTGATCCTCCTATTTAGATAGGTCTACATTTTGAAATAAGATATGTAATAAAAGCTGCAAGCCACCAAGTCCTGTCCACTTGTCCCAGTTAGAGACCATTGGTTTGATGTTTCTTGTGTCCCTCGTTACACGGTATCTCTGGATCATCCTCATGTGTCTGACATTTTATGTTCCAGAGGACAGATCCTCCTCAGTAGGTGCCAGAATCTCTGTCCGTCTCCCAGGTTGGAAAGTCTCCATTAGCTGCAGGGCCAGTTAGACTCTCAACTATACTGACAGGAAACACTACTTGGGTTGTCATCAGCATACACCGTAGCAGGGACCTATGGGCCTCACTCACCGTACTTCCTCTACACGTGTTGCTGTGATGCTGAGCAGGCTTCAGTAGCACTTGCAGACTAATACAGACTAGAAAGAAAGGCCTGGTGACCTATTTCTGGGAAATCAGCCAGGGAAAACCCTATGGATCACAACAATCAGATATATTGTGCATTGAATTTTCATGAGTCATGGACTCACAAGATGGCAACTAACAACGAGAAAGAACCATGATTTCCTGCAGTCACTAAATTAAACTTGGGCACCCAAGGGATTAATGCAAAGAGGAATTGACAACTAATGAAAAAGAACATGGGAAAGCTATCACATGTTTCTAGAGTGATAGGATTAATGAGTCGGGCCTTTAACAGAACGAGCGCCACTAAAAGACATGGAAAGAGGAGAACAGGCAGTAAAATGGGAGCTTGGAGCACGAAAATGCCTTCATTGATGTTGATCAGGAAGACGTGGCTGGAAAGCAGGATCCGTGGAAGGAAAACAGAAGAGAGAAATACTCCCTTCTGTGAGGGAGATTTTAAATATGAAGGGTCCAGGCTTAATATTGGGTTAGGCCCAGAGTAAGGAGGGGTAATGGCACAGAAAGGAAAAAAGTCCAGGAACACAAGGAAATAAAATGGGAATGCTGCATAGTCAAGAAGGCACAGGGAAGAGAGAACTGATCTTTCAGGGTATAAAGCACAGTGAACCCTCTCCAAATCAGTCATGTGATCTATCCATGTGAAACATGCAGGTTCCTGTGATATGAGAACTCCTGACAAAGCCTACAAAAGATTTTTAGAGCATTTTCTTTTCTTTAATTTATCACAAAAGTGGATCCAGAAGAAGGCACATCCCTTAATTTTCTCCTGAAACCTACAAATACTCCAAGGAATTAGTCAGGAGATTCAGGCTTTGGGGCAGACAAAGGAAGCGTGCACGTTCAGGGCTGAGCAGAAAGGAAGCAGCTGGTGCAGTGAAGACTCACTGGCCTGTAGCCCTCGGGAGGAGGTTTTTGTTCGAGGCTGAAGCACCGTGGGTGGATTATTATAACCTTGTTGACAGTAATAAACTGCAGCGTCTTCAGCCTGGAAGTTGCTGATGGTGAGAGTGAAGTCTGTCCCAGACCCACTGCCACTGAACCGGTCAGGGACCCCAGATGCCCTGGTCGATGCATAGTAGATGAGCCGCTTAGGAGCCTGTCCTGGTTTCTGCTGGTACCAGTCTAAATAGTCTTTCTTATCGGAGCTGGAAAAAACACTCTGGCTGGCCTTGCAGTTGATGGTCACTGTTACTCCTGGAGACGCAGCCAGGAAAGCTGTAGACTGGGTCATTGTGATGTCCCCACTGGCACCTGTAATCAGAGCGGCCAATTACCATGCATACATATAGACTCATGCTTTTTCATACACACATTAAAATATCCCCCCTGATACAAAAACACTTAGTGACATTAGGTATCAGCACATAATTGGTTCCATTTGGAAATAACCATCATTTCTCACTATGTCTTAAAACCCTTTCTCAGCTCTACAAAGATGCTGCTCTGGAGGGATTGAAGTGCTTTTAATTTCTCACCAGAGGCCCAGAGCAACAGGGACATGAGGAACAGGGTCTGTGGCACCATCTTGCTGCCCCTGTCTGCCTGATGCAGATCAGCTCCCATAGCAAAGGCCCTGTTTATAATATCTGAGCAGCCAGCATGGGTGTGGAGGGGCCTATGCAAAGCAATCAGTGAATTGAAAGCAAATTACATGGACCATGGGTTGTAAAACTATCCAATGCACATCAGGAGCCAAAAATATTACAGGAAGTATCATTCTATCACTAGAAACACACAGAAGTGTACTTAGGAGCTCTAATATCAACTAAAAACTTCTCACAGTCCAGTGGATTCCAACCATGGCAACCCCATGTGTTACACAGCAGAGCTGCTCCCTAGGGTTTTCTTGCCTGTTTTCTTTATAGAAGCAGGTTGACAGGCTTTTATTCCAGGGTACCACTGGGTGTGAACAAACTGCAAACCTTTAGGTTAGTAGCCCATCACAACTGCTTGAAGCACCCATGATCTAATGAATACCTTCAGTTTTAACTTAAAAACAGTCTTAAACGGGTTCAGGCTCCATAAATGAGGGACTAGTTTCCTCAAATCAACACTTTTGGGAAATGATAAGAAATGCTGGAAAAAAATAATAACAAAGTAAAGGGAAGAATATGGTAAATTTTTGCCTCAATATTTGATAAAAATTCATAGCTAGAAAATGTCTGCACTCTGAAGACACCGGATTCTTGAAGGATACCTAAAAACACTGCAAGCACTTGATATTGGATTCCAGGGCTAAGCAAGGCCTGAGAAATGGAAGACAGGCCCAGAATTCACCTGTGTGGAAAGTCCTCAAGGACCCTATATTGAGTTAGGGCTCAGGAGGGTTCAGATCACAAAGGAAGTGTGAACCAAAGAGAAAGTGGAACCTATCATGTCCACAAAAGCTAGGACCTAAGAAGAAGGCTCTAGATTCATTGGGGAAATGGACAGGAAAAAACAAACAGGATTTCCTTTTAAAGTTGTGATTGAATATCAACTCTTCAGGGAGTTTCATTCCAGGTATGCATGGCCTCGTTGTGCCTCGAGAAGCTTAATCTTTAAGGTGGGACTCAATCTCTTTTTCTTTGGACATGTGATCAGGAGGGACGAGTCCCTGGAGAAGGACATCATGCGTCATAAAGCAGAGAGTCAATGAAAAAGAGAAAGAACCTCAAAGAAATGGATTGACACAGTGGCTGCAACATTGGGGTCAAACAGCAAAGACTGTGAGGATGGTTCAGCACCATGGAGTGTTCGTTCTCTTGTGTATAAGGTCGCTATCAGTTGGAACCGATTTGAGGGCACAGAACAACAACAATAACATGATATGAATACAAACGTGTTGCAACAGAAATAACAGAATAAAAGGAGTTCTGCTCATACTTCAGATTTGGGCATTACACAAGTTTATTTAAAGAAATAGATGACAAAGTTGACATTGTATGGAAGGTACAGAAAACTAAAAAAGAGACACTTCAGATCTGGAAAAGGGCCAACTGAATTTCTAGAAATTAAAAAGAGAATTACGAAAATTTTAAAACTCAATAGAAGAGAGACTTCTACTTGTAGGCTAGATGGAATAACAAAGACAGGATTTACCCTCACACATGAAACAGCCAAAAAAAATAATTAAAAATTATATTTAATGGTTAACTCACTCAACTCCTAGTCCACCAACAATGGTCTCCAAAAAAAAAAAAAAACCTGGTAATCTAAACAAAAAAAAAAAAAACCAAACCCAGTGCTGTCAAGTGGATTCCGACTCACAGAGAGACCCTGTAGGACAGAGTAATCAGTCTTTGAAAACTCTGTGGGTTTATTGAAATAGGAGTGGCGATAAAGGGCACACTAATCTTGTTTCTGTTCTTGAGGGGAATGTTTTCAGCATCTCTCTGTTAAACATAATGTTGGCCTTTGCATAGATGCCCTTTATTACATGGTGCAATTGCCCTTCTATACCTATTATATCAAGAGTTCTTATTAGGAATGGGTGTTGGACTTTGTCAAATTCCTTTTCTGCATCTATTCAGATGATCATGTGATTCTTATCTTTCCTTTTCTTAATGTGGAGGATTGCATTGATTGATTTTCTAATGTGGAACCATCCTTGCATACCTGGTCTGAATCCTACTTGGTCGTGGTATATTATTATTATTATTTTTTGATATGTTGCTGAATTCTATTGGGTAGAATTTTGTTAAGAATTTTTTTTTCTTTTGTTGTAATTTTTTTTCTTTCTCTTTCTTTTCTTTTTTTTTTGTGGTGTCTTTGCCTGGTTTTGCTGTCAGGGTTATGCTGGCTTCATAGAATGGATTTGGAAGTATCCCTTCATTTTCTATGTTCTGAAATGTGTTGCGTTGTAATGGTGTAAGCTCTTCTCAGAATGTTCGGTAGAATTCTCCTGTGAAGCCATCTGGGCTGGGTCTTTTTTTTTGTTGCGAGTTTTTTTCTTACCTTTTCTACCTCTTCTCTTGTTATGGGTCTGTTCGGATTTTCAATATTATTTTGTTTTAAGTTGTGTATGTAGTGTGTTTGTAGATATTTGTCTATTTCCTCTAGGTTTTCAAATTTGTTGGAGTATATTTTTTCATAATATTGTTATGATTCTTTTTATTTCTGTTTGGTCTGTTGTAATGACCCCCCTTTAATTTCCTATTTGAGTTATTTGCATCCTCTTGTGTTTTTCTTTTGTCAGTTTGACCAGTGGTTTGTCAATTTTGTCGATCCTTTCAAAGAACCAATTCTTGATTTTGTTGATTCTTTCAATTCTTTTTCTATCCTCTGTTTCATTTATTTCTGCTCTGATTATTATTTCCCTTCGTCTGGTGGCTGGGGGCTTCTTTTGCTGTTCTCTGTTTGTTCAACTTGTGTAGCTAATGTTCTGATTTTGTCATTTTCTTCTTTTTTGATGTGAGCATCTATTGCTATAAGTTGACCTCTGAGCACTTCCTTTCTTGTATCCCCAGGGTTTTTGTTTGATGTGCTTTCATTCTCATCTGATTCAAGGAATTTTTTTATTCCATCTCTGATTTCTTCAGTGTCCATTTAATTGACTTTTCCCTTGTTCTTACTGTTTGTTAATTTCTACTTTTATGACTTTGTGGTCAGAGGAGACACTTTGTATTTCTCATTGTCTTGTATTTTGTTGAGTGTTGCTCTGTGGCCTAATATGTGGTCTATCCTGGAGATTATTCCGTGTGCATTGGAAAAGAATGTGCACTTTCCAGCTGTTGAGTAGAGTGTTCTATATATGTCTCTGAGGTCAAGTTGGCTGACTGTGCCCATTAGCTCTTCCATAGCTTTGCTGAGTTTCTTTCTAGATGTTCTGTCCTTTACCAAGAGTGTTGCGTTGAAGTCTCCTACTATTATTGTGGAACTGTCAATCTCTCTTTTCAGTGCTATTTGAGTTTGTTTTATGTATTTTGGAGCCCTGTCATTGAGTGCATAGATGTTTATTATATTTACGTTTTCATGATGGATTGGCCCTTTAGTTATTATATAGTGCCCTTCTTTGTCTTTTATGGTGGATTTTGTATTAAAGTCTACCTTATCTGAAATGAGTATTGCCACTCCTGCTCTTTTTTGGTAGTTATTTGCTTGATTTATTTTTTTCCATTCTTTGATTTTTAATAAATTTATACCTTTGTTCCTAAGATGTTTCTGTTGTAGACAGTATATTGACGGATCCCTTTTTTTTTTTTTTAATTGATTCTGTCACTCCGCATCTCTTTATGGGTGCATTTAGGCTACTTACATTCGGTGTAATTATTGACAGCTGTGAGTTTATTGCTGTATTTTGTGTTGATTTTTTTTAATGGTGTTAACATTTTCTTTGTTCCTCTTGCTTGCCTGTGTTGAGTTCCTTTTGTTTGTGCATTTCTTTTCTGTTTCTTTTGTTTCTGTAGATTTTGTTTTTATTGAGACTTTACGTTTTTCTTCTTTATTTTAGTGAGTAGGTTCTTTAAATTTCATTGGGGTTACCTTGAAATTTACCCTTATCTTCCTAGTTTGGACGATTCTAGAATTACTTGGTATCACCTTGCCTCCCTCTTCATCAGAAAGTTCTATACCTGCACTGTTTATTCCCTCTTTTATTGTTCTGACATATGTTGTCATGTACAACAATGGTTCCCTGTTATAATTATTTTGGTTTTGGATAGTCTTTGAGAGTTTATTTTCTATGTTGGTATCTGGTTGGTAAAATCTTGTATCCTAGATTCAGGCTGTGGTCTGATGTTGTTTGTTCTCAGACAGAAGGAATCCCTTTAATAACTCTTGTAAGTTTTACGTCATTTTCACACATTCCCTTAATTTCTGTTTATGTGGAAATGTCCTAACTTCACCATCATATTTGAATGAGAGTTCTGAAGGATATATTATTCTTGGCTGGCAATTTTTTTTCTTTCAGTGTTTTACATATGTCATCCAATTGCCTTCTTGCTTGTGTGGTCTCTGCTGAATAATCAGAGGTTAGTCTCATTGTTTCTCCTCTGTATGTAAATTTTTGTTTTTCTTTAGCTGCTTTCAGGATTTTCTTCTTTGTCTTTGGTTTTAGTGAGTGTGATTGTGATATGCCTTGGTAATTTTCTTTTGCTGTCTAACCCAAATGGGGTTCATAGAGCTTCTTGGATGGTCAGCTTTTCATGTTTCATGATATTAAGGAAGATTTCTGTCAGCAATTCCTCATTGATCTTCTCTGTGTTTTCCATTGTCTCTCCCTGTTCTGGAACTCTGATCACTTGCAAAACTTAGCTTTTGATTGTATCACATGAAATTTTCAGGGTTTCTTCATTCTTCTTCTGATTTTTCCTCAAAGAGAGTTGTACCCAAATCTTTGATTTCAATTTCCCTGATCCTATATTCCATGAAATAGAACTTGGTCCTCAGTCCTTCTATGGCTCTGTCCATTTCTGAAATATTGTTTTACTTTTGTGTTCCTCACTGTTGTTTTTTTTATTTTTATGATTTCTAGTTGTGAATGTATTTTGGTATTTTTGTTTCTGTATTATTTTCCTGAATTCTTCCATTTTTTTGTTTGTATTTTCCATGAATTTTTTTGCCTTTTCCATAAATTTATTTTCCCCTCATTTTTGTCTTTCTTTTCTACTCTTGGACAGCTCCAAATCTTAGAGATTTGAATTCTGTGTCAGGTAATTTTAGTGCTTTTTCTTCTACTGGAAATTCATCTGGTGTTTTATTTTGGACACCTACTGGAACCATTCCAGTATGGAAACCCTGACAGCATAGTGGTTAAGAGCTACGGCTGCTAACCAAAAGGTTGGGAGTTCGAATCTACCAGGCACACCTCGGAAACTCTATGGGGCAGTTCTACCCTGTCCTATAGGGTCGCTATGAGTCGGAATCGCTCTCGATGGCAAAGGGTTTTTTTTTTGTTGTTTTTTTTTTTCTGGAACCATAGCATCCTTGCTTTATGTTTTGATATTGTCTGCTATCTTCAGGACATTCAGGAGTTATTTTCCTCATTTATTGATTGTAGATTTCTTTGTCTTCCCCTGCATTTTTTTTTTTTTAATTTGGTTATATCTGAGCACGTGGGCTGTGCATTCTTTGTTGTTTGCTTGTTCATGGTCACGATATTTTTCACCTCCTTGTCCAATGGGCAAGGCCAGTCTCTCAGCTATGGTGTAGCAGGGCAGGTCCTGCTGAAGTTGAAGGGTGTGATGCTTTGCTTGTGGCATATACAAGAGCTGACAACATGGGATGATAATAAGTGCTGGGCAGGTTAAGTAGTTTCCATGTTGTCAGCTGCGACTCATGGTGACCACATATGTGTAAGAGAAGAACTGTGCTCTGTAGGGTTTTTAGTAGCTGACTTTACTGAAGCAGGTCACCTTTCTTCCTTCTGATAAGCCTCTGATAGGCTCGTACCTCCAACCCTTCAGTTAGCAGCCAAGTGTGTTATCTGTTTGTACCTCCCAGGGTCTCCTGTCCTCTAGTTTAATAGCCTGCTGCTGTTGGGTCAATTCCAAGTCATAGAAATCTTTTTTGGACAGATAGAATTGCCCCAAAAGTTTCCAAACTATACTCTTTATGGAAGCAGGTGCCCTAGTTAACCCACTCCCCTGGAGTTGAATCTGACTCATGGCCACCCTATAGTACTGAATTAAACTACCCCATAGACTTTCCAAGGCTTTAACTCTTAACTGGAAGCAGACTGCCACATTATACTCCTACAGAGCAGTTGGTGGGTTCAAACCACAAACCTTTTTCCGTTAACAGCCAAGCGCTTTAACTACTGCAAAACTAGGGCTCCTTGTTTGAGGGCCAACATTTTGAGAGTATAAATTCTGTACTTCTTTTGTATTTAGGAAACCCTGGTGGTGCAGTGGGTAAGATTTTTATTGCTAACCGAAAGGTTGGCAGTTTTCATGTGTCAAACGCTCCTTGGAAACCTTTTGGGATGATCTTACTCTGTCCTATAGGGTCTCTATGAGTCCCATTCCACTCCACCACAAGCTCTTTTTTTGGTCTTCGGTCTTAAGTTAACAGCACACTAGGGGGCACTCAAGTCAAATTATTGATGTGTTTACCATTTCAACTTGCAGTCCAAAATATTTTCTGTATTTTCCTGACTCATTAAAGTGTTTTTGTTATAAAACAAAACAAAAAAACTAAATTCACTGCCTTCAAGTCAAATACTTCCACTGTCTCTTTTCCTCTACCCTCTCTCTTTTTGCCTGCAAATATTAATCTCATGCAACTTTCATAAGAGATTTTCCGCCATCTTTTTTTCTCTACAGATTCTGAGGGTATAAGAGCTACTGTTATGACCAATATTAACTGTGTAGTTTGAATCCATGGTACATCAGTTTTATTGAATCTTGTGACTACTATTAAGACAGAAGCAAGAGATATTGCTCTTTTGTTACTCAGAAATATTATTGACAGGCAATATTTGCTTTTTTTCATATAATCTACAGGTTTAGCTGTTTTAAAAACAAAAATAATTAAAAAAAAAAAAAAACCCATTCTCTTCAAGGTACTTCCAACTAATGGTTACGCTAAGTGTGTCACAGTTGAAGTGATCTCCACAGGGTTACCTTCACTGTAATCTTTATAGAAACTGATTTCCTGGCCGTTCTTTGGTGGCACCGTTGGGAGGGTTTGGGCCACCAATATTTCGATTAGTGGATGAGAGCAAACTCTGTGCCACCCAGGAAGTATTTGAATCTTAATATGCCTTAAATAAATAATGTTTGTGCATTCTGGGATGGATGATTAATATTAATTCTCATAATCAGTTTCAAATTTCACCTAGGGCTACTAGGATGTTAACCTGTGGGAGAACCAAATGAGGAAGTCACTAATTTCCAAGGAAAAGAAAATGAAAGAGAAGTGAGATTTGCCAAAGTAAGTTTCTATGAAGTTCTTACTGCCTCTTTCTGATAAACTTTACGTTTTTTTCCGCTGACTATTCCATGGAACACAACTTCAATTGTTTCGGTTTTGTATGATCTTTTTGTATTATCTCATTCTCTCTTTTTGGATTCAATTTGATTTGATTCAATTCTATTTGATTATATTCAATTTGTTACTGACCTTCCATTCTCCCCTTGGCCGAAGAGCTGCTGTAGAGGAGTCAACACACAAATTTCTAGAAATACTGAAAGGTGAGTAGTTTATGCTTCAAAGAGCATTACTTTTGTATTACCCTTGGCTCCTGATAAGGCTTAAGTTTTCTGCTAAGAGAATGCCACATTCTTAGAAAGTGACTGTTTCCACTTGCTAATGAAGAGATGGCATCATTATTATAAGACAAAGAATGGCTACTAAATATTTCATTGAGCCCTTGACTCTTCCTCACAGTTTTCAATGTTTGCTAGTGGGTGATGAGATAAAGTGGTTAAGGCAGAATCAACTGACTTCAGAGATGATTTTATGTGATTTACTGTGGTGTTTGATTTTCCAGAGGGTCTTAATATCTCCTTATTAAAATTCATATAAGCAGTTTTTAAAATTCTTGAAACTGTTTTGTATGGAAGAAAACTCATGGAATTTGAGAATTCTCAGTCTATACTCTCCATTTTTCTGAAGGTAAACTATAATATCCAAATGAAACTATTTCAAAAATAATAGTTTTCTTTGTCATCTTGGCATATCTACACAAATCCTCGTGGAAAAGGAAGCTTCAGCAACAAGTTAAAAAGACTAGAATCCCTTTTTGTCCCCCAAAGATTTCTTGAGTCCTGCAATCTCCATCTCTAAGGTGAACCAGGCCTTCTTACAAGGTCAGACAGACAGACCTCCCCACCAAACTTCCAGGCAAGTTGTGACTTCTAAGGAGGCCATCTGATGAAGACAGAGAACCCTTTCATCAAGGGTGACTTTTGAGAGAGGATCTTAGACAAGGCAAATAACGTACAAAGCAGAGAATGCCCAGATAATCAATAGAATTAAGGTCTCCTTTGTGGTGAGCTGGGGATCAGCAGAAAGAGCCAGCACATGTTTCCCCCACCAATTCTAAGACTCAGCTGTGTGTTTCTATAGTATTTTTCTATTTATTCAAAGAAAAAAGAAGGAAAAACAATTCAGACATTTAGAAATGGACTCAGATTAGGAAGATGGAGAATAGGGTCTTGAGCCGCCAGAAAAGTCTGGCATGTTAACATCCCTGTTTTTCACAGAGGTTAGAGAGAACATGTAAACTCAGAAGACAAACACATTCACAGAGCTGTACTGAGTTCCCTGCAGTAAGAATATTTATCCATGAATGTATCCCCTAGTGCATGAAAATTTGCATTTATATATAGAAGGCCATCACTTTTAATCACGGGTACCTCATAGCCTAGCAATCCACTCAAACCCACCTGCATGTGGAAACTTCCCTCTGCTGGGGGCTTGATCTCAATTCCTACACAAGGAAAAACTCTCACCTTTTATCAGAAACAACCTCTGTTTGGGTCCAGGTGGGGAAAGGACCTCTTGGGTATATCTTTTTGGGTTTGGTTTTGGGCTGTTTGGGTAACAAAGTCTACAGAACAAAGTCTGCAGAATGTGTGAGAGTATCACACTCTGTGCCCCATAAACACTGAGGCTAGAGTAACTGACTCAAAAATTTCCCCCCCCCCCCAAAAAAATTGCCTTTCTAAGTCCTACAACTCACACTCTAGCTTCTAGTTCAGTGCATACCAAGCTATCAGCACCTGGCAACAGAGATAACCTACTGTAGAACCTACCTATATAAGTTTCCTCTTTCATCTGAATATGTTCAAGATGAGAGAATTAGAGAGATCTGCTGTTCCCCACCTGGAACAAATGGAGGTAATTTTTAACATTCTTTAACCAACTCTTGTAATTTGTGTCCAGTTTGGAATGACCATCTTTTACTGCTGGTCAGCTTTGTTGTCCAAGCAAGTGTCTGGTAGTAGCCTTTTACAATCCAAAGTGACCACTACTGCAGGCAGTACCAACTTGACCTCTGTTGGTTTTCCTCCAAACACAAAAGGCACTTTGCTATTTGCTCACAGGAGAGGCCCACCCTTCCCTTGGCTTTCTCCACACTGCTGTACCCACCAATACATTTGCATGTTGTTCCCCAGGGCAGACCTTCCCTGGCAAAGTCTCAGATAATAAAAGATAATAGGTGAGCTCTAATCTGCCTTTCCTTATCAGCACTTAACAGTTCCACTTCTAAAATGAGGTTTCCTGCTCAGCTCCTGGTGAGGACAGAGCAGGAATAGGAAAGGAGAAAGAGCTGAGGAGGATCCTCTCTGGGAGCACCCCTGGTTCCCCTGGGTATTCTGTTCTCAAGTTAGATGAGTATGTCACACCCACTCAGAGAGGAATGTGGTGTTCAGATCTGTGAAACTGAGGAGAACACAAGAGTAAGAGGGACCTGATCTTTGGTCAAGATTTTAACAAAGAAACAGGTTCTTTTATGCCTGGCATTATCAGGGATTTTTTTTTTTTTTTTAATTGTCTGTTTTGGGGTGTGAACGAAAATTTCTCATACACACACACACACACAAACTTAGCCTGAAATAAATAACAGAAGGGAATCTTGTTAATGGTTCTTACTATTGGTACATAATCTTGCACTTCTCTCTGGTTATTTTAGCGTCCAGCAGATTCCACTCACTCTTCCTGTCACTCTCGGAGAGCCAGCCACCATCTCCTGCAAGTCAAGGCAGAGCCTCCTCCTACATAAAAAACGCCTACATAGTAATGGATAAAACTATTCCCACTTTTACCAGCAGAAGCCAGGCCAGACTCCATGGCTTCTGATCTCTATGGATTCTAATTGGTTCTCTGGGGTCCCAGACAGGTTTGGTGGCAGAGGGTCAGGGACAGATTTCACTCTTAAATCAGCAGGGTAAAGGCTGAGAATTTTGCAATTTATGACTGTCAGCACAGTATACAAAACCCTCCACAGTGGTACAGCTCTGCATACAAACTTCTCTGCTTGGGGTGGCCCAGGTGAACAAAATGAGTGGCCTGTGTGGGGAGTAGAACCAGCAGGCTCTCTGAGTCTGCTAAGAGGAAGACGCTGGAGACCTCAGGGGAATGGGTAGTATCTGAGGACTCTGCACAGTGAGTGCCTCTGCTACACTGCCCATTTGTGACCCATCAGCTGGACTAGTCTTAACATGGCAGAGCCAGCAGGGATGATGGCAGAAGTTCATAAGTCTCTGGAGAGCTGACTGAGAGCTCATCCTAATCCTCCTGCCTGTGTCCATTTGTCAGTGAAACTCAGTCAGCATGACAGGCAGACTATTGACACAGACTGTGGCAATGCAAGTTGAGTACATGTGGGGGGTTAGCAGACTTCTTTGTATGTTTCATCAGCATAATACTTGGTGATATTTAGAAATTAGTATTGTCCCACTTTCCCAACCCCCTGCTTCTCATTTGACCACTTACACTTGCCCTTGAATTAAGATAGTTGAAATATCATTCTATATTAGCTGCCCTCAGAGGGAATGTGGCTGAGAATTTGTGAAGATGTTGGTTTTTGAGCCTCTAAATAGCATTTATAAATGTATCCAGTCACAAGATCCTAAATCCACCAGTCTTTGAGTTTTCCCAATTGCTTCCTGTTGAGAAAAAATAAGGAGTTTTTGGAATTTTAAAAGTTGGGTTAAAAAAAAAAAACTGAAAGATGTAGGAGGTAGAATTTTCTCAGTCAGCTACTAGAAGGTACAGAATGACAGAAGTGATTTTCATCCCAAAGGTAAGAACTTGAATACTGTAGGTGGACTGCAGAAAATGGAATCATGAAGGGCACATAACAGAGCTCAGCTATTGGTCTGTGGATTCTTTCCCAGGTGTGTTTCTCTGTCTGGGCAAGGTCAGAATTCTGTCCATGCATATTTTTTGGCAAATACTGCAAATGAACAAAAAGTCCTGTGAATATCTTCCCAGCTATGAATGTTTTTTTTTTCCTTCTGAAGCATCAGGTGGTCTTGTTCTCATTTTCTCTACAAGCTCTGATATCACTAAAATAATATTTTTGCATTTTATTCTTTTTGGTTTTGTAGTTTTTACAATGGTTATGTTGGTCTTCCAACCCCTGCAATTTTCTACTTGAAAATGGCAATTTGTTTCATTTTTTAAAATACAGAATGTTTTGAAGATGACGTCTTTTGGATTGTATTGTCACAAAAAGAAAGAAAAGGAGGAGCTTAAGTGGCACTATAGACAGAAGCACCACACTGTGCCTTCACAGCAAAGACCCGAAAAACTAAGTGAAACAGAGAAACGTCAATGCTGGAACCCTAAGCATCACATAAAGGGATCAAGAATTCAGCCAAGCACCAAAAGGAATGAGAAACTGACAGAGAATAGAGAGCAAGGAGAAATTCATGTGGAGGTCCCCTATCAGCTAAGGCAGCATGGATTCATCATCTTGGACTCCAGTTGGAGATCAGCAAACAGGAAGCACAGGGAAGCAGCATCACAAAGCACCAAGCAGGAGACAGAGTACCCAGTAAGTAGCGATACAGGCTTTCCTACTCACCTCTCAAACACGAAATCAAAGATAAGTAAAACTAATTCAGAAGAACCATCATTTTATTTAAATGAAAAGTGCTTCAGATTTTGTTGGTCCCAGAGGTCTGAAAATAAACCACTTGCACTTGAAATGGATGCTAATATTCTTTACAAAACATTGCTTGGGTGATGCAAATGATTACATTCTAAACTACTAAAAGGTGGGCATTTCAAACTCAGCAAGACACTTCTTGGGGATAAGGCCTAGAGATCTGCTTCTGAAAGGTGACAGATTTGAAAACCTGATGGAATGCAGTTCTGTTGTGCACACATGGTGCAACCATGAGTCAGAATCAACTTAACAGCAACTAAAAACAACAGGATCTTTTAGCAAATTTGTGTCTTCTGGTTTTCATGTGGTCAATCCCTTGGTGTATGGTAAATGTCAACAAACATTGTCTGCAATTTACACGTTCATTATGTTGTCTTTGAAAAACAAGAATTCAACAGTTAATTTTGTGTCAAGCATGCACTTTTACTTTTTATCTCATTGCTGCCCAAAAGGTTCACAGTGGGGAAAAAAAAACTTTTACCAAGGAATAAAAGAGTCACAAGTTCACATGATATATTAAGTGACAAAACCAGTGTAGTGAGAGACTACAGACTGTTCTCCATTACTTTCATGGCAGGACTGCAGAGTCTCCATTTCCCTCATGTATTTTCCTTATAACTAGGCTATCATTTAGAACAGGATCCACTACCTCCATTGAGTAGCAGCCTAGCAGCTTTGGACATACTGTAGGCCAAGGCATAATTGGCTGGCAAACCAAATGACTGATGAGAACAGAAGCAACCAATATTTCACCCATCACCACCTGTGACTAAGAGGAGCTCATCAAAAATTATCAAAACATTAGTGCCTAAGGGATCAAGGGCCAAAGCTGAAAAGGAAAAAAGATCAGGAAAAGTGAGGTGGGATATTTCTATACTTAGATTTAACTTCATGTTAAAGTGAGAACTCTCTGCAAGACACATGGGTCTCATCACCTAAGTCATGGCAAAAAACAAGGGGGTTTGAGGGAGAGGTCTTAAAACTATTGTAGTCATTTAAACACCAAAAAAAAAAAAAAAACCCATTTATGTCTAGTCCATTCTGACTTATAACTACCCTATACAACAATTAAAAATGATCTTTTCTTAGACAATTAAAAAAATGAGGGAAAAGGTAAAACTATAAAAAAAAAATAGAGAGACAGTAAAAAGTAAGAGGTTGCAAGCAGCTCAGGAGGAACAGGGAGGGATGAATAGGCAGCGCACAGGGCATTTTTCAGGCAATGATGTATGATCTCTAATAGCAGAGTGAAGACTTTACACAGTTGTCAAAACCCACAAGAAAGTAGAGGACAAAGAGCGCACCCTAAAGTAATCTATGGACGTCAGCTAATACTAACGTATCACTATTGGCGCATCACTGGCCGTGAATGTGCCCTGTGACTGTAAGATGTTAATTAGAGGAGAAACACCACACGGGAGAGCAGCGAGTGTGGTAACTCTCGGTCCTTTCTGCACAATTCTTCCGTAAACCTGAAACTGCTCTAAAGAAAAAAGTCTACCGAAAATAAAATGAAAAATTCTGGGACAAAGGCTAAACTGGAAAGGACACTGAGGCAGTTGATACAAGCCAGGAATGTTTCTAACAATTCTTAATATATAAGTTTATAGAAAAAAAAAAAATAGATTGACTCACAGAAAATAAATTAAGAAAATAAAAAAAAGGATAATCATGATTTCCTAGATTAGCTGTGTATCAGAATCATCTAAGAACATATTTTGAAAATGAATATTGAGCCCCAGCATGGCCAAATTGGTTAGAATTCCCGGAACTGGAGTTTAGGAATCAATATTTTAGCAAAATACCCAGATCATTCTTTTGTAGTGTGTGGCACCTGTCCATGAATAGGCATATAGGGACCACTGCTGCATCCCACACAAGCATCCCAATGACATCAGGGGAAGAAAGAAACCTACTTTGTATGGTATTTATGAGGATTAAATGAGATACACAAGGTATGTCACAAATGCTAATCATTATCATTTTTATCCAAATATAAAAGTAATGAAAACACAGCTAAGAATTTTAAATGACTACTTGATTTGGAAATTAAGGGTGCATTGCTGACTTTACTGTAGGGTGAGCAAAAAGGCAAGACATTGCAGAGTATTCAAGAAAAAATCAGATAAAGAAGTGGCAGCAACAAATGAAAGGAAGGCCAATAGGGGGATGACAAATGTGGTTTGAAGGTGCATTTTTACTGTGATAGTAGGAGACAGAATTACGGACCCCAAAGCTATCAGGAGCTAATTCTAGAATGAGTACATATTCCCATCCATAGCAAAGAATTTGCAGATGTGATTTGCAGGTAAGGATCTTGAGATATGGAGATTTTCCTGGATTATCAGGAGGGGCCCTAAATGTCATCACAGGTATCCTATGATAAGGGGAAGAATTGACCACACACAGAAAAGAAGGCTACCTGAAGACGGAACAGAGAAAGGTATAAAGATGCTGGCCTTGAAGACCACAGTGATGTGGCCATAAGACAATGAATGACGGCAGCCACCAGAAACTGGGTGAGGGAAGGAACAGATTCTCTACTAGAGCCTTTGGAAGAGTTGTGGCCCAGCCAACATTTTGATTTTAGCCCAGTGATCCTGGGCCCCTTCAAATGGCATGAATCCTTAAAAGCAAAGATCCCTTCTCAACTGTGGTCAGAGGGAGATGTGAAAACTAAAGAAGAATCAGATAGATACAATGTTGCCGACTTTGAAGATGGACTAGGAGACCATGAGCCAAGAAATGCAGGAGACTACTAAGAACCAGAAAAAGCAAGGAATTAGATTTTCCCCTAGATTTGCCAAAAAGAATACAACCCTGCCAACACCTTGATTTTAGACCAGTGATGGACATTCAGGACTTCTGTAAAATGATGATTTTAGTTTGTTTGTTTTAATCCACTAAATCTGTGGTAATTTGTTACAGCAGCAAGAGAAAGCTGATACAAAGGGTTAGAATGCATGTTCCTACAGGGACTTTCCCCCACAGAAAGTGGAATCTATCATGCCTACCATTGTTAAGAACTGGTAAGAGGGCTCTAAATTTATTGCGGAGATGGACAGAAAAAGCAAAACAAAACAAAAAAACAGGGTCTTCTCATGAAGTTGTGATTAAACAAGAACTCTTCAAAAAGTTTCATTCCAGGTATGCATGGCCTTGGTTTGCCTGGAACTTTCAAATTTGAAGTTGTTTTAAGGTAGTCCAACTGGTAGGGCCAATAAATGGAAGCCCCTCTGGAAGAGAGCCCACCCATCATAAATCTTCAGGAAGACTCACAAATAATTTTTCAAGGGCCAGTATCACCAAGAAGTCAGAGATTTTTGACAACCAAGAAAAAAGAGATAACTACTCTAACCTTGCGTGCTGAAAGCACAGGGGATTTGAAGCACTTACCGACGAAGATCAAAAACTATAGCCTTCAGAATGGATTACAATTCACATAAAGAATGCAAAAATCCTCACAACTGCACTAGTGAGTAACATTATGTTAAATGGACAAAATATTGAAGTTGTCAAGGATTTCATTTTATTTGGGTCCACAATCAATGTGGACTAGGATATGTGTCAATATCCTAGTGGCAAGTGAGACTGAGGAACGTTCTGACCAGATACTGTTTCCATTCTAAATCACCCGGCTAAGTGTGGTTACCAGGTATCCAAGAAAAAGGCCCAGATTTCACAACAACAGGTAAAATACCTGGGATTTCAAATCTCCCAGAGACAATGGGACCTTCTTCAAGATAGGAGGGAGGCCATCATGCAAGTGGCATCTCCAACCTCTAAGCAACACCTGAGAGGTTTCCTTGGGATGGCTGGGTTTTGTCAAATCTGAATACCAGGATTTGATTTATGGCAAGACCCTAGATGAGGCTGTTAAAAGAGAAGAAAAACAGCCCTTGTTATAGACAAAACAGTGTCGACAGGCCTTTGAAAAGTTTAAGTACAAACTGATGACGGCTCCAGCACTAGGGTTGCCTGACCTCCAAAGCCTTTAGAGCTATTCATACATCAAAGGCAGGGGATTGCTGCGGGAGTATTAGCTCAAACTCCAGGACTGGCCAGGGGCCCTGTAGCTTATTTTTCCAAACAGCTGGACAGAGTATCCCAGGGGTGACCCCCTTGCCCTCAAGCCGTGGCCGCAACCTGTGACCTGCTACAAGAACCCGAGAAGTTCACTCTTGGACAAAAGGTAACAGTGAAAACACCACACACGGTTTCACAATGTTTAGAACAAAAGGGGGGCTTCTGCCTCAGGGCAGACCGGATGAGAAAATATCAGGCAATCTTGTTGGACAACCCAAATGTAGTTTTAAAGGCTGTCTCCTCCCTGAATCCTGCTACACTGTTGCCTGTTTCGGAAGACACTCCCATACTTGACTGCCTGGAAATAATTGAAGAAGTCTATTCTAGCAAGCCGGACATCTCAGATGTCCCCTTGAGTGACTCAAAGATTAAAATGTATACAGACGTCAGTTGTTTTCTATATGAGGGTGTCGGAAGGCAAGATATGTGGTAGTAACATGAACTGAGGTTTTAGAAGCAGCTTCACTTCCTCCTGGCACTTTGGCTCAAAAGGCTGACTCATAGCTCTCAGGTGAGCCCTACAGCAAGGGGCAGGCAGGTGTGTAACTGGGTATACCAATGGCAATATGCCCATCTTGTCCTTCACTCGCACTATGCCCTGCAGAAAGAAAGGGGACTTCTGACATCTGCCAACAAGGAAAACATGTACCAACAATTCTTGAACTCCTAGAAGCGGTCACTGATCCTCGCCAGGTGGTGGCAGTGTATTGTCCCAGAAACCTGGAAACTTCAGTTATCCGTTGGTCTTTATAAACACCTACCCAAGACGGGTAGAACCTTTCCCCTATAGAACTAAACAAGTTCGAGAGATGACCAAGATATTGCTTAAAAAAATCATTCCTCAGTTTGGCCTGCCTCTTTCAATTCAAAGCAACAATGGGGAGCCTTTATGGCACAAATAAATCAAGAGGTCAGTAAAGGACCTTGGCGTGGCAACATTGCTAAAATTATTCCTCTTTAGGGCCAGTGATTCTCAACCCTGGCTATACATTAGAATTATCTGGGAGCTTTAAAACAATACTAATGCCTCCCACCTCCAGTTTAGAGATTCTGATTTAAGGGTTTGAGTTAAGGACAGGGCACCATATTTTCTTTTTTTTTTTTTTAATTTTCCAGGTGATTCCAATGAGCAGCCAAGTGAGGAAACACTGTTCTAATCTATCTATCTCTTTCTGCAGAAATAGAACTATTTACCCTGAATTCTGCGTTCTACATTCAAATATTCCTATCTAAGAAAAAAAAAAAATTTCTACTTAATCAAAATAAGTTTGAATGAGAAAATATCTACTTCATGTGATTTTATCATTTATGTAACTGGCATGCTTTATTCTTTTGTTCATTCTTCTAATTATTTCAAATGTACTCCTCCAAAAAAATGAGAAAAATGTATTTGATAGACCCAGATTTAGAATTTGACATTTTATCCTACTGGTGAAGAGGCTATTCTGAGCTCTGCAACATTTTAAATGACCAATGTTCTTCTTAAATGAGAAGATTCAGATTGTAAAAGTTGTGAGCATTAAAAACATGGGATAGAGACAATATGTGTTGAAAGGCCAGCTGACAGCCTGGTCATCCTCAATGAGAAACCTATTAGGAGGAGAAATGCCCCTATATCCTTTGCTAATAGTTGTTCCAAGATGCCCTGCTTATTTGTTCCCATACTGGTCCTTAAGGGGGATAGCAAGGTTAACACTGTGGGCTATTGTTGTTAACTGCCATTCAGTTGACTCCAACTCATGGTGATCTCACGTACAACAGAACAAAACGTTGCCTGGTTCTGTACCATCTTCACTATCGTTAGTATGCTTGAGTCCTTTGTTGTGGCCACTATGTATACAAGTTCCTTCCAGCCTTGGGGGCTCATCTTCCAGCACTATATAGTAAAATATTCTCTTGTGATCCATAGGGTTTTCATTGGTTAATTTTTGGAACTAGATCTCCAGCCCTTTCTTCCAAATTTATCTTACTCTGGAAGCTCTCCTGAACCCCGTCCACCATGGGTGACCCTGCTGGTATTTGAAACACAGGTGGCATAGTTTCCAGTATCACAACAACATGCAAGCCACTACAGTATGACAAATGGACAGGTGGATGGTGGAGCGCTGTGGGCTGGTGACCACAAAACTGGGTCCAAAGCAGAGAAATAACAGTGAAACAGCAACACGTGTGACATAATAGTATCAGGAAAGTGGAAGCGTTTTCTAGCCAGATATGAAGTTCTGCATCTAAGCAGATGTGAGGCTGGGTCCTGTTCCTAAAGCTTCAAAGGCTCTGCCACTGTGAGCAGCTGACCATTTTCCCAAGTAAAAGCCTATTAAAAGGGCTAAAACAAAAGACATTTATGTAACACTAAGTGATGGCAAGGATGTGGAGCAACTGGAACTCCCATACGTTGTTGCTGGGAGTACTTTGGAAAACAGTTTGGCAGTTTCTTATAAAATTAAACAATCACTTTCCATATGACCCAGCCATCCCACTCCTAGAGAAGAAATAAAAAGAAATGAAAATTTATGTTCACATGAAAACCTGTATGTCAAAGTCTATAGTGGCTTTAGTCATAATCACCAAACCCTGGAAACAACTCAAATGTCCTTCAAACTGGTGATCAGATAAACAAATTGGTACAGCCATACAATGGAATGCTACTCAGCAATGAAAAGGAACAAACTACTGATTCATCTTAAATGCATCTCAAATGAACTGTGCTAAGGGAAAGAAGCCAGGTTCAAAAAGCTACATACTGTGTGATTCCATTTATATGACATTCTGAAAAAGGAAAAACCATGACAGAATCCAAATCAGTGGTTGCCAGGGCCTAGGGGTGGGATGAGAGGCTAATTACAAAGGTATACCAGAGAATTTTTTTGAGGTGATGGCAATCTTGATTATGGTGGGGTTTACACGACTATACACATTTCTCAAAACTCATAGAACTATACAGTGAATTTTATTATGTTAATTATACCTCAGTTACACCTGATCAAGAAAAAGCCGACATCAAAATGTGGAAATTGGAAAGGTGATGCAAATGGAAAAGCAAAAAGTTAAGAAGACATTTGTTTGGATTAAAAATTAGTACTAAATTGGCTTTATTCAAGTGAGGAGCTTCCTTTAAGCCATAGCAACCATGCTCAACATGTGAAATTACACGTCACAAACAGGAACCCTGAGAATTATTCACAATATCTAAAGCCTTTGTTTTAGAAGATGGATGGAACATTTGGAAATTTTTGGTAAGATACTGCTTTCCACTGCACATCTTAAAAAAAACTTAGCCCCCCAAAAATACAATTGATTATGCTAATATTATGGAATCATTTGAAAATACTGTAAAAGCTGAAACAATAGTAACTTTGAAATAAAAATGAGAAAGTATAAATGAAAAAAAAAAAAAAAGGACCTTGGCAAAGCTTTGTGAAGAAACAAGCTCCACGTGGATACAAGTTTTACCCATTGCCCTGCTTAGAGTCCAGGTGGCCCCTCAAAGCAGGCTTAAGTTAAGCCCTTAGAAATTAATTTATGGGAGACCATCCCTAAAAAGGTCAACTTTCTCCACTTCTGTGATCTTTGAGGTAGGAAAGAGAGACTGAGTCTGCTCTCTGAGAGTTGTCATGGACACCATTAATCAATATGCTTCTTCTCATCTATCCTTCCCCTCTGATGAGGGCCTCCACAGGTTTCAGCCAGGAGATCAGGTCCTGCTAATGGTTTAGAAAAACCAACGTCCAGAAGAGCAGCTTGCCCTCACCTGGGAAGGACCACTGGAAGTTCTCCTGACCACTCACTTCTCTTTTAAGTTCGTAAGAGTGGCAGCGTGGGCACATCACCCGAGAGTGAAGGCAGTTCCTCCGGAAAAAGAAGAACAGAATGAAGAAACTACAGTCATCATACACTTGTACTCCTGTCCAAGGCCTAAAATATAAGTTCACAAAACCTGTAAAATAATGATCTTAACTTTCATTCTTTTATTCCAGACAAGATATCATGTTGCCTCTGGGAAAACGGATCAAGAGCCTACAATTCTTCAACGCAGAGGAACTTTAACCCTACAAGTAGGATATACCTAACCCTACCATGTGTAATTTCCTCTCTGACCTTGGTGGGCCCTGTCGAATGATACAAAAAATTTCCAGAGAGAAGGGAAATAGTGGTTTGAGAGGTTAACAATAAGTCTCCCTGAGTAGTCTCGATGACTGACACAGAAAAAAACCAAGACATTTGGATTTACATTTGTGTTCCTTGTTTTGTAAAATCTTGTCAAAAGGGACTACAAACACTCTCAAAGCTAGAGAAATTTTGTTCTATTAAATCGAGGCACTCCTTTATCACATCAGGGACATGCCTGATATTTAATCCACCAAGACGCAGCTGCTTTCAACTCTAATCTACCCCCTGACTATCACCTGTGATGAGTATTAGAAGTGTCTCACCCTAAGCTATGCCCCTAATCAGCAGAAAGTAGCCAGAAAAGAATGGCACCCTGTTTCCCAAGATTGAGAAACTTCCAATAAAAGGGGGACTGAAAGGGACAGCATGAGAAAGAGATTGTAGGGGCCTAACGTCCCGGTATTGTAGTATTGTTTCTATATGGCTTGCATAGTTAACTTTCTTTTTTTTTTTTTACTTTTCTTTTTTTAATTTTTACTGAACTTTAAGTGAAAGTTTACAAAACAAGGCAGTCTCTCACACAAAAACTTATATACACCTTGCTACATACTCCCAGCTAGTCTCCCCCTAATGAGACAGCCCGCTCCCTCCCTCTACTCTCTCTTTTCCTGTCCATTTCACCAGCTTCTAACCCCCTCTACCCTCTCATCGACTATCCAGGGAGGAGATGCCAACCTAGTCTCAAGTGTCCACCTCATGCAAGAAGCTCACTCCTCACCAGCATCTCTCTCCTTCCCATTGTCCAGTCCAATCAATGTCTGAAGAGTTGGCTTTGGGAATGGTTCCTGTCCTGGGTCAACAGAAGGTCTGGGGGCCATGACCACCAGGGTCCTTCTAGTCTCAGTCAGACCATTAAGTCTGGTCTTTTTATGAGAATTTGGGGTCTGTATCCCACTACCCTCCTGCTCCCTCAGGGGGTCTCTGTTGTGTTCCCTGTCAGGGAAGTCATCCATGGTTGCTGGGCACCATCTATTTCTTCTAGTCTCAGGCTGATGTAGTCTCTGGTTTATGTGGCCCTTTCTGTCTCTTGGGCTCATAATTACGTTGTGCCCTTGGTGTTCTTCATTCTTCTTTGACCCAGGTGAGTTGAAACCAATTGGTGCATCTTAGATGGCTGCTTGCTAGCATTTAAGACCTCAGATACCACTCTCCAAAGTGGGATGCAGAATGTTTTCTTAATAGATTTTTCTATGCCTATTGACTTAGATGTCCCCTGAAACCATGGTCACCAAACCCCTGCCCCTGCTACACTGGCCTTCGAAGCATTCAGTTTATTCAGGAAATTTCTCTGCTTTTGGATTAGTCCAGTTGTGCTGACCTCTCCTGTATTGTGTGTTGTCTTTCCCTTCACCTAAAGTAGTTCTTATATACTGTCTAATTAGTGAATACCCCTCTCCCACCCTCTCTTCCTCCCCACCCCTCGTAACCATAAAAGAATGTTTTCCTTTCAGTTTAAACTATTTCTCAAGTTCTTATAATAGTGGCCTTATACAATATTTGTCCTTTTACAACTGACTAATTTCACTCAGCATAATGCCTTCCAAGTTCCTCCATGTTATGAAATATTTCACAGATTCATCACTGTTCTTTATCGATGCGTAGTATTCCATTGTGTGAATATACCATAATTTATCCATTCTTCTGTCGGTGGGCATCTTGGTTGCTTCCAAGTTTTTGCTATTGTAAACAGTGCTGCAATAAGCATGGGTGTGCATACATCTGTTCGTGTAAAGACTCTTAGTTCTCTTGGATATATTCTGAGGAGTAGGACTGCTGGATCGTATGATAGCTCTATTTCTAGTTTTTTAAAGAGGTCCCAAATGGATTTCCAAAGTGTTTTACCATTTTACATTCTCACCAGCATTGTATAAGTGTTCCAATCTCTCCATACCCTCTCCAACATTTATTATTTTGTGCTTTTTGGGTTAATGCCAGCCTTGTTGGAGTGAGATGATATCTCATTGTACTTTTGATTTGCATTTCTCTAATAGCTAATGAGCATAAGCATTTCCTTATGTATCTGTTAGCTACCTGAATGTCTTCTTTAGTGAAATGTCTCTTTATATCCTTTGCCCATTTTTCAATTAGGTTATTTTATTTGTCTTTTTGTAGTTGAGTTTTTGCACTATCATGTAGATTTTAGAGATTAAGTGCTGATCGGAAATGTCATAGCTAAAAACATTTTCCCAGTCTGTAGGTAATCTTTTTCCTCTTTTGGTGAAGTCTTTGGATGAGCATAGGTGTTTGATTTTTAGGAGCTCCCAGTTATCTAGTTTTCCTTCTGCATTCTTAAGAATGTTTTGTATACTGTTTATGCCATGTATTAGGCCTCCTAACATTGTCCTTTTTTTTCTTCCATGAGATTTATTGTTTTAGATTTTATATTTAGGTCTTTGATCCACTTTGAGCTCAGCTCGTTTTTGTGCATGGGGTGAGGTATGGGTCTTGTTTCATTTTTTTGCAGATGGATATCCAGTTATGTCAGCACCATTTGTTAAAAAGACTGTCTTTTCCCCATTTAACTGTTTTGGGGCCTTTGTCAAATATCAACTGCTTATATGTGGATGGATTTATGTCTGGATTCTCAATTCCGTTCCACTGGTCTATGTATCTGTTGTTGTACAAGTACCAGGCTGTTCTGACTACTGTCGCAGTATAATAACGGTTTCTTGCAGAAGTGTATCATAGTTTTCTTTGTACAAGTCTTTTACATCTCTGGTAAGATTTGTTCCTAAGTATTTTATCTTCTTGGGAGCTACTGTAAATGGCATTGATCTGGTGATTTCCTCTTCGATGTTCTTTTTGTTGGTGTAGAGGAATCCAACTGATTTTGTATGTTTATCTTGTATCCCGATACTCTGCTGAACTCTTCTGTTAGTCTCAGTAGTTTTCTTGAGGATTCCTTACGTTTTTCTGTGTATAAGATCATGTCATCTGCAAATAGAGATAATTTTACTTCTTCCTTGCCAATCTGGATGCGCTTTATGTCTTTATCTAGCCTAATTGCTCTGGTTAGGACCTCCAACACAATGTTGAATAAGAGCGGTGATAAAGGGCGTCCTTGTCTGGTTCTCGATCTCAGTGGGAATGCTTTCAGGATCTCTCCATTTAGGGTGATCTTGGCTCTTAGCTTTGTATAAATACCCTTTATTATGTTGAGGAATTTTCCTTTTATTCCTATTTTGCAGAGAGTTTTTATCATGAATGAGTGTTGAACTTTGTCAAATGCCTTTTCTGTATCAATTGATAAAAAAATGTGATTCTTGTCTTTTGTGTTATTTATGTGATGGATTACATTAATTGTTTTTCTAAATGTTGAATCATCCCTGCATACTTGGTATGAAACCCACTTGGTCCTGGTGAAATTTTTTTTGAAATGTTGTTGGATTCTATTGGTGAGAATTTTGTTGAGGATTTTTGCATCTAAGTTCATGAGAGATATAGGTGTATAATTTTCCGTTTATTTTTGTGGTTTCTATAGCTTTTTTTTATACATATACCTTGTTTTGGTGTCAGGAATATGGTGGCTTCTTAGAGTGAGTTTTGTAGTATTCCATCTTTTTCTATGCTCTCATATACCTTTAGTAATAGTGGTGTTAACTCTTCTCTGAAAGTTTGGTAGAACTCTGCAGTGAAGCCATCCAGGCCAGGGCTTTTTTTTTTTGTAGGGAGGTTTTTGATTTCCTTTTCAATCTCTTCTTTTCTTATGGGTCTACTTAGTTGTTCTACCTCTGTTTGTGTTAGTTTAGGTAGTGTGTTTCTAGGAATTCATCCATTTCTTCTAGGTTTTGAAATTTCTTAGAGTACAATTTTTCACAGTAATCTGATATGATTCTTTTAATTTCAGTTGTGTCTGTTGTAATATCACCCATCTCATTTCTTACTCAGGTTATTTGCTTCCTCTCTTGTTTTTCTTTTTTCAGTTTGTCCAGGGGTTTATTAATTTTGTTGATTTTTTCAGAGAACTAGCTTTTGGTCTTGTTAATTATTTCAATTTCTTTCTATTTTTTTTAGTTCTGCTCTAATTTTTATTATTTGTTTTCTTCTGGTGCCTGACAGATTCTTTTGTTGCTCTCTTTCTATTTGTACAAGTTGTAGGGAAAATTCTTTGATATTGGCCCTTTCTTCTTTTTGTATGTGTGCCTGTATTGATATAAGTTGGCCTCTCAGTAGTGCTTTTGCTGTGTCCCAAAGGTTCTGATAGGAAGTGTTTTCATTCTCTTTGGATTCTATGAATTTCTTTGTTCCATCCTTAATGTCTTGTATAATCCAGTCTTTTGTGAGCCAGGTATTGTTCAGAGTCCAAGTGTTTGATTTCTGTTACTCATTTCCACTTTTATGGCCTTATGGTCAGAGAAGGTGTTTTGTAATATTTCAATGTTTTGAATTCTTTTAAGGCTTGCTTTATGCCCTAATATGTGGTCTATTCTAGAGAATGTTCCATGTGCACTAGAAAAGAAAGTATACTTTGTTCTGTTGGATGGAGTGTTCTGTATATGTCTATGAGGTCAAGTTGGTTTATTGTGGCATTTCGATCTTCTGTGTCTTTACTGAGCTTCTTTCTGGATGTCCTGTCCTTCACCGAAAGTAGTGTGTTGAAGTCTCCCACTATTATTGTGGAGCTGTCTATCTCACTTTTCAATGCTAATAGAGTTTGTTTTATGTATCTTGCAGCCCTGTCATTGGGTGCATAAATATTTAATATGGTTATATCTTCTTGGCATATTGTCCCTTTAATCATTGTATAGTGTCCTTCCTTATCCTTAATGATGGATTTAACTTTAACGTCTACTTTGTCAGAAATTATTATTGCTATTCCTGCTCTTTTTTGACTGCTGTTTTCTTGATATATTTTTTTCCATCCTTTCAGTTTTAGTTTGTTTGTGTCTCTAAGTCTAAGGTGTGTCTCTTGTAGGCAGCATATACACAGATCTTGTTTTTTAATCCACTTTGCTACTCTGTCTCTTTATTGGTACATTAGTGCATTTATATTCAGCATAATTACGGATAGGTAAAAAAAAGTTTTTTTTTTATGAATTTAGTGCTGCTCTCATTTTGGTGTCTTTTTTATGTGTTGTTGACGGTTTCTTTTTCCCACTCAATTTTATGTGCTCAGTAGATTATCTTTATGTATTGTACTTTCCTCATATTCGTTGTTGATTTGCTTTCTGCTGAGTCTCTATTTTTTTCTTGTATTTTATTTTGATGAGTAGGATAGTTTGTCTCCTTTGTGGTTACCTTATTGTTTACCCCTTTTTTTCTAAATTTACACCTAACTTTTATTTCTTTGTATTGCCGTATCTTCCTCTCCCTACGGAAGATTTATGACTACGTGTCTTAGTCCCTCTTTATTGTTTTAATGTTGTCTTCTTTTACATAATAACATCACTGTTACCCTGTTTTTAACTTTTTTTTTTTTAATCTTGCTCTGCTTTTTTTGATTTCCCTGTCTGGGTTGACTTCTGATTGCTCTGCCCAATGTTCTAGTCTTGGGTAGATACCTCATATTATTGATTTTCTAACCAAAGAACTCCTTTTCATATTTCTCATAGTTTTGGTTTGGTTTTTATGAATTCCCTAAACTTCTGTTTATCTGGAAATGTCCTAATTTCACCTTCATATTTGAGAGACAGTTTTGCTGGATATGTGATTATTGGCTGGAAATTTTTTTCCTTCAATTTTTTAAATAAGTCTTCCTATTGCCCTCTTGCCTGCATAGTTTCTGCCAAGTAGTCCGAGCTTATTCTTTTTGACTCTTCAGTGTAGGTGAGTTTTTGTTTTTCCCTAGGTCCTCTTACAATTCTCTCTTTATCTTTGGTTTTGGCAAGTTTGATTATAATATGTCTTTGTGACTTTCTTTTAACATCTGCCTTATGTGGAGTTTGATGAGCATATTGCATAGATATCTTCTCATCTTTCACGATATCCGGGAAGTTTTCTGCCAACAAATCTTCAACAATTCTCTCTGTATTTTCTGTTATCTCTCCCTGTTCTGGTACTCCAGTCACTCAGAGGTTTTTTCTTTTGATAGAGTCCCACATGATTCTTAAGTTTTCTTCATTTTTTTAAAAATTCTTTTATCTGGTTTTTCTTCAAATATGTTAGCGCCAAGTGATTTATCTTCAAGTTCAGAAATTCTGGCTTCTATTTGCCCAGTTCTGCTCCTCTGACTTTCTATGGAGTTGTCTACTTCTGTAATTTTATTGTTAATCTTCTGAATTTCTGATTGCTGTGTGTTTGGATTTTTACAGCTTATTAATTTTTCATTATGTTCCTGAATAAGCTTTCTAATTTATTCAGTTGCTTTATCTGTGTGTTCCTTGGCTTGTTCTGTGTATTGCCTCACTTCCTTCTTGATGTCTTGAAGGGTTCTGTATATTAATCTTTTGTATTCTGGCCCTGGTAATTCCAGGAATGCACTTTCATCTAGAAGATCCCTGGATTCTTTGTTTTGAGAGCTTGTTGATGTGATCATGGTCTGTTTCTTTATGTGACTTGATATTGACTGTCGTCTCTGAGCCATTTATAAGTTATTGTATTAGTTTATGCTTGCTAACTGTGGCATAGCTTCTTGCTTTGTTTGGTTTTGATATACACAAATGGGTTGCTTGAGTGAGCTAGCTTGATTATTTTCGCCTTTGGAGCTCTGACGTCCTGTCCCCAGATGGCTAGAGGTGTTATCAGGTATATCAGTCTAGGAGTCCATTCAGTTTTCTTGTATGAATTCATCTCAGGTGTCCAGGTAGCTGATCATCAAATGTGTGGTACATGCTCTGTCCCACAGTCTTAGAGGGGCAGGTGTGATTGGTGTATGTACTGGTGTCTGATTGCAGCAGGGGTCACTCTCTGATCAAGGCAGGGGGGCTGACAACTGACTCCTGAGTGTCTCTGAGGAAAGTGCATCCCTCTTCCCAAGAGTGTGCAAGTGGGTGGGTTCTGTAGACCGACCATGGGCACCCAAAGGTTTTGGTTTTAAGGACTGGGAGGTACTAGTTATCCTTAGACCCCTGTCACGGGTGGCTGGGTGACCTGAGTGGAGCTACCAGTCCTTAGGTCCCTGATGTGGGTAGGTGAGGACCTTGTTTAATAGGCAAAGTAATGTGAAACATCAAACACCTACCTGTCTGTCACACAGTGGAAATTGTTGAAGTCTTTCAACAAGGGCCTATTCTCCCAAAATAGGCCCACACTGGTCTATGCAGAAGGGAAATGTGCTCAAAGTTCATGGACCATTTATGCCTGGACAGGAGCCACTTCTGTCCTGAGCTCCTCCAGTTAGTGGAGCTGACAAATTACCTTTTCCCCAAGTTGAAAATTTTCTCTTTCTCCAAGCCTGGGAGGATGGCTCTAGGTGGTCAACAGGGAATTCAGGGAATTCAGCTGCTGAAGCCAGCTTGCGGGTGTGGGGGCGCAGTGAAATATATGCACGTACTTAGCTTTTGCTGAGAGAGCCATTCTTCTCAGGTTCCAGAGGTGTGAGTAGGCTGTGTGACTGACTTCTTCTCCCCGAGAAAACTGCGGCTAAACACTAGTATCACCCCTCTGCTGCCACTCCAGGAATGGTGCCTGATTGCTCCATGTGAGTCACGTCTGGTACCTCCTTTTCGCTTCTGAACAGTCTCTTCCTCCCCCTGCCCCTCAGTTCATTTTCTGAGCTTGCCTTTCAAGCTCAGAGCTCTGAGCTTGTGAAAAATATACTCATTTCACTTACTTTTTCAGGTCTTTGTTGTAAAGAGGAATCTCAGGAAGTGTGTGTCTATTCTGCCATCTTGACTCCCACATAGTTAGCTTTTGCATACCCCGGTGATTGAGTGATTTGTGGTTTGTTTCCTCCCTTCCCTCTCCCATTCTCCATGGTTCTATGAAGTTTAAAATTAACCTGTGTTCCTCTTAAACAAGCAGAACAACAATCAATAAGATCTGGGATAAGACGACCAGACAAGGGGAGCCCATCTTGAGACTGAAACCAGGATGGCCTCACAGGACCTCTAAGAAAACCCAGAGAAGGTCAACATATCTGAAATGTGGTCACGATGCTCCCTCAAAGGGGAACTGCCATTTTCCAGACTCTTCAAGCCTAGCCCCAACCCTATAAAACCATCTGGCTGGTCTCCTGCAGACAGACTGTCTTTGGAGGAGCGCTATCCCCTCTTTCTCTTGTATACCCATATGCAATAAAGGCCTCTTGCTGCTTACCTCACCCCTGTCTCAGTATTGGCTTTGCAACAAGGGGGCTCAAATCTGTGTTTTGTGGTAACAATGTGACTTCTTACCAGAGCACAGGTAGGGGAAGTGTCCCACTTACTAGGCACTGTCACAGAGACTGCTGTGTTTTATTTGTTTTTTTGGCCACACAAAAAAAGTTGGCATGAAGTAGTCAGAAAATCAATAGCTGGTGTGCCACTGGCTCCAAAAGCAGGCCTTCTAGTCTTCCTGCTCACTTCCTTTAAATCTGCTCTCACCGCTCACTCTGGGCTTCACTCCACGGTCATTTGCATTCCAATCTGATCTTCTCTAGCCTTACCTGAACCCTGACTCCCAAACGCCTTTACTGCTGCTCCAGAACAACAGCTCCTCTCTAGGCCAAAGTCTAGAGCCACTATCCCCTGAGCATTCCTGTCCCTACTTCCCTGCTGAAGTTTATGTCAGAGAAAGTATCTCAGAAATGAAAAAACACTAGATCCATGCTTGCCCTTGTGTAAAAACAATGCAAGTATTATTTTACCAAAAATGTTTTAACAGAAGGATTACTAGTACAAAACTCTGAAGAGGAAAATAAGTTTCTCTAATCATAAGAAAAAATTAAAAAATTATACTATTTGCTCTTCCTTGTATTTGTATGAATTAGAATTTTACCATTTTCTGAAAAGAAGTTTTCAATAAATCTATTTTGGCTGTCTCTGCACCCTTCACATTCCCATATCCCCACTAGTTGTTGTTAGCTGACATTGAGTCGATTTTTACTTCATACCCATTAAAAATGCCAATATTCTGCTTTGTAATAATTCCCTCCCCAGAACCAAAACCACAATGGTCTCTATCTTATTTCATCATATTCATCTTGTAAAACCTAAACTTTGGGAAAAACTCCACACTCCACATACCTGCCTCTATATCCCTAATGTGGCTGGAGAAAAACACATAATTATTCTCATTCATCTCACCATAAATTTGTGCACACTGCCTCAGGACAGCCTTTAATCCTGCCTCACAGTTGTCCTTCATTTACCTGGTTCATCCACCCTTTCTCTTTTCTTTTCTCTTCAAGTTGTAACACCTACTTCTCATCCTAACTTTCAGCAAATGACCTCATTTCCTGTTTCTAGGAAGAGCTTCTACTGGCTCCCCTCATGCACCTTCAGATCCACGGGTGTCTACATCCCCATGTTCTGCCTTCCTTCCTTCCTATTCCTGTAGATGAGCACACAGCCTTCTTACTTGAGGCCAGTCCCTCTGCTCCTATACCGCTGTTCCCCCCAAGGGCATTCTTGGCATTTCTCACCCCTCTTTTTTGAACTATCCATGTTCCCCTCACTTTAGCATTGTTTCTGTCATCATGAGACATCATTTTTAAAGTCTCTTGACTTCACATCTACCTCCAATTTTGTCCTGTTTCTCTCTTCTCCTTTACATTAAAGCTCATTGAAAGACTTGTATGTAGTCATAAATCCTAGACCATCTCTTTTCATACACGCTAAATCATGCACTCTCCAGCATCGTTTCTGTTGCCAAGGACATATTTTCCAAATTCTGATTCTTCTTTTTTCCAGCTTTCGCATTCCAATCACCAGTAATTATCAGGGCATCCTGATTGCGTTTCTAATCAGTTTCAGGCTGCAGAACTTGGTGAAAATCTTCTAATTCTTCATCTTTAGCCTTAGTGGTTGGTGGGAAATTGGATAATTCTCATATTATCTCATCTTACTTGTAGGCCTGTAGATGTTATTCTACCACTGATGGTGTTGTACTTCAGGACAGATCTTGAAATGTTCTTTTTGATAACGAATGCAGCACCATTCCTCTTCAAGTTATCATTCGCTGCATAGTAAACCAAATGGTTTTCCAATTCAAGATGACGAACACCAGCCCATTTCAGCTGACTAATGCCTAGAATATTGATCTTTATGCATTCTATTTCACTTCTGACAATTTCTCCTTTTCCTAGACTCACACTTCGTACATTCCACATGTCAATTATTAGTGGATGTTCAGCTGTTTCTTCTCATTTTGAGTCATGCCCCATCAGCAAATGAATGTCCTAAAAGACTAACTCTGTGCACCTCATTAAAGTCAACTCTACTTTTAGGAGGCAGCTCTTCCCAGCCATGTTTTGAGTGTCTTCCAACCTGAGGGGCTCATCTTCTGGCCATATAAAAGACATAGATTTGCTGCTCTTATTGAGGCTTTCAATAGCTAATTCTTTCAGACACAGACCACCAGGTCTTTCTTCCTAGTCTGCCTTAGTCTGGAAGCTCAGCTGAAACCTGTCCACTGGGGTGAACCTGCTGGTATTTGTATACTGACGGCATAGCAACCAGGCTCACAGCAACATGTGAGCCCCCTAAGTATGACAAACTGATAGACATGTATTCTGAATCTAATTTCTAGAATTTGTTTTTCAGATCTGTTGCACCCTGCTTTTATTTTTCTGTGCCTTGTACACAATGTAAATTTTATCATTTATTTCTTTAATTTAAGTCACATAGCTCCCAAATCTAAAGTGTGAACAGAACACTTTTTTTTTTCTCTGTTATTTCAGTTGCATCACATTCGTATTCATATCCTAGTTATTTTCTTGAAAGTTAAGAATCTCTAATGTCTTGGTGGTATCAGTCTTCCAAAAATGATTGATGAGGATTCCTGGGGATTTAGGATGGGTGTGCCCTCTTCTAGAGCAGCTCCCTATTGATAGGGCTTTCTTAAACTAATTTCAAAGTTAGTTTCAGACACACCTAGGCCATACATACCCAGAGTGAAACTCCTTGGAAGGTTGACTTTCAGGCACATCTTCCCAAGGAAATCTTGCTTATTTTTTTCTACCCATTTCCACAATGAATCTAGAGCCCTTTTGATAATTTTCTAGCAGCTGCAAGAAGGATAGGTTCAGTTTCTCTAGTTCACACTGACTTTGAGATTATAGCCCACTCCTTTGGTTCAAACACAACGTAGGGACCTTCAGAACTCCCACATAGGTAATTTCTGGGCCTGTCTTCCATTTTCCTGGGTTTTATATACCCCTAGAATTGAAACTTTTTTTTTTTTTTTTTTTAAGTGTATGGAGTGATTTTAAACTGTCCTTCAGGATAAAAGTAGCTTTAGAGCTCAGACATTTTCTGGCCATAAATTTTTATCAAAAAGTGAACCAAAAGTTCTCCATTGTAATCACTTCTATACTCTTCTTTCTTTCCTTTATATATTTCCAGCATTTTGTATTATTTTATGAAGATTGTAAAAATCAGGAAACCAGCCCACCACTTATGAGCCCTGAACATGTTTCAATTTTTTGCCTGATTTTAAATAGAAGCTTTTCTTAAGAGAAGCTACTGTTCCTAGTTTTAGAGCTTCTAATTTGGTACTAGAGCTTCTAAGTTGACTACTTTGTCTTTTCTAATCTTTGGCTCTTGATTTACATTGGTTGGTTTCACAACCCGCTGCCCACCGCAGTTTGCTTTCACTTTCAATGAGGCTTTCCATAGACCCTCCAGGCTCAGTCTGGCTGCTCAGACTCTATAAATGGGGACTTTGCAGCATGCTTAGATCTTCATGAGGCAGATGGAGGCAACAAGCTGGTGTTACAAGCTCCTTTCCTCATGTCCCTGTTGCTCTGGGTCTCTGGTGAGAAATGAAAAGTGCCTCAATCCCTTTACAGAAGTATCTTTATAGAGCTAAAAAATGATATAAGGGCATAGAAGTAAATGATGGGTCAATTATGTTTGAAGTGTATGCCACTAAAATGCACATTTAAAATGGGATATTTTAATGTGCATATGAAAAGCTGTGTATATATGTGTGCATGGTAATTGTCTTCTCTGACTGCAAGTGCCAGTGTGGACATCATGATAACACAGTCTCCTGTCTCTTTGACTGTGTCTCTAGGAGAAATGATCACCATCAGTACAAGCCCAGCCAGAGTGTTGGCAGCATCTTAGCCTGCTATCAGCAGAAACTAGCACAGGCTCCTAAGCTGAATATCTCCTTTGCACATGAACCAGGCATCCAAGATTCCTGACTGCTTTAGTGGCAGTGGGCCTGGGACAGTGTTCACTCTCACAATCAGCAGCTTCCAGGGTGAGGATGGGGTAGATTATTGCTGTTTGCAACATTATGCCTATGTTCTCACGGTGTTTCAGCCTTGAACATAATCTCCTCCCCAGGGCTAGAGGCCTGTGAGTCTTCACTGCACCAGCGGCTTCCTTCCCACACACTCCTGAACATGCACAGTTCCTCTCTCTGCCCCAGAAGCCTCATCTCCTAGAGATGGAGTTTTCTCTCCAGAGGGACCCTCCTATTCAGATAGGTCTACATTTTGAAGTGAGATAAGAAATAGATGCTACGAGCCACATAGGCCAGTGCACTTGTTCCAGTTAGAGACCATTTTGGTTTGATTTTCCTTCTATACTCAATTGCACAGTAACTCTGGATCATCCTTGTGCCTTTCATTTTAGGTTCAAGAGGGCAGATCCTGCTCAGTAGGTGCCTGAATCTCTGCCTGTCTCCCAGGAGGCCAGTTAGACTCTCAACTATACTGACAGGAAACACTACTTGGGTTGTCATCAGCATCAACCAGACCAGGGACCTATAGGCCTCATTTACCGTACTTCCTCTACACGTGTTGTTGTGATGCTGAGCAGTTTTCAGTAGCACTTGCAGACTAATACGGACTGGAAAAAAAGGCCTGGTGACCTACTTCTGAGAAATCAGCCAGTGAAAATCCTATGGATCACAACAATCAGATAATATTGTGCACTGAATTTTCATGAGTCAGCGATTCACAAGATGGCAAGTAAAAATGAGAAGGAAACATGATTCCCTTCAGTCACTAAATTAAACTTGGGCACCCAAGGGATTAATGTAAAGAGGAATTGACAAATAATGAAAAAAGAAATGGGAAAACTATTACGTGTTTCTAGAGTGATATGGTTAATGAGTTAGAGCCTGGGCTTTGAAAGATTGAGTGACACTGAAAGACATGGACAGAGGAGAGAAAAGGGCAGTAAAATGGGAGCTTAGAGCAGGAAAACACCTTCATTGATGTTGACCAGGATGGCTTAGCTGGAAAACAGGATCCATGGAAGGAAAATGTAAGAGAGGAATACTCCCTTCTGTGAGGGAAATGTTAAATATGAAGGGCCCAAATTTAATATTGGGTTAGGTCCAGAGTTATGAGGCATAATGGAAGAGAAAGAAAAAAGTCCAGGAAAACAAGGAAATAAACCGGGAATATTCAAGAGTCAAGAATGCACAGGGAAGAGAAAACTGATCTTTCAGGGTGTAAATCACACTGGACACTACCCCAAATCAGTCATGTGATATATCCATGCAAGTTCCTGTGATATAAAAACTCCTCAAAAAGTCTACAAGAGATTTTTAGAGTATTTTTTTTTCTTTAAAAATTAAAAAAAAAATTTTTTCTTTACTTTACCACAAAATGGGATCCAGAAGAATCCACATCACTTAATTTTCTCCTGGAAGCTGCAAATACTCCAAGGAATTAGTCAGGAGATTTGGCCTTTGGGGCAGACAGAGGAAGCGTGCATGTTCAGGGCTGAGCAGAAAGGAAGCAGCTGGTGCAGTGAAGACTCACTGGCCTGTAGCCCTTGGGAGGAGGTTTGTGTTCGAGGCTGAAGCACTGTGGGTGGAGTATTATAAATCTCCAAACAATAATAAACTGTGGGGTCTTCAGCCTGGAAGTTGCTGATGGTGAGAGTGAAGTCTGTCCCAGACCCACTGCCACTGAACCGGTCAGGGACCCCAGATGCCCGGGTCGATGCCCAGTAGATGAGCCACTTAGGATCCTGTCCTGGTTTCTGCTGGTACCAGTCTAAATAGTCTTTCTTGTTGGAGCTGTAAAGAAGATTCTGGTTGGCCTTGCAGTTGATGGTGACCGTTTCTCCTGGAGATGCAGCCAGGGAGGCTGGAGACTGGGTCATTATGATGTCCCCACTGGCACCTGAAATCAGAGTGGACAATTACCATGCATACATATATACACACACATTTTCATAAAAAAAAAAAAAATTTTTCATAGGCACATGAAAATATCCCCTGACACAACAACATCTAGTGATATTAGGTATCAGCACATAATTGGTTCCAGTTTGGAAATAACCATCATTTCCCACTATGTCTTAAAATCATTTTTCAGCTCTAAAAAGATACTACTCTAGAGGGATTAAACACTTGTAATTTCTCACCAGAGGCCCAGAGCAGCAGGGACAGGAAGACCAGAGTCTGTGGCACCATCTTGCTGCCCCTGCCTGCCTGATGCAGATCAGCTCCCATTGCACAGGCCCCGTTTATAATATCTGAGCAGCCAGCGTGGGTGTGGGGGGGCCTATGCAAAGCAATCAGTGAACTGAAAGCAGATTACATGGACCACGGTTTGTGAAACTGTCTAATGTACATCAAGAGCCAAAAATATTACGGAAAGTATAATTTTATCACTAGAAAATACACAGAAGTGTACTTAGAAGTTCTAATATCAACTTAAAACCTCTCACAGCCCAGTGGATTCCAACTCAGGGCAACGCCATGTGTTACACAGTAGAGCTGCTCCATAGGGTTTTCTTGCCTGTATTCTTTATAGTAGCAGACTGTCAGGCTTTTCTTCCAGGGTACCACTGGGTGTGTTCAAACTGCCAACCTTCAGGTTAGAAGCTCATCACAACTGCTTGAAACACCCATGATCTAATAAATAGCTTTCGATTTAACTTCAAAACAGTTATAAATGGGTTCAGGGTCCATAAATGATGGACTAGTTTCCACGAATCAACAGTTTTGGGAAATAATAAAAAATGCTGGAAAAAAATATCAAAGGAAAGGGAAGAATAGGGGAAATTTTTACATCAATGTTTGTTAAAAATTTACGGCTAGAAAATATCTGAGCTCTAAAGACACTTGTGTCTTGAAGGATACCGAAAAGACACTGCAAGCATTTGAGATTGGATTCCAGGGCTATGCAAGGGCCAGAGAAACAGAAGACAGGCCCAGAATTCACCTGTGTGGAAAGTCCTCAGGGATCCTATACTGAGCTAGGCCTTACCAGGGCTCAGATCAGAAAGGAAGTGTGAACCAAAGAGAAAGTGGACCTATCATGTCCACAATGGCTAAGACCTAAGAAGAAGGCTCTAGATTCATTGTGGAAATGGACAGGAAAAAACAAACAAGATTTCCTTGCAAAGTTGTGATTGAACATCAACTCTTCAAGGAGTTTCATTCCAGGTATGCACGGCCTCGGTGTGCCTGAAGCAGCTCAATCTTCAAGGTGAGACTCCATCTCTCTGCTTTGAATATGTTATCAGGAGGGGCCAGTACCTGGAGAAGGACAGTAGAGGGTCAGTGAAAAAGAGAAAGAGCCTCAAAGAAATGGATTGACACAGTGGCTGCAACATAGGGCTCAAACATAGCAAAGATTGTGAGGATGGCTCAGGGCCGTGGAGGGTTTCCTTCTCTTGTGTATAAGGTCACTACACTGACTTGAGGGCACATAACGACAATAACATGATATGAATGCAAATGTGATGCAACGAAAACAACCGAAGGAATTCTGTTCATACTTCAGATTTGGGAATTATATGAGTTTATTTAAAGGAATAAATGACAAACTTGACATTGTATGCAAGGCAAAGAAAACTGAAAAAGAGACACTTCAGATCTGAAAAAGAACCAACTGAATTTCAAGTAATTAGAAATAGAATTACCAAAATTTTAAAACTCAGTAGGAGACTTTCACTTGTAGGCTAAATGGAATATCAAGGATAAGATTTACCCTCAAGCATGAAAAAAAACAAAAAAATAATTAATCAAATTTATATTTAATGGTTAACTCACTCAACTCCTAGTCCACCAACAGTGGTCTCAAAAAAAAAAAACAAAAAAAAAACCTGGCGATCTAAAGAAAAAAAAAAATGAAAAATCTGTCTTTGAAAACCATATCAATCACAGTTCTACTCAGACACACGTGGGGTCACCATAAGTCAGAATCAACTCAGTGATGAACTCTTTTTAATAATACAGATCTAGATTGCCAGGCCTTTCTTCCTAGGCCCCATTGTTGGATTTCAACTGCTAACCTTTTGGCTAGTAGTCGAGCACAAAACATTTGCTCCACATCACTAGTTTAATTTTAGTTTTGGGCAGAGAATCCAAGATAATATGAGGCCATTACTGCCATATTCAAAAAGTAAGTCAGAAGAGAGCACCCTACAAGATTTTCTATCGCAACCTTGTGCTCTCAGACTCCACCTACATACTTCCTGGCTCTTGAAATAAATGCCTCTCTGCCAAACCCCACCATGGGCTCGGCCCTGCTTATCTGAGCCTCATAAAGGAAGCCTTTTCTAAGGAATGGAACCTGAGCAACATCACACGAGAGAGAAGCTTCAGGGTGGTGACACCATCCAAATCCTCAGGCTCCTGCTCTGCTCTGTTCCAGGTAAGAAGAGATTTGCGAACCTGGAAATGGAGTTTTCTCTGCAGAGTAATCCTTCCATGAAGAGCTACAATTTTAAAAAGAAATATGAAATAAATGCTACAGCAACACAGGCCTGTCCACCTACCACAGTTACACTATTTTGGCTGGATTGTTTCTTCTATCCCTTATTGCACAGCTTCTCTGCATCATCCCCATGTGCACACAGTGCCCTATTGGGTGGTCTGTGGTAAGGTAGTCCTCAGGCTGGGTCACAATGCAAAATCATCAAGGAACCATGTGTTCTAAGTATGTGCCTGGGACTGAGAACCTACAAGTGTCCTCACAGTCACCCAACTGACCAACCAGGCAGTTAGGACAGCCCTTCTTCTGCAATGTCCCTCCAGCATCTTTTATTGGTTGGAATTTTCTTGAGGATAGTGGTCTGTAATTTTCTTTTTTTGTGGTTCCTGTGTCTGGCTTTGGTATCAGGTTATGCTGGCTTCCTGTAATGAGTTCGAGAGTATTCCTTCCTTTTTTATGCTCTGAAATACCTTTAGTAGCGCTGTTGTTAACTCTTCTCTGTATGTTTGGTAAAATTCTCCAGGACAGCCTTCTGGGCCAGGGATCTTTTGGGGGTAGGGGGGAGATTTTTTTATTATTATTATTATTGTTACCTTTTTAATTTCTTCTTTTGTTATGGGTTTACTTATTTTTTCTACCAAAGTTTAGTGTTAGTTTAGGTAAGCAGTGTGTTTCTAGAAAATTGTCCATTTCCACTAGGTTTTCAAATTTATTGGAGTACTATTTTTAATAGTATTCTGTTGTGATCCTTTTTATTTCACTTGGGTCTGCTGTGATATTGCCTGTCTCACTCAGGCTATTTGCTTCCTTTCCTGGCAGTGGGTTTGGTTTTTGGTTCCTGTTTTTCTTTTGTCATTTTCGCCAATGATTTGTCGATTTTGCTGATCTTTTAAAAAAACCGAGCTTTTGGTCTTATTGAATCTTTCAATTGTTTTTCTATTTCATTTATTTCTGCTCTAATCTTTATTTCCTTTCTTCTGCTGCCCAAGCATTCCTTTTTCTGCTGTCTCTTTTTTCAAGTTGTATGGTTAATGTTTTGATTTTGGCCCTTTCTTCTTTTACGATGTGTGCATTTATTACTATAAATTGACCTCTAAGCACTGCTTTTGCTGCGTCCCAAAAGCTCTGGTAAGATTTCTTTTCATTCTCATTTGAAACTATGAATTTCTTTATTTTCTCCTTGATTTCTTCTATAACCCAGTAGCTTCTTTTTTTTTTTTTTTAATAGTACTTTAGATGACGCTTTATTGAACAAACTAATTTCTCATTAAACAGTACACATATTGTTTTATGACTTTGGTTAACAACTCCACAACATGTCAACACTCTCCCTTCTGAAACTTAGGTTCCCTATCACCAGCTTTCTTGTTCCCTTCTGCCTTCTAGTCCTTGCCCCTGGGCTGGTGTGCCCCTTTACTCTTGTTTTGTTTTATGGGCCTGTCCAATCTTTGGCTAAAGGGTGAACCTCAGGAATGACTTCATTGCTGAGCTGAAAGCGTATCTGGGGGCACACTCTCAGGGTTTCTCCAGTCTCTATAAGGGCAGCAAGTCTCCAGCTATGTCAGGACCCTCTCTTGTGATCCCTGTCAGAGGAGGCATTGATGGTATCCAGGCACCATCTAGTGGTGCTGGATTCAGCCTGCTGGGGGCAGCAGTAGATGTGGTCCTTTATTCCTTTGGATTAATCTTTTCTTTATATCTATAGTTTTCTTCATTCTTCCTTGCTCCCGAAGGGGTGAGGCCAGTGGGGTATCCTAGATGGCTGCTCACAGGTTTTTAAGACCCCAGATGCTACTCACCAAAGTAGAGTGTAGAACCTTTTCTTTATAAACTATGTTACTTCAATTGAGATAGATGTTCCCAGAGACAATGGTCCCCACAGCCCTCAGTCCAGCACTTTGATCCCTCAGGGAGTCTGGATGTGTTTATGGAGCTTCCATGACCTTGCCTTGTACAAGTTGTGCTGTCTTCCCCGGTATTGTGTACTGCCTTCCCCTTCACCAAAGTTACTACTAATCTATTGTCTATTTAGTGTTTTTACATCTCCACCCCTCCCCTCCCTCTTAACCATCAAAGATTTCTTCTTTTTGTGTGCAAACCTTTTCAGGAGTTTTTACAGTAGTGAGGTCATACAATATTTGTCTTTTTGTGATTAACTTAACTCACTCAGCATAATGCCCTCCAGGTTCATCCATGTTAGGAGATACTTCACAGATTCATCATCGTTCTTCATCATTGTGTAATACCCCACTGTGTGTATGTACCACAGTTTCATTATCCATTCATCTGTTGATGGGCATCTAGGTTGTTTCCATGTTTTTGCTAGTGTGGAGAATCTTGCAATGAACATGGGTGTGCATATGTCTATTCATGTAATGACTCTTATTTATCTAGGATATATTCCTAGGAGTGGCATTGCTGGATCATATGGTATTTCTATTTCTAGCTTTCTAAAGAAGCACCATATCATTTTCCAAAATGGTTATATCATTTTGCACTCCCACCAGCAGCGCATAAAAGTGCCAATCTCCCTGCACCCTCTCCAACATATGTTATTTCCTGTTTTGTTTGATTGGTGACAGTAATGCCATGGTGGGATGGTATCTCATTGTGGTTTTGATTTAAATTTCTCTAAAAATGGGTTTTAATGGCTAGTGATCGGGCACATGTTCTCTTTTGTCTGTTAGCTGCTTGAATGTCTTTAGTGAAGGATCTGTTCATTTCCTTTGCCCATTTTTTAATTGGATTATTTATCTTTTTTGCTGTAGAGGTATTGGATTTTCTTGCAGATTTTAGACATTAGACATTCGTCTGATTTGTATCTGTGAAAATTTTTTTCCTACTCTGAATTTCTCTGTTTACTGTCTTCATGAAGAATTTGATGAGCATAAGTGTTTAATTTTTAGAAGATCCCAGTTATCTAGCTTATCTTCTGGAGTTTGTGTGTTGTTGGTTGTGGTGTGTATCCTATTAATGCCTTGTATTAGGACCTCTAGCGTTGATCCTATTTTTTCTTCTATGACCTTAATATTTCTTGGCTTTATATTTAGGTCTTTGTTCCATTTTGAATTAATTTTTTTTTATGGTGTGAGGAATGGGTCCTGTTTCACTTTTTTGCATATGGACCTCCAGTTTTGCTAACATCATTTGTTAAAAAGACTGTCTTTTCCCTATTTGATGGACTTTGGACCCTTGTCGAAGATCAGGTGACCAAAGATGGATGGACTTACATCTGCGTTCTCAATTGTGTTCCATTGGTCAATGTGTCTGTTGTTGTACCCATACCGGATGTTTTGATTACTGTACTGTAACTGTATAGTAGGTTCTGAGGTCAGGTAGTGCTTGTCTTCCTACTTATTCTTCTTATCATTCTTTTTCAATACTGCTTTACTTATCTGGGGCTTCTTCCCTTTCCATATAATCTTAATGACAAGTTTTCCCGTCTCTTAAAGAGTATTGTTGGTATTTTGATCGGGGTTGTACTGTATGTGTAAATCACTTTGGGTAGAATTGTCATTTTCACAATGCTGAGTCTCCCTATCCATGAACGTGGTATGTTTTTCCATTTATGCAGATCTGTCTTGTTTTCCTGCAGTAGTGTTTTGTAGTTTCTTTGTATAGGTCCTTTACATCCTTGTTTAGGCTTATTCCTAAGTTTTTAATTTTTTTAGGGGCGATTACAAATGGTATTGTTTTCCTGATTTCATTTTCATTGTTGTCTTTATTGTTGTATAGATATCCAACTGATTTTTGTATGTTTATCTTGTATCCTGGGACTGTGCTGAATCTTCCTATTAGGTCCAGTAGTTTTCTTGTGGAGTCTTTTGGGTTTTCTGTGTAGAGTATTGAATCATCCACAGATAAGGACCATTTTACTTCTTTATTTCCAATTTGGATGCCCTTTATTTCTTTTTCTTTCTTTCTTGCTCTAGCTAGAAGTCCCAGCACAATGTTAAATAGGAGAGGGGATAACGGGCATCCATATCTTGTTTCTTTTCTTGAGGGGAATGTTTTCAGCATCTCTCCCTTAAGGATGATGTTGTCCTTTGGCTTTGCATAGATGGCCTTTATTATGTTGAAAAAAATTGCCCTTCTATCCTATTTTATCGAGAGTTCTTATCAGGAATGGGTGTTGGACTTCGTCAAATTCCGTTTCTGCATCTATTCAGATGATTCTGTGATTCTTCTCTTTCCTTTTACTAATGTGGAGGATTCCATTGATTGATTTTCTAAAGTGGAACCATCCTTCACATACCTGGTATGAATCCTACTTGGTTGTGGAGTGGTTTTTTTTTGCATATTTTGCTGAATTTTATTAGGTAGAATTTTGTTGATAATTTTTGCATGTATAGTCATGAGAGAAATTGGTCTGCAATTTTTTTTTTTTAGTCTTCTACTATTTTTTGTGTCAGTGTTATGCTGGCTTCGTAGAATCAATTTGAATATATCCCTTCCTTTTCTATGTTCTGAAATATGTCGAGTGTTTTTTTTTTTTTTTTTTATTGGTGTAAGCTCTTCTCTGAATGTTCGGTACAATTCTCCAGTAAAGCCAGCTGGGCCGAGTCTTTTGTTGTTGTTGTTGGGAGCTTTTTTCTTACTTTTTCTCTCCTCTTGTCATGGGTCTGTTCATATTTTCAACATCATTTTGTTTTAAGCTGTGTAGGTAGTGTGTTTGTAGAAATTTGTGCATTTCCTCTAGGTTTTCAAATTTGTTGGAGTATACTTTTTTCATAATACTCTCTTATGATTCTTTTTATTTCACATGGGTCAGTTGTAATGACTCCCATTTCATTTCTTATTTGTATTATTTGTGTCTTCTTGTGTTTTTCTTTTGTCAGTTTGACCAGTGGTTCATCAATTTTGTTGATCCTTTCGAAGAACCAACTTTCTATTTTTCTATCCTCTCTTTCATTTATTTCTGCTCTGATTATTTTTTCATTTCTTCTGGTAGCTGGGGGTTTCTTTTGCTGTTCTCTTTCTATTTGTTCAAGTTGTGTAGCTAATGTTCTGATTTTGTCACTTTCTTCTTTTTTGATGTTTCATCTATTGCTATAAATTAACCTCTGAGCACTGCCTTTGGTAAGATGTGTTTTCATTCTCATCTGATTCTAGGATTTTTTTTTTATTCCATCTCTGATTTCTTCAGTTTTGATTTAATAGATGTTTTCCTTTGTTCTTCCTGTTGTTAATTTCTACTTTTATGACATCGTGGTCAGAGAAGATACTTTGTATTTCTCAGTGTTTTTCATTTTGTTGAGTGTTGCTCTGTGTCCTAATATGTGGTCTGTCCTGGAGAACATTCCATGTGCATTGGAAAAGAATGTGTACTTTGCAACCGTGGGGTGGAGTATTGTATATATGTGTATGAGGTCAAGTTGGCTGATTGTGCCCATTGGTTTTCTGTATCTTTGTTGAGTTTCTTTCTAGATGTTCTGTCCTTTACCAAGAGTGTTGTGTTGAGGTCTTCTACTATTATTGTGGAACTGCCAATTTCTCTTTTCAGTGCTGTTAGAGTTTGTTTTATGTATTTTTAGCTTTGTCATTGGGGCATAGATATTTATTATGGTTAAGTCTTCATGATGGATCATCCCTTTAGTCATTATATAGTGCCCTTCTTTGCTTTTATGGTGGGTTTTGTTTTAAAGTCTATCTTATCTGAGATTAACATTGCCACTCCTGCTCTTTTTTGGTAGTTATTTGCTTGATATATTTTTTCCATCTTTTGAGAATTAATAAATTTACCTGTTTGCTTCTAAGGTGTGTCTCTTGTAGATTGTATATTGATGGAGTCTTTTTTTTTTTTTTAATCCATTCTGTCACTCTGCTCTGTGTCTCTTTATTGGTGCATTTAGGCCATTTACATGAGGTGCGATTTTATTTCTGTGTTGTGTATTGCTTTTTTTTGTGGTGCTAACATTTTCCTTGTTCCTCTTACTCTGCTGTGCTGAGTTCCTTTTGTTTGTGGATTACTTGTTCATCTCTTTTGTTTATGTATATATTGTTTTTATTGAGGCTTTATCTTTTCTATTTCGGTGAGGAGGTTCTGTAAATTTCTTTGGGGTCACCTTCAAATTTACCCTTAACTTCCTATTTTGAACCAGTCTAGTATTACTTGGTATCACCTTGCCTTCGTCTTCATTAGAAAGTTCTATACCTGCACTCTTTCTTCCCTCTTTTATTGTTCTGACATTGTTATCATTTACAGGTTAGTCTCTCTTGTTCCCTGTTGTAATTATTTTGGTTTTGGATAGTCCTTGAATGTTTATTTTCTGTGTTGGTATCTGGCGGGTAAAATCTTGTATCCTAGGTTGAGGCTGTGGTCTGATGTCATTTTTTCTCAGGCTGAAGGACTCGCTTTAATAATTCTTGTAAGTTTTGTTTCATTTTCACATACAGCCCTAATTTCTGTTTATCGGGAAATGTCCTAGTTTCACCATCATATTTGAACAAGAGTTCTGAAGGATATATTATTCCTGGCTGGCAATTTTTTTTTTCAGGGTTTTATATATGTCATCCAATTGCCTTCTTGCTTGTGTGGTTTCTTCTGAATAATCTGTTTAGTCTCATTGTTTCTCCTCTGTATGTGACTTTTTGTTTTTCTCGAACTGCTCTCAGGATTTTTTCTTTACTTGGGTTTTAGTGAGTGTGATTGTGATAGGCCTTGATAATTTTCTTTTCCTGTCTATCCCAAATGGGATTCATTGAGCTTTTTAGATGGTCAGCTTTTTGTCTTTCATGATATTAGGGAAGTTTTCTGTTAGCAATTCTTCATTAATCCTCTCTGTGTTGTCCATTTTCTCTCCCTCTTCTGGCACTCTGATCACTTGCAAAATTTAGCTTTTGATTGTATCCCACATAATTCTCAGGGTTTCTTCATTTTTCTGATTTTTCCTCAAAGAGAGTTGGACCCAAGTCTTTGATTTCAATTTTGCTGATCCTATCTTTCATCATTTAGAACCTGGTCCTCAGCCCTTCTATGACACTGTCCATTTCTTATTGTTGTTTCCTTTTGGATTTCTTACTTTTGTTTTTTTAAGATTTCTAGTTGTGAATGTATCTTGGCATTTTTTTTTCAGTATTATTTTCCTGAATTCTTCCCTGTTTTGTCTATTTTCCATGAATTTTTCTGCCTTTTCCATAAATTCCTCTATTTTTTCCTAATTTTTGTTTTTTGTTTCTACTCTTGGACAGTTCCAAATATTAGAGATTTGAATTCTGTGTCAGGTAATTCTAGCGCCTTTTCTTCTACTGGAAATTCACCTGGTGTTTTATTTTGGATGCCTACTGGAACCATCTTTTCCTTTTTAATGCTTTGATATTGTCTCCTATCTTCAGGGCATTCAGTAGTTATTTTCCTCATTTATTGTAGATCTGTTCATTTTGTCCTGCTTTTTTTTTTTAATATAATTTTGTTATGTCTAGCTGGTGGGCTGTGCCTTCTTTGTTGTTTGTTTGTCCATGGTCATGATACTTTTCACCTCCTTGTCCAATGGGCAAGTCCAGTCGCTCAGCTATGGTGCAGCAGGCAGGTCCTGCTGAAGGCGAGTGGCAGGAGGTTTTGTTTGTGGCACGTACTATGGCCAACAGTGTGGAATGGTAATAAGGGCTGGGCAGGTTCACCAGTTGCCATGTTGTCAGCTGAGACTCATGGTGGCCATATATGTGTAAGAGAAGAACTGTGCTCCGTAGGGTTTTTAGTATCTGACTTTTCTGAGGCAGGTCACCTTGCATTCTTCTGAAAAGCCTCTTGTAGACTGAAACCCCCAATCCTTTATTTATCAGCCAAGTGTGTTATCTCTTTGTACCACCAGGGACCCCTGTGCTGTAGTTTGATAGCCCCCTGCTGTTGAGTCAATTCCGAGTCATAGAAAACTTTTTGGACATGGTAAAATTTCCCCAAAGTTTCCAAAGTATAATCTTTATAGAAGCAGGTGCTCTGCTGCCCTGGAGTTGATTCCAACTCATAGCGACCTTATAGGACAGAGATAAAGTGCTCCATAGAGTTCCCAAGGCTTTAAAACTTAACTGGAAGTGGAATGCCACATCATACTCCTGCAGAGAAGCTGGTGGGTTCAAACCACAGACCTTTAGGTTAGCAACCAAGCACTTTAACCACTGCAAAACTAGGGCTCCTTGTTAGGAGGGCCAAAAATTTGAGAGTGTAAATTCTGTACTTCTTTTTTATTTAGGAAATGCTGGTGGTGCAGTGATTAAGAGTTTTGCTGCTAACAAAAATATCAGCAGTTTGAATCTACCAAATGATCTTTCGAAACCTTTTGGGGTGATTCTACTCTGTCCTATAGGGTCGCTGTGATTCCCATTCCACTCCACCACAGGTTCAAGTTTTGGTTTTTGGTCCTAAGTTAACAGCACACTAGGGGGCACTCAAGTCAAATTCTTGACATGTTTCTCCTGTTTCAACTTGCAGTCCAAAATGTTTTCTGTATTTGCCTGACTCATTAAAGTGTTACTGTTTTAAAACCAAAAAAAGAGAGAAAGAAACAAATTCACTGCCATCAAGACAAATTCTTCCTGTCCATCTCTGTCTCTCTTTTCCTCTCACCCTCTCTCTGTTTGCTCACAAATGTTAATCTCAGACAACTTTTGTAAGAGATTTTCCACTGTCTTTTTTTTCTCTAAAAGTCCTAAGGGTAGAAGAGTTCCTGTTATGACTAGTATTAATTGCCTAGTTTGAATCCAAGGTACATCCGTTTTACTGAATCTTGTGACTTTACTGTTAAGCCGGAAGGAAAAGATATTGCTCTTTTGCTACTCGCAAATATTATTGACAAGCAAATATTTGCTTTTTTTCATATAATCAAGAAATTTAGCCCTTTTAAAAACAAAAATTATTTTTAAAAAGTACCAAACTCATTGTCTCATGGTACTTCCAACTAATGGTTACATCGAATGTATTACAATAGAATTGATCTCCATAGGGCTTCCTTGTCTGGAGTCTTTATACAAATTGGTCTCCAGGCCTTTCTTTGGTGGCACCATTGGGGGGGTTGAGTCACCAATCTTTCTATTAGTGTATGAGACCAAACTGTTTTTGCCACCCAGGAGCTATTTGAATCTTTAATTTGCCTGAAATAAATAATGTTTGTGCATTCTAGGATGGAAGATTAATATTAATTCTCATAATCAGTTTTAAATTTCATGTAGGGCTGCTACGATATTCATCTATGTGTGAACCAAATAAGGAGGTCCCTAATTTCCAAAGAAAAGAACTTGAAAGAGGAGTGAGATCTGCCAAAGTTACTTTCTATGAAGTTCTTATAGCCTCTAACTTTTTGATAAACTTTGTGGTTTTATCCCCTGTCTATTCCAGGGAGCTCAAATTTATTTGATCTGGTTTTGTATAATCTTATCTTTTTGTGTTAGCTCATTCTGTCTTTTTTAATTCAATTCAATTTGATTCAATTCGATTTGATTATATTCAATTTATTACTGACCCTCCTTTCTCCCTTTGGCCTAAGAGGTGTTGTAGAGGATTCAACATAAAAATTTCTAGAAATACTGAAATGCAAGTAGTTTATGCTTCAAAGAGCAGTAATTTGGGGTTATCCTTGGCTCCTGATCAAGAAGATCAACATAGGTCTCAAAATTTCTGTTAAGAGAATGCCGCCCGTCCCACCTGGGGAACCTTGGTGCTGGGCTTTGGACTGGGAGCAGAGGAAATAACCACGGCTTCTGGGACAACACAAGCACAGGACTCGGGCCTGACCCTAGGGGGCAATCTCTACCCAGCCAGCGCACACAGTAGAAGTGTCCCTCGGGAATCTCAGATAAAACAGTCATCCCAAGAAAGATAAGTAACTTTGTCTATATTCATGGGTGTACTCTCTCTATCTGATCCCTCCCCTCCCCTTCAAAGGTGGCTTCATTAACACTGGAATTTCCTGGGCCAAAGAGTGAAGTGCTCTGTGGTTTTGTTTTTTTTTTTTCTTTGTATGTTTGTTTTGTCTTTTCCTAACCCATTCTCCTGGCCTGAGAGAAGCAGCTCCAAAAAAACCAGTGACCAAGAATCCTTCCATGACTTGCCGAAATTGGACTAAAAATACAGAACCAGCTCCAGCCAAGCATTTGTGATCAACAGCCTTGGGCTTTCATCCTTAGAGGGAACAAGGTGACTATTATAATGCAAAGGCAATTCTGATACTGTTCTGACTGTAATTGTTTTAGCAGATTACCGGAAAGACATGTTTCCCAGGTCTGATATCTATGCATATTCAACAGAGCTGCACTGACCCATAACGGGGAACTGAGGGCTGAAGCTCCACCCAAACCACCTAACCTCCTGCCATAGGGGTCTGAGGATAATGACATCTACCAGTCTGTACAGGCACATGCATTGGGTGCCTGAGGTACCACTGCAGAGCCCACCCACCAAAATGCTTTAGGAATAGAGACACACCTACCTCACTGGCACTAGGGGGAAGCCTGTCAGCATCCTGCTCCCCCTGGAATGTGACCTCCTGCTGCTACTAGAATCTGGTGCACAAAACTATCACCACTACTCCTCTAACCAAATAGCTGACAGTCTACCCCACACATTTGGTGACCCAAAATCAGATTCTACTCAAGAATAGTGAATGGACTCTTAGGCTTATTTTTCTGGTAATGGCCCAAAACAGCTGGTAAGAGGACATAAGTGATTCAAAGCCTACAACAATCAAGACAGCGCAATCTAGTAGCCCATCAACGTATACTGAAAGAAAACAAAACGAGAAAAGACTCAGTGAGCAAATGTAAAATAAATCATTACAATATCTTATAGATGGCTCAGAGACAACAGTCGATATCAAACCACATAAAGAAGCAGACATGATTGCTTCTACAACTCCCCAAATTAATGAATCAAAATCTTTCTCAAATGAAGATACAATCCTGGAATTGCCAGATGCAGAATATAAAAAACTAATTTACAGAATGCTTCAAGACATCAGAGATGACCTCAAAAATGAAATAAGGCAATCTACAAAAAAAGCCAAGGAACACACTGATGAAGCAGTTGAAGAAATCAAAAAGATTATTCATGAATATAGTGGAAAAATTAATAAGCTGCAAGAATCCATAGAGAGATGGCATTCAGAAATCCAAAAGATTAACAGTAAAATCACAGAATTAGACAATTCAATAGGAAGTCAGAGGAGCAGAATTGAGCAATTGGAATGCAGAGTGGGGGAGGTGGAGGATAAAGCACTTGGCACCAATATAGCTGAAGAAAAATCAGAGAAAAGAATTTAAAAAAATGAAGAAACCCTAAGAATCATGTGGGACTCTATCAAGAAGAATAACTTGTGTGTGATTGGAGTTCCAGAACAAGGAGGGATAACAGAAAATACAGAGAGAATAGTTGAAGATCTGTTGGCAGAAAACTTCCCTGACATCATGAAAGATAAAAGGATATCTATCCAAGATGCTCATCACACCCCATTTAAGATTGATCCAAAAAGAAAATCACCAAGACATATTATCATCAAACTTGCCAAAACCAAAGATAAAGAGAAAATTTTAAAAGCAACCAGAGAAAAAAGAAAGGTCTCCTACAAAGGAGAATCAATATGAATAAGTTCAGACTACTCAGCAGAAGCCATGCAGTCAAGAAGGCAATGGGATGACATATGTAGAGCACTGAAGGAGAAAAACTGCCAGCCAAGGATCATTTATCCAGCAAAACTCTCTCTAAAATATGAAGGCGAAATTAAAACATTTACAGATAAACACAAGCTTGGAGAATTTGCAAAAACCAAACCAAAGCTACAAGAAATACTAAAGGAAATTGTTCGGTCAGAAAATCAATAACAACACAACACAAAGACACAGAACAGAACATCCTGATATCAACTCAAATAAGGAAATCACAAAAACAAATTAAGATTAATTTTAAAAAGAAAAAAAATGCTCAAAACAAGGAATCATTGAAGTCATTGCGTAAAAGATTGCAATAATCAAAAAGAGGGACTAAATACAGGAGGCATAGAACTGCCATATGGAGAAGAAAACAAGGCGATATAGGACGATACAAGTTAGGTTTTTACTAAGAAAAATAGGGGCAAATATTAAGGTAACCACAAAGAGGTCTACCAATTCCATAACTGAAAATAAAAACCAAGAAAAACATAACGACTCAGGAAACATAATTTCGACTACTATGAAAATGAGGGACACACAATTTACAAAGAAAAACGTCTCAGCCCAAAAAAGTAAGTGGAAAAATGAAATTGACAACAACACACACAAAAAGGCATCGAAATGACAGCACTAAACACATTCTTATCTATAATTACACTGAATGTAAATGGACTAAATACAGCAATGAAAAGACAGAGGGTCTCAGACTGGATAAAGAAACGCGACCCATCTATATGCTGCCTACAAGAGACACACCTTATACTTGGAGACACAAACAAACTAAAACTCAAAGGATGGAAAAAATATGTCAAGCAAACAACAATCAAAAAAGAGCAGGATTAACAATATTAATTTCTGACAAAATAGACTTCGAAGTTAAATCCACCACAAAGGATAAAGAAGGACACTACATAATCATTAAAGGGACAAATGTCCAGGAAGATATAAGCATATTAAATATTTATGCACCCAGTGACAGGGCTGCAAGATACATAAAACAAATTTTAACAGAACTGAAAAGTGAGATAGACACCTCCACAATTATAGTTGGAGACTTCAACACACCACTTTCGGAAAAGGATAGGACTTCCAGTAAGAAGCTCAAGAGAGACACAGAAGATCTAATTGCTACAATCAACCAACTTGACCTCATAGATCTATACAGAACACTCCACCCAACAGCTGCAAAATATGCTTTTTTTTTCTAGTGCACATGGAACATTCTCTAAAATAGATCACATATTAGGTCATAAAACAAACCTTTACAGAATCCAAAACATTGAAATATTACAAAGCATCTTATCAGACCATAAGGCCATAAAAGTGGAAATCAATAACAGAAAAATCAGGGAAAAGAAATCATATACTTGGAAACTGAACAATACCCTGCTCAAAAAAGACTGGGTTATGGAAGACATTAAGGAGGGAATAAAGAAATTCATAGAATGCAACAAGAATGAAAATACTTCCTATCAAAACCGCTGGGACACAGCAAAAGCAGTGCTCAGAGGTCAATTTATATTGATAAATGCACACATACAAAAAGAAGAAGCCAAAATCAGAGAATTGTCCCTACAACACGAACAAAGAGAAAGTGAGCAACAAAAGAATCCATCAGGCACCAGAAGAAAACAAATAATAAAAATTAGAGCTGAACTAAATAAAATAGGGGACAGAAAAACAATTGAAAGAATTAACAAAGACAAAAGCTGGTTCTATGAAAAAATTAACAAAATTGATAAACCATTGGCCAGACTGACTAAAGAAATACAGGAAGGAAACAAATAACCCAAATAAGAGACGAGATGGGCCACATCACAACAGACCCAACTGAACTTAAAAAAATCATATCAGATTAGTATGAAAAATTGTACTCTAACAAATTTGCAAACCTAGGAGAAATGGATGAATTCCTAGAAAAACACTACCTACTTAACCTAACACAATCAGAAGTAGAACAACTAAATCGACCCATAACAAAAAAAGAGATTGAAACGGTAATCAAAAAACTCCCCCCCCAAAAAACCCTGGCCCAGATGGCTTCACTGCAGAGCTCTACCAAACTTTCAGAGAAGAGTTAACACCACTACTACTAAAGGTATTTCAAAGCATAGAAAATGATGGAATACTACCTAACCCATTCTATGAAGCCACCATATCTCTGATACAAAAACCAGATAAAGACACTACAAAAAAAGAAATTACAGACCTATATCCCTCATGAACATAGATGCAAAAATCCTCAACAAAATTCCAGCAAATAGAATTCAACAACATATCAAAAAAATAATCCACCACGACCAAGTGGGATTTATAGCAGGTATGCAAGTTTGGTTTAATATTAGGAAAACCATTAATGTAATCCACCACATAAATAAAACAAAAGACAAAAGCCACATGATCTTATCAATTGATGCAGAAAAGGCATTTGACAAAGTCCAACACCATTCATGATAAAAACTCTCAGCAAAACAGGAATTGAAGGAAAATTCCTGAACATAGTAAAGGGCATCTACACAAAGCCAACAGCCAACATCATTCTAAATGGAGAGAGCCTGAAAGCATTTCCCTTGAGAAAGGGAACCAGACAAGGATGCCCTTTATCAGCACTCTTATTCAACATTGTGCTAGAGGTCTTAGCCAGAGTAATTAGGCCAGAAAAAGAAATAAAGGGCATCTGGATTGGCAAGGAAGAAGTAAAATTATCTCTATTTGCAGATGACATGATCTTATACACAGAAAACCCTAAGGAATCCTCCAGAAAACTACTGAAACTAAGAGAAGAGTTCGGCAGAGTCTCAGGTTATAAGATAAACATACAAAAATCACTTGGATTCCTCTACATCAACAAAAAGAACATCGAAGAGGAAATTACCAAATCAATACCATTCGCAGTAGCCCCCAAGAAGATAAAATACTTAGGAATAAATCATACCAAATATGTAAAAGACCTATACAAAGAAAACTATGAAGTACTAGTGCAAGAAACTAAAAGGGACCTACATAAGTGGAAAAACATACCTTGCTCGTGGATAGGAAGACTTAACACAGTAAAAATGTCTATTCTACCAAAAGCCATCTATACATACAGTGCACTTCCGATCCAAATTCCAATGACATTTTTTAAAGTGATAGAGAAACAAATCACCAACTTCATATGGAAGGGAAAGAAGTCCCAGATAAGTAAAGCATTACTGAAAAAGAAGAAGAAAGTGGGAGGCCTCACTCTACCTGATCATAGAACATATTATACAGCCACAGTAGTCGAAACAGCCTGGTATTGGTTCAACAACAGGCACATAGACCAATGGAACAGAATTGAGAACCCAGATATAAATCCATCCACATATGAGCAGCTGATATTTGACAAAGGCCCAGTGTCAGTTAATTGGGGAAAAGATAGTCTTTTTAACAAATGGTGCTGGCATAACTGGATATCCATTTGCAAAAAAATGAAACAGGACCCATACCTCACACCATGCACAAAAACTAACTCCAAGTGGATCAAAGACCTGAACATAAAAACTAAAATGATAAAGATCATGGAAGACAAAATAGGGACAACGTTAGAAGCCCTAATACAAGGCATAAACAGAACACAAAACATTACCAAAAATGACAAAGAGAAACCAGAAAACTGGGAGCTCCTAAAAATCAAACACCTATGCTCATCTAAGCACTTCACCAAAAGAGTAAAAAGACCACCTACAGATTGGGAAAATATTTTCAGCTATGACATCTCTGACCAGTGCCTGATCTCTAAAATCTATATGATTCTGTTAAAACTCAACCACAAAAAGACAAACAACCCAATCAAAAAGTGGGCAAAGGATATAAACACACACTTCACTAAAGAAGATATTCAGGCGGCTAACAGACACATGAGAAAATGCTCTTGATCATTAGCCATTAGAGAAATGCAGATTAAAACTACGATGAGATTCCATCTCACTCCAACAAGGCTGGCATTAATGCAAAAAACACAAAATAATAAATGTTGGAGGGGCTGCGGAGAGATTGGAACTCTTATACACTGCTGGTGGGAATGTAAAATGGTACAACCACTTTGGAAATCTATCTGGCGTTTTCTTAAAAAGTTAGAAATAGAACTACCATACAACCCGGAAATCCCACTCCTCGGAATATACCCTAGAGAAATAAGAGCCTTTACACGAACATATATATGCACACCCATGTTTATCGCAGCACTGTTTACAATAGCAAAAAAGCGGAAGCAACCAAGGTGTCCATCAATAGATGAATGGTTAAATAAATTATGGTACATTCACACAGTGGAATACTACACATCAATAAAGAACAGTGACAAATCTGTGAAACATTTCATAACATGGAGGAACCTGGAAGGCATTATGCTGAGTGAAATTAGTCAGAAGCAAAAGGACCAATACTGTATAAGACCACTATCATAAGATCTTGAGAAGTAGTATAAACTGAGAAGAACATTCTTTTGTGGTTACGAGGGGGGGATGGAGGGAGGGTGGGAGAGGGTTATTTACTTATTAGTTAGTAGATAAGAACTGCTTTAGGTGAAGGGAAGGACAATACTCAATACAGGGAAGGTCAGCTCAACTGAACTGGACCAAAAGCAAAGAAGTTTTCGGGATAAACTGAATGTTTCGAAGGTCAGCGGAGCAAGGGCGGGGGTTTCGGGACTATGGCTTAAGGGGACTTCTAAGTCAATTGGCATAATAAACTCTGTTATGAAAACATTCTGCATCCCACTTTGAAGTGTGTCATCTGGGGTCTTAAATGCTAACAAGAGGCCCTCTAAGATGCATCAATTGGTCTCAACCCATCTGAATCAAAGGAGAATGAAGAACACCAAGGTTACACGATAACTAAGAGCCCAAGAGACAGAAAGGGCCACATGAACTAGAGACTTACATAATCCCGAGACCAGAAGAACTAGATGATGCCCGGCCACAACTGATGACTGCCTGTACAGGGAACACAACAGAGAACTCCTTAGAGAGCAGGAGAACAGTGGGATGCAGACCCCAAATTCTTATAAAAAGACCAGACTTAATGGTCTGACTGAGACTAGAAGAATCCCGGCGGTCATGGTCCCCAAACCTTCTATTGGCCCAGGACAGGAACCATTCCCGAAGAGAACTCATCAGACATGGAAGGAACTGGACAATGGGCTGGAGAGAGATGCTGATGAAGAGTGAGCTACTTGTATCAGGTGGATACTTGAGACTGTATTGGCATCTCCTGTCTGGAGGGGAGATGGGAGGGTAGAGAGGGTTAGAAACTGGCAAAAGGGTCACGAAAGGAGAAACTGGAAGAAGGGAACGGGCTGACTCATTAGGGGGAGAGTAAATGGGAGTATGCAGTAAAGTGTATATAAGCTTATATGTGACTGACTTGATTTGTAAACTTTCACTTAAAGCAAAATAAAAGTTGTTTAAAAAAAAAAAGAATGCCACCACCTTTAAAGCAGAAAGTCACTATTTCTACTTGCTAATGAAGAGATGGCATTATTATTATAAGACAAAGAATGGTTACTACATAATTCATTGAGCCCTTGACTCTTGCTCACAGTTTTCAATTTTGGCTAAGAGTTGATGAGACAAAGCGGTTAAGGCAGAATCAACTGATTTCAGAGATCATTTTAAGTGATTTAATTTGGTGTTTCATTTTTCCTGAGGGTCTAAATATCTTCTTATTGAAACTCATATAATCAGTTTTAAAAATTCTTGAAACTATTTCAAAAATAACATTTTTCCTTGTCATCTTGGCATATCCATACAAATCTTCACGGCAAAGGCAGTTTCAGCAACAAATTAAAAAGACTAGAATTCCCTTTTGTCCCCCAAAGTTTTCTTGGGCCCTGCAATTTCCATCTCTGAGGTGAGCCAGGCTTTCTTACAACGTCAGACAAAAAGACACATCTCCCCACCAAACTTCTAGGCGGGTTGTGACTTCTAAGGAAGCCATCTGTTGAAGACAGAGGCCCCTTTCATCAAGGGTGAGTTTTGAGAGGGGATCTCAGATGAATTAAATAACTTGCAAGGCAGAGAACGCTCAGATACTCAATGGAATTGAAATCCCCTTTGCAGTGAGCTGGGTATCAGCAAAAAGAGCCAGCACATGTTTCGGCCACATATCCTAAGGCTCAGTTGTGTGTCTCTACAGGATTTTTCCATTTATTCAAAGAGAGAAGAAGGAAAAATAATTCAGACATTTGGAAACAGACTCAGATTAGGAAGATGGAGAATAGGGTCTTGAGCTGCCAGAAAATCAGACATGTTAACATTTCCGCTTTTCACAAGCATTAGAGAGAACATTTCTCTAATGGCTAATGATCGTGAGCATTTCCTCATGTACCTGTTAGCTACCTCAATGTCTTCTTTAGTGAAATGTCTATTTCTATCCTTTGCCCATTTTATAATTGTGTTATTTGTCTTTTTGTAATTGACTTTTTGTACTATCATGTAGATTTTAGTACTATCATGTTATTTGCTTGTCTGTGGTTGTGATAGTTTTCACCTCCTTGTCTAATGGGCAGTGCCAGTCATTCAGCTAGGGTTAAGGACAGCAGGTCCAGGTGAAGGAGAAGGGCTGCAATGGGTTGTTTGTGGCAAGTACTAGCGCCAACAGGGTGGGGCAGGAATCAGTGCTGGGGAGGTTTCAGTAGGCCATGCCAGTGCTGCTCAGGTGTGTGATATTCAGTACATGATGCAGGTATGCAGGAACAAGTGGGGAAGTTGTGACATGTGGAGCTAATAGAGATGTGGAAAGAGGGGAGAGAGGAGAGTAAAAACAGGTGCCAAAAACAAACAAGCAAACAAAGAAAAAGAAAAGGGGGGAGCTTGCCATTGTAGCAGAGAAATGAGAAACCGAGATATGGAGAGAAGAAAAAAAAATTAAAAAGGGAAAATTAAGAAAAAAATAACTAGATAAAAATTTGGAAAAGAAAAGCCCCTAGAAATCCTGGAATGCCACCAGTGGGGCTGCTAAAACCAGGGAAGTGGCTCCCAGGCTGCACAGTATAGCCTGGCTAGGGTGGGTAGAGATGTCACACACCGTCAGGTATACAGGAGACAAGAAAAGAAGATAAGTGCAGAGATATGGGAACTGAGAAATGAAGACAGACAGAAAGGGAAAAAGAGAGAAAAGAGAAAACGAAATGCCCCCAGGGATCCCACCTACATGGCTGTGCAGACTTGAGGAGTGGCTTCTAAGCCTAAGCCTGGCAGTGCAACTCGGCTACAAGGGGCTCCCAAGCTAGAAAAAGAAAACAAAACAGAACAAATCAAAACAAGAAAAAAAAGCTCCAGGTGTCCCACCAGCCTAGTGTTGCTGGCTGGGGGAGTAGTTCCCCGGTCAAGGGTAGCTTCACAGCCTTTCAAAAAGAAGCAAAGATGGCAAAAAGAGCCAGGTGTTCCAGAGAAAGGGGGGGGGTGGTAGGAGGCAGAGAAGAAACAAAAAGAGACGGAAAGAACCAGCAGCAGCGCAGGGTCCCGGCCAGTGTGGTCAGGGTGAATTCAAGGAGCCTGAGGCCAAAGCAGTTGCCTCATCGCCAAGAGACTGCAACTGGAGGGAAGAGGAGACCAAAGGGGGGAGGAAAAAGGCGAGGTGTTAGGAAAGTGAATATTGCTCCCTATGAGGTGCTCTGTCTCCTGCTGGGAACTTAGTGAGCCTGCTTTCCCCTACTCCTTGTATGCTGATCTCTGACACAGGTGGGGTGATTCCAGGCGGCACTATGCTGCACTTCCTGGCCAGCCAAGCCACCACAGCCAGCCAGCAAGCTTGGAGGTAGAGCAGTGGGGAGAAAACGGGGGGGGGGGGCGGGGGGGGAAGCATGTATCCTTGGTTACCGGCTGCTCTGTCTCCTGCTGAGAATTCCGTAAAGCTGCATTCCCGTGCTCCCTGTCTGCTGATCCCTGACAAGAGGTCAAGATGGCAGATTTGTGCTGCATTAGCCCACAGGGCCATCAGCAGGTATCTCTTCTAGCTGTCCATCCTCTGTCTCTTATTCCATTCATTGCTTGGTTGAGTTCTCTTTCTCTTCATTTGGGACTTCAGGTTCCAGGAACAACATTTGTCTCTGTTTTACTTAGTTTTTCCACTCTTTGCTAAGGAGGGAGGGAGTGGTGCTCCTGTCTATGGTGTCACACTGGCTGGAAGTCACCATGGTATTTTCAATTGCCTCATATACATGCAAATGCTGGCCAATGAACATTGTTGTGGTTAGGTACCGTCAAGTCGGTTCCGACTCATACTGACCCTATCTACCACAGTATGAAACACTGCCCAGTCCTGCACCATCCGTACAATCATTGTTATGATTGAGCCCATTTTTTCAGCCACTGTGTCAGTCCATCTTATTGAGGGTCTTCCTCTTTTCCACTGACCCTATCCTTCTCCAGGGACTTATCCCTCCTGAAATGTCCAAAGTATGTAAGATGCAGTCTCACTATCCTTGCTTCTAAGGAGTATTCTAGTTGTACTTCTTCTGAGACATACTTGTTCATTCTTTTGGTAGTCCATGGTATATTCAATATTCTTCACCAACACCACAATTAAAAGGCATCAATTCTTCTTTGGTCTTCATTATTCATGTCCAGCTTTCACATGCGTACAATGCAATTGAAAACACCATGGCTCGGGTCAGGCGCACCTTAGCCTTCAAGGTGATATCTTTGCTTTTCAGCACTTTAAAGAGGTCCTTTGCAGCAGATTTGCCCAGTGCAATGCATCTGTTGATTCCTTGACTGCTTCTTCCATGGATGTTGATTGTGGATTCAGGGAAAATGAAATCCTTGACAACTTCAATCATTTCTATGTTTAGCATGATGTAGCTTATTGGTCCTGTTGTTGGGATTTTTGTTTTCTTTATGTTGAGGTGTAATCCATACTGTAGGCTGTGGTCTTTGATCTTCATCAGTAAGTGCTTGAAGTCCTCTTCACTTTCAGCAAACAATGTTGTGTCATCTGCATAACACAGGTTGTTAACGAGTCTTCCTCCAATCCTGATGCCATGTTTTTCTTCATATAGTCCAGCTTCTTGGGTTATTTGCTCAGCATACAGGTTGAATAGGTATGGTAAAAGGATACTACCCTGATGCACACCTTTCCTGCCTTTATACCACTCAGTATCTCCTCGTTCCGTCTGAACAACTGCCTCTCAAACTATGTAAAGCTTCCTCAAGAGCACAATTAAGTGTTCTGGAATTCCCATACATCAAAATGTTATCCATAATTTGTTATGACCCACACAGTCAAATGCCTTTGCATGGTCAATAAAACACAGGTAAACATCCTTCTGGTATTCTCTGCTTTCAGCCTCGATCCACCTGCCATCAGCAGTGATATCCCCGGTTGCACATCCTCTTCGGAATCGGGCCTGAATTTCTGGCAGTGCCCTGTTGCTATACTGCTGCAGCTGCTTTAGAATGATCTTCAGCAAACTTTTGGTTGCATTCGGTTGGATCATCTTTCTTGGAAATAGGCATAAATATGGACCTTTCCCAGTCCGTTGGCCAGGCAGCTGTCTTCCAAATTCCTTGGCATAGACGACTAAGCACTTCCAGCTCTACATCCATTTGTTGAAACATCGCAATTTATATTCGATCAATTCCCGGAGCCTTGTTTTTCACCAATGCCTTCAGTGCAGCTTGGACTTCTTCCTTTGGTGCCATTGGTTCCTGACCATATGCTACCTCTTGAAATGGTTGAATGCCAATTAATAAGAAAGACTAGAGAAGAATTGATGCTTTTAAATTATGGTGTTCAGTATACCGTGAGCTGCCAGTAGCATGAACAAGTCTGTCTTTGAAGAAGTACAGCCAGAATATTCCTTAGATGCCAGGATGGCAAGACTTTGTCTCTCTTACTTTGGACATGTTACCAGGAAGGACGAATCCTTGGAGAAGGACATTATGCTTGGTAAAGCAGAGGGTCATTAAAGAAGAGGAAAACCCTGAATGAAATGGATTGACACAGTGGCTGCAACAATGAGTTCGAGGATAACAAAGATTGCGAGAATGGCATAGGACCAGGGAGTATTTTGTTCTGTTGTACATGTGGTCACTATGAGTTGGAACTCATTTGATAGCACCAAACAACAACAACAACAGGATATGAATACAAATGTGATGCAACAGAAATAACAGAACAAAAGGAGTTCTACTTACACTTCATATTTGGGCATTACATGAGTTTTTACCTTATTTTATTTTTTTAAGGAATAAATGACAAACTACAGGAAACTAAAAAGTGGACACTTGAGATCTGGGAAAGAACCAACTGAATTACCAGAAATTAGATACACAATTACCAAAAGTTTAAAACTCAGTGGAAGAGAGTCTTCCACTCATAGGCTAGATGGAAATAACAAAGACAAGGTTTACCGTCACACATGAAAAACCAAAAAGAATTAATTAATTAAAAATCACATTTAATGGTAAACATCTTCACCAACTAGTCTAAAAAAGTGGCCTCAAAAAAAAAAGAAAAAAATAAAAAGCCTGGCAATCCACTTCTGAAAAATCAGTCATTGAAAACCCTATGGGTAACAGTACTACTCCAACACATATGGGGCCACCATAAGTCAGAATCAACTCGACCAGAAAAGTTTTTTAATCTTACAAAAGAAGATTGCTAGACCTTTCCTCCAAGGCCCCAAAGGGGGATTTAAACCCCTAATCTTTAGGTAAATAGTTCAGCACAAAATATTTGCTCCACATCAGTAGTTAAATCTTAGTTTTGGGCACAGAATCCAAGATAATAGGCAGCCATCACAGCCATATTCAAAAAGTAAGTCAGAAAAGAGCACCCACAAGATTTTTTACCACAACTCTGTTCTCTAAGACATCGCCATCATACTCCCTGGCTCTTAGCATAAATGTCCCCTTGTCACCACCCCACCCTGGGCTCAGCACTGCTGACCTAAGCCTCATAAATGGAGCCTTTTCTGGGGAGTGGAACCTGAACAACATCACACGAGAGAGAACCTGCAGGATGCTGACACCATCCAGAACCTCTGGCTCCTGCTCTGCTCTGTTCCAGGGGAGAGGATATTTGCAAACCTAGAAATGGAGATTTCTCTTCAGAGTAATCCTTCCATTCAGAGCTACAATTTTGAAATAAGATATGAAAAAATGCTACCAGCAACACAGGCCTGTCCGCCTATCGAAGATAGAGATTATTGTGGTGTGGTTGTTTCTTCTATTCCCTGATTGCCCAGCATCTCTGCATCATCCCTATATGCCTGTCATTGTAGGTTCCTGCGAGCAGATGGTGATGACACAGTCCAGAACTCATGAAGGTCTCCCTGGGTGAGTGTCCATCAGCTGAATGGCCAGTCAGAGTCTCCTCTACACTTACCTGAAACACCATTTAAGCTGGGCTGACTCTTAAGGTCCTCATTTACCTCATTTCTATCCGCTTTGATGGGCTGCCCGCCCACTTCAGTGGCAGTGGATCTGAGGCCAACTTCACTCTCACCATCAGTACCATCAGATCAAAGACAGCACTACAAACTACTGCATTCCAAAATCAAGATATCCTTTCATAATAATGTGACCCCAGATATAAACCTCTTACCAGGGCAGAGGTGGGGGAAGGGTTCCACTTCCTAGGCACTGTCACAGAGATTGCTGTGGTTTTTTGTTTTGATTGCACAAAAAAGTTGGCATGAAGTAGTCAGAAAATTGACAGCTGGGACTCTTATGGCTCCAAAAGAGAGCAGGACTCCTGCCCTTCCTGCTCTCTTCCTTCTAATCTGCTCTCAGCCCTCACTCTGGACATTTGCAGTCCCATCTGACCTTCTCTAACCTGACCTCGACCCTGACTCCCAAACGACTTTACTGCTGCCCCAGAACAGCACCTCCTCTCTAGGCCAAAGGCTAGAGCCACTATCCCCTGGGCATTCTTGTCCTTGCTTCCCCATCAAGTTTATGTCAGAGAAAACATCTCAGGAATGAGAAAGCACTAGATCCCTGCTTGCCCTTGTATAAAAGCAATGCAGGTTATGTCTTTCCAAATACATTTTAACAAAACTAATCCAAGTGTGAAAATGAAGAAGAGAAAAGAAGTTCCTTCCACCAAAATAAAATAAAATAAAAATGTAGTGTCTGCTCTTTCTTGTATTTTATGAGTCAGAATTTTACCCTTCTCTGAGGCATTTAACAAATCTATTTTGGCTATATCTTCACCCCTCGTATTCCTATTTCCCTACTAACAGTTGTTAGTCAATTTTAAATTTGAAATTCCAAGCTTCTCCTTTATAATTATCCCCTCACCCAAACCAAGAACACCATGGCCCCTAATTTATTTCATCAGATTCATCTTGCAAAACCTAAACCCTAGGAAAAACTCCACCCTCCTCATACCTGCCTCCATGGCCCTAATGTGGCTGGAGAAAAACACATACTTATTCTGATTCTCTCACCATAAATTTATGCACACTACCTCAAGACAGACCTTAGTCCTGCCTCATAATCATACTTCATTTACCTGGTTCATTCAGTCTCCACTCTTTCTCTTTTCTCTTCAAGTTTTAACACCTACTTCTCATCCTACCTTTCAGCAAATGACCTCATTTCCTGTGTCTTGGAAGAGCTTCCACCAGCTCCTCTCATGCGTCTTCTGATCCACAGGCATCTACACCCCCATGTGCTGTCTGCCTGCCTGCCTGCCTGCCTGCCTGCCTGCCTGCCTGCCTGCCTGCCTGCCTGCCTGCCTGCCTGCCTTCCTTCCTTCCTTCCTTCCTTCCTTCCTTCCTTCCTTCCTTCCTTCCTTCCTTCCTTCTTTCTTATTACTGTAGATAAGCAGACAGCCCTCCTACCTGAGGCCAGGCCCTCTGCTCCTATACCACTGTCCCCGCCAAGGGCATCGTGGCATTTCTCACCTCTCTTTTCTGAACTATCCATGTTCCCCTCACTTTAGCATCATTCCTATCAGCATGAAGCATCATTTTTAAAAACTGTCTTGATGTCACATCTCCTTCCAGTTATGTCCTGTTTCAGTCTTCTCCTTTACCTTAAAGCTCACTGAAAAACTTGTATATCAACACCAAATCCAGACTGTCAGTTTGGTCTCCTTCCATTGGAAATGTTAACCCCACCTTCTCATAGAAACTATTCCACTCAAAGCCAACAATGACTTCTACATTGACAAATCCAACAGTTACATTTGTGTCTTCACCTTACCAAACACATCAGGAGCATTAAACACACTGATGACAACTTCCTCTTTAATACAATCGCCTCACTGAGTTCCTGGGCATCACACTTCTTGTCTTCCATCCACACTACTCCTTCTCAGTCACCTTTGCTGTCTCCTCCTCGTCTCCCCTGCCTGAGAACTCAGTCTCTGGATATCTTTTGCTCTTCATCTATGCAACACTCATTTCATTGCTTATCAGATTTAAATCTCCACTCCATATCTCTCTACTGAACTCCAGACTCAAATCCAATTGTCTACTTGAGAACCACATGTGGAGGTCCAATACACAGTTCAAACTTAAAATTCCTGATTTTCCTCCCCAAATCCACTCCTCCCAAGGTCTTTCCTATCTAATTGTCAACTGTGCCCTTTAATTACTCAGAGCAAAATCTTGAAGTCATCTTGAGATTTCTCATACTCTTTGACAAAATCTTCAAGGTAATGTAACTGACAAGGTTAAACGGTTGCCCCTTCTCCCATCATACCCAGGCCTGTGAGCTCCTGATGAAGCATCCATTGTAAAAGCCCAACGTCGGAGGCGGAGCCAAGATGGCGGACTAGGCAGACGCTACCTCGGATCCCTCTTACAACAAAGACACGGAAAAACAAGTGAATCGATCACATACATAACAATCTACGAACCCTGAACAACAAACACAGATTTAGAGACGGAGAACGAACTAATACGGGGAAGCAGCGATTGTTTCCAGAGCCTGGAGCCAGCGTACCAGTCAGGTACGGCACAAGCACAGAGACCTGCTCCACCCCCCTGAACTAACCCCGGGAGGGGGACCAGCTGGTTCCACGGGCGGCGTGGGACGCAGCCGGTAGGAGAAGTCCCCGGGAGGCAGTGACTGATCTTGGAGCAGAAAGAGCAGCATCCGAGCCGGGGAACCGTCCCGCAGGGATTAGGACTGCACGCAGGTACGCCATAAACACGGAGAGTTGCTCCACCCCCTGAACTAACCCCGGGAAGGGGACCAGCCGGGTCGCGCGGGCGGCGTGGGACGCAGCCGGTAGGAGAAGTCCCCGGGAGGCAGCGACTGGTATTGGAGTGGGGAGAACAGCGTTCCAGCCAGGACACTCGGTCGCGGCACAAGCACAGGGAGCTACTCCACCCATCTGAACTAACCCCGGGAGGGGGCCCACCTAGTTCACGGGGGCGGCACGGCCACGCGGCTGGAGAGACGAGAAGTCCCCGGGAGGCAGCGACTGATTTTGGAGTTGAGAGTGCACCGTCCCAGTAGGGGAGCCTTGACGCTGGGCGTGGGGCTGGAAGCGGAGGATCTGACCGTGACTCCAGCGGGCCAGACCCCCCGGGGGCAATCTCCACACAGCCAGCACACATAGGCGACGCGCCCGCGAGAATCTCAGATATAACAGTCATTCCAAGCAAGACAAGCAACTCTGGCTATATTCTGAGGTGCTACTCTCCTATCTCTCTGTTCCCTCCCCCACCCTTCCCAGGCGGCTTCATTAACATCTGAATAGCCTGAGCCAAAGGGAGAACTCTGATAGGGATCTGACTGCAGTTTTTTTTTTAGCGGATTTTCTGGAAAAACTAGTTTCCCAGTGATGGCTCGGAGACAACAATCCATATCAAACCACTTAAAGAAGCAGACCGGGACAGCTTCTCCAACCCCCCAAACAAAAGAATCAAAATCTTTCCCAAATGAAGATACAATTTTGGAATTATCAGATACAGAATATAAAAAACTAATTTACAGAATGCTTAATGATATCACAAATGAAATTAGGATATCTGCAGAAAAAGCCAAGGAACACACTGATAAAACTGTTGAAGAACTCAAAAAGATTATTCAAGAACATACTGGAAAAATTAATAAGTTGCAAGAATCCATAGAGAGACAACATGTAGAAATCCAAAAGATTAACAATAAAATAACAGAATTAGACAACGTAATAGGAAGTCAGAGGAGCAGACTCGAGCAATTAGAATGCAGACTGGGACATCTGGAGGACCAGGGAATTAACACCAACATAGCTGAAAAAAAATCAGATAAAAGAATTTAAAAAAATGAAGAAACCCTAAGAATTATGTGGGACTCTATCAAGAAGGATAACCTGCGGGTGATTGGAGTCCCAGAACAGGGAGGAGGGACAGAAAACACAGAGAAAATAGTTGAAGAACTTCTGACAGAAAACTTCCCTGACATCATGAAAGACGAAAGGATATCTATCCAAGATGCTCATCGAACCCCATTTAAGATTGATCCAAAAAGAAAAACACCAAGACATATTATCATCAAACTCACCAAAACCAAAGATAAACAGAAAATTTTAAAAGCAGCCAGGGAGAAAAGAAAGGTTTCCTTCAAGGGAGAATCAATAAGAATATGTTCTGACTACTCAGCAGAAACCATGCAGGCAAGAAGGGAATGGGACGACATATACAGAACACTGAAGGAGAAAAACTGCCAGCCAAGGATCATATATCCAGCAAAACTCTCTCTGAAATATGAAGGCGAAATTAAGATATTTACAGACAAACACAAGTTTAGAGAATTTGCAAAAACCAAACCAAAGCTACAAGAAATACTAAAGGATATTGTTTGGTCAGAGAACCAATAATATCAGATATCAGCACAACACAAGGTCACAAAACAGAACGTCCTGATATCAACTCAAATAGGGAAATCACAAAAACAAACAAATTAAGATTAATTAAAAAAAAAAATACACATAACAGGGAATCATGGAAGTCAATAGGTAAAAGATCACAATAATCAAAAAGAGGGACTAAATACAGGAGGCATTGAACTGCCATATGGAGAGTGATACAAGGCGATATAGAACAATACAAGTTAGGTTTTTACTTAGAAAAATAGGGGTATATAATGAGGTAACCACAAAAAGGTATAACAACTCTATAACTCAAGACAAAAACCAAGAAAAACGTAACGACTCAACTAACATAAAGTCAAACACTATGAAAATGAGGATCTCACAATTTACTAAGAAAAACGCCTCAGCACAAAAAAGTATGTGGAAAAATGAAATTGTCAACAACACACATAAAAAGGCATCAAAATGACAGCACTAAAAACTTACTTATCTATAATTACCCTGAATGTAAATGGACTAAATGCACCAATAAAGAGACAGAGAGTCACAGACTGGATAAAGAAACACGATCCATCTATATGCTGCCTACAAGAGACACACCTTAGACTTAGAGACTCAAATAAACTAAAACTCAAAGGATGGAAAAAAGTATATCAAGCAAACAATAAGCAAAAAAGAAGAGGAGTAGCAATATTAATTTCTGACAAAATAGACTTTAGACTTAAATCCACCACAAAGGATAAAGAAGGACACTATATAATGATAAAAGGGACAATTGATCAGGAAGACATAACCATATTAAATATTTACGCACCCAATGACAGGGCTGCAAGATACATAAATCAAATTTTAACAGAACTGAAAAGCGAGATAGATACCTCCACAATTATAGTAGGAGACTTCAACACACCACTTTCGGAGAAGGACAGGACATCCAGCAAGAAGCTCAACAGAGACACGGAAGATCTAATTACAACAATCAACCAACTTGACCTCATTGACTTATACAGAACTCTCCACCCAACTGCTGCAAAATATACTTTTTTTTCCAGCGCACATGGAACATTCTCTAGAATAGACCACATATTAGGACATAAAACAAACCTTTGCAGAGTCCAAAACATCGAAATATTACAAAGCATCTTCTCAGATCACAAGGCAATAAAACTAGAGATCAATAACAGAAAAACGAGGGAAAAGAAATCAAATACTTGGAAAATGAACAATACCCTCCTGAAAAAAGACTGGGTTATAGAAGACATCAAGGAGGGAATAAGGAAATTCATAGAAAGCAACGAGAATGAAAATACTTCCTATCAAAACCTCTGGGACACAGCAAAAGCAGTGCTCAGAGGCCAATTTATATCAATAAATGCACACATACAAAAAGAAGAAAGAGCCAAAATCAGAGAACTGTCCCTACAACTTGAACAAATAGAAAGTGAGCAACAAAAGAATCCATCAGGCACCAGAAGAAAACAAATAATAAAAATTAGAGCTGAACTAAATGAATTAGAGAACAGAAAAACAATTGAAAGAATTAACAAAGCCAAAAGCTGGTTCTTTGAAAAAATTAACAAAATTGATAAACCATTGGCTAGACTGACTAAAGAAATACAGGAAAGGAAACAAATAACCCGAATAAGAAATGAGAAGGACCACATCACAACAGAACCAAATGAAATTAAAAGAATCATTTCAGATTATTATGAAAAATTGTACTCTAACAAATTTGAAAACCTAGAAGAAATGGATGAATTCCTGGAAAAACACTACCTACCTAAACTAACACATTCAGAAGTAGAACAACTAAATAGACCCATAACAAAAAAAGAGATTGAAACGGTAATCAAAAAACTCCCAACAAAAAAAAGTCCCGGCCCGGACGGCTTCACTGCAGAGTTCTACCAAACTTTCAGAGAAGAGTTAACACCACTACTACTAAAGGTATTCCAAAGCATAGAAAATGACGGAATACTACCCAACTCATTCTATGAAGCCACCATCTCCCTGATACCAAAACCAGGTAAAGACATTACAAAAAAAGAAAATTATAGACCTATATCCCTAATGAACATTGATGCAAAAATCCTCAACAAAATTCTAGCCAATAGAATCCAACAACACATCAAAAAAATAATTCACCCTGATCAAGTGGGATTTATACCAGGTATGCAAGGCTGGTTTAATATCAGAAAAACCATTAATGTAATCCATCACATAAATAAAACAAAAGACAAAAACCACATGATCTTATCAATTGATGCAGAAAAGGCATTTGACAAAGTCCAACACCCATTCATGATAAAAACTCTTACCAAAATAGGAATTGAAGGAAAATTCCTCAACATAATAAAGGGCATCTATGCAAAGCCAACAGCCAATGTCACTCTAAATGGAGAGAACCTGAAAGCATTTCCCTTGAGAACGGGAACCAGACAAGGATGCCCTTTATCACCGCTCTTATTCAACATCGTGTTGGAAGTCTTAGCCAGGGCAATCAGGCTAGACAAAGAAATAAAAGGTATCCGGATTGGCAAGGAAGAAGTAAAGTTATCACTATTTGCAGATGACATGATTATATACACAGAAAACCCTAAGGAATCCTCCAGAAAACTACTGAAACTAATAGAAGAGTTTGGCAGAGTCTCAGGTTATAAAATAAACATACAAAAATCACTTGGATTCCTCTACATCAACAAAAAGAACACCGAAGAGGAAATAACCAAATCAATACCATTCACAATAGCCCCCAAGAAGATAAGATACTTAGGAATAAATCTTACCAAGGATGTAAAAGACCTATACAAAGAAAACTACAAAGCTCTACTACAAGAAATTCAAAAGGACATACTTAAGTGGAAAAACATACCTTGCTCATGGATAGGAAGACTTAACATAGTAAAAATGTCTATTCTACCAAAAGCCATCTATACATTTAACGCACTTCCGATCCAAATTCCAATGTCATATTTTAAGGGGATAGAGAAACAAATCACCAATTTCATATGGAACGGAAAGAAGCCCCGGATAAGCAAAGCACTACTGAAAAAGAAGAAGAAAGTGGGAGGCCTCACCTTACCTGACTTCAGAAACTATTATACAGCCACAGTAGTCAAAACAGCCTGGTATTGGTACAACAACAGACACATAGACCAATGGAACAGAATTGAGAACCCAGACATAGATCCATCCACGTATGAGCAGCTGATATTTGACAAAGGACCAGTGTCAATTAACTGGGGAAAAGATAGCCTTTTTAACAAATGGTGCTGGCATAACTGGATATCCATTTGCAAAAAAATGAAACAGGACCCATACCTCACACCATGCACAAAAACTAACTCCAAGTGGATCAAAGACCTAATCATAAAGACTAAAACGATAAAGATCATGGAAGAAAAAATTGGGACAACCCTAGGAGCCCTAATACAAGGTATAAACAGAATACAAAACATTACCAAAAATGATGAAGAGAAACCCGATAACTGGGAGCTCCTAAAAATCAAACACCTATGCTCATCTAAAGACTTCACCAAAAGAGTAAAAAGACCACCTACAGATTGGGAAAGAATTTTCAGCTATGACATCTCCGACCAGCGCCTGATCTCTAAAATCTACATGATTCTGTCAAAACTCAACCACAAAAAGACAAACAACCCAATCAAGAAGTGGGCAAAGGATATGAACACACATTTCACTAAAGAAGATATTCAGGCAGCCAACAGATACATGAGAAAATGCTCTCGATCATTAGCCATTAGAGAAATGCAAATTAAAACTACGATGAGATTCCATCTCACACCAGCAAGGCTGGCATTAATCCAAAAAACACAAAATAATAAATGTTGGAGAGGCTGCGGAGAGATTGGAACTCTCATACACTGCTGGTGGGAATGTAAAATGGTACAACCACTTTGGAAATCTATCTGGCGTTATCTTAAACAGTTAGAAATAGAACTACCATACAACCCAGAAATCCCACTCCTAGGAATATACCCTAGAGATACAAGAGCCTTCATACAAACAGATATATGCACACCCATGTTTATTGCAGCTCTGTTTACAATAGCAAAAAGTTGGAAGCAACCAAGGTGTCCATCAACGGATGAATGGGTAAATAAATTGTGGTATATTCACACAATGGAATACTACGCATCGATAAAGAACAGTGACGAATCTCTGAAACATTTCATAACATGGAGGAACCTGGAAGGCATTATGCTGAGTGAAATTAGTCAGAGGCAAAAGGACAAATATTGTATAAGACCACTATTATAAGATCTTGAGAAATAGTAAACCTGAGAAGAACACATACTTTTGTGGTTACGAGGGGGGGAGGGAGGGAGGGTGGGAGAGGGTTTTTTATTGATTAATCAGTAGATAAGAACTGCTTTAGGTGAAGGGAAAGACAACACTCAATACATGGAAGGTCAGCTCAATTGGACTGGACCAAAAGCAAAGAAGTTTCCGGGATAAAATGAATGCTTCAAAGGTCAGCGGAGCAAGCGCGGGGGTCTGGGGAACATGGTTTGCGGGGACTTCTAAGTCAATTGGCAAAATAATTCTATTATGAAATCATTCTGCATCCCACTTCGAAATGTGGCGTCTGGGGTCTTAAATGCTAACAAGCAGCCATCTAAGATGCAGCAATTGGTCTCAACCCACCTGGAGCAAAGGAAAATGAAGAACACCAAGCCCACATGACAACTAAGAGCCCAAGAGACAGAAAGGGCCACATGAACCAGAGACCTACATCATCCTGAGACCAGAAGAACTAGTTGGTGCCCGGCCACAATCGATGACTGCCCTGACAGGGAGCTCAGCAGAGGACCCCTGAGGGAGCAGGAGATCAGTGGGATGCAGACCCCAAATTCTCATAACAAGACCAAACTTAATGGTCTGACTGAGACTGGAGGAATCCCGGCGGCCATGCTCCCCAGACCTTCAGCTGACACAGGATAGGAACCATCCCCGAAGACAACTCTTCAGAAATGAAAGGGACTGGTCAGCGGGTGGGAGAGAGAAGCTGATGAAGAGTGAGCTAATTATATCAGGTGGACACTTGAGATTGTGTTGGCAACTCTTGCCTGGAGGGGGGATGGGAGGATAGAGAGAGAGGGAAGCCGGCAAAATTGTCAAGAAAGGAGAGACTGAAAGGGCTGACTCAAGACGGGGAGAGTAAGTGGGAGTAGGGAGTGAGATGTATGTAAACTTATATGTGACAGACTGATTGGATTTGTAAACGTTCACTTGAAGCTTAATAAAAGTTATTATAAAAAAAAAAAAAAAAGAGAGAAGTGAGGACTTCAAAAAAAAAAAAAAAAAAAAAAAAAAAAAGCCCAACGTCCTTGTTACTGGTCCTCTTCTCAAGATTGCTTCATCACCCACTGCGGAACCCCCTCCGTTCAGACGTTCGCAATTAGCCACAAAGTTGTCCTTCTTGCTGCCATATTGCTCCCCAAATGCACTCTGATACATGGTATCTAGTTCCTGAAATTGCCTGTGTATTCTCAGAAATTTCATTAGCTCTGCATAATCTTACAACTGCCCTAGAATCCCCAACTTTGGGAAGCTGGATTTGAGATTTGGTCTCTGAATTACTTGCTTGACTGACTTGCAATAAAGTCTACTTTCTCTTTCTCAAAGGTCTGGTGTTTCTCAATTGAATTGATGGGTCACAGGGAGCAGGACCCACCCTCGTCAGATTACAATATTGTATATCTCTTTTCAAAATATGCCACTACTCATCCCCTTCACTGCTACTACCATCACTAAAGGAATTGTACTGTCTAGCCTGGATGATGATAATAGCCTGCTAACTGATACTTCTCCTACTCTTGTCCCCCAAAGAGTTCCTGTTAAGCTACAAATCAAATCATGTCCTCTTTTGAAAACTATTCCAGTCATTATCACATCCTTTAAAATGAAAAGAAAGTCCTTAAAGTAGCCTACATATCCTACAAAATGAGCCCCCTCGTTATTTCTTTGTCCTTATCTCCCACACAACCCTTCACAACACTGCTTCACCAACACAGGCTTCCTTGCTTCTTTCCCAACATGATGGTTACTTTTCTGCTTCAGAAGTGTGTGGTTTCACCTAACTATAACACTTTTGCCTAGAGATATTCCTATGACTCATTTTCTCACCAACATGAAGACTTTGATCAATTCATTCCTTCTCAGTACAGCCTTCCATCACCATCTATTGTAGAGCAATTGCAAAAATGCCCCAATTCTTTATCCTTCCCTGCATCCATACTTTTGTTAACGTGAATTTGTAGCTGTTCTAATTAGGGGGTAAGGGCTATTTTCCCTCTCCTTGAATATGAGCTGGTTGTGTGAACCATGTTGATAGATAACATGCAGCAAAAGAGACATTGTGCCAGTATTGAACCTACTTCAGCAGTACTTATGTGCTTTTACTTATTCTCTTGGAATTCTGCCAACTGCAATCAGCACAAGCTAGTTTCAGTCTGCCAAGTGGTGAGAGACATATGGCCAGGTCATCTCATTAGCTCCATCTGATGGCCAGCCAACTACAGACATGTGAAAGTTACCTGAGCCTTTCTAGATGAGCTAGCACCCAGGTGACCTGCCAGATAACTGTAAATGCATGAGCTCTCTAGACAAGATCACTCAAGACTGGTCCATACCAACCAAATTAACATGAAAGAAATAAAAATGCTTATGACTTTTAGCCACTGGATTTGTGTATGATTTATTACATGGCAAGAGCTAACTGATACATCACCCTCATTCAAATTGCTACTCATCTTTATGGATTGAATTGTGTCCTACAAAAATGTATGTCAACTTGGCTAGGCCATGATTTCCAGTAATGTCTGGTTGTCCAACATTTTTTTGGTCTGATGTGATTATCCTATGTGTTGTAAATCCTACATCTATGATGTTAATGAGGCAGGATTAGAGGCAGTTACATTAATGAGGCAGGACTCAAACTACAAGATTAGATTGTATCTTGAGTTGCTCTCTTTTAAGTCGTAAAGGAGAGAATCGAGCAGAGAGGAAAGATTTCCTACTACCAAGAGTGAAGAACCAGGAGGGGAGCTCATTCTTTGGACTGGGTGTCCCTGAGCTGAGAACCTCCTAGACCAGGGGAAGATTGATGACAAGGCCCTTTCTCCAGAGCTGACAGACAGAGAAAGCCTTCTACTAGAGCTGGCATTGTTATTTGGGACTTCTAGCCTCCTAGACTATGAGGGAATAAATTTCTTTTCATTAAAGCCATCTGCTTGTGGTATTTCTGTTACAGCACCACTAGATAACTGAGATATCATCTTACACCAGCAAGCTCTTATTCTTTCCCCTACTTTTTTTTTTTTCTTCATGCCACTTACAAAATTACTTAGCAAATTTTTACTTATCCATGTATTTTCCATCTTCCCCAACTAGGATGAAAGCAATATATCTGTTCATGACACATAGTAAGCACTCAATTAATATATCTTGAGTGAATAAATGACATGGAATCTTTAATATCCATTCTTTGAAAATATTTCTCATTGTTAGAGAAAAGGTGCTGTTATGTAGGTAAGAATGTTCAGAGTATATTGATCAAGTTTGTTAAGAACACCCAGATGCCAGATTTTATCAATCCATGTATTTCAGAAGGAGATGTAGAAATAACACTAGAATAACTGGAGTTTCTGTATTATTATACTGAGATGAGCATGTTAATTGAATGTTGTCAGAAGGATTCAATTATAGCTGAACAAAGAAAAATAGGCGGGAGTGGTGGTTCAGTGGTAGAATTCTCACCTCCATGCAGGAGACCTGGCTTTGATGCCCGGCCAATGCTCCTCAAACACAGGCACTACTCCTCTGTCAGTGGAGGCTTGCATATTGCTATGATGTTGAACAGATTTTTAGCCAAACTTCCAGACAAAGACCAACGAAGAAGAAAGGCCTAGAGATCTACTTAGAAAAATCAGCCAGTGAAACCCTATGAATCACCATGACCCGATCCCATTCTGCATGAAATCACCATTGTTCTTGGACCCACAGCAGCTAACAACAAAAAAGAACCATTATTTCCTTCAGTCACCAAATGAGACTGGGATGCCCAGGGGATGAAATTAAAAAGAAAGTTGTCAGTTAATGAAAAAAGATGTGGGAATAATATCACATATTTATAGAGTGATAGGGTTAATGAATTAGACACTTGCTTTTGAAAGAATGAAAACCACTGAAAGAAATGGAGAGAAGAAAAAGGTCAATAAAAAAGGAGGTAGAGCAGAAAAACTCCATCAGTGACACTGACCAGAAAGGCGTGGCTGAAAACGGGATCTGTGGAAGGAAAAAGCAAGAGAAGAATACTACCTTCTATGAGGGAGGTTCAGAATATGAAGGGTTAAAGATTTAATCTTGGGAAAGTCAAGAGTTAAGGGGTAATTACAGAGAAAGGAAAAAGTCAGGGAGACAAGGAGTTAAATTGGAAATATTCCAGAGTCAAGATGGCACAGGGAAGAGAGAATTCATCTTTCAGGGTGTAAAACTCACAGAGTACTTCTCCAGATGAGTCTTGTGATCCAGCCGTGTGAAATATTCAGGTTTCTGTACTATGAAAATTCCTGACATGACAAAGGCTATAAGAAATGTTTACAGCATTTTTCTACAGTAATGTCCGAGAAAAAGGAGTTTAGAAAAGTCCGTGGCTCTTACTTTCCTCAAGGACCCAAGGAATTAGTCAGGAGATGAGGCTTCTGGGGCAGATGGAGGAAGTGCGCATGTTCAGGACTGTGTGGGAAGGAAGCAGCTGGTGCAGTGAAGACTCACAGGCCTCCAGCCCTGGGGAGGAGGCTTGTGTTCCAGGCTGAAGGACCGTGAGAGGGCAGCCATAATGCTGCTAACAATAATCTGCCTCATTTTCAGCCTGGAGGCTGCTGATGGTGAGAGTGAAGTCTGTCCCAGGCCCACTGCCTCTAAAGGAGTCAGGGATCTCAGATGCCCAGTTGGATGCAAGGGAGATAAGCAACTTAGAAGAGTGTTCTGTGTTCTGCTGGTACCAGGCTAAGGTGATGCTAACACTCTGGCTGGACTTGTTCTGATGGTGACCATTTCTCCTGGAGACACAGTTAGGGATACAGGAGACTGGGTTATCACAATGTCCCCACTGGCACCTGCAATCAGACAGGACAATTACCATACATAAATGTATACACACACTTTTTTATAGGCACATTAAAATATACCATTTTAAATGTACATTTTACTGGAATACATGTCACACATAATTGAGTCAATTTTGGAAATACTCATTATTTCCCACTATGTCTTAAAATCATTGTTCAGTTTTACAAAGATAGCTCTCTCAAGGGATTGAGGCACTTTTCATTTCTCACCAGAGGCCCAGAACAACAGGGACATGAACAGGAGCCTGTAACATCGTCTTGCTGCATTCACCTGCCTGATAAAAATCAGCGCACATTGCAGTGTCCTCATTTATATAATCTGAGCAGCCAGATTGGGCCTGGAGAATCTACGCAAAGCCATCATTGAATGTAGAAGCAAAGTACATGGACATAAAAAGGAGCAAGATTTCCTTTGGAAAGTTGCATCTGAAAGTCAATAGTCCAAGGAGTTTCACTCCAAGTGTGTATGGTCTCTGTGTGTCTGGACCTCTCCAATCTTGATATTAGTTTAAGATAGACCAGTTGATAGGGCCAACAAATGGAAGCTGCTGTGGAAGAGGGCATGCCCATCATAAATCCTCAGGACATGTCACAAATAATTTTTCAAAGAGTGATACAACCAGTAAGTCAGAGATTCTTGATATCCAAGAAAATAGAATAACTAGGAAATAAATATGAAACAAGTGAAATAACAGAGAACAAAAGGAGTTCTCCTTACACTTTAGATTTGGAAGTTGTGAGTTTTTTTAAAGAAATAAATGATAAACTTGACATTGAAAACTAAAAGCAGGTGTACTACAGATCTGAAAAAAAAAATTCTAGATATAGAATACACGTCTGTCCATTTGTCATACTGTGGGGACTTGCGTGTTGCTGGAAGCTATGCTGCCAATATACTAATATCAGCAGGGTCACCACAGTGGACAGGTTTCGACTGAGGTTCCACACTAAGACAGATAGGAAGAATGATGTGGTGGTCTGCTTCTGAAAGAAGTAGCCAGTGAAATCTTATTACTAGCAGCTGAACGATGTCTGTTATAGTGCCAGAAGATGAGTCCCTCAGTTCAAAAGACACTCAAAAGAGGACTGGGGAAGAGCTGCCTCTTTAAAGTAGAGTTGGCCTTAATGAGATGCATGGAGTCAAGTTTTTGGGACATTCATGTGCTTATGTGGCATGACTCAAAATGAGGGGAAACAGCTGAATACATCCATTAATAATCTAAATGTGGAATGTATGAAATATGAGTCTAGGAAAATGGGAAATTGTGAAAAATGAAATAGAATGCATAAAGAGTAGTATCTTAGTCATTAGTCAGCTGAAATGGACTGGTATTGGTCATTTTGAATCAGAAAATCATATGGTCTACTATGCAGGGAATGATAACATCAAGAGGAATGGCATTACATTCATCATCAAAAAAAAAATACAAAGTACAATGCTTTCAGTGATAGACTAACAACCACACATCTACAAGGAAGACCAGTTAACACGACTATTACTCAAATTTACCAACAAACTACTAAGGCCAAAGGTGAAGAAATAGAAGATTTTTACCAACTTCTGCAGTCTGAAATTGACTGAATATGCAATCAGGATGCACTGACAATTACTGGTGATTGGAATGCAAAAGTTGGGGAAAAAAAAAAAAGATCAGTATTTGGAAAATATGGCCTTGGTGATAGAAATGATGCCAGAGACTGCATGATTGAATATTGCAAGATCAAAGACTTCTTCATTGCAAATAACTTTTTTCACCAGTGTAAATGGTGACTATCCACATGGACCTCACCAGATGGAATACACAGGAATCAAATCAACCTCATCTGTGGAAAGAGAAGATAGAAAAGCTCAATATCATCAGTTAGAACAATGTCAGGGGCTGAGTGCAAATCAGACCATCAATTACTCATATGCAAATTCAAGTTGAAACTGAAGAAAATTAGAACAAATCCTTGAGAGCAGAAGTACAACCTTGAGTATATCCCACCTGAATTTAGAGACCATCTTAGGAACAAACTTGACACGTTGAACACTAATGACTGAAAACCAGAAGAGTTGTGAAATGACATCAAGGAAATCATACATGAAGGAAGCAAGAGTTTGTGAAAAAGACAGGAGGGAAAAGAAAGAACTAGAAGGATGTCAGAAGAGACTCTGAAACTTGCTCTTGAACGTCGAGTAGCTAAAGCAAAGGAAAAAATGATAAAGTAAAAGAGCTGAACAGAAGTTTTCGAAGGGCAGCTCAAAAAGACAAAGTAAAGTATTATGATGACATGGGCAAAGATCTGGATATAGAAAACCAAAAAGGAAGAACATGCTCAGCATTTCTCAAGCTGAAAGAACTGAAGAAAAAATTCAAGTCTCAAGTTGCAATATTGAGGGATTCTTTTTTTTATGAGGAAAATAGTAAACAATGCATGAAACATCAAAAGAAGATGGAAGAGATACACAGAGTTACTATACCAAAAATACAGGTCGATGTTCAAACATTTCAGGAGGTAACATATGAATCAGGAACTGATAGTAATGAAGGAAGAAGTTCAAGCTCCACTGAAAACATTGGGGAAAAACAAGACTCTGGGAATTGACAGAATACCAATAGAGGTGTTTCAACAAACAGATGCAGTGTTGGAAGTTCTCAGTTGCCTACGCCTAGAAACTTGGAAGACAGGTACGTGGCCAACCAACTGGAAAATGTCCATATTTATGTCTATTCCCATGAAAGGTATTCCAACAGAATGTGGAAATTATCAAACAATATTGACTCAAAAGTGGCTACAGCAGTATATTGACAGGGAACTTTCAGAAATGCAAGCCAGATTCAGAAAACAATGTAGAACAAGGGATATCATTGCTAATGTCAGATGGACCTTGGCTGAAAGCAAAGAATACCAGAAAGATGTTTACCTATGTTTTATTGGCTATCCAAAGGTATTCAACTGTGTGGTTTGTAACAAATTATGGATAACATTGCCAAGAAGGGGAATTCCAGAACACCTAAATATGCTCATGAGGAATAGATCAAGAGGCAGTCATTAAAACAGAATAAAGAGTTACTGCCTAGTTTAAAGTCAAAAACTGTGTGTCTCACAGTTGTATCCTTTCACCATACTTATTCAGTTTACATGCTGAGCAAATAATTTGAGAACCTGGATTACATGAAGAAGAATGAGGACTCAGGGTTGGAGGAAGACTCACTAGCAACCTGCATGATGCAGATGAAACAAACATGTTTGCTGGAAATCAAGAGGACTTGAAGCATTTACTGATGAAGATCAAAGACCACAGCCTTCAGTATGGATTACACCTCAACATAAAGGAAAAAAAAATCCTCACAACTGGGCCAATAAGTAACATCATGATAAATGGAGAAAATACTGAAATTATCATGGATTTCATTTTCCTTGGATCCACAATCAACGTCTACCGAAACAGCATTCAAGAAATCAAAGGATGCTTTGCACTGGGCAAATTGGCTGCAAAAGACCTCTTTAAAGTGTTAAAAAGCAAAGGTGTCACCTTAAAGACTAAGAAGCATCTGAACCAAGCTGTGATGTTTTCAATCGCCTCCTATGCATATGAAAGTTGGGCAATGAATAAGGAAGACCAAAGAAGAACTGAATCCTTTGAATTATTGCGTTGGCGAAGAATATTGAACATACCATGGACTTACAGAAGAAGGAACAAATTTGTCTTGGAAGAAGTAGAGCCAGGCTGATCTTTTAGGAGGAAGGATTGAGAAACTTCGTTTCACATACTTTGGATATGTTATGAGGAGGGATCGGTCCCTGCAGAAGGACATTATGCTTGGTAAAGTAAAGTGTCAACAAAAAAGAGGACCCTCAACGAGATGGATTGACTCAGTGGCTACAACAATGGGCTCAAGTATAACAAAAATTGTGAGGATGGCTCAGACCTGGGCAGTGTTTTACTGTGTTGCTCATAGGGTTGCTAAGATTTGGAACTGACTTGACAGCACCTAACAACAACAACAACAAAAATGAGCAATATACTAATGAGATTATTTTTTGCAACTCCAAAAATCAGAAATGCAAAATGGTTAGTATAAATATTAATATTTAAAGGGAAAAACATTGATGAAGACCTGATATGTCAAATATTGAAATATATTCTTATCAGTTAGAGGTTTTGGTTGTAAACAACAGAAACCAACCAAGTCTAAATTTAGCAGAAAATGAAATGATTACTGGATGACTTGCAGATTTGACTGCAAGTCTCAGGAACATGGTGTGGTAAATGTACATGAAACCAGCTGGCAAAAGCACAGTCTACAATAAACCAGAGAAAGATGTTATATATGATCCCACCACCACCGGAGATGGACAGTGGATAGTCCTACTGGCTCCACCACCAAGGGACACCAGTCATGGGGCATTGGATATTGGAGGCCTCTGCTGCTGCTGTTCTGTTTGCAAACATTTTTAACTCTGTGAAATGAGCATTAGTACAATTTCCTCACAAATAGTTTCAATAAGTGTTCTTCAAGAATATATTTCCATTCCCAGAAACTATAACCAGTCAAAATCAAACCCATTACCATTGAGTTGATTCCGATTCATAAGAACCACACGTACTACAGAGCAGACCTGAGCTCTATAGGGCTTTTTGGGCTGTAATCTTCCTGGAAGCAGACCACTAAGCCCTTCTTCTGTGGCCCCACTGGATGGGTTCTAACTGCCGACCTTTATTTAGTAACTGAGTGCAAACTATTTGTACCACTCAGGGACCTTCAGCAAGTATAAAAGGAAACTAAAATATAACTATTTTCATCAGAGAATCCACAAAGAAATATTTGCCATATTCAAATAGTACTGCCCTATTCAAAAAGTAAGAAACATGCAATTTACAAGTTTATTAACCATAATCCTATGATCTAAGAATTTCACCATTAGACTCCAAGGTTCTTTGCATAAACGTCCCCTTGCCACACCCCAACCTGAGCTCACACCTGCTGACCTGAACCTCATACAAAGCTATGAAGGATAGAAACTGTTGAACCAGTGTGTGCTTTCTTGTGTGTATTCTCAACAGCAACAAGAACAACAACAAAAAAAACCAAAACGCTTGCCCATCAAGTCAATCGCAATTCACAATGATGTATAGGATGGAGTAGAACTGCCTGCCCTATAGAGTTGCCAAGGTATGGACAGTAGATTTGAATTGCTGACCTTTTGGTTAGCAACCATAGCTCTTAAACACTGTGCAATCAGGGCTCCTACAGCAAAATAAAAAAATTGGAAAAAGAAAAAGCTAAGAAAGAGAGTTTCTTGGGGGATGGAATCTGAGCAACATCACACAAAGAAGCTGTAGGGCTGGCACCACCCAGATCCTCAGTATCCTGCTCTGCTGTGTTCCAGGTGAGATGAAACCTAGACAGGCAGTTTTCTCTACAGAGTGAGCCTCCTATTCAGACAGGTCTATAATTTGAAAAGAGTTATTAAATAAATGTTACAAGCCACACAGGCCTGTCCACTTGTCCCAGTTAGAGACCATTTTGGTTTGATTTCCCTTCTATCCCTGATTGCACAGTATGTCTGGATCATCCTTGCGTGTCTGTCATTTTAGGTTCCTGCGGGCAGATCCTGCTCACTAGGTGCCAGAATCTCTGCTGTCTTCCAGGAGAGAAAGTCTCCATTAGCTGCAGGGCCAGTCGGAGTTTCCTCTACACTGACTGGAAACACTACTTAGGCTGGGATCTGCATGAACCTGAGGGGGGACCTACAGGCCTCATTCACCTCACTTCCCATATGCATGTTGTTGTGATGCTGAACAGGTTCAGCAGCACTTTCAGACTAATAGAGACTAGAGAGAAAGGCCTGGTGATCTGCTTCTGAAAAATCGGCCAGTGAAAATCCTATGGATGACAACAGTCAGATCTTATTGTGACTCAGGGGCTGACAAGATGGCAACTAACAACAAGAAAGATCCATGATTTCCTTCCTTCAGTCACTAAATTAATCTTGGTGCCCAAGAGATTAATTTAAAGAGGAACTAATGAAAAAATAACATGGAAAAGCTGTCACATGTAATAGGGTTAATGAATTAAAGACTGCCCTTTGAAAGAATGAGTGCTACTGAAAGACATGGAGAGAGGAGAAAAGAGCAGTAAAATGGGAGTTTAGAGCAGGAAAACACCTTCATTGACATTGCCCAGGAAGGCTTGGCTGGAAAACAGAATCCATGGAAGGAAAAAGTAAGAAAGAAAGATCACCTTCTGTGAGGGAAGTTTTAAACATGAAGGGCCCAGATTTAATACTGGGTTAGGTCCTTTTTTTTTTTTTTTTTTAGGTCCAGAGCTGTGAGGGGTAATTGCAGAGAAAGGAAAAAGTCCAGGGAAATAAGGAATTAAAATGAGAACGTTCTAGACTCAAGAAGGCAAAGGAAGAAAGAACTAATCTTTCAGGGTATAAAACTCACTGGACCTTCCCTGAATCAGTCATTTGATCTATCCCTGTGAAACAAGCAGGTTACTGTGATAGGAAAACTTCTGACAAAGCCTACAAGTGATTTTTAGAGCATTCTTTTTTCTATAATTTACCACAAAAGGGGATCCAGAAGAAGCCACATCCCTTAATTTTCTCCTGGAACCTGCAAGTACTCAAAGGAATTTGTCAGATGTGGCCTTTGGGGCAGACAGAGGAAGCGTGCATGTTCAGGGCTGAGCAGAAAGGAAGCAGCTGGTGCAGTGAAGACTCACTGGCCTGTAGCCCTCGGGAGGAGGTTTTTGTTCGAGGCTGAAGCACTGTGGGTGGACTCTTATAACCTTGCAGACAGTAATAAACTGCGGCATCTTCAGCCTGGAAGTTGCTGATGGTGAAAGTGAAGTCTGTCCCTGACCCACTGCCACTGAACCGGTCAGGGACCCCAGATGCCCGGCTGGATGCCCAGTAGATGAGCAGCTTAGGAGCCTGTCCTGGTTTCTGTTGGTACCAGTCTAAATAGTCTTTCTTATTGGAGCTGTAAAAAAGACTCTGGCTGGCCTTGCAGTTGATGGTGACTGTTCCTCCTGGAGACGCAGCCAGAGAGGCTGGAGACTGGGTCAGCACAATGTCCCCACTGGCACCTGCAATCAGAGTAGACAATTACCATGCACACATATGTACATGAACTTTTTCATAGGCACATTAAGTATACCGTTTATATCACAACATCTAGTGATATTACATATCGGCAAATCATTGGTTCCATTTTGTAAATAACTGTCATTTTCCACTGTCTTAAAATCATTTCTCAGCTCTACAAAGGTGCTAATCTAAGGGGGTTGAAGCACTTTTAATTTCTCACCAGAGGCCCAGAGCAACAGGGACAGGAGGACCAGAGTCTGTGGCACCATCTTGCTGCCCCTGCCTGCCTGATGCAGATCAGCTCCCATAACAAAGGCCCTGTTTATAATATCTGAGCAGCTAGCCTGGGTGTGGAGGGGCCTATGCAAAGCAATCAGGGAGTTGGAACAAATTATGTGGACGAAGGGTTGTGAAACTAACTAATGTACATCAGGAGCCAAAAATATCACAGAGAGCATGATTTTATGACTAGTAAAGACACAGAAGTATACTTAGAAGCTTTAATATAAATTAAAAAAAAAAAAGCTTTGCAGTCCAGTGGATTTCAACTCATGGAGACAGCATGTGTTATGGAGTAGAACTGCTCCATAGGGTTTTCTTGTTGCATCTTTTATTTTATTTTTTTTGTGTTTTAAGGGAAAGTTTACAAATCAAGGCAGTCTTTCACACAAAAACTTATATATACCTTGCTACATATTCCCAATTGCTCCCCCTAATGAGACAGCCCCCTCCTTCCCTTCACTCTCTCTTTTCATGTCCATTTCACCAGCTTCTGACTCCCTCTACCCTCTCATCTCCCCTCCAGGGAGGACATGCCAACATAATCTCAAGTGTCCACCTGATCCAAAAAGCTCACTCCTCACCAGCATCCCTCTCCGACCCTTTGTCCAGTCCAATCCCTTTCTGAAGAGTTGGCTTTGGGAATGGTTCCTGTCCTGAGCCAACAGAAGGTCTGGGGGCCACGACCACCAGGGTCCTTCTAGTCTCAGTCAGACCATTAAGTCTGGTCTTTTTATAAGAAGTTGAGGTCTGCATCCCTCTGCTCTCCTGCTCCCTCAGGGGTTCTCTGTTGTGTTCCCTGCCAGGGCAGTCATCGGTTGTAGCCGGGCACCATGCAGTTCCTTTGGTCTCAGACTGATGTAGTCTCTGGTTCATGTGGCCCTTTCTGTCTTTTGGGCTTGTAATTACCTTGAGTCCTTGGTGTTCTTCATTCTCCTTTGATCCAGGTGGGTTGAGACCAATCGATGCATCTTAGATGGCTGCTTGCTAGCATTTAAGACCCCAGACGCCACTCTCCAAAGTGGGATGCAAAATGTTTTCTTAATAGATTTTATTAGCCAATTGACTTAGATGTCCCCTGAAACCATGGTCTTCAAACCCCCACCCCTGCTACACTGGCATTCGAAGAATTCAGTTTGTTCAGGAAACTTCTTTGCTTTTGGTTTAGTCCAGTTGTGCTGACCTTGCCTGTATTGTGTGTTGAATATCCCATCACATAAAGTAGTTCTTATCTAGTATCAAGTTAGTAAAAACTCCTCTCCCACCCTCTCTCCCTCCCCTTTCTCATAACCATCAAAGAATATTTTCTTCTCTGTTCAAGCTATTTCTCGAGTTTTTATAATAGTGCTCTTATACAGTATTTGTCCTTTTGTAACTGACTAATTTCACTCAGCATAATGCCTTCCAAGTTCCTCCATGTTATGAAATGTTTCACAGATTTCTCACTGTTCTTTATCAATGCATAGTATTCCATTGTGTGAATATACCATAATTTATTTATCCATTCATCTGTTGATGGGCATCTTGGTTGCTTCCATCTTTTTGCTATTGTCAACAGTGCTGCAATAAACATGGGTGTGCATATACCTGTTCGTATAAAGGCTCTTATTTCTCTAGGATATATTTCAAGGAGTGGGATTGCTGGGTTGTATGGTAGTTCTATTTCTAGCTTTTTAAGGAAGCACCAAATCTATTTCCAAAGTGGTTGTACCATTTTACATTCCCACCAGCAGTGTGTAAGTGTTCCAATCTCTCCACAGCTTCTTCAACATTTATTATTTTTTGTATTTTGTATTAATGCCAGCCATGTTGGAGTGAGATGAAATCTCATTGTAGTTTTGATATGTGTTTCTCTAATGACTAATGATCGTAAGCTTTTCCTCATGTATCTGTTAGCTACCTGAATGTCTTCATTAGTGAAGTGTCTGTTCATATCTTTAGCCCATTTTTTAATTGGGTTATTTGTCTTTTTGTAGCTGAGTTTTCACAGTATCATGGAGATTTTAGAGATCAGGTGCTGTTCAGAAATGTCATAGCTAAAAACTTTTTCTCAGTCTTTTCACCCTTTTGGTGAAGTCTGTGGATGAGCATAGGTGTTTCATTTTCAGGAGCTCCCAGTTATCTAGTTTTTCTTCTGCATTGTTGGTAATGTTTAGTATACTGTTTATGCCATGTATTAGGGCTCCTAATGTTGTCCCTATTTTTTCTTCCAAGATCTTTATCATTTTAGGTTTTATATTTAGGTCTTTGATCCATTTTGAGCTTGTTTTTTGTGCATGGAGTGAGGAATGGGTCTTGTTTCATTTTTTTTTTTGCAGATGGGTGATCCAGTTATGCCAGTACCATCTGTTAAAAAGACATTCTTTTCCTCACTTAACTGCTTTGGTGCCTTTATCAAATATCAACTGCTCATATGTGGATGGATTTATGGCTGGATTCTCAATTCTGTTCCATTGGTCTATATATTTGTTGTTGTACCAGTACCAGGCTGTTTTGACTACTGCGGTGGTACAATAGGTTCTAAAATCAGGCAGAGTAAGGCCTTCTACTTTATTCTTCTTTTTCAGTAATGCTTTTCTTATGCAGGGCCCCTTCCCTTCCGTATGAAGTTGGTGATTTGTTTTTCCATCTCATTAAAGAATGTAATTGGGAGGGGGGCAAAGATGGCTGACTAGGTAGAAGCTACCTCGGATCCCTCTTGCAACAAAGACTCAGAAAAACAAGTGAATTGATCACATACATGACAATCTACAAACCCTAACCATCAAACACAGATCTAAAGAGTTGACCTGAGTGACAGAGACTGAGAATGAGCAACCACATGGAAGCAGCGACTGTTTTCGGAGCCTGGAGCCAGCATCCCAGTCAGAAAACCTTAGCGCTGGGCTTTGGACAGGGCGCAGGGGAGCTGAGCACGGCATCCTGAGATGGCGCAAACATGGGACACAGCCCTAGCCCCCAGAAGTGACCTCGGGGGAAGCCCAGCCAGTGCACGCAGGCAGCGCAGTGATGCGGCTGACAAGAGGATAAGTCACCAGGAGGCAGTGACTGGTTTTGGAGACTGGAGTACAACATCCCAGCTGGGGAATCTTGGCGCTGGGCTTTGGACTGGGAGTGGAGGAACTGACCACGGCTTCTGAGACAGCACAAGCACAGGACATTGGCCTGACCCTCGGGGGCTATCTTGACCCAGCCAACGCACACAGGCTACACACCCCTAGGGAATCTCAGATAAAACAGTCATCACCAAGCAAGATAAGTAACTTTGTCTATATTCCCGGGTGCTACTCTCTCCTATCTATCTGCTCCCTCCCCTCCACTTCCCAGCCGGGCGGCTTCATTAACATTGGAATTTCCTGAGCCAGAGAGTGAAGTGCTCTGCGTTTTTGTTTGTTTGTTTGTTTGTTTTTTGGTCTTTTCCTAATCCATTCTCCTGGCCTGAGAGAACCAGCTACAAAAAACACAGAGACCAAAAATCCTTCCCTGACTTCCCATAACTGGACTAAAAATACAGAACCAGCTCCAGCCAAGCATCTGAGATCCACAGTCTTGGGCTTTCATCCCTACAGGGAACAAGGTGGCTATTCTAATGCAAAGGCAATTCTGATAGGGATCTGACTGTAATTGTTTTAGTGGATTACTAGAAAGACAAGTTTCCCAGGTCTGATATCTCTGCTTATTAAACAGAGCCCTCACTGACCCACAATGAGGAACTGAAGGCTGAAGCTCCCCCCAGACCACCTAGCCACCTACCTTAGGGGTCTGAGAATGGTGACACCTACCAATCTGTAGAGGTACTTGCATTGGGTGCCAAAGGTACAACTGAAGAGCTCACCCACCAAAGTGCTTTAGGAATAGAGGCACACCTACCTCACTGGCACTTGGGGGAAGCCTGTCAGCATCATGCCCCCTGAAGTGTGACCCCCTGCTGCTACTAGAATCTGGTGCACACGACTATCACCACTACTCCTCTAGGTGGATAGGTGACAGTCTGCACCACACACTTGATGACCCAAAATCAGATTCTACTCAAGAATAGTGAATGGACTCTTAGGCTTATATATCTGGTAACAGCCCAAACCAGCTGGTAATAGGACATAAGTGATTCAAAGGCTACAACAATCAAGACAGCGCAATCTAATAGTTCAGTTAAGTATATTGAAAGAAAACAAAACGAGACTCAGTGAGCAAATATAAAATAAATCATTACTATATCTTACAGATGGCTCAGAGACAGCAGTCAATATCAAACCACATAAAGAAGCAGACCATGATTGTTTATACAACTCACCAAACTAAAGAATCAAAATCTTTCCCAAATGAAGATACAATCCTGGAATTGCCAGATGCAGAATATAAAAAACTAATTTACAGAATGCTTCAAGACAACAGGGATGACCTCAGAAATGAAATAAGGCAATCTACTGAAAAAGCCAAGGAACACACTGATAAAGCAGTTGAAGAACTCAAAAAGATTATTCAAGAATATAGTGGAAAAATTAATAAGCTACAAGAATCCATAGAGAGACAGCATTCAGAAATCCAAAAGATTAACAGTAAAATCACAGAATTAGACAATTCAATAGGAAGTCAGAGGAGCAGACTCGAGCATTTGGAATGCAGAGCGGGGGACCTAGAGGATAAGGGAATTGACACCAATATAGCTGAAAAAAATCAGATAAAAGAATTTTTAAAAAATGAAGAAACCTTAAGAATCATGTGGGATTCTATCAAAAAGAATAACTTGCGTGTGACTGGAGTTCCAGAACAGGGAGGGATAACAGAAAATACAGAGAGAATAGTTGAAGATATTTTGACAGAAAACTTCCCTGACATCATGAAAGACAAAAGGATATCTATCCAAGATGCTCATCGAACCCCATTTAAGATTGATCCAAAAAGAAAATCACCAAGACTTATTATCATCAAACTTGCCAAAACCAAAGATAAAGAGAAAATTTTAAAAGCAGCCAGGGATAAAAGAAAGGTCTCCTACAAAGGAGAATCAATAAGAATAAGTTCAGACTACTCAGCAGAAACCATGCAGTCAAGAAGGCAATGGGATGACATATATAGAGCACTGAAGGAGGAAAACTGCCAGCCAAGGATCATATATCCAGCAAAACCCTCTCTCAAATATGAAGGCGAAATTAAAACATTTACAGATAAACACAAATTTAGAGAATTTGCAAAAACCAAACCAAAGCTACAAGAAATACTAAAGGAAATTGTTTGGTCAGAAAGTCAATAATATCAGATTCCAGTACAACACAGGGTCACAGAACAGAACACCCTGATATCAACTCAAATAGGGAAATCACAAAAACAAATTAAGATTAATTTTAAAAAGAAAAAAAATGCTCAAAACAAGGAATCATTGAAGTCAATATGTAAAAAAAAAAAACAATAATCAAAAAGAGGGACTAAATACAGGAGGCATAGCACTGCCATATGGAGAGGCAAACAAGGTGATACAGGACAATACAGGTTAGGTTTTTATTTAGAAAAATAGGGGTAAATATTAAGGTAACCACAAAGAGGCATAACAACTCCATAACTCAAAATAAAAACCAAGAAAAACATAATGACTCAGCAAACATAAATTCAACTACTATGAAAATGAGGAACACACAATTTACAAAGAAAAACATCTCAGCACAATAAAGTAAGTGGAAAATGAAATTGTCAACAACACACACAAAAAGGCATCAAAATGACAGCACTAAAAAAAAATTATCTATAATTACACTGAATGTAAATGGGCTAAATGCACCAATAAAGAGACAGAGAGTCTCAGACTGGGTAAAGAAACACGAACTGTCTATCTGCTGCCTACAAGAGACACACCTTAGACTTAGAGACACAAACAAACTAAAACTCAAAGGATGGAAAAAAATATATCAAGCAAACAACAAGCAAAAAAGAGTAGTAGTAGCACTATTAATTTCTGACAAAATAGACTTTAAAGTTAAATCCACCACAAAGGATAAAGAAGGACACTACTTAATCATTAAAGGGACAATTGACCAGGAAGATATAACCATATTAAATATTTATGCATCCAGTATGTTCTGTAATTGAAAAAATGTTCACCAAATTTACTTTTTAGTGATTTACATGTACATTTTATACAGGACATGTTCTGTGTATAGTGAATAAATAAATTTTTAGTATCACACAAAAAAATATTTATGCACGCAATGACAGGACTGCAAGATACATAAAACAAACTAAGAACTGAAAAGTGAGATAGACACCTCCACAATTATAGCAGGAGACTTCAACACACCACTTTTGGAGAAGGACAAGACTTCCAGTAAGAAGCTCAATAGAGACACGGAAGACCTAATTGCTACAATCAACCAACTTGACCTCATAGACTTATACAGAACAGTCCACCCAACAGCTGGAAAGTATACTTTTTTTTCTAGCGCACATGGAACATTCTCTAGAAATGACCACATATTAGGTCATAAAACAAACCTTTGCAGAATCCAAAACACTGAAATATTACAAAGCATCTTCTCAGACCACAAGGGCATAAAAGTGGAAATCAATAACAGGAAAATCAGGGAAAAGAAATCAAATAGTTGGAAACTGAGCAATACCCTGCTCAAAAAAGACTGGGTTATAGAAGACATTAAGGAAGGAATAAAGAAATTCATAGAATGCAATGAGAATGAAAACACTTCCTATCAAAACCTCTGGGACACAGCAAAAGCAGTGCTCAGAGCTCAATTTGTATCAAAAAATGTACACATACATAAAGAAGGAGTCAAAATCAGAGAACCTTCCCTACAACTTGAACAAATAGAAAACGAGCAACAAAAGAATCCATCAGGCACCAGAAGAAAACAAATAGTAAAAATTGGAGCTGAACTAAATGAATTACAGGACAGAAAAACAATTGAAAGAATTAACAAAGTCAAAAGCTGGTTCTTTGAAAAAATTAACAAAATTGATAAACCATTGGCCAGACTGACAAAAGAAATACAGGAAAGGAAACAAATAACCCAAGTAAGAAACGAGATGGGCCATATCACAACAGACCCAACTGAAATTAAAAGAATCATATCAGATTATTATGAAAAATTGTACTCTAACAAATTTGCAAACCTAGAAGAAATGGATGAATTCCTGGCCCAGATGGCTTTAGTGCAGAGTTCTATCAAACTTTCAGAGAAGAGTTAACACCACTACTACTAAAGGTATTTCAAAGCATAGAAAATGATGGATTATGACCTAACTCATTCTATGAAGCCACCATATTCATGATACCAAAACCAGGTAAAGACACCACAAAAAAAGAAAATTACAGACCTATACCCCTCATGAACATAGATGCAAAAATCCTCAACAAAATTCCAGCAAATAGAATTCAACAACATATCAAAAAAATAATCCACCACGACCAAGTGGGATTTATACCAGGTATGCAAGGCTGGTTTAATATTAGAAAAACCATTAATGTAATCCACCATATAAATAAAACAAAAGACAAAAACCACATGATCTTATCAATTGATGCAGAAAAGGCATTTGACAAAATTCAACACCCATTCATAATAAAAACTCTCAGCAAAATAGGAATTGAAGGAAAATTCCTCAACATAATAGAGGGCATCTATACAAAACCAACAGCCAACATCACTCTAAATGTGGAGAGCCTGAGAGCATTTCCCTTGAGAATGGGAACCAGACAAGGGTGCCCTTTATCACTGCTCTTATTCAACATTGTGCTAGAGGTGCTAGCCAGAGCAATTAGGCTAGACAAAGAAATAAAGGGCATCCGGACTGGCAAGGAGGAAGTAAAATTATCTCTATTTGCAGATGACATGATCTTATACTCAGAAAACCCTAAAGAATCCTTCAGAAAACTACTGAAACTAATAGAAGAGTATGGCAGAGTCTCAGGTTATAAGATCAACATACAAAAATCACTTGGATTCCTCTACATCGACAAAAAGAACATCGAAGAGGAAATAACCAAATCAATACCATTCACAGTAGCCCCCAAGAAGATAAAATACTTAGGAATAAATCTTACCAAAGATGTAAAAGACCTGTACAAAGAAAACTATGAAGTACTAGTGCAAGAAACTAAAAAGAACCTACATAAGTGGAAAAACATATCTTGCTCATGAATAGGAAGACTTAACATAGTAAAAATGTCCATTCTACCAAAATCCATCTATACATACGATGCACTTCCGATCCAAATTCCAATGACATTTTTTAATGTGATGGAAAAACAAATCACCAACTTCATATGGAAGGGAAAGAAGCCCCGGATAAGTAAAGCATTATTGAAAAAGAAGAAGCAAGTGGGAGGCCTCACTCTACCTGATTTTAGAACCTATTGTACAGCCACAGTAGTCAAAACAGCCTGGTACTGGTACAACAACAGGCACATAGACCAATGGAACAGAATTGAGAACCCAGATATAAATCCATCCACATATGAGCAGCTGATATTTGACAAAGGCCCAGTGTCAGTTAATTGGGGAAAAGATAGTCTTTTTAACAAATGGTGCTGGCATAACTGGATATCCATTTGCAAAAAAATGAAACAGGACCCATACCTCACACCATGCACAAAAACTAACTCCAAGTGGATCAAAGACCTAAACATAAAACGATAAAGATCATAGAAGAAAAAATAGGGCCAATGTTAGGAGCCCTAATACAAGGCATAAACAGAATACAAAACATTACTAAAAATGACAAAGAGAAACCAGATAACTGGGAGCTCCTAAAAATCAAACACCTATGCTCATCTAAAGACTTCACCAAAGCAGTAAAAAGACCACCTACAGATTGGGAAAATATTTTCAGCTATGACATCTCTGACCAGTGCCTGATCTCTAAAATCTATATGGTTCTGTTAAAACTCAACCACAAAAAGACAAACAACCCAATTAAAAAGTGGGCAAAGTATATGAACACACACTTCACTAAAGAAGATATTCAGGCAGCTAACAGATACATGAGAAAATGCTCTCGATCATTAGCCATTAGAGAAATGCAAATTAAAACTACGATGAGATTCCATCTCACTCCAACAAGGCTGGCATTAACACAAAATAATAAATGTTGGAGAAGCTGCGGAGGGATTGGAACTCTTATACACTGCTGGTGGGAATGTAAAATGGTACAACCACTTGGAAATCTATCTGGCGTTTTCTTAAAAAGTTAGAAATAGAACTACCATACAACCCAGAAATCCCACTCCTCAGAATATATCCTAGAGAAATAAGAGCCTTTACATGAACAGATATATGCACACCCATGTTTATTGCAGCTCTGTTTACAATAGCAAAAAGTTGGAAGCAACCAAGGTGTCCATCAATAGATGAATGGTTAAATAAATTACGGTACATTCACACAATGGAATACTACGCATTGATAAAGAACAGTGATGAATCTGTGAAACATTTCATAACATGGAGGAACCTGGAAGGCATTATGCTGAGTGAAATTAGTCAGAGGCAAAAGGACAAATATTGTATAAGACCACTATTATAAGACGTTGAGAAATAGTATAACAGAGAAGAACACATATTTTGTGGTTACAAGGGGGGGAGGGAGGGAGGGTGGGAGAGGGTTATTTACTGATTAGTTAGTAGATAAGAACTACTTTAGGTGAAAGGAAGGACAATACTCAATACATGGAAGGTCAGCTCAAGTGGACTTGACCAAAAGCAAAGAAGTTTCTGGGATAAACTGAATGCTTCGAAGGTCAGCAAAGCAGGGGCAGGGGTTTGGGGATTATGGCTTAAGGGGACTTCTAAGTCAATTGGCAAGATAATTCTATTATGAAAACATTCTGCATCCCACTTTGAAGTGTGGCATCTGGGGTCTTAAATGCTAACAAGTGGCCATCTAAGATGCATCAATTGGTATCAACCCACCTGGATCAAAGGAGAATGAAGAACACCAAGGTCACACGATATCTGTGAGCCCAAAAGACAGAAAGGGGCACATGAACTAGAGACTTACATCATCCTGAGACCAGAAGAGCTAGATGGTGTCCGGCCATAATCAATGACTGCCCTGACAGGGAGCACAACAGAGAACCCCTGAAGGAGCAGGAGAACAGTGGGATGCAGACCCCAAATTCTCATAAAAAGACCAGACTTAATGGTCTGACTAAGGCCAGAAGAATCCCGGTGGTCATGGTCCCTAAACCTTCTATTGGTCCAGGACAGGAACCATTCCCGAAGAGAACTCATCAGACATGGAAGGGACTGTACAATGGGTTGGAGAGAGATGCTGATGAAGAGTGAGCTACTTGTATCAGGTGGACACTTGAGACTGTGTTGGCATCTCCCGTCTGGAGGGGAGATGGGAGGGTAGAGAGGGTTAGAAACTGGCAAAATTGTCACCAAAGGGGAGATTGGAAGGAGGGAGTGGGCTGACTCGTTAGGGTGAGAGTAAGTGGGAGTATGGAGTAAGGTGTGTATAAGCTTATATGTGACAGACTGACTTGATTTATAAACTTTCACTTAAAGCACAATAAAAATTATTTAAAAAAAAAGAATGTCATTGGAACTTGGCTCAAAGTCGCATTCAATCTATAGGTCACTTTTGGTAGAATAGATATTTTTATAATATTAAGTCTTCCTATCCATAAGCAAGGTATATTTTTCCACTTATGTAGTTCTCTTTTGGTTTCTTGCAGAAGTGTTTTGTAGTTCTCTTTGTATAAGTCTTCTACTTGCCTGGCAAGATTTATTCCATGTATTTGATCTTCTTGGGGGCTACTGTAAATGGTATTGCTTTGGTGATTTCCTCTTTGTGCTTTTCTTGTTGGTGTAGAGGAATGCAACTGATTTTTGTATGTTTATCTTATATACTGGTACTCTGCTGAACTATTAATTTCAATAGTTTTCTTGAGGATTCCTCAGGGATTTCTGTGTATAAGATCATATCATCTGCAAATAGAGATCATTTTACTTCTTCCTTGCCAATCTGGATGCCCTTTATTTCTTTATCTAGCCTAATTGCTCTGGCTAGGACCTCCAACACAATGTTGAATAAGACCGGTGATAACGGGCACCTTTGTCTGTTTCCCAATCTCAGGGGGAATGCTTTCAGGCTCTCTCCATTTGGGATGGTGTTGGCTATTGGCTTTGTATAAACGTCCTTTTTTTATGTTGAGGAGTTTTCCTTCTATTCCTGCTTTGCTGAGAATTTTTATCATGAATGGGTGATGAATTTTGTCAAATGCCTTTTTTGCATTACCAATTAACAAAATCATGTGATGCTTGTCTTTTATTTATATCATGGATTACATGAATTGTTTTTCTAATGGTGAACCATCCCTGCATACCTGGTGTGAATTCCACTTGGTCATGGGGAATTATTTTTTTGATATGATGTTGAATTCTATTGGCTAGAATTTTGTTGAGAATTTTCGCATCTAAATTCATGAGGGATATAGGCTTGTAATTTTCTTTTTTGTGGTGTCTTTTCCTGTTTTTGCTATCTGGTATATGGTGGCTTCGTAGAATGGGTTTGGGAGTATTCTGTTGTTTTCTATGCTCTGAAATACCTTTAGTAGTAGTGGTGTTAACTCTTCTCAGAAAATTTGGTAGAACTCTGCAGTGAAGCAGACATGGGCCAGGGCTTTTTGTTGTTGTTGTTGGGAGTTTTTTGATTACCTTTTCAATCTCTTCTTTTGAAACAGGCCTATTTAGTTGTTCTACCTCTGTGTTAGTTTAGGTTAGGCAGTGTGTTTCTAAGAGTTCATCCATTTCTTCTAGGTTTTAAAATGTGTTAGTGTATAATTTTTCATAGTAATCTGATGCGATTCTTTAAATTTCAGTTGGGTCTGTTTTAACATCACCCATCTCATCTCTTATTCGTGTTATTTTCTTCTTCTCCTGTTTTTCTTTTGTCAGTTTGGCCAATGGTTCATCAATTTTGTCAAAGAAGCAGCTTTGGTCTTGTTAATTCTTTCAATTGTTTTTCTGTTTTCTATTGCATTTAGTTCTGCTCTAATTTTTATTATTTGTTTTCTTCTGGTGGCTGAGGTTTCTTTTGTTGCTTTCTATTTGTTCAAGTTACAGGGATAATTCTTTGATTTTAGCCCTTTCTTCTTTTAGTATGTGTGCATTTATTGATATAAATTGACCTCTGAGCACTAGTTTCACTGTGTCCCAAAGGTTCTCATAGGAAGTGTTTTCATTCTCATTGGAGTCTATGAATTTCTTTATTCCATCCTTAATGTCTTTTACAATCCAGTTTTTTTGAGCAGGGTATTGTTCAGATTCCAAGTGTTTGATTTCTTTTCCTGTTTTTTCTCTTATAGATTTCCACTTTTATGACCTGATGGTCAGAGAAGGTGTTTTGCAATATTTCAGTGTTTTGGATTCCGCTAAGGCTTGTTTTATGACCTAATATGTGGTCTATTCTAGAGAATATTCCATGTGCACTACAAATAAATTATACTCGGCTGCTGTTGTTTGGAGTGTTCTGTGTATGTCTATGAGGTCAAGTCGGTTGATTGTGGCATTCAGATCCTCTGTTTCTTTATTGACCTTCTTTCTGGATGTCCTGTCCTTCACTGAAAGTGGTGTGTTGAAGTCCTCTACTATTATTGTGGAGCTGTCTATCTCACTTTTCAATGCTGTAGAGTTTGTTTTGTGTATGTTGCAGCCCTGTCATTGAGTGCATAGATATTTAATATGGTTATATCTTCTTGGTATATTGTGGCTTTAAAGTGTCCTTCCTTATCCTTTATGATGGATTTAACTTTAAAGTCTATTTTGTCAGAAATTAATATTGCTACTCCTGCTCTTTTTTGAATGTTGTTTGCTTGATATATTTTTTTTCATCCTTTGAGTTTTAGTTTGTTCGTGTCTCTAAGTCTAAGGTGTGTCTCTTGTAGGCAGCATATAGACGGATCATGTTTTTCAATCCATTCTGCCACTCTCTGTCTCTTTAATGGTGTATTTAGTCCATTCACATTCAGCATAATTATGGGTAGGTATGAATTTAGGGCTATCATTTTGATGTCTTTTTTGTGTGTGTGTTGTTGACTATTCTTTTTCCCACTTAATTTTATATGCTGGGTAGTTTATCTTTATATATTGTCGTTTCCTCATATTGGTTGCTGTTGATTTTGTTTCTGTTGCGTCTCCGTTTTTTTCTTTTCTTTTATTTTATAGTGTAGGATAGTTTGTCTCCTTTGTGGTTACCTTAGTATTTACCCCTATTTTTCTATATTTAACCTAACTTTTATTTCTTTGTATCACCTTATCTTCCTCTCCATGTGGAATATCTATGACTACATTTCTTAGTCCCTCTTTATTGTTTTAATGTTGTTTTCTTTTACATAATAACATCACTGTTACCCTTTTTTGAGTGTTTTTTTTTTTTAATCTTGATTTATTTTTGTGATTTCCCTGTCTGGGTTGATTTCTGATTGCTCTGCCCAGTGTTCTGTCTTGGGTTGATACCCGATATTATTGATTTTCCAACCAAAGTACTCCCTTTAGTACTTCTTTTAGTTTTGGTTTGGTTTTTAGGAATTCCCTACACTTCTGTTTATTTGGAAATGTCCTAATTTCACCTTCATATTTGAGAGAAAGTTTTGCTGGATATATGATTCTTGCCTGGCAATGTTTTTCCTTCAAGTTTTTATATGTCATCCTATTGCCTTCTTGCTTGCATGGTTTTTGCCGAGTAGTCTGAGCTTGTTCTTGTTGGCTCTCCTTTGTAGGTGACTTTTTGTTTATCCCTAGCTGCTCTTACAATTCTCTCTTTATCTTTGTTTTTGGCAAATTTGATTATAATATGCCTTGGTGACTTTCTTTTAACGTTTGCCTTATGTGGAGTTCGATGAGCATCTTGGATAGATATCTTCTCATCTTTCATGATATCTGGGAAGTTTTCTGCTGACAAATCTTCAACAATTCTCTCCATATTTTCTGTTATCCATCCATGTTCATAGGTTATTTCTCTTGATAGAGTCCCACATGATTTTTAAGCTTTCTTCATTTTTTTAAATTATTTTATCTGATTTTTCTTCAAATATATTAGTGCCAAGTGCTTTATCTTCAAGTTCAGAAATTCGGCCTTCCTCTTGCTCAAATCCGCTTCTCTTTCTATCGAGTTGTCTACTTTTGTGATTTTATTGTTAATCTTCTGAATTTCTGATTGCTGTCTGTCTATGGATTTTTCCAGCTTATTAAATTTTTCATTATGTTCCTGAATAACCTTTTTTCTTTCTTCAATTGCTTTATCTTTGTGTTCCTTGGTTTGTTCTGCATATTGCCTCATTTCCTTCCTGAAGTCTTGAAGGGTTCTGTATATTAATCTTTTGTATTTTGTCTCTGGTGTTTCCAGGAAGGCACTTTCATCTAGAAGATCCCGGATTCTTTGCTTTGAGTGCTTGTTGAGGGGTTCATAGTCTGTTTCTTTACGTGACTTGATATTAACTGTTGTCTCTGAGCCATCTATAAGTTATTGTTTTAGTTTATTTTTTATGTTTGCTTACTGTGTTGTAGCTTCTTGCTTTGTTTTGTTTTGATATGTCCAGATGGGTTGCTTGAGTGAGCTAGCTTGAATATTTTTGCCTTGGGAGCTCTAACATCCTTTCACCAGCTGGCTAGAGCTGTTCTCAGGTATATCAGTCTAGGAGCCCATTCATTTTTCTTGTATGAATTCAGCTCAGGTGTCCAGGTAGCTGATCATCAAGTGTGTGGTACAGCCTCTGTCCTACAGTCTTAGAAGGGCAGTGGTGTTTGGTGTAGGTGCCAGTATCTGATTGCAGAAGGGGGTCACACTCTGAACAAGGCAGGGGGCTGAGAATCATCCCTCATGTGTCTCTGAGGAAAGCGTGTCCCTGTTCCTTAGAGTGTACAGGTAGGCGGGTTCTGCAGAAGGACCATGGGTACCAAATGATTTTGGTTGTAAGGACTGGGAGGTAGAAGTTATCCTTGGTCCCCCGTCATGGGTGGCTACGTGACCTGAGTGGAGCTACCAGTCCTTAGGCCCCTGACGTGGGTAGGTGAGGACCCTGCGCAATAGGCAAAGCAGTGTCAAACATCAAACACCCACTTCTCCGCTACACAGCTGAAATTGTTGGAGTTTGCCAACAAGGGCCTATTCTCTGAAATAGGCCCACACAGGTCCATGCAGAGGAGAAATGTACTCAAAGTCCAAAAAGAAGACAAGGACCATTTATTCCTGGACAGGAGCTGCTTCTGTCCTGAGCTCCCCTGGTTAGTGGAACTGGCAAATTATCTTTCCCCCAATTGCAAACTTATTCCTTCTCCTAGACTGAAAGTATGGCTCTAGGCACTCAACAGGCCCTATCTCAGGCCCAGGAAATTCAGCCGCTGAAGCCAGCTTGGGGGTGGGGGGTGGGTAGAAAAATGTACACAAGTACTTAGCTTTTGCCGAGAGAACTGTTCTTCTCTGGTTCCAGAGGTGCGAGTAGGCTGTGTGGCTGGCTGCTTCTCCCTGAGGAAACTGCGGCCGAACCTAGCACCAGCCCACTGCCGCCACCGCTCTGGGAATTGTGCCTGAGGGCTCCCTGCAATTCAGGTCCAGTAATTCCTCTCTACTTCTGAACAGTCTCTTCCTCCCGCTGCCCTCAGTTCATTGTCTAAGCTTGCCTTTAATGGTCAGGGCTCCTAGCTTGTCATAAATATACTCATTTCACTTGTTTTTTTGTGTCTTTGTTTTAAGGAGGGCTCGCCAGAAGCGTCTGTCTATTCCGCCATCTTGCCTCCGCCTCTTCTGTATTCTTTAAAGACACAGATCACCAGGCTTTTCTTCCAGGGTACCACTGGGTGTGTTTCAACTGCCAACCTTTAGGTTAGCAGCCCATCTGAACTGATTGAAACACCTGTAATCTAATGAATAGCTTCAATATTAACTTAAAAACAGTTTTAAGTGGGTTCAGGTTCAATAAATGATGGATTAATTTCCTCAAAACAACAGTTTTGTGAAACAATAAAAATGCTGGAAAAAATAACAAGGAAATGGAAGAAGATGGGAAATTTTTACCTCAATGTTTGATAAAAATTTATAGCTAGAAAATGTCTGAGCTCTAAAGACACTCATATCCTGAAGGATAGCTAAAAACACCGCAAGCACTTGCGATTGTATTCCAGGGCTATGCAAGGGCAGGAGAAATGGGAGAGAGACCCAGAATTTACTTGTATGGAAAGTCCTCAGGGAACCTATATTGAGCTAGGGTCCAGGAGGGCTCAAATCTTGTAGAAAGTGTGAACCAAAGAGAAAGTGGAACCTATCATGCCCACAATGGCTAGGACCTGATAAGACAGCTCTAGATTCGTTGTGGAAATGGACAGGAAAAAACAAGCAGGATTTCCTTTTAAAGTTGTGATTGAATACCAAGTCTTCAAGGAGTTTCATTCTAGGTATGCATAGCATCGGTGGGCCTGGAGCAGCTCAGTCTCGAAGTTGAGACTTCATCTCTCTTACTTTGGATATGTTGTCAGGAGAGACCACTCCCTGGAGAAGGACATCATGGTTCATAAGATAGAGGGTGAGCAAAAAAGAGAGAAAGCCTCAAAGAAATGTATTGATACAGTGGCTGCAACATTGGGCTCAAACACAGCAAAGGTTGTAATGTTGGCTCAGGACCAGGGAGTGTTTTGTTCTTTTCTACAAAGGGTCACTATCAATTGGAACCGATTTGACGGTACATAACAACAACAACATGATATGAATACAAATGTGATGCAACAGAAATAACAGAGAACGAAAAGAGTTCTGTTCATACTTCACATTTGGGCATTATATGGGTTTATTCAAAGAAATAAATGACAAACTTCTCATTGTATGCAAGGTACAGAAAAATAAAATGGGGACACTTCAGATCCGAAGAACAAAATGAATTTCTAGAAATTAGAAATAGAATTACCAAAATTTTAAAACTCAGTGGAAGACAGACTTTCACCTGCAGGCTAGATGGAATATCAACGACAAGATTTAGTCTCATGCATGAAACAACCAAAAAATAATTAATTAAAAATTATTTTTAATAGTTAATGCACTCAGTTCCTAGTCCAACAATAACCCACCCACTGCCGTAGAGTTGATTTAGTCCAACAGTAGTGGCCTTAAAAAAAAAAAAAAAAAAAAAACCTGGTGACCTACTTCTAAGAAATCAATCATTGGAAGCCATATGGGTCACTTTTCTACTCTGACACATGTGAGGTCACCATAAGTCAGAATCAAGTCAACAGCAAATGGTTTTTAATCTTACAGAAGGAGGCCACCAGGCCTTTCTTCCAAGGCCCCATGGGTGGATTCAAACTGCTAACCTTCCAGTTAGTAGTCTAGCACAAAACGTTAGCTCCACATCACTAGTTGAATCTTAATTCAGGGCACAGAATCCAAGATAATAGGTGACCATTACTGCCATACTCAAAAAGTAAGTGAGAAAAGAACACCCTACAAGGTTTTTTTACCACAACTCTGTGCTCTAAGACTTCACCACTGTAGTTCCTGGCTCTTGGCGTAAATATTTGCTTACCACCATCCCACTCTGGGCTCAGCCCTGATGATCTGAATTTTACTGAGAGATGTTATGGGCCATAATGTGGTCTATCTTAGCAAGTGTTTTAATAGAAAAGTGTTTCCTGCTGTTGTTTGGAGAGTGTTCTCTAAGTGTCAGTTATGTCAGGATGGTTGATAGCCTTGTTCAGTCTCCTACATCCTAACTGCCCGCACTGCATGCTGGACCTGCTACAGAGCCTATACTACTCTGAGGCCCTCACAATGCTGTACAACTCCATGTACCTGGTGTACCGGCCACACCAGTATACCTGGGGGTGGAATGAAGGTTCAGAACTCAAAAAGCCCTACCAGGTGCTTTCTTCCTTTAAGGAAAAAGGCACACAGTAAAGATGCTAAGATAGAATGTCTATTCCCCTTTTAACCTTGCCTATTTTTTATGGGGCACACAACAGCTGTCTTCTCAGTGGGGGACAATATTTTATGCCAGTTTGTGCCAGTTATAGATGACAGTTTCCAGAAATATAAGCTTCACATCACCTTCAGCTAGGGAACATCAGCCACCAGACCTCAGCCAAAATGTTGCCTGAAATCCAGGAAGAGCTCACGGGTCATTTTCAGACCCCCTGGCTCATCTTGACACAATTCCTGGATTTGAGCTCTACTTAAGCAGTTGCTGTTTGTCAGCTGAGACTCATGGTGACCGCATGCTTTAAGAGTAGAACTGTGCTCCATAGGGTTTTCAATGGCTGACTTTTCTGAAGCAGGTCACCATGCCTTTCTCTTGATAAGCCTCTTGTAGACTCGAACGTCCAACCTTTTGCTTAGCAGCCAAGAGTTTTCACTGCTTGCACCACCCAGGGACTCCTGTGCTCTAGCTGCAGCTGTTGAGTCAATTCCGAGTCATAGAAACCTTTTCAGACACAGTAGAACTGCCCCTTAGTGCTTCCAAAGCAGTAATCTTTTAAGAAGCAGGTGCCCACTGCCCTTGTGTTGATTCCGACTCGTAGCGACCCTATAGGACAGAGTTGAACTGCTCCATAGGGTTTCCAAGGTTATAAATCTTTACTGGAAGCAGCACACCACATCTTCCTCTTGCGGAGCAGCCGGTGGGTTCAAACCACAGGCCTTTCAGTTAGCCGCCAAGTGCTTTAACCACTGCAAAACCAGGTCTCCTTGTTAGGAAGGCCAAAAATTTGAGAGTGTAAATTTTGTACTTCTTTTGTATTTAGGAAACCCTGGTGGCATAGTGGTTAAGAGTTCAGCTGCTAACCAAAAGGTCAGCAGTTTGGAAACCTTAAGGGGTGATTCTACTCTGGCCTATAGGGTCCCTATGAGTAGGATTTCACTCCACCACAGGTTTGGTTTTTGGATTTTCATCCTAAGTCAACAGCACACTGGGGGGCACTCAGGTCAAATTCTTGACATGTTTCTCCTGTTTCAGCTTGCACTTCAAAATGTTTTCTGTATTTGCCTGAATCATTAAAGTGTTACTGTTATAAAACCAAAAGAACCAAACCGAACTCGCTGCCATAGACTCAAATTCTTCCTCTCTCTCTCTTTCTCTCTCTGTCTCCCTTTTCCTCTCCTCATCTCTCTGTTTGCTTGCAAATGTTAATCTCAGGCAACTTTCGTAAGAGGTTTTCCCCTATCTTTTTTTTCTCCTTAAGCTCTGAGGGTAGAGGAGCTACTGTTATGACTAATATTAATTGTATAGTTTCAATCCAAGATACATCAGTTTTACTGAATTTTGTAACTTTAGTATTAAGCCAGAACAAAAGAGATTGCTCTTTTGCTACTCAGAAATATTATTGACAAGCAAATATTTGCTATATTTCTTTTCATATAATGAACAAGTTTTGCCCTTTTAAAAACAAAAATAATTTAAAAAAATTCCAAACCCATCGTCTCCATGGTACTTCCAACTAATAGTTACTCCATGTGTGTCACAGCAGAAGTGACCTCCAACAGGGTTTTCTTGTCTGTCATCTTTATAAAAAGTGGTTTCCAGGCATATCTTTGGAGGCATGGCCGGGGAGGCTTGAGTCACCAATCTTTCCATTAGTGGGTGAGTGCAAACAGTTCGTGCCACGCAGGGATTATTTGAATCTTTACTTTGCCTTAAATAAATAATGCTGGTGCATTCTGGGATGGGAGGTTAATATGAATTCTCATAATCAGCTTCAAATTTCACCTAGGGCTGCTAGGATACTCGCCTATGAGAGAACCAAATTAGGAGGTTCCTAATTTCCACGGAAAAGCTTATGAAAGAGGAGTGAGATCTGCCCTAAGTTTCTCTCAACTTCTTACAGTCTCTAACTTTTTGTTAAACTTTATGGTTGCATCCCCTTACTATTCTAGGGAGTTCAAATTTGTTTGATTTGGTTTTGTTTTATATTATCTTATTGTATTATTTCATTCTATCCTATTTAATTCAATTCAACTTGATTCAATTCGATTCAATTGTGTTGATTTATTACTGACCCTCCATTCTCCCCTTAGCCTAAGAGCTATTGTAGAGGAGCCAATATACAAATTTCTAGAAGTACTGTGTCTTAGTCATCTAGTGCTGCTATAACAGAAATACCACAAGCGGATGGCCTTAACAAAGAAAATTTATTCTCTCACACTCTAGTAAGTTACAAGTCCAAATTCAGTGTGTCGGCTCCAGGGGAAGTCTTTCTCTCTCTATTGGCTCAGGAGGAAGAGTCCTGGTCATCAATCTTCCGCCAGTATAGGAGCTTCTCAGGTACAGGGACCCCAGGTCCAAAGGACACATTCTTACTCAGGTGCTGCTTTCTTGGTGGTATGAGGTCCCCAACTCTCTGCTTACTTCCCTTACCTTTTATTTCTTGAGAGATAAAAGGTGGTGCAGGCCACAACCCAGGGAAACTCCCTTTACCTTGGGTCAGGGAGGTGACCTGAGTAAGTGTGGTGTTACAATCCCACCCTAATCCTCTCAACATAAAATTACAACCACAAAATGGAGGACAAGCACACAGTACTGGAATCATGGCCAAACCAATAGATACACACATTTTTGGGGGTACATAATTCAATCAGTGGAGTATTGAAAGATGAGTAGTTTATGCTTCAAAGAGGAGTAACTTTGGGTTATCTTTGGTCCTGATCAAGTAGTCCAAGATAAGGCTGAAATTTACTGCTGAAAGAATGCCTCTTTCTTAAAGCAGAAAGTCTCTGTTTCCTCTTGCTGTTGAAGAGATTGCATTATTATTTTAAGACAAAGAAAGTCTACTAAAAAATTAATTGAGCCCTTGACTCTTGCTCTCAGTTTTTAATTTTTGCTAATGGGTGATGAGGCAAACTGGTTAAGGCAGAATCAAATTTAGAAATCATTTTAAGTGATTTAATTGGTGTTTGATTTTCCCAGAGGGCCTAAAATCCCCTTATTAAAATCAGTATAAGCAGTTTTTAAAATTATTGAAACTGTTTAATATGGAAGAAGAATCATGGAATTGGAGAATTCAGTCTATACGCTCCATCTTTCTGCAGGTAAACCATAACATCGAAATAAAACTATTTCAAAAATAGCGTTTTCTTTGTCGTCTTGACCTAGCCACACAAATTCTCCTGGCGAAGGCAGTTTCAGCAACAATTTAAAAAGACTAGAATTCCCTTTTGACCCCCAAAGTTTTCTTGGGTCCTCCACTCTCCATCTCTAAGGTGAACCAAGCCTTCTTACAAGGTCAGGCAAACCAATAGACCTCACCATCAAACTTCCAGGCAAGTTGTGACTTTTAAGGAGGCCCTGTTTTGAAGACAGAGGCCCTCTTCCTCAAGGGTGAGTCTTGAGAGGGGCTATCAGATGAGGTAAATAACTTACAAGTCAGAGAATGCCCAGACAGTAAACAGAATTAAAGTCCCCTTTGCAGTTATTTATTTATTTTTTTTTGCGGTGAGCTGGGGATCAGCAGAAAGAGCCAGCACATGTTTCTGCCACCTCTCCTAAGACTCAGTTGTGTGTCTCTATGGGATTTTTCCGTTTATTCTAAGAAAAAAGGAAGAAAAATAATTCAGACATTTGGAAACAGACACAGATTAGGAAGATGGAAAATAGGGCCTTGAGCCTCCAGAAAAGTCAGGCATGTTAAAATCCTTGTTTTTCACAGAGGTTAGAGAGAATATCTAAACTCAGAAGATAGACACATTCACAGAGCTGTCCTGAGCTCCCTGCAGTCAGAATATTTATCCATGAATGTATCCCCTAGTAAATGACAAATTCCTGTTATTTATTAAAGGCAATCGGCTTTAATCACAGGTGCCTCAGAGCTTAGGAATCCGTTCAAGCCCACCTGGAGGTGGAAACCTCCCTTTGCTAGGGGCTTAATCTCAAATTCTACCCAAGAAAAAACTCTCACCTTTGGGTTTAGATGGGAAATGGGGCTCTTGTATAAATCTGTGTGGGTTTGGACTATTTGGGTAAGAAAGTCTACAGAACAAAGTCTACAGAATGTGTGAGAGTATCACACTGTCTGCCCCATAAACAGTGACATTAGGGTAACAGACTCAAAGACTTCAACCTCCACAGCTGTCTTCTCAAGTCCTACAAATCACATCCCACCTTCCAGTTCAATATACACAAAACTACCAGCATCTGGCAACAGAGATAATCTACTATATAACCTGCATATATAAGTCTCCTCATTCCTTTGAGTATGATCAAGATGAGAGAATTAGAGAGGTCAGCTGCTCCACACCTGGACCAAATGGAGGATTTTTTTTTTTAATAATTTTTATTGTGCTTTAAGTGAAAGATTACAAATCAAGTCAGTCTCTCACATAAAAACTTATGTACACCTTGCTACATACTCCAAATTACTCTCCCCCCAATAAGACAGCCCACTCCCTCTTTCCACTCTCTCTTTTTGTGTCCATTTTGCTAGCTTCTAAGCCCCTCTACCCTCCCAACTCCCCTCCGGGCAGGAGGTGCCAACATTGTCTCAAGTGTCCACCTGATCCAGGTAGCTCGCTCTTCACCAGCATCCCTCACCTACCCATTGTCCAGCCCCATCCATATCCAATGAGCTGGCTTCTGGAATGGTTCTTGTCCTGGGCCAACAGACGGCCTGGGGGCCATGACCACAGGGGTCCTTCTAGTCTCAGTTAGACCATTAAGTCTGATCTTTTCATGAGAATTTGGGGTCTGCATCCCACCATTCCCCAGCTCCCTCAGGGGTCCTCTGCTGTGTTCCCTGTCAGGGCAGTCATTGGTTGTGGCCGGGCACCATCTAGTTCTTCTGGTCTCAGGATGATGTATTCTCTGGTTCATGTAGCCCTTTCCGTCTCTTTATTACCTTGTGTCCTTGGTGTTCTTCATTCTCCTTTGATCCAGGTGGGTTGAGACTCATTAATGCATCTTAGATGGCCACTTGCTAGCCTTTAAGACCCCAGATGCCACTCTTCAAAGTGGGATACAGAATGTTCTCTTAATAGATTTTATTATGCCAATTGACTTAGATGTCCCCTGAAACCATGGTCCCTAAATCACCGCCCCTGCTTTGCTAACCTTCGAATCATTCCATTTATTCTGGAAACTCCTTTGCTTTTGGCTTAGTCCAGTTGTGCTGACCTCCCCTGTATTGAGTGTTGTCCTTCCCTGCACCTAAAGTAGTTCTTATCTACTGTCTAATTAGTAAATATCCCTCTCCCACCCTCCCTCCCTCCCCCCTCTCATAACCACAAAAGAATGTCTTCTTCTCAGTTTAAACTATTTCTTAAGATCTTATTTGTCCTTTTGCAACTGACTCATTCCACTCAGCATAATGCCTTCCAGGTTCCTCCATGTTATAAAATATTTCACAGATTCATCACTGTTCTTTATCGATGCGTAGTATTCCATTGTGTGAATATACCATAATTTATCCATTCTTCTGTCGGTGGGCACCTTGGTTGCTTCCATCTTTTTGCTATTGTAAACAGTGCTGCAATAAACATGGGTGTGCAAATATCTGTTCTTGTAAAGGCTCTTATTTCTCTAGGATATATTCCAAGGAGTGGGATTGCTGGATCATATGGTAGTTCTATTTCTAGCTTTTTAAGGAAGCGCCAAATTGATTTCCAAAGTGGTTGTACTATTTTACATTCCCACCAGCAGTGTATAAGTGTTCCAATCTCTCCACAGTCTCTCCAACATTTATTATTTTGTGTTTTTTGGATTAATGCCAACCTTGTTGGAGTGAGATGGAATCTCATTGTAGTGTTGATTTGCATTTCTCCAATGGTTAATGATCGAGAGCATTTTCCTCATTTATCTGTTAGCCACCTGAATATCTTCTTTAGTGAAGTATCTGTTCATGTCCTTTGCCCATCGTTTAATTGGGTTGTTTGTCTTTTTGTGGTTGAGTTTTAGCCCAATGATGTAGATTTTGGAGACCAGGCGCTGGTCGTAGTTGAAAATTTTTTCCCGGTCTGTAGGTGGTCTTTTTACTCTTTTGGTGAAGTCTTTAGATGAGCATAGGTGTTTGATTTTTATTAGCTCTCAGTTATCTGATTTCTTTTCAGCATTTTTAGTAATGTTTTGTATTCTGTTTATGCCATGTATTAGGGCTCCTAACGTTGTCCCTATTTTTCCTTCCATGATGTTTACTGTTCTAGACTTTATGTTTAGGTCTTTGATCCATTTGGAGTTAGTTTTTGTGCATGGTGTGAGGTATGGATCCTGTTTCTTTTTTTTGCAGATGGATATCCAGTTATACCTGCACCATTTGTTAAAAAGACTATCTTTCCCCCGATTGACTAACACTGGGCCTTTGTCAAATATCAGCTGCTCATATGTGGATGGATTTATATCCGGATTCTCAATTCTGCTCCATTGGTCTATGTGTCTGTTGTGGTACAGTGCCACGCTGTTTTGACTACTGTAGTGGTATAATAGTTTCTAAAATCAGGTAGAGTGAGGCCTCCCACTTTCTTCTTCTTTTTCAGTAATGCTTAACTTACCTGGGGCTTCTTTCCCTTCCATATGAATTTGGTGATTTGTTTCTCCATCTCATTAAAAAATGTCATTGGAATTTGGATCAGAATTGCTTTGTATATATAGATGGCTTTTGGTAGAATAGACATTTTCACAATGTTAAGTCTTTATATCCAAGAGCAAGGTATGATTTTCCACTTATGTGGGTCCCTCTTGGTTTCTTGCAGTAGTACCTCGTAGTTTTCTTTGTATAGGTCTTTTACGTCTCTGGCTAGATTTATTCCTAAGTATTTCCTTTGGGGCTTCTGTGAATGGCATTGATTTGGTGATTTCCTCTTTAATGTTCTTTCTGTTGATGTAGAGGAATCCAACTGATTTTTGTATGTTTATCTTGTAGCCTGATACTCTGCTGAACTCTTCTATTAGTTTCAGTATTTTTTTTTTTTTTTTGGATTCTTTAGGGTTTTCTGTGTATAAGATCATGTTATCTGGAAACAGAGATACTTTTACTTCTTCCTTACCAATCTGGATGCCCTTTATTTCTTTATTCAGCCTAATTGCTCTGGCTAGTACCTAAATGGAAGATATTTTTAGCATCCTTTTACCAACTCTTGTTATTTGTGTCTAGCGTGGAGTGCCCATCTTTGACTGTTGGTCAGTTTTGTTGTCCAAGTCAGAATATGGTTTCATAACATACAGGAGACAGTGATTCTTTTAGAATTAGGAATATTGTGCTGTCTGTGTACAGGTATAGGTAACATAAGAAAATTTCAAAGCCATTTTCTAAGCAAGAAATATGTTTTATGAGATTTTTTATTTTCTGGATATTTTAGTTCAACATACAAAAAATCAAAAAATCATTCAGCATGGAATTGCAGAACATTTAATTGTATTCCTGAGAAAACTGTACATAGATCAAGAGGCAGTCATTCAAACAGAGCAAGGAGATACTGCATGGTTTAAAATAAGAAAAGGTATAGATCAGGGAAGCATTTTTTCACCATACTTATTCAATCTGCATGCTGAGCAAATAATTTGAAAAGCTGGAGTAAGTGAAGAAAAATGCAGCATCAGTATTGGAGGAAAACTCATTAATAACCTACAATATGCAGATGACACAACGATGCTTGTAGAACGAGAAGACTTGAAGCACTTATTGATGAAGATCAAAGACTACAGCCTTCAGTTTTGATTACGCTTCAACCTAATGACAACAAAAATCCCCACAAATGGACCAATAAGCACAATAGTGAGAAATGGAGAAAAAGTTGACAATGTCAAGGATTTCACTTTACTTGAGTGCACAAACAACGCTCATGGAAGGAGCAGTCAGGAAATCAAACAAGTTATTACACTGGGCAAATCTCCTGCAAAAGACTCTTTAAAGTATTAAAGCAAACATGTCACTTTGAGGACTACAGTGCACCTGACCCAAACCATGGCATTTTCAATTCCTTCATTTTCATGTGAAAACTGGACAATGAATAAGGAAGACTGAAGAATAATTGATGCCTTTGAATTACACTGTGGTGAAAGATATTGAATATGTCGTAAACTTCCAGAAGAACAAACAGCTCTGTCTCGGAAGAGGTAGAGCCAGAATGTTCCTTAGAAGCCAGAATGGTGAGATTTTGTCCCATGTAATTTAGACATGTTATCAGGAAGAACCAGGCCCTGGGAAAGGACTACATGCTTAGTAAACCAGAGGACCAGCAAAAAAGAGGAAAAAGGTGGTTTGACACAGTGGCTCCAAAAATGCTGGCACTGGACTGTGCAGTGTCTCGTTGTGTTGTCCACAGCTTTGTCATGAGTCTGAACCAACTCACCAGCACCTAACAACAACTTTGTGTATATATATATAAGGAAAAAGAGAGAAATAAGGTAGGATATTCATCAATTTTAAGATGTGGTTACCACTACCTGAGGCATAAAAATTCTTTCCTCTTTTCCACTTGTCTTAAACTGGGTATTAGCTGTCTACCTGTAAAGGACAATCTTTTTTTCTTCCTTATCAAGTTCTTTTGTCTTGAGTGCTATTTAGGAGTTTAATTCACTGGGTTCTAGGAAAATAGAGTTTGTAGTACTTGATTCTAATATTCTTAAACAGTTAACCTGGTATCAGCAGATACCAGAGAATCTTTTTTAGTAGTAATTTTTTTTTTTTTGTACTTTAGATGAAGGTTTACAGAACAAACTATTTTCTCATCACACACTTAGTACACACATTGTTCTATGACATTGGTTAACAGCCCCACGACGTGTCAACACTCTCTCTTCTCAACACTGGGTTCCCTATTACCATCTTTCCTATTCCGTCCTGCCTTCCAGTTCCTGCCCCAGGGCTGGTGCACTCCTTTAGTCTTGTTTTGCTCCATGGGTATGTTTAATCTCTGCCTGAAATGTGAACTTAAGGAGTGACCTCATTACTGAGCTGAAAGTGTGTTAGGGCCATACTGTCAGGGTTTCTCTAATCTCTGTAAGGTCAGCAAACCTGGTCTTTCTTTTGAGTTAGAATTTTGTTGAACATTTTTCTCCAGCTCTGTCCAGGACCTTCTATTGCGATCTCTGTCACATAAATCAGTGGTGGTAGTCGGGCACCATCTTGTTGTACTGGACTCAATCTGGTTGAAGCCATGATAGATTTGGTCCATTAGTGCTTTGGACTATCTTTCCCTTGTATCTTTAGTTTTCTTCATTCTTCTTTATTCCTGAAGGGGTGAGATCAGTGAGTATCCTAGATGGCAGCTCACAGGCTTTTAAGACCCCAGATACTACTCACTAAAAAAAATAAAGTAGAAGGTAAAACATACACTTTATAAACTAAGTTGTGTCAATTGAGGTAGATATCCCCTGAGATCAGGGTCCCCACAGCCCTCAGCCCAGAAATTTGGTCCCTTAGGGAGTTTGGATGCATCTCTGGAGCTATGGTGACCTTGCCTTGTACAAGTTGTGCTGGCTTCCCCAGTATTGTGTACTGTTTTACCCTTCCACTTATCTATTGGATACCAGACAGTCTTGAATGATCTCAAGTCCAACTCGTTATCTGCAGACACTCTATGGCTCACTTGGTAGGTGTGGGAAATGATTCCTTTTTTAGATTAGCTGTGAGAGAACCACCCAGGATGGCCCTAGACATCCATCTGTCCATCTTCGGCGTCTCTGATGTTTTCTTACAGTGTCAGGGCCATGTGCATTGTGTCCTTGAAATGAATACAGCCTTTTACAAACCAAAGTGACCAAATTTATCTCTGTTGGTTTTCCTCCAAACACAGAAGACACTTTGTTATTTGCTCACAGGAGAGGCCCAGGCTTCCCTTGGTTTTCTCCACAATGCTGCAACCACCAAGGGAGTTGCATATTGTTCCCCAAGGAGGACCTTCCCTAGCAAAGTCTGAGATAAAAGGTCAGCTCTAATCTGCCTTTACTTATCAGGACTTATCCATTCAACTTCACAAAATGGGGTTTTCTACTCAGCTTCTGGGGTTGTTAATGCTCTGGATCCCTGGTGAGGACAGAGGGGGGAAGGGAAAGGAGAAGGAGGTGGGGAGGGTGAGCTCTGGGGGCAACACTTGTTCCCCTGTGTATTCTGTTCTCCAGTTAGATGCCCATGTCACAGCCACTGGGAGATGCATATGGCGTTCAGATCTATGAAACTGAAGAGAACGCAAGAGTAGGAGGGACCTGCTCTCTGGTGAAGATTTTAAAAAAGAAAGAGGTTTTTTTATGCCTGGCATTCTCAGGCTTTTTTTTTTTTTTTTTTAATTGTCTATTTTGGGGTATGAATAAAAATTTCACACACACACAATTAATTAGCCTGAAATAAATAGCAGAAAGGAATCTTGAAAATCATTCTTAATATTGGTACATAACTTTGCACTTCTCTCTCATAATTTTAGCATCTAATGGGGATATTGTAGTGACTCACACCCCAGTCTCTCTGCCAGTAATGCTTAGAGAGCAAGCCACCATCTCCTGCAAGCCGAGTCAGATCCTCCTACGTAGTGATAGATACACCTATTTGAACTAGTACCAGGAGAAGCTGGGCCAGCCCCCAAAGTTCCTAATCTATAGTGCTTCAAAGTGGTTCTCTGCAGTCCCAGGCAGGTTCAGTGGTGGGCTGTGGTGGGCTGGTGGTAACATTCGGATGCAGTTTCCTCAGGGAGAAGCAGCCAGCTGCACAACCTACTAACACCTCTGGAACCAGAGAATAAGCAACTTACTTGTGCATATTTTACTGCTCCCACTGCCCCCAAGCTATCTTCAGTCGCTTTTGATTTCCTTGGGCCTGAGATAGGCTCATTGGAATGACCTGAGCCATGCTCCCGGACGTGGAGAAGGAATAAATTCACAACAAGGTGAAAAGATACTTTACCAGCTCCACTAATCTGGGGAGCTCAGGACAAAAGCGGCTCCTGTACAGGCATAAATGGTCCTTGGACATTGAATACCTTTCCCCCCTGCATGGACTTTCTGGGCCCATTCCAGGAGAATAGGCCCTTGCTGGCAGACTGTGACTGTTTAAGTTGTTCAGTGAAGGGGTGGGTGTTTGATATTTGACACAGCTTTGCCTATTAAACATGGTCCTCACCTACCCACATTAGGGGCCTAAGCACAGGTGGCTCCTCTCAGGTCACCCAGCTCCCACGACAGAGGTCCAAGGATAACTGGTACCTCCTAGTCCTTACAACCAAAGGCATTGGGTGTCCATGGTCTGTCTGCAGAACCCACTCACCTGCACACTCTAGGGAACAGGGACATGCTCCTTTTAGAGACACTTGGGGACCTGTTCTCAGCCCCCTGCCTTGTCCAGAGCATGACCCCCTGCTCTAACCAGATACCGGTACCTAGAGGAAACACTCTTGCCCCTCAAAGACTGTAGGACAGAGCCTGTACCACACACTTAATGACCAGCTACCTGGACACCTGAGCTGAATTCACACAAGAAAAGTGAATGGACTCATAAGCTCATATACCTGATAACAGCTCTAGCCATCTGGTGACAGGACTTCAGAGCCCAAAAGGTGGAAAAAAACAAGCTAGCTCACTCAAGTAACCCATCTGGGTGTATCAAAACCAAGCAAAGCAAGAAGCTAGGATTAAGTAAGCAAACAAAATCAACGAATACAATAACTTATAGATGGCTCAGAGGCAACAGTCAATATCAAACCACATAAAGAAACAGACCATGATCACTTCAACAAGCTCTCAAAACAGAGAATCATTAGATCCTCTGGATGAAGGTGAACAGAATACAAAAGATTAATACACAGAACCCTTCAAGACATAAGGAAGAAGATCAGGCAATACGCAGAACAAGCCAAGGAACACACAGATAAAACAGCTGAAGAAATTAAAAAAGGTTCTTCAAGAACATAATGAAAAATTTAATAACCTGCAAGATTCCATAGAGAGACAGCAATCAGAAATTAAGAAGATCAACGATAAAATTACAGAATTAGACAACTCGATAGAAACTCAGAGGAATAGAATTGAGCCAGTGGAGGGCAGAATTGGGGACCTTGAAGATAAAGCACTGGGCATCAATATATTTGAAGAAAAATCAGAACAAAGCATTTAAAAAATGAAGAAACCTTAAGAACCATGTGGGACTCTATCAAGAGAAATAACCTATGAGAGATTGGAGTACCAGAACAGGGAGGGATAACAGAAAATACAGAGAAAATTGTTGGCAAAAACATCCCTGATATCGTGAAAGATGAGAAGATATCTATCCAAGATGCTCATCAAACTCCACATAAGGTAGATTTTAAAAGAAAGTCACCAAGACATATTATAATCAAACTTTCCAAAACCAAAGATAAAAAGAGAATTTTAAGAGCAGCTAGGGATAAATGAAAAGTCACCTACAAAGGAGAGCGAGTAAGAATAAGCTTGGACTACTCGGCACAAACCATACAGGCAAGAAGTCAATGGGATGACTTACATAAAGTTTGAAGGAAAAAAATTGCCAGCCAAGAATCATATCCAGCAAAACTATCTCTCAAATATGAAGGTGAAATTAGGACATATCCAGATAAACAGAACTTTAGAGAATTTGTAAAAACCAAGCCAAAACTACAAGAAATACTAAAGGAATTTCTTTGGCTAGAAGGTCAATAATATCAGGTAACAACCCAAGACTGGAACATTGGACAGAGTAATCGGATGTCAATCCAGAAAGGGAAATCACAAAAAAAAATCAAAATAAGAAAATATGCTGAAACAGAGAAACAGCGATGTTCATATGTAAAAGAAGAAAATATTAAAATAATAAAGGGGGACTAAGAAATGTAGTTATAGATCTTTCATATGGAGAGGAAGACAAGGTGATATAAAGAAATAAAAGTTACATTTAAATTTGGAAAAATAAGAGTAAATATTAAGGTAACCACAAAGGACACTAACCTACTCATCAAAATAAAATACAAGAAAAAGGTAGAGATTCAGCAGAAACAAAATCAACAACAACGAATAAGAGGAAAAAACAATATATAAAGATAAACTACTTGGCACAAAAAATTAACTGGGAAAAAGAAACAGTCAACAGCACAGAAAAAAAGACTTCAAAATAACAGCACTAAACTCATATCTATCCATAATTACGCTGAATATTAATGGACTAAATGCACCGATATAGAGACAGAGAGTGGCAGAACAGATTAAAAAAACATCTGCCTACACGCTGCCTACAAGAGACACACCTTAGATTTACAGACATAAACAAACTAAAACTCAAAGGATGAAAAAATATATATATGAAGCAAACAGCAATCAAAAAAGAGCAGGAGTGGCAACAAAAGTTTCTGAAAAAAGATTTCAAAGTTAAATCCACCACAAAATATAAGGAAGGACATTATATATCGATTAAAGCGGCAATATACCAGGAGGATATAACCATAAGAAATATTTATGCACCCAGTGACAGGGCTGCAAGATACATGAAGCAAACTCTAGCAACATTGAAAGGTGAGATAGACAGCTCCACAATTATAGTAGGAGACTTCAGGACACCACTTTCGGCGAAGGACAGGACATCCAGAAAGAAGCTCAATACAGACATGGAAGATCTAAACGTCACAATCAATCAACTCGGCCTTATGGGCATATACAGAACACTCCACCCAACAGCAGCCAAGTATACATTTTTTTTTAGTGCACATGGAACATTCTCTAGAATAGACCACATATTAGGTCATAAAGCAAGCCTTAGCAGAATCCAAAACACTGGAAACATCTTCTGACCATAAGGCCATAAAAGTAAAAATCAATATAGAAAAAGCAGGGAAAAGAAATCAAACACTTGGAAACTGAAGAATACCCTGCTCAGAAAAGACTGGGTTATAGAAGACATTAAGGAGGAAATAAAGAAATTCATAGAATCCAATGAGAAAGAAAAAGCTTCCCATCAGAACCTTTGGGACACAGTGAAAGCAGTGCTCAGAGGTCAATAAATGCACACATCTAAAAAAAAGAAAGGGCCAAAATGAAAGAATTATCCCTACAACTTGAACAAATAGAAACACAAGAAAGCTTCAGGCATTAGAAGAAAGGAAATAATAAAAACTAGAGCAGAACTAAATGAAATAAAAAACAGAAAAACAATTGAAAGAGTTAAAAAGACTAAAAGCTGGTTCTTTGAAAAAATTAACAAAACTGATAAACCATTGTCTAAACTGACAAAAGAGGAGAAGGAGCAAATAATCCAAATAAGAAATGAGATGGGTGATATTACAAACTGAAATTAAAGAATCATATCAGCTTATACGAAAAATTGTATTGTAATGAATTTGAAAACCTAGGAGAAATGGATGAATTCCTAGAAAAACATTACCTACCTAACCTAACACAAACAGAGGTAAAACAACAAAGTAGACTCATAACAAAAGAAGAGATTGAAAAGGTAATAAAAAAAACTCCGTACAAAAAAAAAAAAAAAAAAAAAGCCCTGATCTGAAAGGCTTCACTGCAGAGTTCTAGTAAACTTTCAAAGAAGAATTAACACCACTACTACTAAAGGTATTTCAGAGCATAGAAAAGGAAGGAATACTCCCAAACTCATTTTCTGAAGCCAGCATATCCCTGATACCAAAACCAGGTAAAGACTCTACAAAAAAAAGAAAATTACAGACCAATATTTTGTTGTTATCCCTTATGAACTTAGATGCAAAAATCCTCAACAAAATTCTAGCCAAAAGAATTCAACGGCATAGCAAAAAAATAATTCACCATCACCAAGTGGGTTTCATTCCAGGTATTCAGGGATGGTTCAGCATTAGAAAAACAGTCAATATAATCCATCATATAAATAAAACAAAAGACAAGAGAAACATGATTTTATCAATTGATGCAGAAAAGGCATTTGACAAAGTTCAACACCCATTCATGATAAACACTCTCAGCAAAATAGGAATAGAATGAAAATTCCTCATCACTATAAAGGGTATTTAAACAAAGCCAACAGCCAAAATCATCCTAAAGGGAGAGTGTCTGAGAGCATTCCTCTTGAGAACCAGAACCAGACAAAGACGCCCTTTATCACCACTCTTATTCACCATTGTGTTGATGGTCTTAGCCAGAGCAACTAGGGTAGATAAAGAAATAAAGGGCATCCAGATTGGCAAGGAAGAAGTAAAATTATCTCTATTTGCAGATGGCATGATCTTATACACAGAAAGCCCTAATGAATCCTCATGAAAACTACTGCACCTAATAGAAGAGTTCAGCAGAGTATCAGGATGCAAGATAAACATACAAAAATCGTTTGGATTCCTCTACACCAAGAAAAAAATCATCAAAGAGGAAATCACCAAATAAATTCCATTTGCAGTAGCCCCCAAGAAGATAAAATACTTAGTAATAAATCCTACCAGAGATGTAAAAAACCTACACAAAGAAAACTATAAGACACTACTGCAAGAAACCAAAAGAGACCTACATAAGTGGAAAAACATACTTTGCTCATGTATAGAAGGCTTAACATTGTAAAAATGTCTATTCTACTGAAAGACATCTATAAGTACAATGTAATTCCGTCCCAAATTCCAACAATATTTTTTAATGAGGTGGAGAAACAAATCACCAACTTCATATGGAAGGGAAAGAAGCCCCGAATAAGTAAAGCATTATTGAAAAAGAAGAACAAAATGGGAGGCCTCACTCTACCTGATTTTAGAAACTATTGTACCACTACAGTAGTCAAAACAGCCTGGTACTAGTACAACAGATACATAGACCAGTGGAACAGAATTGAAAATCCAGAAATAAATCCACCCACATATGAGCAGCTGATATTTGACAAAGACCCAAAGTCAGTTAAATGGCAAAAGACAGTATTTTTAACAAATGGTGCTGGTATAACTGGATATCCATCTGCAAAACAATGAAACAAGGCCCATACCTCACACCATGCACAAAAATGAACTCACAATGGATCCAAGCCCTAAATACAAAATGTAAAACAATAAAGATCATGGAAGAAAAAATAGGGACCATGCTAGGAGACCTAATACATGGCATAAATGGTATAGAAAACATTACTAACAATGCAGAGGAGAAACTAGATAACTGGGAGCTCCTAAAAATCAAACACCTATGCTCAACCAAAGACTTCACCAAAAGAGTAAAAAGATTACATACAGACTGGGAAAAAGTTTTTAGCTATGACATTCCCGATCAGTGTCTGATCTCTAAAACCTACATGATTCTGCAAAAACTCAACTACAAAAAGAAAAATAACCCAATTAAAAAAGGGTCAAAGGATATGAACAGGCACTTCATTAAAGAATACATTCAGGTAGCTCACAGATTCATGAGGAAAAGCTCACGATCATTAGCCATTAGAGAAATTCAAATCAAAACCACAATGAGGGAGAGGGATGCTGGTGAGGAGTGAGCTTCTTGGATCAGGTGGCCACTTGAGACTATGTTGGCATCTCCTCCCTGGAGGGGAGGTGAGAGGGTAGAGGGGGTTAGAAGTTGGCAAAATGGACACAAAAAGAGAGAGTGGAAGGAGGGAGCGGGCAGTCTCATTAGGGGGCAAGCAATTGGCGGTATGTAGCAAGGTGCATATAAGTTTTTGTGTGAGAGACTGGCTTGATTTGCAAACTTTCACTTAGAGCACAATAAAAAAAAAAACTACAATGAGATGGAGTGAGATGGCACTCCAACAAGGTTAGCATTAATCCAAAAAACCCAAAATAATGAATGTTGGATAGTTTGTGGAGAGACTGGAACTCTTATACACTTTTGTGGGAATGTAAAATGGTATAACTACTTTGGAAATCGATTTGGTGCTTCCTTAAAAAAACTAGAAATAGAACTATTGTAGGATCCAGCAATCCCACTCCTTGGAATATATTCTATAGAAATAAGACACGAATAGATATGTGCACATTCGTGTTCATTACAGCACTGTTTACAATAGCAAAAAGTTGGAAGCAACCAAGGTGCCCATCAAGGGATGAATGGATAAATAAATTATGGTATATTCACACAATGGAATACTATGCATTGGTTAAAAAAACAATGGTGAATCCGTGAAACCTTTCATAATATGGAGGAATCTGGAAGGCATTATGCTGAGTGAAATTAGTCAGCTGCAAAAGGACAAATACTGTATAACACCACTATTATAAGAACTGGAGAAATTGTTTAAACAGAGCAGAGGATATTCTTTGATGGTTACCAGAGTGGGGAGGGAGGGAGGCAGGGAGGGATGGAGGGTGGTACAGAGGGATGGAGGGGGGTTTTCATTAATTAAGTAGTAGATAAGAACTATTTTAGGTGAAAGGAAAGATAACACACAATACAGGAGAGGTCAGCACAACTGGGCTAAACCAAAAGCAAAGAAGTTTTCTGAATAAAGTAAATGCTTCAAAGGCCAGTGTAGCAGGGGCGGGGGTTTGGTGACCATGGTTTCAGGGGGCCTCTAAATCAATTGGCATAATAAAATCTACTAAGAAAACATTCTGCATTCCACTTTGGAGAGCAGTGTCTAAGGCCTTAAAGGCTAGCAAGCAACCATCTAAGATGCATTATTTGGTCTCAACCCACCTGGAGCAAAGGAGAATGAAGAACACCAAAGACACAGGGTAATTATGAGCCCAAGAAACAGAAAGGGCCACATAAACCAGGGACTACATCAGCCTGAGATCAGAAGAACTAGATGGTGCCCAGCTACAACCGATGACTGTCCTGACAGGGAACACAACAAAGAACTCCTGAGGGAGCAGTAGAGCAGTGGGATGCAGGCCCCAAATTCTCATAAAAAGACCAAACTTAATGGTCTTACTGAAACTAGAATGACCCTGGAGGTCATGGTCCCCAGACCTTCTGTTAACCCAAGACAGGTACCATTCCTAAAGCGAACTCTTCAGACAGGGATTGGACTAGACTATGTGATAGACAATGATACTGGTGAAGAACGAGCTTCTTGGATCAAGTAGACACATGAGACTGTGTTCGCATCTCCTGTCTGAAAGGGGGGTGAGAGGCTAGAAAGGGTCAGAAGCTGCCGAATGGACACGAAAAGAAATAAAGGAGGGAAGGAGTATGCTGTCTCATCAGGGGGAGAGCAACTAGGAGTATATAGCAAGGTGTTTATAAATTTTTGTATGAGAGGCCCACTTGATTTGTAAACATTCACTTAAAGCATAATAAAAATTGAAAGAAAAAAAAACTGTGGGACTGTACAACACAAAGAGTACACCCAAATGTAAATTATGGACACTAGTTAATCGTAATGTGTCAATATTGGTTCATCAGTGGGAATGAATGTACCACGTGAATGTAAGGTATTAGTAAGAGAAACATCTCGCAGGGTCAGCAGGTGTATATGGTAGCTCTATGTCCTTTCTGCACAATTTTTCTGTCAACCTGAAACTGCTCTAAAAAATAAAGTCCAGTGAAAATAAAATTAAAAATCCTAGGAAAAATGGCTAAACTGGACAGGACACTGAGGCAGTTGATACAAACCAAGGCTGTTTTGAACAATTCTGAATACATAATATTACACAAAAAACAAATCGACTAAACTAGGTATAAACTAGAAAATAAACTAGGTAACATAATCAAGAAGGATAATCATGGTTTACTAGATTAGCTGGGTATCAGAATCATCTAGGAACTTATTTTAAAAATGAATATTGAGTCACACTCTGGCCAAACTGGTCAGAATTCCTGGAATTGGGGTTTGGGAACCTGTATTTTAGCAAGGTCCCCAGATTTTTCTTTTGTAGTGTATAGCACCAGTCCATGAATAGGCATATAGAGACCACTGCTGCATCCCACACGAGCATCGCAGTGACATCAGGGAAAACAATAAAACTTACTTCATATAGTATATATGAGGATTAGATGAGATATAAAAGGTATATCACAAATGTTAACCATTATCATTTTTATCCATATATAAAAGTAATGAAAACACAGCTAAGAATTTTAAAATGACTATTTGACTTGGAAATTAAGGGTCCATGGCTGAATTTACTGCAGGGTGGGTAAAAAGGCAGGACAGTGCAGAGTGTTCAAGAGATCAGATAAAGAAATGGAGGCAGCAAATGAAGGGAAGGCCAATAGAGAGATAACACATGCGGTTTGAACGTGCATTTTTAATGTGATTGTAGGAGACTGAATTCTGGACTCCTAAGCGATCAGGTGGTAATTCTAGATGTTACCATATACAGCAAAGAACTTGCAGATGTGAGTTGCGGTTAACGATCTTCAGATATGGAGATTACCCTGGATTATCAGGATCCACCCTAGATGCCATCACATGTATCCTACTGTAAGGAAGATTTGGCTACACAGAAAAGAAACCTATCTGAAGATGGAACAGAGAAAGATATAATGATGCTGGCCTTGAAGACTACAGTGATGTGGCCACAAGACAATGAATGTCGGCAGCCACCAGAAGCTGGAAACGGCAAGGAGTAAATTCTCTACTAGAGCCTTTGGAAGAATCATGGCCCTGCCAACATTTTGATTTTAGCCCAGTGATACTGGGCCCATTCTAATTACACGAATCCTTAAAAGCAGAGATCCTTTCTCAACTGTGGTCAGAGGGAGATGTGAAAACCAAAGAAGAATCAGAGAGATGCAATGTTGCTGGCTTTGAAGATGGATGTAGGAGGCCATGAGCCAAGAAATGCGGGAGGCTACAAAGAATTAGAAAAAGCAAGGAATTTCGATTTTCCCCTGCCAACACCTTTACTTTAGACCAATGAGACCCATCCAGGACTTCTGTAAAATGATAATTTCTGTTTGTTTTAATCCACTAAATCTGTGGTAATTTGTTACAGCAGTAATAGAAAACTGATACAGAGAGTTAGAATGCATGTTCCTACAGGGACTTTCTACCACAGAGAGCCAAAATCAAACCAAAAACCAAAACAGTTATAATCGAGTCAATTCCAGCTCATAGTGACCCTAGGACAGAGTAGAATTGTGCCAAAGGGTTTCCAAAGATGTAATCTTTAAGGAAACTGATTGTCACATCTTTCTGCTGCTGAGCGGCTGATAGTTTCAAACCACCAACATTTTGGTTAGCAACAAAGCACTTTAACCTTCTAAAGGGGACCAAACAGACAAGAAACTCCAGAATTGTCTCCAGAGCCCTGCAAACCTTCTGGCCCATAAGTCAGAAGACACAGGCTCTCAGTAGATGGAGAAAAGTGTGCAAGCCCAGGGCCTGTGGGAGGAAGCCGCTGCTCCTGCAGAGACTGCCTGACACACAGCCTGGGGAGGAGGTTTGTGTTCACCCTAAAGCACTGTGAGAGGAAAGCCATAATGTTGTTGACAGTAATAATCTGCCACATCTTCCGACTGGGGGCTGTTGATGGTGACAGTGAAATCTGTCCCAGGTCCACTGCTGCTGTACCAGATGGGGGCCCCAGATGTCTGGATGGCTGCTGAGTAGACCAGCAGCTGGGGAGCCTGTCCTGGTTTCAGCTGGTACCAGGCCAAAGAGCTCTTAACACTCTGACTGCACTTGGAGTTGGTGGTGACCATTTCTCCTAGAGCCAGGGAGACAGGAAACTGGGTCATCACAGTGTCCCCACTGGCACTGGCAATCAGAGTGGACACATACATTAGGGCAACACATTTAAAATCATATTGTTCATATTGTGTTTTTCCATAGCATTTCTTGTGTAACAGAGTCTGTTTAGGTAAGAAACATTATTTCATTCCACATCTAAAATTATTTTTCCTGATCTATGAAGATATTTATCTGGATGCATGGACGTCCTTTAAATCTCTCACCTGAGACCCAGAGCAGCAACACCATGAAGAGCTGGGTCTGTGCCATCATCAATGTGCCATTACCCTGCCTGATGCAGCTCATTCACACTGATAGGACAGGAACCTTTTGTAAAGCTCAGAGCAGACAGCAGGTGGTGCAGTGGTTAAGAGCTATGGTTCCAAACTGAAAGACTGGCACTTTGAATCCACTAGCTGCAACTTGGACATCCTCTGGGGAAATTCTACTCTCTCCTGTTGGGTATTGTGAGTCAGACTTGACTCCACAGAAACAGGTTTTTTAGCAGCTGGCCAGGGCACAGAGGGGCCTATGCAAAGCAGACAGGGGTTATGGAAGCAAATTGCTTGGGCAGTGAGTCGTGGAGGTATATAATGTGAACAAAGACTTCAATATATCATCACAAGAAGTAGCTGACTATGAAGGATGCAGAAATCAGTTTAGAAAGTTTAATTGTAAATAAAATCTTCAGAAGCAAGTTGAAATATAAAATTCATTTCAAAATTAATACCATTGAGGGACAGGAGAGCCAGGGCGGGGGTCTGGGAACCATGGTTTCAGGGGACATCTAGGTCAATTGGCATAACAAAGTATATTAAGAAAACATTCTGCATCCCACTTTGAAGAGTGGTATCTGGGGTCTTAAAAGCTAGTAAGCACCCATGGAAGATGCATCAAATGGCCTCAACCCACCTGGAGCAAAGGAGAATGAACAACACCAAAGACATAAAGAAAACAAAGCCCAAGAGACAGAAGGACCACATAAACCAGAGATTCCATGGGACTGGGACCAAAAGAGCTAGACGGTACTGGGCTACCATCAACGACTACCCTGACAGGAAACAAAACAGAGAATCCCTGATGGTGCAGGAGAAAAGTGGGATGCAAAACTCAAATTCTAGTAAAAAGACCAGACTTAACAGTCCGAGACTGAAGACACCCCAGAGGACATGGCCTCCGGACTCTGTTACCCCAAAACTAAAACCATTCCTGAAGCTAATTCTTCAGACAAAGACTAGACAGGACTATAAAGCATAAAATGATACTGGTGAGGAGAGTGCTTCTTAGCTCAAGTAGAAACATGAGACTATGAGGGCAGGTGAGAGGAGAAGGCAGAGAGGGACAGGAGCTGGTTGAATGGGCACTGAAAATACAGGGTAGAGAGAAGGAGTGTGCCGTAACATTGTAGGGAGAGCAACTAGTGTCACATGGTAAGGTGTGTATAAGCTTTTGTATGAGAAACTGACTTGAATTATAAACTTTCACTTAAAGCACAATACAAAAAAAAGAGAAAAAATACTGAAACAAAATTAACAGCATTCACTTACACAAGCAACAATCAACAAGATAATCAAAACATTCTCTTTTTAAAACAGAAATAGGTATATAGTTTTCCTTATATGTATATATAGGGTGGCTATGAGTAGGAATCGACTTGAGGGCACTGGGTTTCGTTTGTTTTTTTGTATAAAAAGGTGAAGCAAACAGTTCAGCACTGAACTACTACTGGGAAGTTTGGTGGTTCAATGCTACACAGATGTCCCCAGAAGACAGGTCTGCAGATCTTCTTCCAAAAGCTCATAGCCTCGAAAGCCCGATGGAGCAGTCCTACTTTGCACGCAGTGGGTCACCATGAGTTGGAATCAACTCAATGGCAAATAATAACAGCAACACATATAAGTATAAATATATATATGTATATGTACATATACATTCACACACATAGATAGATGGTAGAGAGATAGACTGACTGACTGACAGACAGACAGACAGATAGATAGATATACATATTCATCCATAAATATTTTTGAGAAATGTTAAATCATGAGGTGGTTTGGCTTTCCTGTAACTAAGAAATGTGTTAGTACTAAAGCTGTTTTGTCCAGAAGGCAACTAAGGATATTGCAAATAAGTGGCCTTGAGTTCCAGGGCCATTCAAAGGCCAGTAAAGCAGAAGTGGTGACCAAGAGTCCATCCAAGTGGGAAGTTCAGAGTGAGATCATCCTGCATTAACCTGAGGTCCCATGTGGGCTGCACGTCAGGGAGGAATGAACTGGATTGAGACTGAACCTTCCACTTTTCTCATTTTCATGGAACTGCAGAAAAAAATGCTTATGTTTATTACAGAACAAGAAAGGAAAAAGGAAAGGGAGAGAGTAAAAAAAAAACCTTCCCTCGGAATTTGTGACTACAAGTCAATCCCTGCGTGGATACACACCCCACATATGCATGAACTAATTGGGTGTGACCCTTCACAGCCTTAAACTTGTTAAGCTGGACCTACTAATTTTTTTTTTTTTTTTTTTTTACCAATGTTAGTGCCCCCTAGAACCTAGCAGAAATATAGGTAACCCTTCTCAAGGGAGGTATATTCATTCTAAGTTTCAGAAACCCCAGAAATAACTTTTGAAGGGCCAATATCCAAGAAAACAAGACTTCCTGAGCATGAACGCCATACATAAAGATCATCACAGATAGGAGTGATGTCCCCCTTAGATGTCAAATTTTAAAATTATCACAAACAGAATTTATTTAAAGAAGTGAATAATAAACATGAATGTATGTATAGGGAAAAGAAAACTATAAAAGATGACATTACACTTTAAAATGTACAATGTTAAACTTCATTTCTTGAAATTTGACATGCAAAACCAAAACCACAAGGTAATTGGAAGCAGTAAAAGATTCACTGAGCTAGAAGGTAAACCAGAAGAAATGATCCAAAATACAATCTGGAGAAAGAAAAACATGGAAACCAGAGACATAGTGGATATACACTATGACTACCTAATACTGATTTGAAAGACAAGAGAGTTAATGGTCCTTCACAACATTTGAGCAGATAATGGTCAAGCATAACCACAATTAGGAACATAGACATGAGGGCTAGCAAATTCCAAGCTAAATAAATAAAAATGATTTCACACCTAGACACATTTCAGAGAACTGCAGAAAACCAAAAAACGAAGCGGAAACCTTAGAAGCTGCCACCTTCAGAGGGGCAGAGTTATACATGTTCAAAGTATGTGAGACAAAGTCTTACCATGTTTCTTTCTAAGGAGCATTCTGGGTGTATATCTTCCAAGAAGGATTTGTTCGTTTTCCTGGAATGTTCAATATTGTTCGCCAGCACCATAATTAAAAGGTGTCAATTCTTCTTCAGTCTTCCTTATTCATTGTCCAGCTTTCACATGCATATGAGATTTATTGTCTGAAATAGATGGAAGTAAAAGATAAAGCAGAAGAAATGACCCAAAATAAACATGGAGACAGAAAAAATAGAAAATACAGACATGACAGAAACAGTGAAATCATCTAATACAGATTTGATGGAGAGGAAAGAGAGTTAGTAGGCAGATTCAATATTTGAACAAACCATGTTTGAGAATTGCCAGAACTAGTAAAAGACACCAATTTGCCTGCTCAAAGGTCCAGCAAATCCCAAACTAGATAAATACAAGTATTTCACACCTAGACAAATCTCAGGGAGCTGCAGAAAAGCAAACAAACACACAAAAAAACACCTTCGAAGCAAGCAGAGGAGAAAGATCACCTTCAGTGGAGCAACGGTTATACAGAGAAGTTTCTCTGTAGCAACCATGAAAATAAGACAAGAGTAGAATTATATCTTCAAAATATTGCAAGAAAAGAACGAATACAAAGCATTCTATACACAAAAATGCCTTTCAAGAATAAACACTATCAAGAAGAGATTGAACAGGTAATCAAAAAACTCCCAACAAAAAAAAGCCCTGGTCCAGACGGCTTCACTGCAGAGTTCTACCAAACTTTCAGAGAAGAGTTAACACCACTACTACTAAAGGTATTTCAGAGCATAGAAAAGGACAGAATACTACCAAACTCATTCTATGAAGCCACCATATCCCTGATACCAAAACCAGGTAAAGACACCACAAGAAAAGGAAATTATAGACCTGTATCCCTCATGAACATAGATGCAAAAATCCTCAACAAAATTTTAGCCCATAGAATTGAACAACATATCAAAAAAATAATTCACCATGACCAAATGAGATTCATACCAGGTACGCAGGGATGGTTCAACATTAGAAAAACAATTAATGTAATCCACCACATAAATAAAACAAAAGACAAGAATCCCATGATTTTATCAGTTGATGCGGAAAAGGCATTTGACAAAGTTCAACACTCATTCATGATAAAAACTCTCAGCAAAATAGGAATAGACGGAAAATTCCTCAACATAATTTATACAAAGCCAACAGCCAACATCATCCTAAGTGCAGAGAGCCTGAAAGCATTCCCCTTGACATCGGGAACCAGACAAGGATGTCCTTTATCACCGCTTTTATTCAACATTGTGTTGGAGGTCCTAGCCAGAGCAATTAGGCTAGATAAAGAAATAAAGGGCATCCAGATTGGCAAGGAAGAAGTAAAAGTATCTCTAGTTGCGATGACATGATCTTATACACAGAAAACCTTAAGAAATCCTCCAGAAAACTACTGAAACTAATAGAAGAGTTCAGCAGAGTATCAGGACACAAGATAAACATACAAAAATCAATTGGATTCCTCTACACCAACAAAAAGAACATTGAAGAGGAAATCACCAAATCAATGCCATTTACAGTAGCCCCCAAGAAGATAAAATACTTAGGAATAAATCTTACCAGAGATGTAAAAGACTTATACAAAGAAAACAACAGTACACTTCTGCAAGAAACCAAAAGAGACTTACATAAGTGGAAAAAACATACCTTGCTCGTGGATAGGAAAACTTAACATTATAAAAATGTCTCTTCTACCAAAAGCAGTCTATACATTTAATGCAATTCTGATCCAAATCCCAATGACATTCTTTAATGAGTTGAGAAACAAATCACCAACTTCCTATGGAAGGGAAAGAGGCCCTGGATAAATATGTCATTACTGAAAAAGAAGAACAAAGTGGGAGGCCTTACTTTACCTGATTTTAGAACCTATTATACTGCCACAGTAGTCAAAACAGCCTGCTACTAGTACAACAACAGATACATAGACCAATGGATATGTCAAAACAGTAGTCAAAACAGCCTGCTACTAGTACAACAACAGATACATAGACCAAATGATATTTGAAAAAGGCCCCAAAACAGTTAAATGCGGAAAAGACAGTTTTTTTAACACATGGTGCTGGCATTACTGGATATCCATCTGCAAAAAAACGAAACAAGACCAGTACCTCACTCCATGCACAAAAACTAACTCAAAATGGATCAAAGACCTAAATATAAAATCTGAAACGATAAAGATCATGAAAGAAAAAATAGGGACAACATTAGGAGACCTAATACATGACATAAATAGTATACAAAACATTATTAAGAATGCAGAAGAAAAACTAGATAACTGGGAGCTCCTAAAAATCAAACACCTATGCTCATTCAAAGACTTCACCAAAAGAGTAAAAAGACTACCTACAGACTGGGAAAAAGTTCTTAGCTATGACATTTCCAATCAGCACCTGATCTCTAATACATGATACTGCAATAACTCAACTACAAAAAGACAAATAACCCAATTAAAAAATGGGCAAAAGATATGAATAGACGCTTCACTAAAGAAGACATTCAGGTAGCTAATAGATACATGAGGAAATGTTCACGATCATTAGCCATTACAGAAACGGAGATCAAAACTACGATGAGATTTCATCTCACTCCAACAAGGCTGGCATTAATCCAAAAATCACAAAATAATAAATGTTGGAGAGGCTGTGGAGAGATTGGAACACTTCTGCACTGCTGGTGGGAATGTCAAATGGTACGGTGCTTCCTCAAAAAGCTAGAAATAGAACTACCATACGATTCAGCAATCCTACTCCCTGGAATATATCCTAGAAAAATAAGAGCCTTTACACAAACAGATATATGCACACCGATGTTTATTGCAGCACTGTTGACAATAGCAAAAAGATGGAAGCAACCAAGGTGCCCATCAACAGATGAATGGATAAATAAATTATAGTATATTCACACAATGGACTGCTACACATCGATAGAGAACAGTGAGTAACCTGTGAAATATTTCATAACATGGAGGGACCTGGAAGGTATTATGCTGAGTGAAATTAGTCAGTTGCAAAAGGACAAATATTGTATAAGTCCACTATTAGAATAACTTGAGAAATAGTTTAAACTGAGAAGAAAACACTTTTGTGGTTATGAGAGGGGAGAGGGAGGGTGGGTATGAGGGGGTATTCACTAATTAGATAGTAGATAAGAACTACTTTAGGTGAAGGGAAAGACAACACACAGTACAGGGGATGTCAGCACAACTGGACTAAACAAATAGCAAAGAAGTTTCCTGAATAAACTGAATGCTTCAAAGGCCAGTGTAGCAGGGGCAGGGTTTTGGGGATCATGGTTTTGGGGGACATTTAAGTCAAATGGCATAATAAATTCTATTAAGAAAACATTCTGCATCCCACTTTCAAAAGTAGCATCTGGGGTCTTAAACGTTAGCAAGCAGCCATTTAAGATGCATCAATTGGTCTCAACCCACCTGGATCAAAGGAGAATGAAGAACATCAAAGACAGAAGGCAATTAGGAGCCCAAGAGACAGAAAGGGCCACATGAGCCAGAGACTACTTCATTCTCAGACCAGGAGAACTAGATGGTGCCCGGCTAAAACCTATGACTGCCCTGATAGGGAACACAACAGAGAACCCCTGAGGGAGCAGGAGAGCAGTGGGATGCAGACTCCAAAATCTCATAAAAAGACCAGACTTAATGGTCTGACTGGGACTAGAAGGACCCCAGTGGTCATGACCCCCAGACCCTCTGCTGGCCCAGGACAGGAACCATTCCCTATGCCAACTCTTCAGACGGAGATTGGACTGGACAATGGGTTGGAGAGGGATGCTGGTGAGGAGTGAGCTTCTTGGATCAGACGGACCCTTGAGACTATGTTGGCATCTTCTGCCTGGAGGGGAGGTGAGAGGGTAGAGGGGGTTAGAAGCTGATGAAATGGACACGAAAAGAGAGAGTGGGGGGAGAGAGCGAGCTGTCTCATTAGGGGGAGAGTAATTGGGAATATGTAGCAAGGTGTATATAAGTTGTTGTGTGAGAGACTGACTTGATTTGTAAACTTTCACTTAAAGCACAATAAAAATTATTTAAAACAAAGAACAAAGACTATCTAAGGACAATTTTTCTACCACTCATTTGTCATTGGTCATACTGTGGTGTCTTGTGTGTTGCTGTGATGCTGGAACCTATGCCATCTGTATTTGAAACACTAGGAAGGTCACCCATGGTGGACAGGTTTCAGCAGAGCTTCCAGACTAAGACAGACTAGGAAGAAAGTCCTGGTGATCTACTGCCAAGAGAACTGGCCAGTGAAAACGTTATGAATAGTAGCAGAACGTTGTCTGATACAGTGCCAGAAGATATGCCTCTCAGGTTGGAAGGCACTCAAAATACCACTGGGGAAAATCTGTCTCGTCAAAGTAGAACCAACCTCAATGATGCGGATGGAGGAAAGCTTTCAGGGCCTTCGTTTGCTGAGGTGGCATGATTGAAAATGATAAGCAATCTGCAAACATTCGTTAATAATAGAAACATGGAATGTACGAAGTATGAATCTAAGAAATTTGGAGGGCATCAAAAATTAAATGGAACAAATAAACATTGACATCCTAGGCATTAGTGAGCCGAAATCGACTGGTATTGGACATTATGAACCAGACAATCATATGGTCTACACTGCCTGGAATGACAAATTGAAGAAGAATGACTTTACATTCATCATTAAAAAGAACATTTCAAGATCTATTCTGAAGTTGAATGGTGTCAATGATAGGATAATATCCAGAAGCCTACAGGGAAGACCAGCTAGTACACTTATTATTCAAAATTATCCATCATCCACTAATGTCAAATAGGAAGAAGCTGAAGGTTTTTTTTTTACCAACTCCTGCAGTCTGAAATTGATCAAACATGCAATCAAGATGCTTTGATAATTGCTGGTGATTGGCTGCTAACCAAAAGGTCAGCAGTTCGAATCCACCAGCTGCTCCCTGAAAATCCTATGGGGTAGTTCTACTCTGTCGTATAGGGTTGCTATGAGTCGGAATCAACTGGATGGCAGTGGGTTTGGGGTTTTTTATATACATAATAATATATCACCCATGAGCCCTGATGGAGCAGTGGTTAAGCACTAGGCTGCTAAAGGAAAGGTCAGTGATCGGAAGCCACCAGGCATACCTGGGGAGAAATACCTGGCAACCTGCTCCTTTAAAGATTATACCATAGAAATCCTGTAGGGCAGTCCTATTTTATCCTGTATGACACAGGGTCAGTATGAGTGAGAATCGGCTGCAGGGGAAAGCATTTGTTTTATGAGTTTGTTTTTTTGTTTTGTTTAAAATCATCCTCTTCCATTCCCTTTTACTCTCCTGTTCTCTAAAACAAAAGTAAATTAGCTACAATAGTATTCAGTGTATATATATACTTTAATACGTAAAACCTTGTTCAAGGAAAAAGGTTCAGTTCATGATGATAAATGGTTCAATCACCATGTAGACATAACAACTTTAAATTGTATTCATTTAATAACTGGAGCTCTATATACATAAAGCAAGAAGTCTCAAAACTTAAAGGAGAAAAAAACACAATCATCCAGGGATGTATTAGCTCCCCATTCTCAGTACTTTAGAAAACAAACAGAATAAAATTAATAAGAACATGAAATTTGAAGAACATGCAGGGAAAAATGTATAAAAGATTTAAATAACAAGACCAACCCATGACTACACCCACACTCCAGAACACACGTTTTCTTCATGCACATATACCAAAATCAAAACCAAACCCGTTGCTGCCCAGTCAATTCCGACTCATAGCGAACCTATGGGACAGAGTAGAACTGCCACATAGGGTTTCTTAGGAGCTTCTGGTGGATTTGAACTGCAGACATTTTGGTTAGCAGCCAAACTCTTAACCACTACGCAACCAGGGTTTCCCAAGTGCATACAGAACCATGCAAATATTGATCTATGCTGAGCCAAAAAGCAAATTAGAAGCACTGAAAAATAAATTCTCTGAGCAGCATACAACTAAGCTAGAGATCAATAACAAAGCATAATTAGAGAACATCTATGTTTATAAATTAATAAAAGCACGTCTATGTCCCACTTCTGATAAGGCCCATCAAGCGCTGACAAGACAGGACACACTACAGATATAAATTCTGAATGAAATTCAGAAAGAAAACACTTGAAGGCACCAGACCATGAAAAAACTGGACAGGTTCTGGGGAAGAGTCAATAAGCAGGAAAAGGGAAGTTTAACATAAGGAATAATTAAACTATGGTAAAAAGAGTGTCAAAGAGAAATGGATAGCAGGTATTTTTCTTGATTTCGGATTTTGTTTTACCCACAAAACCGAAGATTCACTTTAAAGGAATCCTTGACCAAAATATATCCACCAGCAGCTTTTCTTTCACCCTAAGTTGCAAATCCTTTCTTTCCTGTTGGAAGACAGGCTTACTAAGTTTGAATCTCAAAAGATAAGGCTGCGTGGAGGGGCAGTGACCATCTTGTGAACTGATATCCATTGATCTCATTTAAGCAGGGAGGGGAGGGTTTAATCAGTCATGTTAAGATTAGCCAATGGTTGATCTTCTATATTAATCCCTCCTCTTCTCTTTATAAGCTCCATTGTACCTAACTTCTTCAATCTGTTTGTTTCTTCTGGAATCACTATGGTCTCCCTATATGCATATAGAATAACTGCTTAGGATAAGCCTTAGGTTCAAATTTCAGTGGGTTTTGATTATTTTTTATTATAAGAGTAACTATAAGATATAAAAGAAATCTGCATGGCACCCTGAGGCTAAAAGATCCCTACATGCTCTGAAGAAAGGTTGGAGTTCAGATCTCATTGGAGAAAGTGTAGTTGCACCCACTGGATGGTAGAGAAGTTCACTGGTTTGCACAAGCCAGAGCTGAACTTTAGCCACTTAGCAAGGAAAAAGTCCTCCTCCAGGGCACAGACCTACACAGGAGAGCCACAGTACCTGGTGGGGTGGGCAGCTTTGCAGAAGGAATGGGGACACTGGCGTAGAAGAAAGACCTGGAAGCACATTATCCTTGTTAAGGGGGCTGTGGGAAGGTGAGCACCAGGCTGTGAAAGGGCTGCAAATCTATCAGCGGACCATGTGATCTGTGTGTGGGAGGGACAAAATGTCCTCATAACCACTTTACTGACCCACCATCGACTCAGGAGCCACTTCCTTCTGCAACATCCATCCAACACACTTTATGAGAATTAAATGAGACATATCTTAAGAGTTAATCATTATTGTATGTATACAAATATCAAAGTAATGAAAATTGGGCTAATGTTAGAAAACGTCTATTTGATTTGGAAGCTAAGGGTCCATGGCTGGCCTTCATCACATGGTGGGTGAAAAGGTGCAGAGTATTGAAGAGAAGAGCAGGTAAGAAATGGAAGCAAAAAATGCAAGTAAGGTCAGTGGCCAGAAGACTCATGAGGTTTGAGGATACCTTTTCAATTAGGTCCTAATACCCAGTGGCATCATTAGGGTTGGTGTCACCACTCCCCCATGGACATCCTCTCATACCAGACCATACAGAATCCTTAGTAATTTGTGTGTGTGTGTGCTAGTGTTATTCATAGATCTTAATTCCAATGTATCACTCTTTATTTTCCTTTAATTAGAGGTCCTGGTAGTGCAGTGGTTAAAAGCTTGGTTGCTAACCAAAAGATGGGCAGTTATATAGACTATGCAAAGGCATCAGACTCTGTGGATCACAACTATAATGGATAATATTGCCAAGAATGGGATTTCCAGAACTCCTAATTGTACTCATGAGGAAACAGGAAATACATCAAGAAGCAGTCCTTTGAACAGAATAAGTGGATACTGCATGGTTTAAAATCAGGAAAGGTGTGTGTCAGGGTCAGGGACTTGGCCACATTGAACTGGGTTTAGCTGCTCCACCTACTGGAAGAGTCTCCAATCACCTGACAGAAAATGTAAAACTCCTCTTAAGGGCGTATCATGGATTGAATTATGTCCCCCCAAAAAAGTGTGTATCAATTTGGTCAGGCCGTGATTCCCAGCATTCTGTGATTGTCCTCCATTTTGTGATTGTAATTTTATGTTAAAGATTAGTAGGGTGGGATTGTAACACCCTTACCAGGTCACATCCCTGATCCATTGTAAATGGAGTTTTCCTAGGGTGTGGCCTGCACCACCTTTTATCTTACAAGAGATAAAAGGAAAAGGAAGCAAGCATAGATGGGGGGCCTCATACCACCAAGAAAGCAGCAGGATCAGAGCACATCCTTTGGACTTGACCTTCCTACAATGAGATACTCCCATACCAAAGGAAGACTGATGTTAAGGACCTTCCTCCAGAGCAGACAGAGAGAGAAAGCCTTCCACTGTAGCCGGCACCCTGAATTCAGAGTTCTAGCCTGCTAGACTGTGAGAGAATAAAGTTCTCTTTGTTAAAGCCATACACTTGTGGTATTTTTGTTATAGCAACACTAGATGACTAAGGCAGGGAGGCTCATCCTTTCTAAGGTGCAAGGAAACCCCAAAAATAATTTCTTAAAGCTCAATGTCATCCTGTTGTCAGTGACTTCTGACTCCAAGGACACAAGACTACATGACTACATGAACAAGAATGACATGAACAGCAACAGAATTACAAACTTCAGAAAAGTCCCCCTGACACTGGAGATTTTGGTGTTATCACTAAGTTCATTTACAGAAATGAATAACAAACATAAAAATATTCATCAAAAAAAAGTGTAAATGGTGTATTACACTCCTAAAAAGAATCAATTAGAATTTCTAGAAATTAGATCCTGAATATCCAATAATGAAATCTTAATGGAGGTAATTGAAAATGGTAAGAGATTTATTGTCTGAAATGACCCAAAATATAACAAGGAGACAGATACAATAGAAAATACAGTCATAACAGAAACTGTGAAATCATTTAATATAGACTTGAAGGAGAGGAGAGAGTTAGAGGGCAGATTCAATATTTGAACAAATCATGTTTGAGAATTGCCAGAACTAGTAAAAGACACCAATCTGCAGGCTCAAAGGTCCAGCAAAATCCAAACCAAATAAATACAAAATATTTCACAACTAGACAAATCTCAGAGAACTGCAGAAAAGCAAAGGCAAAAAAAAAAAAAAAAATCCTTAGAAGCAAACAGAGCAAAATGATCACCTTCAGTGGAGCAACCGTTATGCAGACAGCCGACTTTCTCTGTAGCAACCATGAGAACAAGAGAACAGTAGAATGATATCTTCGAAATACTGCAAGAAAGTAACTACATACAAAGCATTCTATACATAAAAATGCCGCTCAAGAATAAAGGCTAAGGACTTTTTTCCATCCACTTGTCTATCAGTTGGGCATACTGTGGTGGCTTGTGTGTTGCTGTGAAGCTGGAAGCTATGCCATCGGTATTTCAAATACCAGCAGGGTCATCCATGGTGGACAGGTTTCAATGGAGCTTCCAGACCAAGACAGACTAGAAAGAAGGTCTGGTGATCTACTTGCCAAAAAACTGTCCAGTGAAAACTTTGTGAATAGCAACAGAGCATTGTCTGATATAGTGCCAGAAGACGAGCCCCTCAGGTTGGAAGGTACTCAAAATACCACTGGGGAAGAGTTGGCTCCTTAAAGTACAATCGACCTTAATGGTGTAGATGGATGAAAGTTTTCAGATCCTTCATTTGCTGAGGTGGCAGGACTCAAAATGAGAAGAAAGCTGCAAAATAGGAACACAGAATGTAGGAAACATGAATCTAGAAAAATTGGAAGGCATGAAAAATCAAATGAACAAATAAACATCGACAGGCATTAGTGAGCTGAAATTGACTGGAATCGGCCATTATGAATCAAACAATCATATGGTCAGGAATGACTAACTGAAGAAGAATAGCATCACATTCATTGTTAAGAACATTTCAAGGTCTATCCTGAAGCACAATGCTGTCGATTATAGGATATCCATAACCTTTTGGTTAGCAGCCATAGCTCTTAACTACCAGGGTTTCCATGGCAGAGTTCAATCAGTCATGTTAAGATAAGCCAGTGGTGGGTCTTCTATATTGATCCCTCCTCTTCTTTTTATAAGTACCATTGTACCCAGCTTCTTTAATCTGTTTGCTCTTTCTGGAATCGCTATGATCTCCATAAAAGCAGATAGAATAACTGCTTAAAATAAACCTTATGTTCCAATTCCGATGAGTTTAGATTATTTTTTACAAGAGTAACTATAAGACATAAGAGAAATCTGCGTGGCACCCTATGACTAAAGGAGCCCTAGGTGCTCTGAACAAAGTTTGGTGTTCAGATCTCACTGGGGAAAGTGTAGTTGCACCCACTGGATGGCAGAGAAGTTCACTGGTTTGCAGAGGCCAGAGCTGGACTTTAGTCAATTAGCAAGGAACAAGTCCTCCTCCAGGGCACAGACCAACACAGGAGAGCCACAAGTAGCTGATGGGGCAGGCAGCTATCCCGAGGGAATGGGGATACTGGTGTATAAGGGAAACCTGGAAGTGCAGCATCCTTGTTAAGAGGGCTGTGGAAAGGTGATCACCAGGTTGTGAAAGGGCTGCAAAGTTATCAACGGACCATGTGGTCTGTGTGTGGGTGGGACAAAATGTCCTCATACCCACTCCAGTGAGAAACCATCGACTCAGGAGCCATTTCCTTCTGCACTATCCTCCCACCACACTTTATGAGGATTAAATGAGATACGTAAAGCATATCTGAAGGGTTAATCATTATCATATGTGTACAAATACCAAATTAATGTAAATTGGGCTAATGTTTGAAAATGTCTATTGCATTTGGAAACTAAAGTTCTATGGCTGGCCTTCATCACATGGTGGGTGAAAAGTTGCAGAGTATTCAGGAAAAGAACAAGTAAGGAACGGAAGCAACAAATGCAAGTAAGGTCAGCGAACAGAGGACTCATGAGGTCTGAGGATACATTTTTAATGTGATAGTGGTGGGCTGAATAATTTCAGAAACATTAGGTCCTAATACCCAGTGCTGTCAGTAGGGTTGGTGTCCCATGGACCTCCTCCCATACCACACCATATAGAATCCTTAGTAATGATTTTTGTACCAGTGACACTTGTAAATGGTAATTCCTATGTATCACTCTTTCTTTTCCTTTAATCGAGGGCCCTGGTGGCACAGGGGTTAAAAGATTGGCTTCTAACCAAAGGGTGGGCATTTGCAATCCACCAGCCACTCCTTGAAAACTTATGGGGTAGTTCTAGTCTGTTCTATACGGTCACTATGAGTGGGAATCAACAGGATGGCAGCAGGTTTGTTTGTTTTTGGTATATTTTAAAACATTGTTATTGTTAGGTGCCCTCGAGTTGGTTCCAACTTTTAGCCACCCCATTCACAGCATAACAAAACACTACCCGGTTCTGAGCCATCCTTACAATCGTTGTTATACTTCAGAACATTGATGCAACCACTGTATCGATCCAGCTTGTTGAGGGTCTTCCTGTTTTCCACTGACCCGGTACTTTACCAAGCATTACGCTTTACCAAGCATGATGTACTTCTCCAGGGGCTGATCTCTCCTGACAACATGTCCTAGTATGTAAGATGCAGTCTCATCATCCTTGCTTCTAAGGATCATTCTGGTTGTACTTCTTCCAAGACGGATTTGTTTAAAACCTGAGTATTTTCAAATCCATCTCTCCCATCATGGCTATAGAACAAGCGACCAACTGGATTCTTGAAATAGCTTCCTAACTGATCTTGAACCTAATCTTTACCTCTCTGAAGTGTACTCCACTAAAATCAGAGTGATCTCTCTAAAAAACAAATTTGATCATGTTATCTGCCTGCAAAATCCTTCCAAATCTTTCCATTATGTACAGGATAAACACAAAAGATACCTGGAGGACCCTTCCTGACTGGCCTCATACCTACCTCTTCTACCTCAAATTTATTATTATTATTTTTTGTGTGTGGCATTCTTTAATCAATGTCTGTATCCCTTCCACTTACAGTCCTGAGAGCAAGGCTCAATCTTAAACTGGTTACCACAATCAATATAACACCAATACCCAGAAGAGTACCTCATGCAATAGACTCTCAATTAATATTTATTTAATAAACGAATAATGAAAATGTCAATTTTATCAGGTTCCCTTATGGATAGTGGTTAAGAAATATGGCTGTTAACTAAAAGTTCGGCAGCTCAAATCTACCAGCTGCTCCTTCAAAACTCTATAGGATAGTTCTACGCTGTCATATTGGAGCATGATGAGTTAGAATTCACGCGAAGGCAACAGATTTTTTTTTGTTTTATTTTGACAAGAATCCAGCTGGTCGCTTGTTCTATGACCATGATGGGAGAGATGGATTTGGAAATACTCAGATTTTAAACAAGTCCGTCTTAATGATCCTTAGAAGCAAGGATGGCGAGACTGCGTCTTACATATTAGGACATGTTTTATTTTATACCCAGTGCTGTCAAGTCAATTCCGACTCCTAGTGACCCTATAGGACAGAGTAGAACTGCCCTGTAGCGTTTCCAAGGAAAGCCTGACAGATTTGAACTGCTGACCTTTTGGTTAGCAGCCATAGCACTTAACCACCACGCCACCAGAGTTTCCTGAAGCAATATACACCCCCCCCCACAAGTCTGTCAGTTGTACTGCAGGGGCTTGTGCCTTGCTGTGATGCTGGAAACTACGCCACTGGTATTCAGTTACCAGCAAACTCATCCATGACTGACAGGTTTCAGATGAGGTTCCAGGCTAAGGCTAGGAGGAAGGACCTGGCAGTCTACTTTTGAAAATAATTTGTCAGTGAAAACCTTCTGCATACCAGCAGAACACAGAATGATACAGTGCTCGGAGAGGAGCCCCTCACGTTAGAAGGCACTGAAAGTATGACTGGGGAAGAGCTGCCTCCTCAAAGTAGAATCAACCTTAATGTAGATCAAGTCAAGTTTTGGGGGCCTTCGTGTGCTTATGTGACATGACTCAAAATGAGAAGAAACAGCTGCAAACATCCATTAACAAATAGAACATACAGTGTACAAAGTATAAATCTAGGAAAATTGGAAATAGTCAAAAATGAAATGTAATACATAAACATTGATATCTTAAGCATTACTGAGCTGAAATGTACTGGTATTGGCAGTTTTGAAACGGACAATCATATGGTGTACTATGTGAGGAATGACAAATTGAAGAGGACTGCTGTTGCATTCATTGTCGAAAAGACCATTTCAAGATCTATCCTGAAGTACAAGGCTGTCAGTGATAGGTTAATATCCATATACCTACAAGGAAGGCCAGCTAATACAACTGTAATTCAAATTTACACAAAGATGAAGAAATTGAAGTTTTACCAACTTCTCCAGCCTGAAATTGATCAAACATGCAATCAGGATGCATTGGTAATTAACAGTGATTGGGATGTGAAAGTTGGAGACAAAGAGGCTGGATCAGTAGTTGAAAAATACGGCCTTGGTGTTAGAAATGATGCAGGAGATCCCATGACAGAATTTCGCAACGCCAATGACTTCTTCATTGCAAACACATTTTTTTAACAACATAAATGACAACTATACACGTGGACCTGGCCAGATGAAATAGACAGGATTCAAATCGGCTGCATCTGTGGAAAAAGGATGGAAAAGGTCAGTATCATCACTCAGAACAAGATCAGGGGCCAACTTCAGAACAGACCATCAATTGCTCCTATGCAAGTTTGAGTTGAAGCTGAAGAAAATTAGAACAAGTACATGACAGCCAAGTATGACTTTGAGTACAACCCACCTGAATTTACAGGCCAACTGAAGAATAAATTTGATGCATTGAATGCTAATGACCAAAGACAAGAAGACTTGTGGAATGACATTAAATACATCACATAGGAAGAAAGCAAGAGGTCATTAAAAAAAGAGAAACAAAGAAAAAATTAAAATTGATGTCAGAAGAGACTCTGAAACTTGCTTTTGAATGTAGGGCAGCTGAAGAGAAAAGAAGAAATGATGAAGTAAAAGAGCTGAAGATGATTCCAAAGGGTGGCTCAAGAAGATAAAGTATGTGCAAAAAAAAAAAAAAAAAAATTTTAAGATAAATGTGCAAAGACCTGGAGTTAGAAAACCAAAAGGTAAGAATATGCTCAGCATTTCTTGTGTAGCTTGGCCAGCTGATTTGATGAGATCCATATTTATGACCATTCCAAAGAAAAGTGATCCAACCTAATGTGGAAATTATTAAACGTTATCATTAATGTTATGGGCAAGTAAAGTTTTGTTGAAGTTCATTCAAAAGTGGTTTCAGCAGTACATCCAAAGGAACAGCCAGAAATTCAAACCAGATTTAGAAAAGGACATGGACTGAAGGATATCATTGTTAATAGCAGGTGGACCCTGGCTGAAAGCAGAGAATACCAGAAAGATGTTTACCTGTGTTTCTTTGACTATGCAAAAGCATTCGACTATGTGGGTCATAACAAATTATGGATAACTTTGCAAAGAATGGGAATTCCAGAACACCTAATTGTGCACATGAGGAACCAGTGCATAGGTCAAGAGGCAGTCCTTTGAACAGAATAAGGGGATATTGAATGGTTTAAAGTCAGAAAATGTGTGTGTCAGCGTTGTATCCTTTCACCATACTTGTTCAGTCTATATGATAAGCAAATAGTTTGAGGAGCTAGATTATATGAAGAAGGATGGGGAATCAGGATTGGAGGAAGACTCATTAGCAACCTGCCTGATGCAGATGACACAACATTGCTGAAAGTGAAGAGGACTTGAAGCATTTACTGATGAAGATCAAAGACTACAGCCTTCAGTATGGATTACACCTCAACATAAAGAAAACAAAAATCCTCACAGGTGGGCCGATAAATAACATCATGATAAACAGAGAAAATATTAAAATTGTCAAGAATTTCTTTTTACTTGAATCCACAATCAATGTCCATGGAGGCAGCAGTCAAGAAATCAAACAATGCATTGCACTGGGTAAATTGGCTGCAAAAGAATTCTTTGAAGTGTTAAAAAGCAAAGATATCACTTTAAAGACAAAGGTGCACCTGAACCAATCCATGGTGTTTTCAACCACCTCGTATGCATGTGAAATCTGGGCAATGATTAAGGAGGACAGAAGAAGAATATGACGCCTTTGAAGTGTGGTGTTGGAGAAGAATATTGAACATACCATAGACTTCCAGAAGAAGGAACAAATTTGTTTGGAAGAAGTACAGCCAAAATGCTCTTGAGAAGCGAGAATGGCAAGAATTTGTCTCACATACTTTCGACATATTATCAGGAGGAATTAGTTCCTGGAGAAGGACATTATCCTCGGTAAAGAGGAGGGTCAAAGAAAAACAGAAAGACCCTCAATAAGATGGATTGACTCAGTGGCTGCAACAATGGGCTCAAATAAAAATTGTGAGGATGACCCAGGCCCGAGCAGTGTTTCATTGTTTTATTCATAGGGATGCTAAGAGTTGGAACTGACTCAACGGCACCTAACAACAACAATAACAAGTAATATACTAGTGAGATTTTTTTTGTAATGCAAAAATTAGAAATGCAAACTGGTTAGTATAACATAAATATTCAAGAGGAAGGAACTTTGATGAAGATCTGACACTGTCAAATATAGAAATACGTTCTTATATGTCCGAGTTTTTGGTTGCAAACAACAGAAACTAACCAAGTCTAAAAAAAGCAGAAAATGAAATGATTACTGGGTAACTTGCAGATTTGACTGTAAATTTCGGGACCACGGTGTAGAAAATGTACAGGAAACCAGCTGGCATAAACACAGTCCACGACAAACCAGAGAAAGAAGTTGTGTATGATCCCACCACCACCAGAGATGAACAATGGATCATCCTACTGGCTTCTCCACCACTGGACACCAGTGATGGGACATTGGCTATTGGAAGCCTCTGCTTCCATTCTGTTTGCAAACGTTTTCAACTCTGTGAATTGATCATAGTACAGTTTCCACATGAATAATTTCAAACTCCTAGACATGGAGTTTTCTCTCCAGAGTGATCCTCCTATTCAGACAGGTCTACCAATTGAAATGAGATATGAAAAAACTGCTACAAGCCACATAGGCCAGTCCACTTGTCCCAGTTAGAGACCATTTTGGTTTGATTTTCCTTCTATCCCTGATTTCATAGCATCTTTGGATCATCCTCGTGGGCCTGTCATTTTAGGTCCCAGAGGGCAGATCTGCTCAGTAGGTACCAGAATCTCTGGCTGCCTCCCAGGAGAGAAAATCTTCTTCAGCTGCAGGACCCATCAGAGTCTTCTCTATATTGACTGGAAGCACTACTTGGACTGGCATCTACATAAACCTGAGGAGGGACCTATGGGCCTCATTTACCTCACATCCTGTATGCATGTTGTTGTGATGTTGGACAGGTTTCAGAAGCACTCTCAGACTAATAGAGACTAGAAAGAAAGACCTGGTTATCTACTTCTGAAAAATCAGCCAGTGACAACCCTGTGGATCACAACAGACAGATCCTATTGTGCATGGGGTGTCATGACTCGGGGGCCCACAAGATGGTAACTAACAACAAGAAAGAATCATGATTCTTTTCAGTCACTAAACTAAGCTTCGGTGCCCAGGGGGTAAATGTAAAGAGGAATTGACAACTAATGAAAAAAGAACATGGGAAAGCTGTCACATATTTCTAGAGTGATAGGGTTAATGAATTAGACAATGACCTTTGAAAGAATGAGTGCCACTGAAAGACATGCAGAGAGGAGAAAAGGGCAGTAAAAGGGAAGCTTTAAGCAGGAAAACACCTTCGTTGACATTGATCAGAAAGGCTTGGCTGGAAAACGAATTCATGGAAGGAAAAAGTAAGAGAGGAATACTACCTACTGTGAGGGAGATTTTAAATATGAAGGGCTCAGGTTTAATACTGGGATAGGTCCAGGGTTGTGAGGGGTAATTACAGAGAGAGGAAAAAGTTCGGGAAAATAAGAAATTAAAATGAGAACATTCCAGAGGCAAGAAAGCACAGGGAAGAGAGAACTAATCTTTCAGGGTATAACACTCCCTGGACCCTTCCCAAAATCAGTCATGTAATCTATCCATGTGAAACAAGTAGGTTCCTGTGGTATGAAAACTCCTGACTAAGCCTACAAGAGATTTTTAGTGCTTTTTTTTTTTTTTCTATAATTTACCACAAAAGGGGATCCAGAAGAAGCCACATCTCTTAATTTTCTCCTGGAACCTACAAATACTCCAAGGAATTAGTCAGGAGATGCAGGCTTTGGGGCAGACAGAGGAAGCGTGCATGTCCAGGACTGAGCAGAAAGGAAGCAGCTGGTGCAGTGAAGACTCACTGGCCTGTAGCTCTAGGGAGGAGGTTTGTGTTCGAGGTTGAAGCACTGTGGGTGGTGCATAATAACTTTGGAAACAATAATAAACTGCGGCATCTTCAGCCTGGAAGTTGCTGATGGTGAGAGTGAAGTCTGTCCCAGACCCACTGCCACTGAACCGGTCAGGGACCCCAGATGCCCGGCTGGATGCCCAGTAGATGAGCAGCTTAGGAGCCTGTCCTGGTTTCTGCTGGTACCAGTGTAAGTAGCTGCTCACACTCTGGCTGGCCTTGCAGTTGATGGTGACCGTTTCTCCTTGAGACTTAGCCAGAGAGGCTGGAGACTGGGTCAGCACAGTGTCCCCACTGGCACCTGCAATCAGAGTAGACAATTACCATGTGTACATTTATACACATGCTTTGTCATAGGCTCATTAAAATATACCATCTATACCACAACATCTAGCGATATTACATATCGGCACATAATTGGTTCACTTTGGAAATAACCATCATTTCCCCCTACGCCTTAAAATCATTTCTCAGCTCTACAAAGATTCCACTTTAGAGGGACTGAAACATTTTAATTTCTCACCAGAGGTCCAGAGCAACAGGGTCGTGAGGAACAGGGTCTGCGGCACCATCTTGCTGCCCCTGCCTGCCTGATGCAGATCAGCTCCCATGGCACAGGCCCCGTTTATAGTATCTGAGCAGCCAGCCTGGGCTTGGAGGGGCCTATGCAAAGCAATCAGTGAATTGCAAACAAATTACACAGACGATTGTTTGTGAAACTAACCAATCTACCTCAGGAGCCAAAAATATCACAGAAAGTTTAATTTTATGACTAGAAAAGATACAGAAGTGGCTTAGAAGCTCTAATATCAACTTGAAAAAAGAAATCTGTTGCAGTTCAGTCAATTTCAGCTCCAACTCATGGACATCCCATGTGTTACAGGGTAGAACAGTTCTATAGGGCATTCTTGCCTATATTCCTCTTAGAAGCGAACACCAGACTTTTCTTCCAGGGTACCACTGAGTGTGTTCAAGCTGCCAGCCTTAAGGTTAGCAGCTGATCACATACTGTTTGAAGCATACATGAGCTAGTGAATAGTTTCTGTTTTAACTCAAAAACAGTTTTAAATGAGTTCAGGTTCCATAAATGATGGGCTGGTTTCCTCAAATCAACAGTTCTGTGAAATAATAAAAAATACTGGAAGAAAATAACAAAGGAAATGGATGAATATGGGAAACTTTTGCCTCATCCTTTGATAAAAATTTATAGCTAGAAAACGTGTGAGTACTAAAAAAGGTTTTATCCTGAAGAATACTTTAAGGACACTGCAAACACTTGAGATTGGATTCCAGAGCTGTGCAAGGGTGAGAGAAATGGAAGACAGGCCCAGCATTCACCCGTGTGGAAAGTCCTCAGGGGCTCTATATTGAGCTAGGGCTTAGGAGGGCTCTTACCTCAAAGTAAGTTTTAACCAAAGAGAAACTGGAACCTATCATGTCCACAACAGCTAGGAACTGATAAGAGGGCTCTAGATTAATTGTGGAAATGGACAGGAAGAAACAAACACGATTTCCTTATATAGTTGTGACTGATTACCAACTCTCCAAGGAGTTTCATTCCAGGTATGCATGGCTTCAGTGTTCCTGGAACTTTTCAATCTTGAAGTTCGTTTAAAGTAGTCCAATAGGTAGGACCAACAAATGGGAGCCCCTGTAGAAGAGGGCACACCCATCATAAATCTTCAGGGAGCCTCACAAATAGTTTTTCAAGGGTAAACACCACTGAGAAGTCAGAGATTCTTGATACCCAAAAAAATAAGATAACTAGGAAAACTTTGCGTTCTGAAAGCACAGAGGAACTGAAGTACTTACTGATGACGATCATGGATTACACCTCAACATAAAGAAAACAGACATCCTCAGAACTGCAACACAAAAGCAAGATCATGAAAAATGAATATTGAAGTAATCAAGAATTTCATCTTACTTGGATCCACACTCAACGCTCATGGAAGCAGTGGTCAAAGTATCAAACAACCTATTACACTGGGCAAATAAGCTGCAAAAGACCTTTTTAAAGTGTTAAAAAGTGAAGTGCCTGGCACAAGTCATGGTATTTTCAATCATCTTGTATGAATGGGAAAGGTGGACAACGAATAAGGAAGATGGAAGAAGAATTGATGCCTTTGAATTATGATGTAGAATATATCCTGAACTGCTAGGAGAATGACCAAATATGTCTTCAAGGAAGTACAACCAGAATGCTGCTTAGAAGGGAGGATGGTGAGCTTTCATGTCTCTTACTTTGGACATATTGTCAGGAGGGACCAGTCTCTGGAGGACATCATGGTAAAGTAGAGGGTCTGAGAAAAAGACGAATTGGATTGACACAGTGGTTGCAAAAATGGGCTCAAGCATAGCAACTATCTTGAGCGTGGCGCAGGACCAGGGAGTATTTTGTTCTGTTGTACATAGGGTCACTATGAGTCAGAATCGACTTGACGGCTCCTAACAACAACAGGATAGGAATACGAACATGATGTAACAGAAACAAGGGAAAGGAAAAGCAGTTCTGCTCACACTTCATATTTGGGCATTATACGAGTTTATTTAATGAAATAAATGAAAAACTTGACATTATATGCAAGGTATAGGAAACTTAAAAGGGGGCACATCGGATCTTAAAAAGAAAAACTGAAATCCTAGAAATTAGAAGTAAAATTTCCAAAATTATAAAACTCAGTGGAAGAAAGACTTTCACTTGAATGCTAGATGGAATAACAAGGACAAGGTTTACCTTCACACATGAAACAGCAACAACAAAAATGAATTAACTAAAAATGATATTTAACGGTTAACATACTCAACTCCTAGTCCACCAAAAGTGGCCTCAAAAAAAAAAAAAAAGCCTAGCAATCCACTTCCGAAAAGTCAGCCATTGAAAACACTATGGATCATAGTTCTACTCTGACACATGGGGTCACCATAAGTCAGAATGAAGTCAACAGAAAATGGTTTTTAATCTTACATAAGTAGATTGCCAGGCCTTCCTTCCAAGGTCCCAGGGGTGGATTCAAACCAACCTTTCGGTTACTAGTCCAGCACAAAACATTTGCTCCACATCACTAAAATTAAATCTTAATTCAGGGCAGAGAACCCAAGATAACAGGTGGCCTTTACTGCCATATTCAAAAAGTTAGTCAGAAGAGAGCACCCTACAAGATTTTTTACCACAAACCTGTTCTCTAAGACTTCAGCATCGCACTCCTTGACTCTTGGCATAAATGTCTCCTTGCCATCACCCCACCTGGGCCCAGCCCTGCTGACCTGAGCCTCAAAGTGTAGCCTTTTCTGGGGAGTGGAACCTGAACAACATCACACAGGAGAGAAGCTGCAGGATGGTGACACCATCCAGAACCTCAGGCACCTGCTCTGCTCTGTTCCAGGGGAGAGGATGTTTGTAAACCTAGAGACGGAGTTTTCTCTGCAGAGTAATCCTTCCATTCAGAGCTAAAATTTTAAAATGAGGTATGAAAAAATGCTGCAGCAACACAGGCCTGTCCACCTATCACATTTAGACTATTTTGGCTTCATTGTTTGTTCTATCCTTGATTGCACAGAATCTCTGCATCATCCCGTGTGACTGTCATTGCAGGTTCCTGCCAGCAGATGGCGGTGACACAGGCTTCACAAGTCTCCCTGGAAGAGCTTCCCATCAGCTGAAGGGCCAGTCAGAGTCTTCCCTACACTGACCTGAGAGGCCGCTTAACCTGGACAGACTCCTAAGGCCCTGACTGACTTCACTTCCACCCGCGTTGGTGCGGTACCTGCCCGCTTCAGTGGCAGTGGTCTGAGGCCAACTTCTCTCTCACCATCCTCACCCTCAGATCAAAGATAGTACAACAAACTGCTGTGTTCCAAAATCAAGATATCCTCTCATAATAATGTGACCCCAGATATAAACCTCTTACCAGGGCAGATGTCGGGGAAGACTTCCACTTACTAGACACTGTCACAGAGACTGCTGTGATTTATTTGTTTTGATCACACAAAAAAGTTGGCATTAAATAGTCAAAAAATCCACAGCTGAGCCTTCTCTGGCTCCAAAAGAGAGCAGGCCTCCTGTTCTTCCTGCTCACTTCCTTCAAATCTGCTCTCGGCCATTACTCTGGGCGTCACTACCTGGTCATTTGCGGTCTCATGTGACCTTCTCTAACCTTCATCAACCCTGACTCCCAAACACCTTTACTGCTGCCCCAGAACAGCACCTCCTCTCTAGGCCGAAGGCTAGAGCCTCTATCCCCTGAGCATTCTGTCCCCGCTTCCCCACTCAAGTTCATGTCAGAGAAAACATCTCAGGAATGAGAAAGTACTAGATCCCTGCTTGCCTTTTGTATAAAAACAATGCAAGTTATGCTTTCCCAAGTACAATTTAACCCCCCCCCCCAAAAAAACCTGCTAGTATGAAACTGAGGAAGAGAAAATAAGGTCCTTCTATCATAAGAAAAAATTTAAAATGTAGTGGCTGCTCTTTCTTGCATTTTTTGAGTCACAATTTTTCCTTTTTCTGAAAAGAAGTTTTTAAGAAATTTGTTTTGGCTGTGTCTGCACCCCTCACATTCCCATTTCCCTACTTCTTATTGTTAGCTACTGTCAAGTCGATTTTAAATTTTAAATTCCAAGCATCTCCTTTAAAATAATGCCCTCACCCAAACCAAGAACGCAGTGGCCCCTTTCTTATTTCATCACATTCATCTTGTAAAACCTAAACCCTGGGAAAAATTCCACCCTCCACATACCTGCCTCCATGGTCCTAACGTGGCTGGAGAAAAACACATAATTATTCTGATTCATCTCACCATAAATTTACACACACTACCTCAGGACAGCCCTTAATCCTGCCTTGCGACCATACTTCATTTACCTGGTTCATTCAGTCTCCACTCTTTCTCTTTTCTTTTCTCTTCAAGTTTTAACACCTACTTCTCATCCCACCTTTCAGCAAATGACCTCATTTCCTGTGTCTTGGAAGAGCTTCCACTAGTTCCTCTCATGCATCTTCTGATCCACAGGTGTCTACACCCCCATGTGCTGCCTTCCTTCCTTCCTATTACTGTAGATGACCAGACAGTCCTCCTACATGAGGCCAGGCCCTCTGCTCCTATACCACTGTCCCTTCCAGGGGCATTTCTTGGTATTTCTCACCTCTCTTTTCTAAACTATCCATGTTCCCCTCACTTTAGTATCATTCTCGTCAGCATGAAACATCGTTTTTAAAAACTTCCTTGATTTCACATCTCCCTCCAGTTATGTCCTGTTTCACTCTTCTTCTTTACCTTAAAGCTCAAGAAAGACTTGTATATAGTCACCAAACCCAGACTGTCTCTTTTCATACTCCCTTGGGCTCCCTCCATGGAAGGTATTAACCCCACCTTCTCATAGAAACCGTTCTACTCAAAGTCACCAATGACTTCCACCCTGACAAATCCAACAGTCACATTTGAGTCCTCATCTTAACAGACCCATCGGTAGCATTAAACACACTGGTGACACCCTCCTTCTTAATACAGCCTCTTCACTGAGCTCCCGGGCACCACACTTCTTATCTTGCATCCACACTGCTCCTTCTCAGACTCCTTTGCTGGTTCCTCCTCATCTTCCCTCCCTGGGAGCTCAGTCCCTGGGCATCTTCTGCTTTTCATCTATGAAACGCTAATTTATTGTCTACCAGATTTAAATCTCCAGTCCCTATCTCTCCACTGAACCCCAAACTCAAATCTAATCGTCTACCTAACAACCACATGTGGAGGTCTAATATACAACTCAAATCTAAAATTCCTGATTTTCCTACCCATACCCATTCCTCCCAAGATCTTTCCTATCTGAATAATTGTCAACTCTGCCCTTCTAGTTGCTCAGAGCAAAACCTTGAAGTTATCCTGAGACTTCACATTCTCTTGGACAAAATTTTCAGGATACTGTAACAGACAGGGGTAAACTGTTCCCCTTCCTTCCGTCATACCCGGGCCTGTGAGCTCCTGATAAAGCATTCTGTGTAACAGCCCAAGGTCCATCTTACTGCTTCTTTTCTCAAGGCCACTTCACCACCTACCACCACCCTCCCTCTATTCGGACATGAGCAATAAGCCACAAATCTGTCCTTATTGCTGCCATATTGCACTGCCAAGTGCACCCCAATACATGGTATTTAGTTCCTGAAATTGCCAGCCTATTCTCAGAAACTTCATGGGTTCTACATAACCCTACTTTAGAATTCCAACTTCAGGGAGCTTGATTTGAGATTGGTCTCAAATTCTTGCTTGACTGGCTTGCAAAAAGCCTACTTTCTCTTTTTCAAAGGCCTGGGGCAAGGCCCACCCTCATCAGATTACCCATACCATACCCTCATCAGATTACAATACTGTATATCTATTTTCAAAATATGCCACTCCTCATCCCTTCCACTGCTACTACCATCACCAAAGCAATTGTCTTCTATGGCCTGGATGGTGGTAATGGCCTCCTAACTGGTGCTTCTCCTGCCCTTGTCCCCGAAGAGTTCCCGTTAAGCTACAAATCAAATCATGTCCTCTTTTGAAAACTATTCCAGTCATTATCACATCCTTTAAAATGAGAAGGAAGTCCTTAAAGTAGCCTACAAATCCTAAAAAATGATCCTTTTCATGTTTCTTTGACCTTATCTCCCACGCTACCCTTCACAACGCCACTTCACCAACAATGGCGTCCTTGCTTCTTTCCCAACATGCTGGTTACATTTCTGACTCAGAAGTGTGTGATTTTGTCTAACTATAACACTTTTGCCTGGAGATACTTCTATGGCTCATTTTCTCACCAACATTAAGACTTTGATCAAATCATGCCTTCTCAGTGCATCCTTCCATCACCATCCATTGTATAGCAATTGCAAAAACACCCCCAATTCTTTATCCCTCCCTATATCCATACTTTTGGTAATGTGACTTTATAGTTGTTCCTATTAGGGGTTAAGGGCTATTTTCCCTCTCCTTGAATATGAGCTGGTTGTGTGAATTGTGTTGATAGATACCATGCAGCAAAAGAGACATTGTGCCAGTAGCGAACCTAGGCTTCAACAGTACTTATGCACTTTTACTTATTCTCTTGGAATTCTGCCAAATGCTATCAAAACAAGCTAGTGTTAGTCTGCCATGTGATGAGAGACAAGTGGCCAGGTCACCTCAATAGCCCCATCTGATGGCCAGCCAACTACAGACATGTGAAAGTTACCTGAGCCTTTCTAGATGAGCTAGCACCCAGGTGACCTGCCAGATAACTGTAAATGCATGAGCTTTCCAGACAAGATCACTCAAGACTGGTGCATACCAACAGAACTCTTTATTGGTACTACTCACCAAATTAACATAGCCACTGGGTTTTGTGGATGTTTTATGTGAATGGCAAGAGCTAATTGATACATAGTCCTTATTTAAATCGCTACTCATTTGTTATGGATTGAATTGTGTCCCATAAAAATGTATGTCAACTTGGCTAGGTCATGATTTCTGGTATTGTGTGGTTGTTCAACATTTTTTGATCTCATGTGATTATCCTATGTGTTGTAAATCCTATACCTATGATGCTAATGAGGCAGGATTAGAGGCAGTTATGTTAATGAGCCAGGACTCAAACTACAGGAGTAGGTGGTATCTTGAGTCTATCCCTTTTGAAACATAAAAAAGAGAATCAAACAGAGAGGAGAGACTTCCTACCACCAAGAGTGAAGAACCATGAAGGGAGCTCGTTCTTTGGATTGGGTGTCCCTGTGCTGAGAAGCTCCTAGACCAGGGGAAGATTGATGACAAGGACCTTTCTCCAGAGCCAACAGAGAAAGAAAGCCTTCTATTAGAGCTGGCATTATTAATTGGGACTTCTAGCCTCCGAGACTGTGAGAGAATAAATTTTGTTTCATTAAAGTCATATACTTGAGGTATTTCTGTTATAGCAGCACTAGATAACTAAGACATCATCTTACACCAGCAAGCTCTTATTCTTTCCCCTACTTTATTTTTTTCATGCCACTTACAAAATTACTTAGTAAATTTTTACTTATCCATGTATTTATTTTCCATCTTCCCCAACTAGGATGAAAGCAATATATCTGTTCATGACACAAAGTAAGCACTCAATTAATATATCTTGAGTGAATAAATGACATGGAATCTTTAATATCCATTCTTTGAAAATATTTCTCATTGTTAGAGAAAAGGTGCTGTTGTGTAGTAAGAATGTTCAGAGTGTACTGATCAAGTTTGTTGAGATCACCCTGATGCCAAATTTTATCAATCGATGCCCAGCCAATGCTTCTCAAATACACGCACTACTCCTCTATCAGTGGAGACTTTCAAATCGCTTTGATGTTGAACAGATTTTAGCAAAACTTCCAGACTAAGGCCAACTAGGGAGAAAGACCTGGAGATCTACTTCCAAAAATCAATCAGTGACAACCCTATGAATTATGATGACCCGATCCCATTCTGCATGAAATCACCATTGTTCTTGGACCCACAGCAGCTAACAACAACAGAAAAAAAAAAAAAAATGATTTCCTCCAGTCACCAAGTTATATTGGGTTGCTCATGGGATGAACTTAAAGAGAAAGTTGTCAGTTAATGAAAAAAGATGTGGGAATAATATCACATATTTCTAGAGTGATAGGGTTAATGAATTAGACACTTACTTTTGAAAGAATGAATACCATTGAAAGAAATGGAGAGAAGAGAAAGGTCAATAAAAAAAAAGAGGTAGAGCAGAAAAATACCATCAGTGACACTGACCAGAAAGACTTGGCTAAAAAAGGGGATCTGTGGAAGGAAAAAGCAAGAGAGGAATACTATTTTCTATGAGGGAGGTTTGAAAAATGAAGGGTCAAAGACTTAATCTTGGGAAAGTCAAGAGTTAAGGTATAATTACACAGAAAGGAATAAGCCAGGGAGACAAGGAATTAAATTGGCAATATTCCAGAATCAAGACGGCACAGGGAAGAGAAAACTTGTAAAACTCACTGAGTGCTTCTCCCGATGAGTCCTGTGATCTAGCCATGTGAAACACGCAGGTTTCTGTACTATGAAAACCCCTGACATGACAAAGGCTATAAGAAATGTTTACAGCATTTTTCTACAGTAATGTCCCAGAAAAAGGAGTTTAGAAAAGTCCGTGGCTCTTACTTTCCTCAAGGGCCCAAGGAATTAGTCAGGAGATGAGGCATCTGGGGCAGATAGAGGAAGTGTGCAGGTTCAGGACTGTGTGGGAAGGAAGCAGCAGGTACATTGAAGAGTCGCAGGCCTCCAGCCATGGGGAGGAGGCTTGTGTTCAAGGATAAAACACTGTGAGAGGGCAACCATAATGCTGCTAACAATAATCTGCCTCATCTTCAGCCTGGAGGCTGCTGATGGTGAGAGTGAAGTCTGCCCCAGACCCACTGCCACGACGCCAGTCAGGGATCTCAGAAGCCAAGTTGGATGCAAAGGAGATAAGCAGCTTAGGAGACTGTCCTGTTTTCTGCTGGTACCAGGATAAGACACTACTAACACTCTGGCTGGACTTGCACTGATGTTGACCGTTTCTCCTGGAGACACAGTCAGGAGACAGGAGACTGGGTTATCACAATATCCCTGCTGGCACCTGCGATCAGAGAGGACGATTGACTCAATGGTAGTGGGTTAAATATATACACACACTTTTTCATAGGCACATTAAAATAAACCATTTTAAATGTGCATTTTAGGGGAATACATGTCACACATAATTGAGTCAGTTTGGGAAATAGCCATCAATTCCCACTACATCTTAAAATCATTGTTCAGCTCTGCAAAGATACTTCTCTAAAGGGATTGAGGCACTTTTTACTTCTCACCAGAGACCCAGAGCAACAGGGACATGAGGACAGGAGCCTGTAATACCATCTTGCTGCCCCACCTGCCTGATAAAAATCAGCCACATTGGGAAATTCCCTTTTATAAAATCTGAGCATCCAGACTGTGCCTGGAGGGTCTATGCAAAGCCATTGTTGAATGAGGAAGCAAACTACATGGACAGTGAGTTGTGAAAGTAAGCAAAGTAAACCAAGGACCAATGACTAGAAAAGACATAGCAATCATATTAGAAGGTCTAATATCAACTTAGAAGCTCTAAAATACAAACTGGTTTTTCTAAAGAAGAGCTTCTACTTAAAACAAGAAAAAAAAATTGAAACAAGTTCAGGTTCCGTAAATGGTGGGCTAGTTTCCTGCTATCCATTATCCTGGTGAAATAATGCAAACCATTGGAAATGTATAAAAGAAAGAAAGAAGAGTAAGAAGAGATGACAACGGAGAACTTTTGACTGACCTTCTGATAAAAATTACTGCCAGAAAATGTCCACATTCCAAACCACTTTCATCCTGAAGGACAATTTAAAGCCACTGCATACAATAAAGATTTAATTCCAGGGGTATGTAAGATCCAGGGAAACAAAAGACAGGCCCAGAAATTACCCATGTGGGGAGTCTTGAGGGACCCTATATTGAGCTAGAGTCAAGGGAGGGGGCTCTAATCGGAAAGTCAATGTGAAGCAAAGAAACCTGAACTATCCTTCCCACAGCTGTTAGAAAATGATCAAAGGACTCTAGGTTCATTATGGAAATGGACAGAAAATGTAAGCAAGATTTCCTTGGAAATTTGCATCTGAAAGTCAATATTCCAAACAGTTTCATTCCGGGTATATATGGCTTATGAGTGTCTGGACCTCTTCAATCTTGAAATTAGTTTAAGATAGCCCAACTGATAACGCCAACACATGGAAGCTGCTCTGGAAGAGGGCACACCCACCATATAATCCTCAGGACACCTCACAAATAATTTTTCAAAGAATAATACCACCAAGAAGTAAGAGATTCTTGACATCCAAGAAAATAAGATAACTAGGATATGAATATGAATGTGATGCAAGTGAAATAACAGAGAACAAAAGGAGTTCTTACACTTTAGATTTGGGAGTTGTGCTTTTTTAAAGACATAAATGCTAAACTTTACATTGTGTGCAAGGCACAGAAAACTAAAAGTAGGGGTACTAAAGATCTGAAAAAAATTTTCTAGAAATTAGATATAGAATACACGTCTGTCAGTGTGGGGACTTGTGTGTTCCTTTGATGGTGGAAGCTATACTGCCAATACAATAACACCAGCAGGGTCACCGCAGTGGACACGTTTCAGCTGAGCTTACAGACCAAAACAGACTAGAAGAAGGACCTGGTGATCTGCTTCTGAAAGAATTTGACAGTGAAATCTTATTAATAGCAGCAGAACAATGTCTGTTACAGTGCCAGAAGATGAGCCCCTCAGGTTGAAAGGCACTCAAAAGAGGGCTGGGGAAGAGCTGCCTCCTTAAAGTAGAGTTGACCTTAATGACATTCAGGGAGTCAAGTTTTCAGGACATTCATGTGCTGATGTGGCATGACTCAAAATGAGAAGAAAGAGCTGAATACATCTACTGATAATCTAAACGTGGAATTATGAAATATGACTCTAGGATCATGTGAAATTGTCAAAAATGAAATAGAATGGGTAAAGATCAATTTCTTAGTCATTAGTCAGCTGAAATGGACTGGTATTGGCCATTTTGAGTCAGATAATCATATGGTCTACTATGCTGGGAATGACAAGTTGAAGAGGAATGGTGTTGCATTCGTCATCAAAAAGAACGTTTCAAGATCTACCCTGAAGTACAGCCCTGACAGTGATAGAACAATATCCATATGCCCACAAGTAAGACCAGTTAATAAGAATATTATTGAAATTTATGTACCAAACACTAATGCCAAAGATGAGGAAATTGAAGATTTTTACAAACTTCTGCAGTCTGAAATTGATTGAATATGCACTCAGGATTCACTGATAATTACTGGTGATTGTAATGCAAAAGTCAAAACCGAGGAAAATTGGAACAAGTCCACGAGAGCCAAAGTACGACCTTCAGCATATCCCTCCTGAATTTAGAGACCATCTCAAGAACAGATTTGACACATCGATCACTTAGGACTGAAAATCAGACGAGTTGTGGAGTGACATCAACGACATCATACTTGAAGAAATCAAGAGGTCATGAAAAAGACAGGAGGGAAAGGAAAGACTTAAATGGATGTCAGAAGAGACCCTGAAACATGCTCTTAAACGTCGAGCAGCTAAAGCAAAGGAAAAAATGATCACGTAAAAGAGCTGAACAGAATTTTTGAAGGGCTGCTCGAGAAGGCAAAGTATTATGATAACATGTGTAAAGATCTGGAGATAGAAAACCAAAGGGAAGAACATGCTCACCATTTTTCAAGCTGAAAGAACTGAAGAAAAAATTCAAGCCTCGAATTGCAATATTGAGGGATTCTACTGGGAAAATACCAAACAATGCATGAAGCATCAAAAGAAGATGGAAGAAATACAGAGTCACTATACCAAAAAGAATAAGTCAACATTCAAAGATTTCGGGAGGTAACATAGGAATTGATAATAATGAGGGAAGAATTTCAAGCTGCACAGAAAGCATTGGGGAAAAACAATGCTCTGGGAATTGACAGACTACCAATCGAGGTGTTTCAACAAACAGATGCATTGCTGGAAGTGCTCAGTCATCTAAGCCAAGAAACTTGGAAGACAGATACATGGCCAATCAACTGGAAAGGTCCATATCTGAGCCTATTCCCATGAAAGGTAATCCAACCGAATATGGAAATTATCAAATAATATTCATTCCGATATGGCTACAGCAGTATATTGACACGGAACTGCCAGAAACGCAAGCCAGATTCAGAAAACGACTTGGAACAGAAGACATAATTCCTAATGTCAGGTGGATCCTGGCTGAAAGCAGAGACTACCACCACAAAGATGTTTACCTGTGTTTTATTGACTATGCAAAGGTATTCAACTGTGTAGACTGTAACAAATTATGGATAACATCGTGAAAAATGGGAACTCTAGAACACCTAAATGTGTCCATGAGGAACCTGTGCATATCAAGAGGTACTCGTTCAAACAGAATAAGGAAATAATGCATGGTTGAAAGTCAAAAAATGTGTGTGTCATGGTTGTATCCTTTCATCGTACTTATTCAGTCTCTATGCTGAGCAGATAATTTGAGAAGCTGGATTATATGAAGAAGAATGAGGAATCAGGGTTGGAGGAAGACTCTTTAGCAACCTACATGATGCAGATGACACAAACTTGTTTGCTGAAAATGAAAAGGACCTGAAGCATTTTATCGATGAAGATCAAAGACCACAGCCTTCAGTAAAGAAAACAAAAATCCTCATAACTGGGCCAATAAGTAACATCATGATAAATGGAGAAAATCCTGAAATTGTCATGGATTTTATTTTCCTTGGATCCATAATCAATACCCGTGGAAAAAGCATCCAAAAATCAAACGAAGCATTGCGCTGGGCAAATTGGCTGCAAAAGACCTCTGTGAAGTGTTAAAAAGCAAAGATGTCACTTCACACACTGGGTGTGTTCAAACTGCCAACCTTTAGGTTAGCAGCCCATCACAACTGCTTGAAATACCTATAATCCAATGAATAGCTTCAATTTTAACTTAAAAACAATTTTAAATGGGTTCAGGTTCAGGTTCCAAAAGTACTAGTTTTCCTGGAAAAATAATAAGGAAAGGGAAGAATATGGGAAATTTTTGCCTTAATATTTGATAAAAATGTATAGCTAGAAAATGTCTGAGCTTTAAAGACATTTGTATTCTGAAGGATATCTAAACCATACTGCAGACACTTGAGATTGGATTCTAGGGCTATGGAAAAAAAAAGGGGGCTATGAAAGGGATAGAGAAATGGAAGACAGGCCCAGAATTTACCGGTATGGAAAGTCCTCAGGGTCCCTATATTGAGCTGAGGTCCAGGAGGGCTCAAATCTCATGTTGTTGTTGTTGTTAGGTGCCGTCGAGTTGGTTCCAACTCATAGCAACCCTATGCACAACTGAACGAAACACTGCCCGGTCCTGCGCCATCCTTACAATCGTAGTTATGCTTGAGATCATTGTTGCAGCCACTGTGTCAATCCACCTCGTTGAGGGTCTTCCTCTTTTCCGCTGACCCTGTACTCTGCCAAGGATGATGTCCTTCTCCAGGGACTGATCCCTTCTGAAAACATGTCCAAAGTATGTAAGATGCAGTCTCACCATCCTTGCCTCTAAGGAGCATTCTGGCCACACTTCTTCCAAGACAGATTTGTTCGTTCTTTTGGAAGGCCGTGGTATATTCAACATTCTTTGCCAACACCACAATTCAAAGGCGTCAACTCTTCTTTGGTCTTCCTTATTCATTGTCCAGCTTTCACATGCATATGATATGATTGAAAATACCATGGCTTGGGTCAGGCGCACCTTAGTCTTCAGGGTGACATCTTTGCACTTCAACACTTTGAAGAGGTCCTTTGCAGCAGATTTACCCAATGCAATGCGTCTTTTGATTTCTTGACTGCTGCTTCCATGGCTGTTGATTGTGGATTCAAGTAAAATGAAATCCTTGACAACTTTCAATCTTTTCTCCATTTATCATGATGTTGCTCATTCGTCCAGTTGTGAGGATTTTTGTTTTCTTTATGTTGGGGCGCCATCCATACTGCAGGCTGTGGTCTTTGATCTTCATTAGTAAGTGGTTCAAGTCCTCTTCACTTTCAGCAAGTAAGGTTGTGTCATCTACATAATGCAGGTTGTTAATGAGTCTTCCTCCAATCTTGACGCCCCATTCTTCTTCATATAGTCCAGCTTCTCCCATTATTTGTTCAGGATATGGATTAAAAAGATATGGTGAAAGAATACAACCCTGAGGCACACCTTTCCTGACTTTAAACCAATCAGTATCCCCTTGTTCTGTCCGAACAACTGCCTCTTGATCTATGTAAAGGTTCCTCATGAGCACAATTAAGTGTTCTGGAATTCCCATTCTTCGCAATATTATCCATAGTTTGTTATGATCCACACAGTCGAATGCCTTTGCATAGTCAATAAAGCACAGGTAAACACGCTTCTGGTATTCTCTGCTTTCAGCCAGTATCCGTCTGACATCAGCAATGATATCCCTGGTTTCACGTCCTCGTCTGAAAATGGCCTGAATTTCTGGCAGTTCACTGTCGGTATACTGCTGCAGCCGTTTTTGAATGATCTTCAGCAAAATTTTGCTTGCGTGTGATATTAATGATATTGTTCTATAATTTCCACATTCAGTTGGATCACCTTTCTTGGGAATAGGCATAAATATGGATCTCTTCCAGTCAGTTGGCCAGGAAGCTGTCTTCCATATTTCTTGGCATAGACAAGTGAGCACCTCCAGTGCTGCATCTGTTTGTGGAAACATCTCAATTGATATTCCATCAATTTCTGGAGCCTTGTTTTTCGCCAGTGCCTTCAAAGCAGCTTGGACGTCTTCCTTCAGTACCATCGGTTCCTGTTTATATGCCACCTCTTGAAATGGTTGAATATCAACTAATTCTTTTTGGTATAATAACTCTGTGTATTCCTTCCATCTTCTTTTGATGCTTCCTGTGCTGTTTAATATTTTCCCCATAGAATCCTTCACTATTGCAACTCGAGGCTTGAATTTTTCTTCAGTTCTTTCAGCTTGAGAAATGCCAAGCATGTTCTTCCCTTTTGGTTTTCCATCTCCAGCTCTTTGCATATGTTATTATAATACTTTACTTTGTCTTCTCGAGAGGCCCTTTGAAATCTTCTGTTCAATTCTTTTACTTCATCAATTCTTCCTTTTGCTTTAGCTGCTTGACGCTCAAGAGCAAGTTTCAGAGTCTCCTCTGACATCCATCTTGGTCTTTTCTTTCTTTCCTGTCTTTTCAGTGACCTCTTGCTTTCTTCATGGATGATGTCCTTGATGTCATTCCACAACTCGTCTGGTCTGCGGTCACTAGTGTTCAAGCATCAAATCTACTCTTGAGATGGTCTCTAAATTCAGGTGGGATATACTCAAGGTCATATTTTGGCTCTCGTGGACTTCCTCTGATTTTCTTCAGTTTCAGCTTGAACTTGCATATGAGCAATTGGTGGTCTGTTCCACATTCAGCCCCTGGCCTTGTTCTGACTGATGATATTGAGCCTCTTTCCACAGATGTAGTCAATTTGGTTTCTGTGTCTTCCATCTGGTGAGGTCCATGGGTATAGTTGCCGTTTATGTTGGTGAAAGAAGGTATTGGCAATGAAGAAGTCATTGGTCTTGCAAAATTCTATCATTCGATCTCTGGTATTGTTTCTATCACCAAAGCCATATTTTCCAACTACTGATCCTTCTTCTTTGTTTCCAACTTTCACATTCCAATCACCAGTGATTATCAATGCATCTTGATTGCATTTTCGATCAATTTCAGACTGCAGCAGCTGATAAAAATCTTCTATTTCTTCATCTTTGGCCCTAGTGGTTGGTGCGTAAATTCAAATAACAGTCCTATTAACTGGTCTTCCTTGTAGGCGTATGGATATTATCCTATCACCGACAGCGTTGTACTTCAGGATAGATCTCGAAATGTTCTTTTTGACGATGAATGCAACGCCATTCCCCTTCGAGTTGTCATTCCCAGCATAGTAGACTGTATGATTGTCTGATTCAAATGGCCAATACCAGTCCATTTCAGGTCACTAATGCCTAGGTTATTGATGTTTATGTGTTCCATTTCATTTCTGATGATTTCCAATTTTCCTAGATTCATACTTCTTACATTCCAGGTTCTAATTATTAATGGATGTTTGTAGCTGTTTCTTCTCATTTCGAGTCGTGCCACATCAGCAAATGAAGGTCCCGAAAGCTTTACTCCATCCATGTCATTAAGGTCAACTCTACTTTGAGGAGGCAGCACTTCCCCAGTCATCTTTTGAGTGCCTTCCAACCGGGGGGACTCATCTTCCAGCACTATATCAGACAATGTTCAGCTGCTATTCATAAGGTTTTCACTGGCTAATGCTTCTCAGAAGTAGACTGCCGGGTCCTTCTTCCTAGTCTGTCTTAGTCTGGAAGCTCAGCTGAAACCTGACCTCCGTGGGTGACCCTGATGGTATCTGAATACTGGTGGCATAACTTCCAGCATCACAGCAATACACAAGCCCCTACAGTATGACGAACTGACAGACACGTGGGGGTCAAATCTCATAGGAAGTGTAAGCCAAAGAGAAAGTGGAACCTATCATGCCCACGGTGAGTAGGACCTGATAAGAGGGCTCTACAATCATTGTGGAAATGGATAGGAAAAAACAAGCAGGGTTTCCTTGTAAAGTTGTGATTGAATGTGAACTCTTCAAGGAGTTCATTCCAGGTATGCATGGCCTCAGTAGGCCTGGAGCTCTTCGGTCTTGAAGATGAGACTTCATCTTTCTTACTTTGGATATGTTATTAGGAGGGACCAGTCCCTGGAGAAGGACATCATGGTTCGGAAAGTAGAGGGTCAGTGAAAAAGAGAAAAAGCCTCAAAAAAAATGGGTTGACACAGTGCCTGCAACATTGGGCTCAAACATAGCAAATGTGAGGATGACTCAAGACCAGGGAGTGTTTCGTTTTGTTGTCCATAGGGTCACTATCAGTTGGAACCAATTTGACAGCACCTCACAACAACAACAACATGATATGAATACAAATGTAGTTCAACAGAAATAACAGAGAACAAAAGGAGTTCTGTTTGTACTTCACATTGGGGCATTATATGAGTTTATTCAAAGAAATAAATGACAAACCTGACATTGAATGCAAGGTACAGAAAACTAAAATGGGGATACTTCAGATCTGAAGAAGAACCAACTGAATTTCTAGAAATTAGAAATAGAATTACCAAAAATTTTAAAACTCAGTGGAAGACAGACTTCCACTTATAGGCTAGATGGAATAACAAGGACAAGATTTACCCTCATGCATGGAACAACCAAAAAATAATCATTTAATTAAAAATTATGTTTAATGGTTAATGCACTCAGGTCCTAGTCCAACAACAGTGGCCTCAAAAAAAAAAAAACCCAAAACCTGTCTATCTACTTCTGAGAAATGAATCATTGGAAACCATATGGATTACAGTTCTACTCTGACATATGTGGGGCCACCATGAGTCAGAATCAAGTCAACAGCAAATGGCTTTTCATCTCACAGAAGTGCATCGCTAGGCCTTTCTTCCAAGGTCCCATGGGTGGATTCAAACTTCTAACATTTCAGTTAGTAGTTTAGCAAAAAACATTAGCTCCAAAGCACCAGTTAAATCTTAGTTTGGGGCAGAGAATCCAAGATAATTGATGTCTATTACTGTCATATTCAGAAAGTCAGAAAAGAGCACCTACAAGATTTTTTACCATGAGCCTGTGCTCTGAGCCTTTCACCATCAAACTCCCTGGCTCTTGCCATAAATGTCCCCTCACCACCACCCCACCCTGGGCTCAGCCCTGCTGACCTGAGCCTCATAAATGGAGCCTTTTCTGGAGGGTGGATCCTGAACAACATCACAGGAGAGAGAAGCAGCAGGATGGGGACACCACCCAGAACCTCAGGCTCCTGCTCTGCTGTGTTCCAGGGGAGAAGATGTTTGCAAACGTAGACACACAGTTTTTTCTCCAGAGTAACCCTTCCATTCAGAGCTAAAATTTTAAAATTAGCTGAAATAAATGCTACACCAAGACAGGTCTGTCCGCCTATCGCAGATAGAGATTATTTTGGTTTCATTGTTTCTTGTATTCCTGATTGCACAGCATCTCTGCGTCATCCTGTGTGCCTGTCATTGCAGGTTCCTGCCAGCAGATGGCGATGACACAGTTTTCGGAACCCCTGGCTGTCTTCCTGGGAGAGAGCTCATTCCGCTGGAGGGCCATACTTCACGTGATTTGAATTCATTTAATTTTATTGAGAGATGTTATAGGCCATAACATGGTCTATCTTAGCAGGTGGTTTAAAAGAAAAGTGTTTCCTGCTGTTGTTTGAAGAGTGTTTCCTAAGTGTCAGTTATGTCAGGATGGTTGATAGCCTTGTTCAGTCTCCTACATCCTAACTGCCCGCACTGCATGCTGGGCCTGCTACAGAGCCTTTACTACTCTGAGGCCCTCACAATGCTGGCCAACTCCATGTACCTGGTGTACGGGCCACACCAGTATACCTGGGGGTGGAATGAAGGTCCAGAACTCAAAAAGCCCTACCAGGTGCTTTCTTCCTTTAAGGAAAAAGGCACACAGTAAAGATGCTGAGATAGAATGTCTATTCCCCCTTTAACCTTGCCTATGGGGCACACAACAGCTGTCTTCTCAGTGGGGGACAATATTTCATGTCCGTTTATGCCAGTTATAGAGGACAGTTCCCAGAAATACAAGCTTCACATCACTTTCAGCTAGGGGACATCAGCCACCAGACCTCAGCCAAAATGTTGCCTGGAATCCCAGGAAGAGCCTCTGGGTCGTTTTCAGACCCCCTAGTTCATCTTGACATGATCCCTGGATTTGTGCTCTACTTAACCAGTTACATGTTGTCAGCTGAGACTCATGGTGACCCCATGTCTGTAAGAGTAGAACTGGGCTCCATAGGGTTTTCAATGGCTGACTGGTCTGAAGCAGGCCAACTTGCCTTTCTCCTGATAAGCCTCTTGGAGACTCAAACTTCCAGCCTTTTGCTCAGCAGCCAAGTGTTTGAACTGCTTGCACCACCCAGGGCCTCCTGAGCTCTAGTTTAATAACCTGCTGCTGTTGAGTCACTTCCGAGTCACAGAAACCTTTTTGGACAGAGTAGAGCTGCCCCATAGGGTTTCTTTATGGAAGCAGGTGCTCTAGCTAACCCACCGCCTTTGATTTGATTCTGACTTATACCGACCCTCTAGGACAGAGTTGAACTGCTCCACAGGGTTTCCAGGGCTATAAACCTTTACTGGAAGCAGAACACCACATCTTTCTCCTGCAGAGCGGCTGGTAGGCTCAAACCAGAGACTTTTTGGTTACCATCCAAGCACTTTAACCACTGCAAAACCAGGGCTTCTTGTTAGGAGGGCCAAACATTGGAGAGTGTAGATTCTGTACTTCTTTTGTAGTTAGGAAACCCTGGTGGCGTAGTGGTTAAAAGTTTGGCTGCTAACCAAAAGGGCGGCAGTTTGAACCCTCCAGGCACTCCTTGGAAACCTTATGGGGTGATTCTACTCTGTCCTATAGGGTCTCTATGAGTTCCATTCAACTCCACCAAAGGTTTGGTTTTTGGTTTTTGGTCTAAGTCAACAGCACACTAGGGTTACTCAAGTCAAACTCTTGACATGTTTATCTTGCTTCAACTTGCAGTCCAAAATGTTTTCTGTATTTCCCTGACCCATTAAAGTGTTACTGTTATAAAACCAAAAAAAAAAGACGAACAAACAAAAAAAAAAACAAATTCACTGCCATCTAGTCAAATTCTTCCTCTCACTCTCTTTTTATCTTTTTGTCTCCCTTTTCCTCTCACCTTCTGTTTGCTGAAATGTTAATCCCCGAAACTTTCATAAGAGGTTTTCCACTGTCTTTTTTTCTATCCAAGTTCTGAGGGTAGAGGAGCTACTGTTATGACCACTATTAACTGTACAGTTTCAATCTAAGGCAAATCAGTTTTACTGAATCTAGTACTTTACTATTAAGCCAGAAACAAAAGATATTGCTTTTTTGCTACTCAGAAATATTATTGACAAGCAAATATGTGCCGTACTTTTTTTTTTCATATAATCAACAAGCTTTGCCCTTTTAAAAACAAAAATAATTTAAAACAAATACCAAACCCATTATTTTTGTGGTACTCCCAACCAATGGCTACCCATGTGTTTCACAGCAGACGTTAGCCCCTCAGTGTTTCCTTCGCTGTAATCTTTATGGAAACTGATTTCCTGGCCTTTCTCTTGTGTCACCACTAGGGGGGTTTGCGTCACCAATGCTTCGATTAGTGGGTGAGGGCAAATTGCTTGTACCACCCAGAGACTATTTGAATCTTTCCTTTGCCTTAAATAAACAATGCTTGTGCTTTCTGTGATGGAAGATCACTACAAATTCTCACGAACAGTTTCAAATTTCACCTAGGGCTCCTAGGATATTCCCCTGTGAGAGAACCAAAAAAAATTTGAAAAGCTGGACTATGAAGAATAATGCAGCATCAGGATTCCAAGAAGACTCATTAACAACCTGCAGTATGCAGATGACTCGAAGCACTTACTGATGAAGACCAAAGATTACAGCCTTCAGTTTTGATTATACTTCAACACAAAGACAACAGAAATCCTCACAAATGGACCAATAAGCATCTTCATGATAAATGGAGAAAAGATTGATATTGTCAAGGATTTCATTTTACTTGAGTCCACAAACAACACTCACGGAAGGAGCAGTCCGGAAATCAACTTACTGCATTGGGCAAACCTACTGCAAAAGAGTTTAAGTGTTAAAATGCAAAGATGTCACGTTGAGGACAACAGTGCATTTTTGATTGCCTCGTTTTCATGTGAAAGCTGGACAATGAATAAGGAACCTGAGGAAAACTTGATGCCTTTGAATTATGCTGGGATGAAAGATACTGAATATGTCATGAACTACCAGAAGAACAAACAAGCCTGACTTGGAAGAAGAAGAGCCAGAATGCTCCTTAAAAGCCAGAATGGTGAGACTTCATTTCATGTACTTTGCACATGTTATCAGGAGGGACCAGTCCCTGGAGAAGGACTTCATACTTCGTAGAGGATCAGCCAAAAAGAGGAACAAGATGGATTGACACAGTGGCTGCAACAATGGGCTCAAACATAGCAATGATTCTAAGGCTGGTGCATGATGAGCAGTGTCCCATTGTGGTATACACAGGGGAGCCATTAGTCAGAACCAACTCACCAGAGTATAACAACAACAAATTTGTATATACATATCAAAAAAGAGAAATAAGATAGGATAGTCAACAATTTTAATAAGTTGTTACCAGGAATATCATATTCACTACCCGAGGTGTGAAATTTCTTTCCTCTTTTCCCCTTGCATGAAACTGGTCTATTAGCTGTTTATGGGTAACAGACAATATTTTTCTTCCCTATCAAGCTTTTTTGACTTGAGCGCTCTTTAGAAATATAATTCACTTGGCCCCAGGGAAAGAGTTTGTAGCACTTGATTTGAACATTCTTAAACAATCAACCTTGTATCAGCAGATACCAATCTTTTTTTTACTAAAAGTCATCTTTTATTTTTATTTTTATTGTACTTGAAGTGAAAGTTTACAATTCAAGTCAGTCTCTCACACAAAAACTTCTATACACCTTGCTACATACTCCCAATTGCTCTCCCCCTGATGAGACAACCCGCTCCCTCCCTCCACTCTCTCTTTTCATGTTCATTTTGCCAGCTTCTAACCCCCTCTACCCTCTCACCTCCCCTCCAGGCAGGAAATGCCAACATAGTCTCAAGTGTCCACCTGATCCAAGAAGCTCACTCCTCACCAGCATCCCTCTCCAACCCATTGTCCAGTCCAATCCCTGTCTGAAGAGTTGGCATAGGGAATGGTTCCTGTCCTGGGCCAGCAGAGGGTCTGGGGGCCATGACCACTGGGGTCCTTCTAGTCTCAGTCAGACCATTAAGTCTGGTTTTTACGAGAAATTTGGTGTCTGCATCCCACTGCTCTCCTGCTCCCTCAGGGGTTCTCTATTGTGCTCCCTGTCAGGGCACTCCTGGGTTGTAACCTGGCACCATTTAGTTCTTGTAGTCTCAGGCTGATGTAGTCTCTGGTTTATGTGGCCCTTTCTGTCTCTTGGGCTTGTAATTACCTTGTGTCCTTGGTGTTCTACATTCTCTTTTGACTCAGGTATGCTGAGACCAATTGATGCATCTTAGGTGGCTGCTTGCTAGCGTTTAAGACCCCAGACACCACTCTCCAAAGTGGGAAGCAGAATGTTTTCTTAATAGATTTTATTATGCCAATTCACTTAGTTGTCCCCTGAAACCATGGTCCCAAAACCCTGGCCCCTTCTATACTGGCCTTGGAAGCATTCAGTTTATTCAGGAAACTTCTTTGCTTTTGGTTTAGTCCAGTTGTGCTGACCTCATCTGTATTGTGTGTTGCCTTTCTCTTCACCTAAAGTAGTTCTTATCTACTATCTAATTAGTGAATACCTCTCTCTCACCCTCCCTCCCTCCCCCCCTCATAACCATTAAAGAATATTTTCTTCTCTGTTTAAACTATTTCTTGAGTTCTTATAATAGTGGTCTCATGCATTATTTTTCCTTTTGCAGTGGACTAATTTTACTAAGCATAATGCCTAGTAGATTGCTCCATGTTATGAAAAGTTTCACAGATTCATCACTGTTCTTTATTGATGGGTAGTATTCCATTGTGTGAATATACCATAATTTATTTATCCATTCATCTGTTGGTTGACGGGCACCTTGGTTGCTTCCATATTTTTGCTATTGTAAACAGTGCTGTAATGAACAACGGTGTGCATATATCTGTTTGTGTAAAGGCTCTTATTTTTCTAGGATATATTTCAAGGAGTGGGATTGCTGGACCCTATGGTAGTTCTATTTCTAGATTATTAAAGAAGCATCAAATCGATTTCCAAAGTGGTTGTACCATTTGACATTCCCACCAGCAGTGTATAAGTTTTCCAACCTCTCCACAGCCTCTCAAACATTTATTGTTGTGTTTTTTGGATTAATGCCAGCCTTGCTGGAGTGAGATGAAATCTCATTGTACTTTTGATCTGCATATCTGTAATGGCTAATGATCGAGAGCATTTCCTTATATATCTGTTAGCTACCTGAATGTCTTCTTTAGTGAAGAGTCTGTTCATATCTTTTGCCCATTTTTTAATTGGATTATTTCTTTTTACAGTTGAGCTTTTGCAGTATCATATAGGTTTTAGATATCAGGCGCTGATCAGAAATGTCATAGCTAAAAACTTTTTCCCAGTCTATAGGCAGTCTTTCTACTCTTTTGGTGAAGTCTTTGGATGAGCATAGGTGTTTGATTTTTAGGAGCTCCCAGTTATCTAGTTTTTCTTCTACATTCTTTATAATGTTTTCTATACTGTTTATGGCATGTATTAGGGCTCCTAACATTGTCCCTATTTTTTCTTCCATGATCTTTATCATTTTAGATTTTATATTTAGCTCTTTGAACCATTTTGAGCTCGTTTTTGCACATGGAGTGAGGTATGGGTCTTGTTTCACTTTTTTGCAGGTGGATATCCAGTTATGCCAGCACCATTTGTTAAAAAGACTGTCTTTTCCCCATTTAACTGTTTTGGGGCCTTCGTCAAATATCAACTGCTCATATGTGAATGGATTTATGTCTGGATTCTCAATTCTGTTCCATTGGTCTATATATCTGTTGTTGTACCAGTACCAGGCTGTTTTGACTAATGTGGTGTTATAATAGGTTCTAAAATCAGGTAAAGTAAGACCGCTCACTTTATTCTTCTTTTTCAGTATTGCTTTACTTGTCCGGGGCCTCTTCCCATCCGTATGAAACTGGTGATTTGTTTCTCCATCTCATTAAAGAATGCCATTGGAATTTGGATTGGAATTGCATTAAAGTATAGATTGCTTTTGGTAGAATAGACATTTTTATAATGTTAAGTCTTCCTATCCATGAGCAAGGTATGTTCTTCCACTTTTGTAAGTCTCTTTTGGTTTCTTGCAGAAGTGTACTGTTGTTTTCTTTGTATAAGTCTTTTACATCTCTGGTAAGATTTATTCCTAAGTGTTTTGTCTTCTTGGGGGCTACTATAAATGGCATTGATTTGGTGATTTCCTCTTCTATGTTCTTTTTGTTGGTGTAGAGGAATCTAACTGATTTTTGTATGTTTATTTTGTATCCCGATACTCTGCTGAACTCTTCTATTAGTTTCAGTAGTTTTCTTGAGGACTCATTATGGTTTTCTGTGTATAAGATCATGTCGTCTGCAAATAGAGATGCTTTTACTTCTTCCTTGCCAATCTGGATGCGCTTTATTTCTTTGTCTAGCCTAATTGCTCTGGTTAGGGCCTTTAGCACAATGTTGAATAAGAGCGGTGATAAAGGGCATCCTTGTCTGGTTCCCGATCTCAAGGGGAATGCTTTCAGGCTCTCTCCATTTAGGATGATGTTGGCTGTTGGCTTTGTATTAACACCACTACTACTAAAGGTATTTCAAAGCATTCCTGCTGTTTTTTGATTGTTGTTTGCTTGATATATTTTTTTCCATCCTTTGAGTTTTAGTTTGTGTCTCTAAGTCTAAGGTGTGTCTCTTGTAGGCAGCAAATAGATGGATTTTTTTTTTTTTTAATCCTTTTTGGCACTCTCTGTCTCTTTACTGGTGCATTTAGTCCATTTACCTTCAGCATAATTATGGATAGGTATGAATTTAGTGCTATCATTTTGATGTTTTTTTGTGTGTTGTTGACAGTGTCTTTTTCCCACTTAATTTTATGTGCTGAGTAGTTTACCTTTATATGTTTATTGTCTTTTCCTCATATTTGTTGTTGTAGATTTTATTTCTGCTGAGTCTCTATTTTTTTTCTTGTATTTTATTTTGATGTGTAGGATAGTTTGTCTCGTTTGTGGTTACCTTATTTTTTACCCCTTTTATTCTAAATTTAAGCCTATCTTTTATTTTTTTGTGTCATCTTATCTTCCTCTCTGTACGGAAGATCTATGACTACATTTCTTAGTCCCTCTTTATTGTTTTAATGTTGTCTTCTTATACATAATAACTTCGCTGTTTCTCTGTTTTGAGCCTTTTTTATCTTGATTTATTTATTTTTTTATTTCCCTGTCTGGGTTGACACCTGGTTGACAATCCACAACTCATAGAGGGTGGAGGCAGTGCTTGATTGACCCTGGGTTCCTCAGGGGCTGTAGGGGACACTGTTGTTCCCCACCCAGACCCCTTTATCAGGCAGGTGCACTCATCCCCAAGCTGCTATGTTGCTTGCAGCTGCCCTCTTCTCCAGAGAATTCCCTTACAGAACAGGGTCTACCTTGCCCAGAAGTACCTGGAAGGCTATATGTCCTTCATCCCAACTCCAGCGGACTGCAGCCCATGACTGACCACCACAGACAGAAATGGCCCACCCCCTTCTCTCAAGAAGAGATTTATTCTGTGGTAGGATTCACCCTCCAGAGCTCCCCCTAGGATCAGTTGGAAGCTAGACTCCATCTTTGCTTAGCAACTTCCACTGTCTTGTCCTGCTTCCTTCACTCCCCTTCTCCTGAGAAGACACCCTCAGTAAAATGTGTGCATCCAAGTCCTTGTTTCAGGGTGTTCCTGACCACCCAGCCAGAAATGACCAAAGCACTGACCCCCCAACAGACACACACAATTCCCTCAGCCCCTTTTCTGTGATCCCCTCTTTCAAGACACAGGAAGCTTGCTATTTCCTTGTTTGTTGTCTACTCCTTCACCCTCACGATATCTAACGCCTTGTCTTGTATACTGTTGGTATCGATTTGATGATTTCCTCTTCGATGTTCTTTTTGTTGGTGTAGAGGAATCCAACTGATTTTCATATGTTTATCTTGTATTCCGATACTCTACTGAACTCTTCTATTAGTTTCAGTAGTTTTCTTGAGGATTCCTTAGGGTTTTCTGTGTATGATATCATGTTGTCTGCAAACGGAGATATTTTTACTTCTTCCTTGCCAATCTGGATGCCCTTTATTTCTTTGTCTAGCCTAATTGTTTTGGCCAGGACCTCCGGAACAATGTTGAATAAAAGCAGTGATAAAGGGTATCCTTGTCTGGTTCCCATTCTCAAGGGAAATGCTTTCAGGCCCTCTCTATTTAGGATGATGTTGGCTGTTGGCTTTGTATAAATGCCCTTTATTATGTTGAGGAATGTTCCTTCTATTCCTATTTTGCTGAGAGTTTTTATCAGGAATGGGTGTTGAACTTTGTCAAATGCCTTTTCTGCATCAATTGGTAAAATCATGTGATTCTTGTCTTTTGTTTTATTTATATGATGGATTACATTAATTGCTTTTCTAATGTTGAACCATCCCTGCATACCTGGTATGAATCCCACTTGGTCATGGGGAATTATTTTTGTGATATGTTGCTGAATTCTATTGGCTATAATTTTGTTGAGGATTTTTGCATCTTCATTCATGAGGGATATGGGTCTATAATTTTCTTTTCTTGTGGTGTCTTTACCTGGTTTTGGTATCAGGGATATGGTGGCTTCATAGAATGAGTTTGGTAGTATTCCGTCTTTTTCTATGCTCTGAAATACCTTTAGGAGTAGTGGTGTTAACTCTTCTCTGAAAGTTTGGCAGAACTCTGCAGTGAAGCCATCTGGGCCACGGCTTTTTTTTGTTGGGAGTTTTTTGATTACCTTTTCAATCTCTTCTTTCGTTATGGGTCTATCTTGTTGTCTTACCTCTGTTCGTGTTAGTTGTGGTAGGTAGTGAGTTTCTAGGAAATCATCCATTTCTTCTAGGTTTTCAAATTTGTTAGAGTACAGTTTTTCACAGTATCTGATATGATTCTTTTAACTTCAGTTGGGTCTGTTGTAATATCACCTATCTCATTTCTTATTTGGGTTATTTGCTTCCTCTCCTTTTTTTCTTTTGTCACTTTGGCCAATCTTTTATCAATTTTGTTGATTTTTTTCAGAGAACCAGCTTTTGGTCTTGTTCATCCTTTCAACTGTTTTTCTGTTTTCTATTTCATTTAGTTCTGCTCTAATTTTTATTATTTGTTTTCTTCTGGTGCCTGAGGGTTTCTTTTCTTGTTCTTTTTCTATTTGTTCAAGTTAGAAGGATAATTCTTTGATTTTGGCTCTTTCTTCTTTTTGTATGGGTGCATTTATTGATATAAATTGACCTCTGAGCACTGCTTTCACTGTGTCCCAAAGGTTCTGATAGGAAGTGTTTTCATTCACATTGGATTCTACGAATTTCTTTATTCCATCCTTAATGTCTTCTATAATCCAGGTTTGTTTTTTGTTTTTTTTTAGCAGGGTCTTATTCAGTTACCAGGTGTTTGATTTCTTTTCCCTGTTTTTTCTATTATTGATTTCCACTTTTATGACCTTATGCCCAGAGAAGGTGCTCTGTAATATTTCAATGTTTTGGATTCTGCTAAGGCTTGCTTTATGACACAATATGTGGTCTATTCTAGAGAATGTTCCATGTGCTCTAGAAAAGAAAGTATACTTGGTTGCTGTTGGGTGGAGTGTTCTGTATATGCTTATGAGGTCAAGTTGGCTGACTGGCATTTAGATCTTCTGTGTCTTTATTGAACTTCTTTCTGGGTATCCTGTCCTTCACCGAAAGTGGTTTGTTGAAGTCTCCTACTATTATTGTGGAACTGTCTATCTCACTTTTCAGTGCTGATAGAGTTTGTTTTATGTATCTTGCAGCCCTATCATTGGGTGCATATATATTTTTTATGGATATATCTTCTTGGTATATTTTCCTGTTAATCATTATATAGTGTCCTTCCTCATCCTTTATGATGGATTTAACTTTAAAGTCTATTTTGTCTGAATTTAATATTGCCACTCCTGCTCTTATTTGATTGTTATTTGGTTGAAATATATTTTTTCCATCCTTTGAGTTTTAGTTTGTTTGTGTCTCTAAGTCTAAGGTGTGTCTCTTGTAGGCAGCATATAGACCGATCATGTTTCCTAGTCCATTCTGCCACTCTCTGTGTCTTTATTGGTGCATTTAGTCCATTTACATTCAGCATAATTATGCGTAGGTATGAATTCAGTGGTATCATTTTGATTTTTTTTGTGTGTGTTGTTGATAGTTCCTTTTTCCACTTAATTTTTTGTGCTGAGTAGATTATCTTTATAAATTGTCCTTTCCTCATATTCATTATTGTTGATTTTGTTTCTGCTGAGTCTATTTTTTTCTTGTGTTTTATTTTGATGTGTAGTATAGTTTGTCTCCTTTCATTTACCCCTATTTTTCCAAATTTAAACCTAACTTTTATTTCTTTGTATTGCTGTATATTCCTCTCCATATGGAAGATCTATGATATTTCTTAGTCCCTCTTTATTGTTTTAATGTTGTCTTCTTTTGCATAATAACATCATGTTTATCCTGTTTTTAGCTTTTTTCTTTTAATTTTTTTTTTTTTTTTCTGTGTCTGGGTTGACTCTGATTGCTCTGCCCAGGGTTCTAGTCTTGGGTACCCAATATAGTCTTGGGTAGATACATGATATTATTGATTTTCTAACCAAAGAACTCCCTTTAGTATTTTTTCTAGCTTTGGTTTGGTTTTTACAAATTCCCTAAACTTCTGTTTAACTGGAAATATCCTAATTTCACCTTCGTATTTAAGAGACAGTTTTGCTCGATATAGGATCCTTGGCTGGCAATTTTTTTTCTTCAATTTTTTATATAAGTCATCCCATTGCCTTCTAGCCTGCATGGTTTCTGCTGAGTAGTCTGAGCTTATTCTTATTGACCCTCTGCTGTAGGTGGCTTTCGTTTATCCCTAGCTGCTCTTAAAATTCTCTATCTTTTATTTTGGCAAGTTCGATTATAATATGTCTTGGTGACTTACTTTTAAAATCTACCTTATGTGGAGTTTGATAAGCATCTTGGATAGATAGCTTCTCATCTTTCCCTATATCAGGGAAGTTTTCTGCCGACAAATCTTCAACGATTCTCTCTGTATTTTCTGTTAGCTCTCCTTGTTCTGGTACTCCAATCACTTGTAGGTTATTTCTCTTGATAGAGTCCCACATGATTCTTAAGGTTTCTTCATTTTCTTTTTTAATTCTTTTATCCGATTTTTCTTCAAATATATTAGTGGCAAGTGATTTATCTTCATGTTCTGAAATTCTGGCTTCCACTTGCTCAATTCTGCTCCTCTGACTTTCTATTGAGTTGTTTACATCTGTAATTTTATTGTTAATCTTCTGAATTTCTGATTGCTGTCTATTGATTTTTCCAGCTTATTAAATTTTCTTATTATGTTCCTGATTAATCTTTTTAATTTCTTCAACTGCTTTATCTGTGTGTTCCTTGGCTTGTTCTGCATATTTATTGTCTCATTTCCTTCTTGATGTCTTGACGGGTTCTGTTACTAATCTTTTGTATTCTGCCTCTGGTATTCAAGAAATGCAGTTTCATCTAAAGGTCCCTTGATTCTTTGTTTTGAGAGCTCTTTGAGACAATCATGCTCTGTTTCTTTATGTGACTTGATTTTAACTGTTTTCTCCAGTATTAGTTTATTTTATGTTTGCTTACTGTGTCATAGCTTCTTGCTTTGTTTTGTTTTGATATGCCCAGGTGGGTTGCTTGGGTGAGCTAGCTTGATTATTTTTGCCTTTGGAGATCTGATGTCCTGTCCCCAGATGGTTAGTGCTGTTATCAGATATATCAATCTAGAAGTCCATTCACTTTTCTTGTGTGAATTCAGCTCAGGTGTCCAGGTAGCTTATCATCATGTGTGTGGTACAGGCTCTGTCCTACAGTCTTAGAGTGGCAGGGGTGATTGGTGTAGGTACTGGTATCTGGTTGCAGCAGGGGGTCACACTCTGAAGAAGGAAGGGGGCTGAGAACCAACCCCTGAGTGTCTCTGAGTAAAGCATGTCCCTTTTCCTCAGAGCGTACAGGTGGGTGGATACTGCAGCAGACCATGGGCACCCAGGGTTTTTGGTTGTAAGGACTGGGAGATACCAGTTATCCTTGGACCCCTGTCACGGGTGGCTGGGTGAACTGAGTGGAGCTACCAATCCTCAGGTCCCTATGTGGATAGGTGAGGAACCTGTTTAATAGGCAAAGCAATGTCAAACATCAAACACCCACCTTTCCACTGCACAGCTGAAACAGTTAGAGTATGCCAACAAGGGCCTATTCTGAAATAGGCCCACACAGGCCCATGCAGAAGGGAAAGGTACTTAAATTCCACAGACTGTTTATGCCTGGACAGGAGCCACCTCTGTCCTGAGCTCCCCAGGTTAGTGCAGCTGGCAAATTTTCATTTCCCCCAAATGCAAATTTTTTCCTTCTCCAAGGCCAGGAGGTTGGCTCTAGGTGCTCAACAGGGCCTATCTCCAGCCCACAGAATTCAGCCGCTGAAGCCGGCTTGGGGCTGGGGGGGGGGTCACCTTAAAATATATGTAAGTACTTAGATTTTGCATTTCTCTGATTCTGGAGGTGTGAGTAGGCTGTGTGGCTGGCTGCTTCTCCCTGAGGAAACTGCGACCAAACTCTAGTACCAGCCCCTGCCACTGCTGCTCCAGGAATGGTGCCTGAGGGCTCCCCAAGATTCAAGTCCAGTAACTTCTCTCCACTTCTGAATGGCCTCTTCCTCCCCAACCCTCAGTTCATTTTCTAAGCTTGCCTTTGAAGCTCAGAGCTCCCAGCTTGTCACAAATATACTCGTTTCAATTGTTTTTTCAGGTCTTTGCTGTAAAGAAGGCTCACCAAAAGTGTCTGTCTATTCTGCCATCTTGGCTCCGCCTTCCAAAATACTTTTGGGTGTACTTCCAGCAGCAAATCTGGGATCAGGAAAACTTCATTAAGTCATTGGGTGAACAGAAAAATGGGAAAATGCATTACAAACATAGAATTCATTTGACAATCAAATTAAAACCCTTTTTTGATTAAAATTAAAACAGCAACAGAGGCGGAGCCAAGATGGCGGACTAGGCAGACGCTACCTCGGATCCCTCTTACAACAAAGACACGGAAAAACAAGTGAATCGATCACAGACATAACAATCTACGAACCCTGAACAACAAACACAGATTTAGAGACAGAGAACGAACTAATATGGGGAAGCAGCGATTGTTTCCAGAGCCTGGAGCCAGTGTACCAGTCAGGTACGGCACAAGCACAGAGAGCTTCTCCACCCCCCTGAACTAACCCCGGGAGGGGGACCAGCCGGTTCCACGGGCGGCATGGGACGCAGCCGGTAGGAGAAGTCCCCGGGAGACAGTGACAGGTCTTGGAGCAGGAAGAGCAGCGTCCCAGCCGGGGAACCGTCCCGCCGAGATTTGGACTGGACGCAGGTATGGCATAAACACGGAGAGCTGCTCAACCACCCTGAACTAACCCCGGGAAGGGGGCCAGCCGGGTCGCGTGGGCAGCGTGGGACGCAGCTGATAGGAGAAGTCCCCGGGAGGCAGCGACTGGTATTGGAGCGGGGAGAACAGCATCCCAGCCGGGACACTCGGTCACAGCACAAGCACGGGGAGCTGCTCCACCCATCTGAACTAACCCCGGGAGGAGGCCCAACTGGTTCTTGAGGGCGGCACGGCCACGCTGCTGGAGGGACGAGAAGTCCCCGGGAGGCAGTGACTGATTTTGGAGTCGAGAGTGCACCGTCCCAGTAGGGGAGCCTTGACGCTGGGCGTGGGGCTGGAAGCGGAGGATCTGACCGTGACTCCAGCGGGCCAGACCCCCCGGGGGAAATCTCCACACAGCCAGCACACAAAGGCGACGCGCCCGCGGGAATCTCAGATATAATAGTCATTCCAAGCAAGACAAGCAACTCTGGCTATATTCTGAGGTGCTACTCTCCTATCTCTCTGTTCCCTCCCCCACCCTCCCCAGGCGGCTTCATTAACATCCGAATAGCCTGAGCCAGAGGGAGTACTCTGATAGGGATCTGACTGCATTTTTTTTTTAGTGGATTTTCTGGAAAAACTAGTTTCCCAGTGATGACTCGGAGACAACAATCCATATCAAACCACTTAAAGAAGCAGACCATGACAGCTTCTCCAAACCCCCAAACAAAAGAATCAAAATCTTTCCCAAATGAAGATACAATCCTGGAATTATCAGATACAGAATATAAAAAACTAATTTACAGAATGCTTAAAGATATCACAAATGAAATTAGGATAACTGCAGAAAAAGCCAAGGAACACACCCATAAAACTGTTAAAGAACTCAAAAAAATTATACAAGAACATAGTGGAAAAATTAATAAGTTGCAAGAATCCATAGAGACAACATGTAGAAATCCAAAAGATTAACAATAAAATGACAGAATTAGACAACGCACTAGGAAGTCAGAGGAGCAGACTCGAGCAATTAGAATGTAGACTAGGACATCTGGAGGACCAGGGAATCAACACCAACATAGCTGAAAAAAAATCAGATAAAAGAATTAAAAAAAATGAAGAAACCCTAAGAATCATGTGGGACTCTATCAAGAAGCATAACCTGCGGGTGATTGGAGTCCCAGAACAGGGAGGGGAGACAGAAAACACAGAGAAAATAGTTGAAGAACTCCTGACAGAAAACTTCCCTGACATCATGAAAGATGAAAGGATATCTATCCAAGATGCTCATCGAACCCCATTTAAGATTGATCCAAAAAGAAAAACACCAAGACATATTGTCATCAAACTCGCCAAAACCAAAGATAAACAGAAAATTTTACAAGTAGCCAGGGAGAAAAGAAAGGTTTCCTTCAAGGGAGAATCAATAAGAATAAGTTCAGACTACTCAGCAGAAACCATGCAGGCAAGAAGGGAATGGGACGACATATACAGAACACTGAAGGAGAAAAACTGCCAGCCAAGGATCATATATCCAGCAAAACTCTCTCTGAAATATGAAGGCGAAATTAAGATATTTACAGACAAACACAAGTTTAGAGAATTTACAAAAACCAAACCAAAGCTACAAGAAATACTAAAGGATATTGTTTGGTCAGAGAACCAATGATATCAGATATCAGCACAACACAAGGTCACAAAACAGAACGTCCTGATATCAACTCAAATAGGGAAATCACAAAAACAAACAAATTAAGATTAATTAAAAAAAAAATACACATAACAGGGAATCCTGGAAGTCAATAGGTAAAAGATCACAATAATCAAAAAGAGGGACTAAATACAGGAGGCATTGAACTGCCATATGGAGAGTGATACAAGGCGATATAGAACAATACAAGTTAGGTTTTTACTTAGAAAAATAGGGGTAAATAATAAGGTAACCACAAAAAGGTATAACAACTCTATAACTCAAGATAAAAGCCAAGAAAAACGTAACAACTCAACATACAGTCAAACACTATGAAAATGAGGATCTCACAATTTACTAAGAAAAACGCCTCAGCACAGAAAAGTATGTGGAAAAATAAAAGTGTCAAGAACACACATAAAAAGGCATCAAAATGACAGCACTAAAAACTTATTTATCTATAATTACCCTGAATGTAAATGGACTAAATGCATCAATAAAGAGACAGAGAGTCACAGACTGGATAAAGAAACATGATCCATCTATATGCTGCCTACAAGAGACACACCTTAGACTTAGAGACACAAACAAACTAAAACTCAAAGGATGGAAAAAAGTATATCAAGCAAACAATAAGCAAAAAAGGAGTAGCAATATTACTTTCTGACAAAATAGACTTTAGACTTAAATCCACCACAAAGGATAAAGAAGGACACTATATAATGATAAAAGGGACAATTGATCAGGAAGACATAACCATATTAAATATTTATGCACCCAATAACAGGGCTGCAAGATACATAAATCAAATTTTAACAGAATTGAAAAGCGAGATAGATACCTCCACAATTACATTAGGAGACTTCAACACACCACTTTCGGAGAAGGACAGGACATCCAGTAAGAAGCTCAATAGAGACACGGAAGACCTACTTACAACAAACAACCAACTTGACCTCACTGACTTATACAGAACTCTCCACTCAACTGCTGCAAAATATACTTTTTTTTCTAGCGCACATGGAACATTCTCTAGAATAGACCACATATTAGGTCATAAAACAAACCTTTGCAGAGTCCAAAACATCGAAATATTACAAAGCATCTTCTCAGACCACAAGGCAATAAAACTAGAGATCAATAACAGAAAAACTAGGGAAAAGAAGTCAAATACTTGGAAAATGAACAATACCCTCCTGAAAAAAGACTGGGTTATAGAAGACATCAAGGAGGGAATAAGGAAATTCATAGAAAGCACCGAGAATGAAAATACTTCCTATCAAAACCTCTGGGACACAGCAAAAGCAGTGCTCAGAGGCCAATTTATATCGATAAATGCACACATACAAAAAGAAGAAAGAGCCAAAATGAGAGAACTGTCCCTACAACCTGAACAAATAGAAACTGAGCAACAAAAAAATCCATCAGGCTCCAGAAGAAAACAAATAATAAAAATTAGAGCTGAACTAAATGAACTAGAGAACAGAAAAACAATTGAAAGAATTAACAAAGCCAAAAGCTGGTTCTTTGAAAAAATTAACAAAATTGATAAACCATTGGCTAGACTGACTAAAGAAATACAGGAAAGGAAACAAATAACCCGAATAAGAAACGAGAAGGACCACATCACAACAGAACCAAGTGAAATTAAAAGAATCATTTCAGATTATTATGAAAAATTGTACTCTAACAACTTTGAAAACCTAGAAGAAATGGATGAATTCCTGGAAAAACACTACCTACCTAAACTAACACATTCAGAAGTAGAACAACTAAATAGACCCATAACAAAAAAAAGAGATTGAAACGGTAATCAAAAAACTCCCAACAAAAAAAAAGCCCTGGCCCGGACGGCTTCACTGCAGAGTTCTACCAAACTTTCAGAGAAGAGTTAACACCACTACTTCTGAAGGTATTCCAAAGCATAGAAAATGACGGAATAGTACCCAACTCATTCTATGAAGCCACCATCTCCCTGATACCAAAACCATGTAAAGACATTACAAAAAAAGAAAATTATAGACCTATATCCCTCATGAACATAGATGCAAAAATCCTCTACAAAATTCTAGCCAATAGAATCCAACAACACATCAAAAAAATAATTCACCCTGATCAAGTGGGATTTATATCAGGTATGCAAGGCTGGTTTAATATCAGAAAAACCATTAGTGTAATCCATCACATAAATAAAACAAAAGACAAAAACCACATGATCTTATCAATTGATGCAGAAAAGGCATTTGACAAAGTCCAACACCCATTTATGATAAAAACTCTTACCAAAATAGGAATTGAAGGAAAATTCCTCAACATAATAAAGGGCATCTATGCAAAGCCAACAGCCAATATCACTCTAAATGGAGAGAACCTGAAAGCATTTCCCTTGAGAACAGGAACCAGACAAGGATGCCCTTTATCACCGCTCTTATTCAACATCGTGCTGGAAGTCCTAGCCAGGGCAATTAGGCTAGACAGAGAAATAAAAGGTATCCGGATTGGCAAGGAAGAAGTAAAGTTATCACTATTTGCAGATGACATGATTATATACACAGAAAACCCTAAGGAATCCTCCAGAAAACTACTGAAACTAATAGAAGAGTTTGGCAGAGTCTCAGGTTATAAAATAAACATACAAAAATCACTTGGATTCCTCCACATCAACAAAAAGAACACCGAAGAGGAAATAACCAAATCAATACCATTCACAGTAGCCCCCAAGAAGATAAGATACTTAGGAATAAATCTTACCAAGGATGTAAAAGACCTATACAAAGAAAACTACAAAGCTCTACTACAAGAAATTCAAAAGGACATACTTAAGTGGAAAAACATACCCTGCTCATGGATAGGAAGACTTAACATAGTAAAAATGTCTATTCTACCAAAAGCCATCTATACATTTAACGCACTTCCGATGCAAATTCCAATGTCATATTTTAAGGGGATAGAGAAACAAATCACCAATTTCATATGGAAGGGAAAGAAGCCCCGGATAAAGCACTACTGAAAAAGAAGAAGAAAGTGGGAGGCCTCACTTTACCTGACTTCAGAACCTATTATACAGCCACAGTAGTCAAAACAGCCTGGTACAGGTACAACAACAGGCACATAGACCAATGGAACAGAATTGAGAACCCAGACATAGATCCATCCACATATGAGCAGCTGATATTTGACAAAGGAACAGTGTCAATTAATTGGGGAAAAGATAGCCTTTTTAACAAATGGTGCTGGCATAACTGGATATCCATTTGCAAAAAAATGAAACAGGACCCATACCTCACACCATGCACAAAAACTAACTCCAAGTGGATCAAAGACCTAAACATAAAGACTAAAACGATAAAGATCATGGAAGAAAAAATTGGGACAACCCTAGGAGCCCTAATACAAGGTATAAACAGAATACAAAACATTACCAAAAATGATGAAGAGAAACCCGATAACTGTGAGCTCCTAAAAATCAAACAGCTATGCTCATCTAAAGACTTCTCCAAAAGAGTTAAAAGACCACCTACAGTTTGGGAAAGAATTTTCAGCTATGACATCTCCGACCAGCACCTGATCTCTAAAATCTACATGATTCTGTCAAAACTCAACCACAAAAAGACAAACAACCCAATCAAGAAGTGGGCAAAGGATATGAACACACATTTCACTAAAGAAGATATTCAGGCAGCCAACAGATACATGAGAAAATGCTCTCGATCATTAGCCATTAGAGAAATGCAAATTAAAACTACGATGAGATTTCATCTCACACCAGCAAGGCTGGCGTTAATCCAAAAAACACAATAAATGTTGGAGAGGCTGCGGAGAGATTGGAACTCTTATACACTGCTGGTGGGAATTTCAAATGGTACAACCGCTTTGGAAATCTATCTGGCGTTATCTTAAACAGTTAGAAATAGAACTACCATACAACCCAGAAATCCCACTCCTGGGAATATACCCTAGAGATACAAGAGCCTTCATACAAACAGATATATGCACACCCATGTTTATTGCAGCTCTGTTTACATTAGCAAAAAGTTGGAAGCAACCAAGGTGTCCATCAACAGATGAATGGGTAAATAAATTGTGGTATATTCACACAATGGAATACTATGCATCGATAAGAACAGTGACGAATCTCTGAAATTTCATAACATGGAGGAACCTGGAAGCCATTATGCTGAGCAAAATTAGTCAGAGGCAAATGGACAAATATTGTATAAGACCACTATTATAAAATCTTGAGAAATAGTAAACCTGAGAAGAACACATACTTTTGTGGTTAAGAAGGAGGGGAGGGAGGGAGGGTGGGAGAGGGTTTTTTATTGATTAATCAGTAGATAAGAACTGCTTTAGGTGAAGGGAAAGACAACACTCAATACATGGAAGGTGAGCTCAGTTGGACTGGACCAAAAGCAAAGAAGTTTCCGGGATAAACTGAATGCTTCAAAGGTCAGCGGAGCAAGGGCGGGGGTCTGGGGAACATGGTTTGAGGGGACTTCTAAGTCAATTGGCAAAATAATTCTATTATGAAATCATTCTGCATCCCACTTTGAAATGTGGCGTCTGGGGTCTTAAATGCTAACAAGCGGCCATCTAAGATGCATCAATTGGTCTCAACCCACCTGGAGCAAAGGAAAATGAAGAACACCAAGGCCACACGACAACTAAGAGCCCAAGAGACAGAAAGGGCCACATGAACCAGAGACCTACATCATCCTGAGACCAGAAGAACTAGATGGTGCCCGGCCACAATCGATGACTGCCCTGACAGGGAGCACAGCAGAGGACCCCTGAGGGAGCAGGAGATCAGTGGGATGCAGACCCCAAATTCTCATAAAAAGACCAAACTTAATGGTCTGACTGAGACTGGAGGAATCCTGGCGGCCATGCTCCCCAGACCTTCTGTTGGCCCAGGACAGAAACCATTCCCGAAGACAACTCATCAGACATGAAAGGGACTGGTCAGCGGGTGGGAGAGAGACGCTGATGAAGAGTGAGCTAATTATATCAGGTGGACACTTGAGATTGTGTTGGCAACTCTTGTCTGGAGGGGGGATGGGAGGATAGAGAGAGAGGGAAGCCGGCAAAATTGTCAAGAAAGGAGAGAGTGAAAGGGCTGACTCAAGAGGGGGAGAGCAAGTGGGAGTAGGGAGTGAGATGTATGTAAACTTATATGTGACAGACTGATTGGATTTGTAAACGTTCACTTGAAGCTTAATAAAAGTTATATAAAAAAAAAAAAGCAACAATAAAATCCAGCAAACAACTAATCCAGTAGGACCTAATTTAAATAAGTATATCTGTAATGACTCTACTTCCAAATAAATACGCACTCACAGGAATGTGGGTTAGGACTTGGACTTATCTTTAGAGGGCACAATTCTATTCAACACAATCACCAATATCTATTCTTGGTAGCATATCAAGATACAAGCCAATATTTCACACTTGTCCCTGGAAGATCATTTTTCATACAATTCTATAGGGATAACTATATGTTCATATTGAAATTTATGAGTTTGTTTTTTTAGTTTTGTAGGGTCATCTAACCACTATGCAACCAGGGGACCTCCTATTCTAATTAGAAAAAAAAAATCTGAAGATCCTGAGGACAAATAGGGAGCAAAGAAATTAGAGATTATTTTCTCTTACAAACCCCCTGGGGAAACACTGTAGCTGGGACTCCATGAGAAGCCCACGTCTGATATGGACCCAGGAGGAACTGAGCCTACAGGGGCACCCGCTCTACAGCTGGAAGTCCAGATCTGCCCAGCCCCTCGTTGATTTACATATTTTCCCCCAGAGTCAATTTTCTGCTCTTCGGAATCCTTATGAATAGGCTGCTCAGTGATTCTGGGCAAAAAAGAGCCTCAGGCAAGGGCAGATTGAAAATGGGTGCTCTGACTCAACTCATCTGCCTTCTCCGATTCTGGTTTCCAGGTGAGGAGGGGTAGGATGCTGGGAACCCAGAGATTATGAGACTTCTCTCCTTCTAGCTGTGGGATTCTTCCCATGGCCTCTTTTGGTCTCACTCCCATAACCACCCCTTGGAGACCCAAGTGCTTTCAGGCTAATCGGACTAGGGCAGAGAGGACGTGCTGGGAGGAACATGGAATGGGATCTAACTGACGAAGGGGATTTTGTATTTTGCTTTCTTATCAGCTGCCAGCGGGGACACTGTACTGACCCAGACTCTAGCCCTCCTCTCTGTGTCTCTAAGAGAGAGTGCCTCCATCATCCGCAGGGCCAATCAGAGCTTTAGTGACTACTTAAGCTGGTATCAGAAGAAACCAGGCCAGCCTCCTAAGCTTCTCATCTACAATGTGGACGACCAATATTTTGGAATCCCAGCCCGGTTCACTGGGATACAGTCTGGAACAGAATTCATTCTCACAATCGGCAATGTCGAGGCTGATGATGCTGCTGATTATTATTGCCTGCAGGTCTATAACTTTCCTCACACAGTGTTACAACCCCAAGCATAAACCGTCCTCTCAAGCTGCTTGCGTGGTGAGGGTTGTTGGTTCCAGCAGCTGCAATCTCCCCCTTGCTCTGTTCAGAGGTGCTGGGTTTATTTTGGAGAAGGGTTTGCAGAACTGAAGGGTAATGGTCTGAGACTTCGGTCCCTTGAAAGCTTACTTCCTTGATATCACAAAACTTCTAAACCTTTAATTAATTCTCCAAAGCAGATCTCTAGGTCAGTACTGCAAAAGACTTTGTCTACAACATGGAGAGTCTGAATCTCTTCTCAGAGAGGAGGTGTTTTTAAAGGCACATACACAAAAAAAGAGTCCATATTCAAGGAAATGATACCAATAACTATACCGTCACTGCCGTTTACTGAAGACTTGAAGCTTTAATGTGTTGACCGCTCTACTGAGGGCTTATTTACCTAGTGCAATTAATCCCAGAATAATCATCAGTAGATGAGAAATCAGAGGTTCACAGAGCTTTGGTTGGTCAAGGTACCAGTGCTTGTGCACAAAGAAGATAGAAACAGACTCTGATACTCTGACTCCATAATTCCTTCTCGTTATTTATTTATCTGTTTTAATTTTAGATGTAACTTGAATACAGTGAAGGCCACAAATCTAAAGCCTACAGCTGGATGAATATAAACATATGCATACTTCCCTGTGGCCACTACCTAGATCATAACATAGACTGTCTCCAGCATCCCCAAAAGTTTCCTCATGCTTCTTCCCTATCAATTCCACCCTCTACTCACCAGCACCAAATGCAACCACTGTTCTGCTTCCTATAAATATTGATTTTACCTGCTCTTTAAGTTCATATAGATGGAATCATACAATATGTACTCTTTTGTGTCTTTCTAACAACATGATGTGCTTTTTTGTCTTTAATTTTATATTAAACACACAGACTTTTATGCGTTTAAAAGTATGAATTAGCTTTACATCTTCCGCGATACTCAGCAACAGTGTTCACTCTAGAAAGGAAAATTTAGAAATTTGAATTTCAGCTTTATTAAGTAGAATAAATCATGATGGTTCCTGAAAGAGAGCACATGGAGGGTTTTGGGAGAGAGGAAGAGATGAGCGTCTATAAGGTTCCCCTAAAGCTGAAGAGAGATGTGGCAGGAGAGCAGCAAAGCCTGGAGGAGCATTCGGTCGTGGTGACTCAGATGGGGAGAGGTCTGCTGGGCACCAGGCACACAGCCGTGCGATCACAGTCAGCAGGCAGAGACGATAAAAGTCTGCGGACAGCATGGTTATTTTAGAGCATGAGCTGTACCTCTAAAAAGCTTCACTTCATGATCTTGGCTTTTGTCCTTGTATGAGTAAACTGAATAACTTAGGAGAGACTCACATAAAAGAACCTCCAAATTATTCCAAGTGTGTTTCATCCACAGCCATGTTAGGCTCTAAGGCTTTTTATGAACAGGCTCACAAGTCTTAAAACCTAAATATTTTGCCTTGATTTATACTAAACCCTTCAGATCTCCAATCATGCTAACCCAGACCATTTCAATATATTTTCCTCCCACCATCCACTTTAAGACTTTGCCCTATGACTGGTCACCTTGCTTTCTTCTTTCTTATATAACCCTTATTCATCTTTTAAAATCTTTTTTTTTTTACTTTTTCTCCAATACTTAGTCCATGATTCAAAATAAGGAAAAATTACCATCAGGGCTTTGGGGCTGCTCCTCTGTAATTTCTTCTAGCTTGTCCTTTAGGATCTTTGTAATATGTTACATTCAAGAAGCATATCCTCTAATACAGTATTTTGTCAAATGAAGGATTCTACCCATACACAGGTCAAGAAATTAATTTAGAAGATCATGATCAGATTTTTTTTTAATCCAAGAAAATTTGAGGGTCGCTGGCCTAAGAAAACTCTGCATTACACTGAGGTTTGCCTATTTTTCCTATCTTGAACAAGCGGCTTCAGTATCAGTCTTACGTGTATCAAAACCTGTAGATGTTTGGCATAAAGGCAGGGGAGATTTACTGAAATAAAAGCATTGGAAGCAGTAGAGGCTGGTCCTGTGATTTCGTTGTTGTTAGAGATTCAGGAGTGTTGGTCAGGGGAGTAGAACAACCAAAGGAAGTAAAAATGCCTGAAAGGCTTACAAGTGCTGCTCTTCTTCATGCTCACAACTGCCTTCTAGAGATGTAAAGAGAATGGTCCAAGAACCGAACTTGTTGGATAGCCAGCACACATATACACAACATATGTATAATATACATAACAACAAAATCATGAAACGATTCTTACCATTTGCCCATATGACACACCCTGATATTTTCTATGCTATTCTATTTTACTCTATTATTCTAATTTATGTCACTTAAAAATTATACGGAAGCTGGCTCCAAAGTCACATCAGTAGTTTTTTCCTATTGTGAATCATGGGCTAAGTGTTGGAGAAAAGGTGAAAAGATTAAAAAGGTTGACTAAGGATTGCATAAGAAAGAACAGTAATGTAATATTTTAACATGTCACAAGAAAAAGTTTTGATAATTGTTAATGATCATGGGAGGAAATATATTGAAATGATTTGTACAAGCGTGATTGAAAGTCTGAGGGAGTTAGCATATATAGAGGTGAAATATTTAGGTTTTTAGATTTGTGAGCCAGTTAACGAAAACACAGCCCTAGAATCTAACATGATTGTGGATGAAACATACTTGGATTAGATTTAAGGTTGTTTTCCATGGTTGTGAGCTAAGTTATTCGGTCTACTTATGACAATGACTATGTTGGTGAGAGAGGTAAATATTATAACAATAGTAATAACAAAATTAATAGCAACTTACATCATGTACTGAATGCTGTTCCAAGTGCTTTACCTTGTTTAATTTCTAAACAGCTCTGTAAGGTAGATACTATCATTTACACAATTTCACAGATAGGGAAAACTGTGGCAAAGAGAGGTAAAGTAACTGGACCAATGTCAAACCATCATAAGCCATGGAGCTCCCAACCCAGATGGTTTTACTTCAGGGTCAGCAATAAAAGGTGTGTCTGAAAAATAGACTTCTAATCAACTCCTTATTCCAGTCAGACTCAATCATGTACCACGGAGAGCGCTTAAGGAAGTAAAAAAAGAGGAAGAAAGTAAAACGAGACCATGGGCACGTATTCTCTTCTTAACAGATCTGAGCCAAACACTATCTGGGTGAGCCTTGGTTAACAGTGAGACAGGAGGACACAAGGGTTATGTTCAGTGACCACAGGAGAGAAACTTTTCTCTCAGGCTGAGGCCAGAGCCATCTCTGACTTGACCTCCTGGGGATGGCTGCTCAAGTGTAGAGAAAACCAGAAAAACCTGCTGTGCAGCTAGAAGCCCAGCTCACCCCACCCCAGGGCTTTGCATGTCCCTCCCAACCTACCCCTGCCATCTAGAGACCATGTCAGTGGTGGATCAGTGCACTGGGGAAGATCTGCCTCGGCTAGGACACAGTGTGAATCATGGAAGCCCAAGCTCAGCTTCTCTGCCTCCTGTTACTATGGTTCCCAGGTGAGGGGAACAAAGGATGTTCCGTCTGTCAGTGAAAGCTTTCTCAATATTGTTAGGTTCATTATTTGGCACTTTTGTTCAGCAAGCAGAATAATCAAAGCACTATATAGGCCAACAATCTTGGTTCTACTGGGAAGACAATGTGGCATGACCTGGATTACATGACTGACTTTTGTGTTTTATTTCCAATCTCAGATACCATTGGAGAAATTGTAATGCCACAGTCTCCAACCTCCCTGTCCTTGTCTTCAGGAGAGAAAGCCACCCTCACCTGTAGGCCAGTCAGAGTATCAGCTTAGCCCGATACCAGTGGAAACCTGGGCAGGCTCCCAGGTTCCCCATCTATGATGCATCAACCAGGGCCACAGGCATTCCGGACAATTTAGTGGTGGTTGGCCTGGAACAGACTTCACTCTCACCATCAGCAGCCTGAAACCTGATGATTTTGTTCTTTATCACTGTCAGCAATATAATAGCAGGTATGTGACAGTGATTCAATTCAAAACAAAAACCTCTACAAAAGCACCAACGTTTTTTGTTTATACCAGCTGTTTCCCTTATAGTCTTCTGTAGCTCCTGTGGTCATCATTCAGTTTTAGCATCTCTGCCTCTACTTAGAAAATTTGAGGTTCTGAAACATCAGTCCCTGATAAGATGTCGATTTTAATTCTCAGATTTGTCCTCAGGCTTAGCTGCACAGGAAGAACCAGGGAAAATTATATTACCTTTGGCACTGGATCAGATTCTCAGAAGTGGAAGTCTCTAAAAGTATACCTCCTGGCCAGTAAAATAAGACAATGACACTATCAACAACATAGAGAATGAAACTGGAAAGAGAGAATTAAAGTAGCATAATTCACAGATTTTTTTTTTAATTCACAGATGAAAGAATTGTGTGCAGAGGGAATTGAAACTGACCTACACATGAACTCTTAGAATTAATAACAGAAATAACAATTGAATTCAAAGTCAATATACAGAAACCAATTTGATTTTTATATATCTGTAACAAAGGCTGAAAAATTAAAATGATAAAATACACCATTTGTAGCAAACATCAAATATTTAGGAAAAATATTTAAGATCTATATACTTGAAACTATAGAGTTTATTGCAAGAAATCAAAGAAACTGGAAGGCCATATTATGTTCAAGGATTGAAAGTCTCAGTATTGTAATGATGCCAATTCTTCACAGATTGACATATCAATTTAACATAATTAAAATCAAAATCCCAATATATATTTGAAGTGAAAATTTATAAGCTTATTATAAATTTTATTATAAATTTATAAGCTTATTATAAATTTTATATGAGAATGCCAAGGACCTAGAATAATGGCAGTAAACTTGAAGAACCAGTGTGAGGATTTACACTGCTGGATGTTGGAACCATGGTGTTGATGTGAATTGAGGCAGATTGTCCAATGGAACAGAAGAGAGTAGTCAAAGAGACAGGCCTACAGATATAGTGACACTGTTTAATGACAAAGGTGACCGTGCAGAGCAGTGTTTTCTCAAGAAATAGTGCTGGGTCAATTATATATACAAATGGTTAACAAGGATATGAAAGGGTGCTCAACATCAATAACTGTGAGAAACTACAAATGAAAATCATAGCAAACTACCAAAATACATTCAGTAGAATGACTAAAAATGAAAAAGACTAACAGTACCAAATATAGACAAGAGAATGAAGCACTAAGAATGTTCGTGGGTTGTATTTTTGCATATAAAGTATTACATACAAATTGGAGAACTGACACTGAACATACACACCCCTTATGATCCAGCCATTCCATGCAGAAGCTCATCAAATGTGCACTGAAACAAATGTACAATAATGTTGATTGTATTATTTGTGATAGCCCTAATCTTGGAACAGCCTTGAAGCCAATCAGCATGTGATGATGAAAATGCTTTTATTCTCATTGTAAGGTGGATCCTGAGTATCATTGTGGGTCTGTAATGAGTAGTTTTAATAGAACACTCACAGTCTTGAGTGACCTGAAATCATGGAACGTGACACATTTAACTTCAATGACATTTGTATTTGTAATTTTTTTATGAATAAAGTGAGGTACATACATACAATGAAATAAGTTTTTTTTTTTAATGAAAATATTCAATCTGCTACTACATCCAAGAACATGGGTGAATCTCACAGGCATAATAATATGCAAAAGAAGTTAAAAACAAAAGAGCTCATTGCCCATGATGCCATGTTCACAGAGTTCAAAAACTGTCAAAACTAATCGATGATGTTAAAAGTCAGGTTAGAAGTGACATTGGGGAAGAGGGGGGTTAATGACTAAGAGGGAGGCATAAGAGTACCTCTGAGGACTCGGGCAATGTTCTGTTTCTTATCATGCAGTTGTTATACAAGAGTGTTCACTTTGTGAAAATTCTTTAAACTGTGCACCTATGATTTGAGAGTGTATATGATTTGTGAATGTGATTTGTGATTTGTGAAGAGCTGCCTCCTCAAAGTAAAGTCAACCTTAATGACGCGGATGAAGTAAAGATTTCAGTTACTTCATTTGCTGATGTGATAACACTGAACATGAAAAGAAAGAGCTGCAAACAACCAATAATAATCAGAACATGGGATGTACGAAGTATGAATCTAGGAAAACTGTAAATCATCAAAAATGAAATGGAATGCATAAGCATCGATATCCTAGGCATTAGTGAGATGAAATGGAGTGGTATTGGCCATTTTAAATTAGTCAACCATATGGTCTACTATGCTGGGAATGACAACCTGAAGAGAAATGGCATTGCATACGTCATCACAAAGAACAATTCATGATCTATCCTGAAGTACAATGCTGTCAGTGATAGGATAATATCCACATGCCTACAAGGAAGGCCAGTTAATGTGACTTTTATTACAAGGCCAAAGATGGAGAAGTTGAAGATTTTTACCAAATTCTGCAGCCTGAAATTGATCAAACATGCAATCAAGATGCGTTAACAATTACTAGTGACTGGAATGGGAAAGTCAGAAACAAAGAAGAAGAATCAGTAGTTGGAAAATATGGCCTTGGTAATAAAAGATGCTAGAGATCACATGACAGAATTTTGCAAGACCAAAGACTTCTTCACCACAAATATCGTTTCTCAACAACATAAATGACGACTATACATATGGATCTTTCCAAATGGAATACACATGAATCAAATCGACTACATTTGAGGAAAGAAGATGATGAAAAAGCTCAACATCATCAGTTGAAACAAGGTCAGAGGCCGACTGTAAAACAGACCGTCAATAGCTCATATGCAAGTTCAAGCTGAAGCTGAAGAAAATTAGAACAAGTCCACGAGAGCCAAAGTACCACATTGAGTATATCCCGCCTGATTTAGAGACATTCTCAAGAATAGATTTGACTCAATGAACACTAATGACCAAAGACTAGATGAGTTGTGGAATAAAATGAAGGGCATCATACATGAAGAAACCAAGAGGTCATTAAAAACACAGCAAAGAAAGAACAAAATGGATGTCACAAGAGACTCTGAAACTTGCTCTTGAATATTGAGTAGCTAAAGCAAATGGAAGACAAAAGAGCTGAAGAAAAGATTTCAAAGAGTGATTCAAGAAGACAAAATAAAGTATTATAACAATATGTGCAAAGACCTGGAGTTAGAAAACCAAATGGGAAAAACAGGCTCGGCATTTCTCAAGCTGAAAGAACGGAAGGAAAAATTCAAATCTTGAGTTGCAATACTGAAGGATTCTATGGGGAAAATATTGAAAGACTCAGGAAGCATCAAAAGATAGGAGGAATACACAGAGTCACTGTACCAAAAAGAATTGTTCAACATTCAACCATTTCAGGAGATAGCATATGATCAAAAACTGATGATACTTAACGAAGAAGTCCAAGCTGCACTGAAGGCATTGGCTAAAAACAGGCTCCAGGAATTGACAGAATAACAATTGAGATGTTTCAACAAACGGATGCAGCCCTGGAAATGCTCACTTGTCTATGACAAGAAATGTGGAAGACACCTACCTGGCCCACCAACTGGAAGACATATATAATTATGCCTACATCAAAGAAAAGTGATCCAATAGAATGTGGAAATTATTGAACGATATCATTAAAGCCACAAACAAGTGAAATTTTGCTGAAGATCTTTCACACGCGGTTGTAGCAGTACATAGACAAGGAACTGCCAGAAATTCAACCCAGATTCAGAAGACAATGTGGAATGAGGCATATCATTGCTGATCTCAGATGGATCCTAGCTGAAAGCAGAGAATACCAGAAAGATTCTTACCTGTATTTTATCGACTGTGCAAAGGCATTAGACCATGTGGATCATAACAAATTATGGAAAACATTGTGAAGAATGGGAATTCCAGAACACTTAATTGTGCTCATAAGGAACCTGTGCATAGACCAAGAGGCAGTTGTTTAAAGTCAGGAAAGGTGTGTGTCAGGGTTGTATCCTTTCACCGTACTTATTCAATCTGTATGCTGAGCTAGTAATCCCAGAAGCTGGACTATATGAAGAAGAACACAGCATCAAGATTGAAGGAAGACTCATTAACAACCTATGATATGCAGATGACACAACCTTGCTTGCTGAAAGTGAAGCGGACTTGATGCACTTACTGATGAACATCATATTAATACTACAGTCTTTACTATTGATTACACCTCAACATAGAGAAAAAGAAAATCTTCATAACTGGACCAATAAGCAACATCATGATAAATGGATATTTCGTTTTACTTGGATCTACAATCAACTTCCATGGAGGCAATAGTCAAGAAATCAAACGATGCGTTGCATTGGGCAAATTTGCTGCAAAAGACCTCTTTAATATATTAAAAAGCAAAGATGTCACTTTAAGGACTAAGGTGCACCTGATCCAAGCCATGGCGTTTTCAATCGTCTCAGATGCATGCAAAAGCTGGACAGTGAAAAAGGAAGACCGAAGAAGAATCAATGACTTTGAATTATGGTGTTAGTGAAGAAGATTGAATATACCACGGACTGCCAGAAGAACGAACAAATCTGTCTTTGAAGAAGTACAGCCAGAATGCCCCTTAGAAGACAGGATGGTGATACTTTGTCTCAAACACTTTGGAAATGTTATCAGAAGGGACCAGTCCCTGGAGAAGGACATGATGCTTGGTAAAGTAAAGTGTCAGCGAATAAGAGGAAGACCCTCAACAAAATGGATTGACACAGTGGTTGTAACCATGGGCTCAAGCATAACAACAATTATGAGGATAGCCCAAGACTGGCCAAGGTTTCGTACACAGGGTCACTATGAGTCAGAATCAACTGGATAGCACTTGACAACAAGAACAACAACTTATACATGAAATCTACTCTACAAAAGTATATTAAGAAAAAAAACTCTGTAAAGCATAAAATTATTATGACCAATCAACTACAACTTAATTTCTTTTACAATCTCATTAAGCTGTTTCATGATAATATGGATTTATTTTTTCATGTCATATGTAAGTCCATCTCAAGAAGTATAAGTTTCTACACAATTCAACATTCTCATTTCTGTCCTGAAATATCTAAATTTTAAGATTTAAATTTAGATAAAATTAAGATTTAAATTTTACTCAAAATGCAATGTACTATAGCAATAGTTTCTATTCATCTTAAATTTATAAACCAAATTAAGTAAATATTAAAGGAATAAGAGCAATTTGTTTCCTAGCATTTTCTGCCCCTCTCTATGCATTGAGGCCACTGGAAATTTTACTCACTAAAAAAATGAAACAAATGCATACACATGATCACATAGGTAGGTAATGGAGTTGTTCAATGTCACCCGCCTAATTGAAAAGCACCAGGTAGAATTCTGGTGGCTGCATTTTAGGACAAAGCTGATCCTCAATAATTCTAAAGATGGATCACTTGCAAACGTACAACGCACGTCTCAGAACAAAGAGTCCAAGGCACTAATCTACAAATAGCTCCTTTGGTTTCAACTATTCATATATTCTTTTTATTCCACACCCAAGGTCTCTTGGAACCCAAGACTTATTATAAACAGCTTTATTGAATACAACTTACATACCATACAAGTCACCAGTTAAAACTGTACAACTTAATGATTTTCTTTAGCACAGAGTTGTGCAGTCATCACCACAATTTTGAATCATTTTCATAACCTCCAATAGAAACCCTATACTCATCAGCAGTCACTCCCCATTTCCCTCTGGTGGATTTGAATTGTCAACCTTTTGGTTAACAGCCATAGCTCTTAACCACGGTGCCACCAGGGCTCCCTCAGTCCCAGGCAACAACTTTACCTACGTTTTGTCTCTATAGATTTGCTTACTAAGGACTATTCATATAAATAGAATTGTACTATATGAAGTCTATTATAAGGAGCCCTGGTGGTGCAGTGGGTAACACCATAGGCTGGTAACTGGAAGGTATGAAGTTTGAAGCCACCAGTGGCTCCCAGGGAGAAAGATGTGGCAGTCTGCTTCCGAAAGATTTACAGCCTTGAAAATCCTAGGGGTCGCTGAGTCAAAATCAACTCAATAGCAGTGGGTTTGGGTTTGGTTTTTATGGGGTTTATTATGATTGACTGCTTCCAGTGAGCATGGTGTTTGCAAGGTATACTCATGTTGTGGTATGTATCATTATTTAATTATTTTTATAGCAAAATTATATTCTATTGAATGAATATACCACCCCACCCTTTGTTTTTTCATTCATTAGTTGATGGATATTTAGATTGTTTACCAAATGGCTATTAGATGAACACTGTTTGAGGAACTGCCAGACTGTTTATCAAAGTGCACCATTTTACATTCCCAGCAAAAGATCAAATATTCTGTTTTACTGTCAATCTGTAAAATGAGAAGAAAAGATTGCTTAGGGAAGGAATGTGAAAAGCAGCCCGAATATACATAAGCTGTAAGAGATCAATCCAAGGTAGCTCAGGTATGCCCATTAAATATTCTGCTAATTTGTTCCACTTTTCACAAATTTAGGGCCACGTAACTTTTGCCTCTTGGATGTCAATTCCTTCCCAAAGTAGTTGAGAGGAGAGAAAAGGCTGAAAGGCAGATGAGGAAGTTGGGTCAGAGAAGGCAGAACTGGTTCAAGGCAGTCAATATTCCATATGGCATGCACCAAGATTTTCCCTTTTGGGCTTCCCACTTCTAGTCTTTTTTTTTTTTTCAACATTTACTTTTCATTCCTTTAAGCTACTTCATAAGATAAATGGCCAAATAATGGGAATGTAACATATTTGGGGATTCAACAGCATCTTCTCTGTTGGAATAACATCTCATTATGCTTTGAGACAGTTTAAATTAAACTTCCCTTAGGAATCTTTTGCTCTTTTACTTCACTCTGATTTTTTTTTTTTTTTTTGTTCCCTGAACACAGAATATTGCTACCCTCAAATATGGCAGATGTGGTTGTTGTATAAAATTCTCAAAATTCTTCTTTTATGTTGTTGCTGTTAACTCAAAATCCCCAAGTTCTTTTAATGAGAGGGCTGTTCTCAGAATCCTGATATATCTTCTACTGAACAGTCTCAGGGTTATAGCAAGACAAGGGCCTTGTGTTCAAGCTGCTTGAGCTCAACTGCAAATATTAGCTGTAAGCTATTAACATTCATGATGAACATTGCCTGATAAGGTTTCTAACATGCATGTGGTCACTCACAGAAGTCACCATCAGAAGACAAACTATAATTAAGAACTAAGGAAATATTATTTAATTTAGACCAATAAGTGAGAGAATGCTTTACTAACTGGAAACACTGAGGGGAGGAAAGTACCCCTTTTGTGAAAACTGTGCAAAATGTGCTGTGGAATTGGACCTGAAAATTTCTCCACTTATGGGTACTTTTCATGCTTTCCCAAGAGCTCTTGCTACACACCAAAGCCCTTATCATGTGCTGGTCCGTGGCTACGGGCAGATGTCTTCTTCAGTCCTGTACAGGATGGACATGAGGAGCTCAGCAACTCTGCTTCCTGATGCTCTGGATCCAAGGTGAAGAAGGAAATCATGTGAAGTCTTGAGTGGCCTGAGAAGATCATGGAATGTGATATGTTTAACTTCAACGACATTTGTAATCATGTTATTTATTTATTTTTGTCTCAAATGCCAGTGGGGGCATTGTGCTGATCCAGTCTACAACTTCCACGAAAAAAAAAAATCTTTGGGAGGGAGTCACCATCAGCTGAAAGACAAGTTAAAAAAAAAATAATAGCTACTTGAACTCATACCAACAGAAACCAAGACAGACTCCAAATCTCTTTGATGATGTTTCCAACCTGGTGTCTGTACTCAGTTTCATGGTAGTGGGTCTTGACAAGATTTCACCAGCACAATCAGCTGCCTGGAAGTTGAAGATGCAGCATATTTCTCCTGTCAACAACAAAAAGTTTGTTCTCAAAGTGTAACATCCCTGAACAAAAGCCTCTCTAGTTGTCACTTGGTCAGAGAGAGCACATCGATCCAGCTACTTTGCTTGCTCAGGTAACTGATATGTAATTATGGAGAGCTGGTGGAAAGCTAAGTGAAAGGGGCTTTGAAATAACCACTTTCTCCCATCACAGAACACGGAAACTGGAGACACGGGCTTGGCTGGAATTCTGGCTCTTCTATAAGATAATAGTGTGACTTTTGGCGAGTTACTTAAATGCTCTTCCCTTGGTTTCTGGATCTGTAATAATGGAAAGTATAGCAGTAACTATACCACAGAGCTGTTATAAGAATTAAATAAATGGAAACTATTAAAGTACTTGTGCTATTGATTGGAAAACTTAATAAGCACTCAATAGTGTTACTTATCATCCTCACTTTGCTTCATCATGCAATTTTAGATCCACTCTTTCCCCATCATATTTTTTAAATTTCTAATTATTCCTTGATTTAAAATTTTTCTGAAACTTTCACTTTATTCAATGGTGGAATAGCTTATTTCAAACCAAAGTGCCAAGAAAAATTATATATATATATATTACAAAATATAAAATTATAGGGTTTAAGGCATCAAAGAAATACCAAGTAACATCCATTTTTTATGTGAAATTGATAACACTCCTCAAGCCCACCTTCCCTTTCAATTCTGCCCACAGCAGTGCAAGGCTATACTAAAGTCAACGTGTAGTTCCTCATTTGGTGCCAGTGAGAAATTCAAATGCCACAACTCCCCAGGCATGCCCAGGAATTTTTCTACAGTCCATGATCTAGTCTAACCTACTCTGTCTGCCTCACTCAAACCAGACTTGACATGCTACTCTCCCCTAGAATCCCTGTTGAGTAATAAACTTTCTCCCAATATTTCACAGTGTGTGGAGTGTCATCAACCTTGACATAATATTTATTATTGTGAGACTCTATCCCATCCTTTTAGGGTAACCACAAAACACACCAAGAGAGCAAGGATTTGAGGAGCCAAGAAAGGAAGAAGGGAAGTCCAGAGAAACGGGCCCTATTTTTCTCTCATCTTTTTTCCTTGTGGCATTAGCTGGCTCAAAAATGGTTGCTTAAAAGCTGAGGATCTGAAAGGAAAGGAGAGGCTAAGAACCTCAAAGATGAGCAGAGCTTTCCATGGTCTTATAAAGGCAGAAGTAAAAATTAATATTTAAGAACAGAAAAGGAGGAGGAATTATGATGAACACCAGGCCTTCAGTTGGAACCCTGAAGGGCTGCTCCCTAGAAGGGATAAAGTAGGAATATCAAAGTATCACCAACACTAAAGCCCAGCCTCAAATTAGTGCAATCCCTGTTTGGGTTAAGGTTATATACCCCTAGATTTTCAGCCTGCCAGAACAAAAAATAAATGATCTCTGAAGGATAAAAAAAATAATTCTAGAGCTTTTAACCACTATGGTGGCACAGTGGTTAACAGCTACAGCTGCAAACCAAAAGGTCTCTAGTTCGAATCCACCAGGCGGCCCTTGGAAACCATATGGAGCAGTTCTACTCTTCCCTATAGGGTCACTATGATTCAGAATCGACTCAACGGCAATTTTTTTTAAGGAAAATGTGTGTGTAGATCTACAGAAATGTTAGGTGCATAAAACACAGTCTGCTTTTCAATGAAAAGTACCCAGACATTCAAAATAAAAAGGAAAAATAAAATCAGGCAACAGGTCCAGACTCAAATGATTTCCATATTTTGAAGTAATTAGACTATATACATTTATTACATTAGGTGGCAAGATGGGGAATTTTAACACAAAGTAAGCAACTATTAAAAATAACCAAAGAAATTTCAGGAAAACAAACAACAACAAAAATTGAAATAAAAATTTGGTAGATGAGTTTAACAGCAGATTTCGAGTCTCTGCAAATCTGAAACATGAAATTATAATCGGAAAAACATCAAAAATTTGGGAGACAAATTGATGGAAATTATAGAAAGGGAAATAGAAGGCATAAGGGATAGAGTGAAAAGAACCTAACAAAGGAATAAGTGGAGTTCAAGGAGAGGGGTGAGTATAGGCAGGGACAATATTTTAAGAGACAATGGTTGGGAAATTTCCAAAACTGATAGCAGATTGAAGTAATGCTATGAACCCTAAGATGATAAATAACAAAATGTAAAAAATAAAATCACACCTAGGACCTTCTTAATACCCATACAAAAGCAAACAAATAAAAAGAGAAAGAGAGGAGAGAGAAAGAGAAAGGTTAAATGTAGCTATGGGGGAAAAAAAATCTTCTATGGATCAACAGAAATAATTTTTTATATTTACAGTGGAAGCAAGAAAAGAGTAAAATATATTTTCAAAGTATGGAAAGAAAATAACTGCAAATTTTGGATTCTCTGCAAGAGTGCCCTTCACAACTGAACCAAAATAAATATTTTCCAGAAATACGAACACAGAAAATTAACCACTAAAAGGCCCACATTACTAGAAATTCTATAGGGAGTTTTTCAGGGAGAAGAAAAGTAATTCCAGATGGAACTTTAGTGATTAAAAAAGGAGAGTAGTAGAAAGAGCAAATATGTGGGAAAGTCTAAAAAATTTTTGACCATATAAAATAACAATCATATCTTGTGGTATTTAAAATATGTGTAGAATTAAAATATTAATTTCAATTATTAAAATACATGCACAAAAGGCATAATGGAAGGTAACGTGGAATAGTTTTTAAGATCCACAAATTGTCTGGAAAGTGATAAGTCTTACATAACTTATTACGTACGACTTGATAAGCAAAGGATGAAAGCTGTGATTCTCTAGGGCACTCAAAGTATAATGCTGTGACATATGGACCAACACCACAACCAAACACCAAATCAATTCTAGGTATACTGTTATATAAAAGATTATATAAAAGTAAACAAAATTACATGGCTAAAAAAAAAGAAAAAAGTAAACAAAATAAAAAGATAACACTAGAAGAAACCATTTTAAATGTATTATATAAAGGAATGGTTTATATTCTAGCCACACCACCCAGTCCTATCTCTGGAGCCAGGAGGTGACTGTAGATGTGAAGAAATTGGAGTCTAACATACAGGTCTCCAAAGCCTTGACCACTGCACTTGCTTATACCTGCAAGAAAGGAGACCTGGTGGCACAGTGGTTAAGTGCTCAGCTACTAATCAAAAAGTTGATGGGTGAGCTCACCACCACTCCATGGGAAAAAGAGATTGCTGTCTACTTCCATAAGGATTACTCTTTTGGAAACCCTACGGGGCAATTCTATTCTGTCCTATAGGGTTGGTCGCTATAAGTAGGAATTGATTCAATGACAACAGATTTGGTTTGGTTATACCTGGATGAGGGGATCATGTTGCTTTGTGTTCTCCTGCTGCCCTTCACATGACTAGCCCACACTCCCAAGGCCTTGGCCACACACTTCTCCTTACTCAGTGGTCCTCTTCCATCACTATACTTTTAAACTTGTATTTTCTCTGAGAGTCATTTTCACAGACTTATACTCTTCTTATGACAGAATGTGATAGAGGGACTGGTTTTTAGCCAAATGCCCACTGATTAGGTCATTCTGAGTTTTCCCTAGGTGTCACCTAAGGTCATGGAGTCTCCTGGAAAAATGCGCATTACAAGGAGCTATGAATTACTGTTGGCTGAAAGGGTAAGCTCTGAAATGGAATGAGAAAGCAGTAATACTAATGGTAATAATGATAAGCAGTATCAGTGTTGACTCTTGGCCATTATTCCCAGAGACACCTGCAGACAGATCCCTCTCTGTAATTACTGTTGTGCGTGTGCCCCCTCTTGTGGCAAAATGTAAAAAGACAATCAGAGGTGTTTTCCTGTTATTTAACCGTGTCATTTCTTGGCCAATGTATAGTTCTTTATTCCATATTTTCAGATAAGTTTTATTTTCTGATGCCTACAAAAATCATAATTGGTGGCCAGGTATGATCCAAGAGTGTGGTCACATGAATGATACAAAGTTTTCATTCAGGGGTCAGTGGTCTATGAAATGGGATTTCCCCACAATATCTGGGATTCAAACGCAGTGGAGGCCATGTGATTATTTGCTGCTCAGGCTCTCCACGGAGCAATGGAGTGAGTGTGGTGTGATCAGACTTGGGTGCACGGTGATTCAGTTATTCTGCACTTACAACATGCTTTTGTTCTGTAATTCCAGTTGTAATATGTGGATCGGTTTCCCTTTCTGCTAGCCCACTGGCATCTCTCCAGGTCCTTTGGGATCTATTGAAGATCAGGAGTGATTGTACACAGGAAAACTGGTCTCTGAGCTCTCAGTTCTAGTTAGTTTCCAAATTCACTCCACTCAGTCATCTCATGGGAGCACGGTGGTGCAGAGCTACCCTCTTTGTTACCCTTAAGCTAGGCACACCTTTATTTTTAAGGAGGTTTAAGCCAGCATTTATGGAAAGATTCAAATTTCTGTTTCAAAACTATATTGAGGGGACCAAGATGGCTGACAAGGTAGAAGCTACCTAGGATCCCTCATGCAACAAAGACTCGGAAAAACAAGTGAATCGATCACATACATGACAATCTACGAACCCTGATCATCAAACACAGATCTAAAGAGTTTACCTGAGTGACAGACGCTGAGAACAAACAACCACGGGGAAGCAGTAACTGTTTTCAGAACCTGGAGCCAGTGTCCCAGTCAGGAAACCTTGGCGCTGGGCTTTGGACTGAGTGCGGGGGAGCTGAGCACGGCATCCTGAGACAGAGAAAACACTGGACTCAGCCCTAGCCCCCAGAAGTGACCTCGGGGGAAGCCCAGCCAGTGAACACAGGCAGCGCAGCAACGCGACTGACAGGAGGAGAAGTCACCGCGTGGCAGCGCCTGGTTTTGGAGCCTGGCATGTGGCATCCCAGCCTGGGAACCTTGGCGCTAGGCTTTGGACTGGGAGTGAAGGAACTGACTATGGCTTCTGAGACAGCACAAGCACGGGACGCTGGCCTGACCCTCGGGGGCAATCTCGACCCAGCCAGCACACACAGCCAACACGCCCCTCTCAGATAAAACAGTCACCCCAAGCAAGATAAGTAACTTTGTCTATATTCCGGGGTGCTACTCTCTCCTATTTATCTGAACCCTTCCCTTCCCTTCCCAGGGGGCTTCATTAACATTGGAATTTCCTGAGCCAGAGAGTGAAGTGCTCTGCGTTTTGTTTTTTGTTTTTTGGTCTTTTCCTAACCCATTCTCCTGGCCTGAGAGAAGCGGCTACAAAAAACCCAGGGACCAAAAATCCTTCCCTAATTGGACTAAAAACACAGAACCAGCTCTAGCCAAACATATGTGATCCACAGTGTTGGGCTTTCATCCCTACGGAACAAGGTGGCTATTATAATGCAAAGGTATTTCTGATAGGGATCTGACTGTAATTGTTTTAGCGGATTACTAGAAAGACAAATTTCCCAGGTCTGATATCTCTTCATATTCAACAGAGCCCTCACTGACCCACAACAGGGAACTGAGAGCTGAAGCTCCCCCCAGACCACCTAGCCTCCTGCCTTGGGGGTCTAAGGAGGGTGACACCCAGCAATCTGTAGAGGCACTTGCATTGGGGGCCTAAGGTACAGCTGCAGAGCCCACCCACCAAAGTGCTTTAGGAATAGAGACACACCTACCTCACTGGCACTTGGGGGAAGCCTGTCAGCATCCTGCCCCCCACCCCGAAGTGTGAACCCCTGCTGCTACTAGAATCTGGTGCACACGACTATCACCACTACTTCTCTAGGTGGATAGGTGACAGTCTGCACCACAAACTTGATGACCCAAAATCAGATTCTACTCAAGAATAGTGAATGGACTCTTAGGCTTATATATCTGGTAACAGCCCAAACCAGCTGGTAATAGGACATAAGTGATTCAAGGGCTACAACAATCAAGACAGCACAATCTAGTAGCCCGTCTACGTATATTGAAAGAAAACAAAACAAGATAAGACTCAGTGATCAAATATAGAATAAATCACTACAATATCTTAGAGATGGCTCGGAGAGAGCAGTCGATATCAAACCACATAAAGAAGCAAACTATGATTGCTTCTACAACTCCCAAAACTAAAGACTCAAAATCTTTCCCAAATGAAGATACAATCCTGGAATTGCCAGATGCAGAATATAAAAATCTAATTTACAGAATGCTTCAAGACATCAGGGATGATCTCAGAAATGAAATAAGGCAATCTACAGAAAAAGCCAAGGAACACACCGATAAAGCAGTTGAAGAACTCAAAAAGATTATTCAAGAACATAGTGGAAAAAATAATAAGCTGCGAGAATCCATAGAGACACAGCATTCAGAAATCCAAAAGGTTAACAGTAAAATCACAGAATTAGACAACTCAACAGGAAGTCAGAGGAGCAGACTTGAAAAATTGGAATGGAGGGTGGGGGATCTGGAAGACAAGGGAATTGACACCAATATAGCTGAAAAAAATCAGATAAAAGAATTTAAAAAATGAAGAAACCCTAAGAAACATGTGAAACTCTATCAAGAAGAATAACTTGCGTGTGATTGCAGTTCCAGAACAGGGAGGGATAACAGAAAATACAGAGAGAATAGTTGAAGATATTTTGGCAGAAAACTTCCCTGACATCATAAAAGATGAAAGGATATCTATCCAAGATGCTCGTTGATCCCCATTTAAGATTGATCCAAAAAGAAAATCACCAAGACTTATTATCGTCAAACTTGCCAAAACCAAAGAGAAAATTTTAAAAGCAGCCAGGGAGAAAAGAAAGGTCTCCTACAAAGGAGAATCAAAAAGAATAAGTTCAGACTACACAGCAGAAACCATGTGGTCAAGAAGGCAATGGGATGACATATATAGAGCACTGAAGGAGAAAAACTGCCAGCCAAGGATCATATATCCAGCAAAACTCTCTCTCAAATATGAAGGCAAAATTAAAATATTTACAGATAAACACAAGCTTAGAGAATTTGCAAAAACCATACCAAAGCTACAAGAAATACTAAAGGAAATTGTTTGGTCAAGAAACCAATAATATCAGATACCAGCACAACACAAGGTCACAGAACAGGACATCCTGATATCGACTCAAATAGGGAAATCAGAAAAACAAATTAAGATAAATTTTAAAAATAGTAAAATCCTCAGAACAGGGAATCATTGATGTTAATATGTAAAAGATCACAATAATCAAAAAGAGGGACTAAATACAGGTGGCATAGAACTGCCATGTGGAGAGGGAAACAAGGTGATATAACACAATACAAGTTAGGTTTTTACTTAGAAAAATAGGGGTAAATATTAAGGTAACCACAAAGAGGTATAACAACTCCATAACTCAAAATAAAAACCAAGAAAAAATAACTACTCAGCAAACATAAATTTGAGTACTATGAAAATGAGGAACACACAATTCACAAAGAAAAACTTTTCAGCACAAAAAAGTAAGTGGAAAAGTGAAATTGTCAACAGCACACAAAAAAAGGAATAAAAATGACAGCACTAAACACATAAAAAAAATGTAAATGGACTAAAAGCACCAATAAAGAGACAGAGAGTCTCAGACTGGATAAAGAAACATGATTCATCTATATGCTGCCTACAAGAGACACACCTTAGAGTTAGAGACACAAACAATCTAAAACTCAAAGGATGGAAAAAAACACATCAAGCAAACAACAAGCAAAAAAGAGCAGGAGTAGCAATATTAATTTCTGACAAAATAGACTTTAAAATTAAATCCACCACAAAGGATAAAGAAGGACACTACATAATGATTAAAGGGACAATTGACCAGGAAGATATAACCATATTAAGTATTTATGCACCCAATGACAGGGCTGCAAGATACATAAAACAAACTTTAACAGAACTGAAAAGTGAGACATACACCTCCACAATTATAGTGGGAGACTTCAACACACCACTTTCGGAGAAGGAAAGGACTTCCAGTAAGAAGCTCAATAGAGACACGGAACCCTAATTGCTACAATCAACCAACTTGACCTCATAGACTTATAGAGAACACTCTACCCAAATGCTGCAAAGAATACTTTTTTTTCTAGTGCACATGGAACATTCTCTAGAATAGACCACATATTAGGTCATAAAAAAAAACCTTTGCACAATCCAAAACATCGAAATATTACAAAGCATCTTCTCAGACCACAAGGCCATAAAAGTAGAAATCAATAACACAAAAATTAGGGAAAAGAAATCAAATACTTGGAAACTGAACAATACCCTGCTCAAAAAAAGACTGGGTTATAGAAGACACTAGGAGGGAATAAAGAAATTCATAGAATGCAATGAGAATGGAAACACTTCCTATCAAAACCTCTGGGACACAGCAAAAGCAGTGCTCAGAGGTCAATTTATATCGATAAATGCACACATACAAAAAGAAGAAAGAGCCAAAATCAGAGAACTGTCCCTACAACTTGAACAAATAGAAAGTGAGCAACAAAAGAATCCATCAGGTACCAGAAGAAAACAAATAATAAAAATTAGAGCTGAACTAAATGAATTAAAGAACAGAAAAACAATTGAAAGAATTAACAAAGCCAAAAGCTGGTTCCTTGAAAAAATTAACAAAATTGATATACCATTGGCCAGACTGACTAAAGAAATACAGGAAAGGAAACAAATAACCTGAATAAGAAACAAGATGGGCCACATCACAACAGAACCAACTGAAATGAAAAGAATCATACCAGATTATTACGAAAAATTGTACTCTAACAAATTTGCAAACCTAGAAGAAATGGATGAATTCCTAGAAAAACACTACCTACCTCAACTAACACAATCAGAAGTAGAACAACTATATAGACCCATAACAAAAAAAGAGATTGAAAAGGTAATCGAAAAACTCCCAACAAAAAAAAAGCCCTGGCCCAGAGAGCTTTACTGCAGAGTTCTACCAAACTTTGAGAGAAGAGTTAACACCACTACTACTAAAGGTATTTCAAAGCATAGAAAATGATGGAATACTACCTAACTGATTCTGTGAAGCCACCATAGCCCTGATACCCCAAAAGCAGATAAAGACATCATAAAAAAAGAAAATTACAGACTTATATCCCTTATGAACATAGATGCAAAAATCCTCAACAAAATTCTAGCCAATAGAATTCAACAACATATCAAAAAATTAATCCACCATGACCAAGTGGGATTTATACCAGGTATGCAAGGCTGGTTTAATATTAGAAAAACCATTAATGTAATCCACCATATAAATAAAACAAAAGACAAAAACCACATGATCTTATCAATTGATGCAGAAAAGGCATTTGACAAAGTCCAACACCATTCATGATAAAAACTCTCAGCAAAATAGGAATAGAAGAAAAATTCCTCAACATAATAAAGGGCATCTATACAAATCCAACAGCCAACATCATTTTAAATGGAGAGAACCTGAAAGCATTTCCCTTGAGAACGGGAACCAGACAAAAAAAAAGATGCCCTTTATCACCACTCTTATTCAACATTGTGCTAGAGGTTCTAGCCAGAGCAATTAGGCTAGACAAAGAAATAAAGGGCATCCAGATTGGCAAGGAACAAGTAAAAGTATCTCTATTTGCAGATGACATGATCTTATACACAGAAAACCCTAAGGAATCCTCCAGAAAACTACTGAAACTAATAGAAGAGTTTGGCAGAGTCTCAGGTTATAAGACAAACATACAATAATCACTTGGATTCCTCTACATCAACAAAAAGAACATCGAAGAGGAAATCACCAAATCAATACCATTCACACTAGCCCCCAAGAAGATAAAATACTTAGGCATAAATCTTACCAAAGATGTAAAAGGCCTATACAAAGAAAACTATGAAGTACTAGTGCAAGAAACTAAAAAGAACCTACATAAGTGGAAAAACATACCTTGCTCATGGATAGGAAGACTTAACATAGTAAAAATGTCCATTCTACCAAAAGCCATCTATACATACAATGCACTTCCTATACAAATTCCAATGACATTTTTTAATGTGATGGAGAAACAAATCACCAACTTCATATGGAAGGGAAAGAAGCCCCGGATAAGTAAAGCATTACTGAAAAGAAGAAGAAAGTGGGAGGCCTCACTCTACCTGATTTTAGAACCTATTATACAGCCATAGCAGTCAAAACAGCCTGGTACTGGTACAACAACAGACACATAGACCAATGGAACAGAATTGAGAACCCAGATGTAAATCCATCCACATATGAGCAGCTGATATTTGACAAAGGCCCAGTGTCAGTTAATTGGGGAAAAGATAGTCTTTTTAACAAATGGTGCTGGCATAACTGGATATCCATTTGCAAAAAAATGAATCAGGACCCATACCTCACACCATGCACAAAAACTAACTCCAAGTGGATCAAAGACCTGAACATAAAGACTAAAACGATAAAGGTCATTGAAGAAAAAATAGGGACAACATTAGGAGCCCGAATACAAGGCATAAACAGAATACAAAACATTACTAAAAATGACGAAGAGAAACCAGATAACTGGGAGCTCCTAAAAATCAAACACCTATGCTCATCTAAAGACTTCACCAAAAGAATAAAAAGACCACGTACAGATTGGGAAAGAATTTTCAGCTATGACATCTCCAACCAGCGCCTGATCTCTAAAATCTATATGATTCTGTCAAAACTCAACCACAAAAAGACAAACAACCCAATCAAAAAGTGGGCAGAGGATATGAACACACACTGCACTAAAGAAGATGTTCAGGCAGCTAACAGATACATGAGAAAATGCTCTCGATCATTAGCCATTAGAGAAATGCAAATTAAAACTAGGATGAGATTCCATCTCACTCCAGCAAGGCTGGCATTAATCCAAAAAACACAAAATAATAAATGTTGGAGAGGCTGCGGACAGATTAGAACACTTATACACTGCTGGTGGGAATGTAAAATGGTACTAGCACTTTGGAAATCTATCTGGTGTTTTCTTAAAATGTTAGAAATGGAACTACCATATAACCCAGAAATCCCACTCCTCGGAATATACCCTAGAGAAATAAGAGCCTTTACACGGACAGATATATGCACACCCATGTTTACTGCAGCTCTGTTTACAATAGCAAACACCTGGAAGCAACCAAGGTGTCCATCAACAGATGAATGGTTAAATTAATTGTGGTATATTCACACAATGGAATACTACGCATCGATAAAGAACAGTGACGAATCTGTGAAACATTTCATAACATGGAGGAATCTGGAAGGCATTATGCTGAGTGAAATTAGTCAGAGGCAAAAGGACAAATATTGTATAAGACCACTATTATAAGATCTTGAGAAATAGTATAAACTGAGAAGAACACATACTTTTGTGGTTACGAGGCGGGGAGGGAGGGAGGGTGAGAGAGGGTTATTTACTGATTAGTTAGTAGATAAGAACTACTTTAGGTGAAGGGAAGGACAATACTCACTACACGGAAGGTCAGCTCAACTGGACTGGACCAAAAGCAAAGAAGTTTCCGGGATAAACTGAATGTTTCAAAGGTCAGCAGAGCAAGAGCAGGGGTTTAGGGACTATGGCTTAAGGGGACTTCTAAGTCAATTGGCAAAATAATTGTATTATGAAAACATTCTGCATCCCACTTTGAAATGTGGTGTCTGGGGTCTTAAATGCTAACAAGCGGCCATCTAAGATGAATCAACTGGTATCAACCCACCTGGATCAAAGGAGAATGAAGAACACCAAGGTCACACGATAACTGTGAGCCCAAGAGACAGAAAGGGCTACGTGAGCCAGAGACTTACATCATCCCAAGACCAGAAGAACTAGATGGTGCCCGGCCACAACCGATGACTGCCCTGACAGTGAGCACAACAGAGAACCCCTGAGGGAGCAGGAGATCAGTGGGATGCAGACCCCAAATTCTCATAAAAAGACCAGACTTAATGGTCTGACTGAGACTAGAGGAATCCCGGCGGTCATGGTCCCCAAACCTTCTGTTGGCCCAGGACAGGAACCATTCCCAAAGACAATTCATCAGACATGGAAGGGACTGGACAATGGGTTGGAGAGAGATGCTGACAAAGAGTGAGCTACTTGTATCAGGTGGACACTTGAGACTGTGTTGGCATCTCCTGTCTGGAGGGGAGAAGGGAGGGTAGAGAGGGTTAGAAACTGGCAAAATTGTGACGAGAGGAGAGACTGGAAGGAGGGAGCTGGCTGACTCATTAGGGGGAGAGTAAGTGGGAGTATGGAGTAAGGTGTATATAAGCTTATATGTGACAGACTGACTTGATTTGTAAATTTTCCCTTAAAGCACAATAAAAATTATTTAAAAAAATAGAGTAATTACCTAATTAATGGAGATTAATGGACAGTGTAACCCATGCTGATTACACTGTCCATTAGTCTCCACTAATTACCTGATGATTATTGTTAAAAATCGAAGATGTCATATTGAAAATTAAGGTGTGTCTGACCCAAACCATGGTGTTTTCAATCACCTCTTATGCATGTGAAAGCCAGATGATGAATAAAGAAGACTCCAGAAGAATTGATGCCTTTGAATTGTGTTCGTGAAGACTATTGAATACACCATGGACTGTAAAAAGAATGAACAAATCTGTCTTGGAAGTAGTACAACTAGAATGCCCTTTAGGAGTAAGAATAGTGAGACTACATCTCACATACTTTGGATATGTTATCAGGAGGCATCAGTCTCTGGAGAAGGACAACAGGCTTGATAAAGTAGAGGGTCAGTGAAAAAGAGGAAGATCTTCAAGGAAATGGATTGACACAGTGGCTGCAACAATGGGTTCAAGTATAACAATGATTGGGAGGATGGCACAGGATGGGGTAGTGTTTCGTTCTGTTGTACAGAGTCATGACGAGTTGGAACTGACTGGATGGCACCTAACAACAACAATGGACAGTGTGCAATACTAACAGAAACAGCTTACCAGAGGCATCAAGGAAAGAGACAGTCAAAGAACCGTACTGCTAAAACACCTGTAATGTCAGGAGGACTGTGTTAAACCCCTGAGCTGTGCTATCCGATGAGTAACACTGAATGCTTGTTACTGCAGGATGAACAGACTTTAAAAATAGACTAGAAAGTACAAAGTGAATAAACAAGAATAAACACAAACTACAGAGAAGGAGTAGGTAAATGCTGCAATAATTTACCTAAAATATCTAAGTTTTCAACAACAAATTTTTCAAACATATAAAAAAACAGAAAAGTGTATTGCATACGCACGAAAAAGAAAATAACCGAAACTTCCTGTGAGAGAAAGAAAACGTCAGAATTACAGACAAAAACTTGAAGGCAGATATTTAAAATATGTTGAAGAACTCAAAAAAAAAAAAGAAAAAATGAAGTAAAGGGAGGTATAAAGAAAATGTTCCAGAAAACATATAATATCAATAAAGAGATAGAACCAAATAGAAATTATGACATTGAAAAGTACAAACAAAATGAAAGACATACTAGAGGACTCAGCAATAGATTGAACTGGCAGAAGAGAGACTCAGTGAACAGGAAGCTAGTTCAACAGAGCTCATGCTATCTAAGAAAGGGAGCAAATAAAATGAAGAAAAATAAACAGAGCCTCACAGAACTGTGGGACGCCTTTACACAACTACATACATATAATAGAAGCACCAGAAGCAGAGGAGAAAGAGAAAGAAACAGACAGATTATTTGAAGAAATAATGGGTGAAAACTCCTGAAATTTACGAAAAATTTTAATCTACACCCACGAAGCTATACAAACTCCATGTAAGATAAACGTAAAGAAATCTAAAATCACACATTACAGCAAAGGTGTTGAAAGACAAAGTCAACAAGAAAACCCTGAAAGAAGCAAGATATAGATGACTCCTCCTGTACAAGGAAAACCCTGTGATATTAATACATGACCTCTCATGAGAATCAGTGGAGTCCAGAAAATAGTAGGAAGACATGTTCCAAGTGATGAAAACAAAAGAAAACAAATAAAAAAAAAAAAACTGTCAACGAAGAATCTTATGTCCAACAAAATTACCCTTCAAAATTGAAGCAAAAATAAAGACAGTGGCAGATAAACAAGAAATGGGAAAATCTGTTGCAAGCGTGCCTGCGGGCCAGAAATGCTAAAGAAAGTTCCTCAGACCAAAAGCAAGTAAGCCCAGATGGAAATCTGAATCCACAGGGAAAATCAAAGAGCACAGGCAAGGATAATTATGTAGTTATTAATAAATAAATAAAAGTATAATTCACATAACTTTTTTCTTCTCTTTCAGTTTATGCAGTTTATTTTTAACACTCAACTCTTGAAATGGGAAGAACTCCGTATTTTTGTGGGACAAGAAGTAATTGTGGAAATTCAAACACTTGTGAAATTAAGATCTTATGTCTGATATACATTTACAAAAAGCTATTTGGAGACTCAAAAAACCCATTATCTTTACAAATTCTCAGCCATACTCCCCCCAGGGACAGCTAATATAGAATGATATTTCAACTGTCTTAATTCAAGGGGAAGTGTAAGTGGTAAAATGAGAAGCAGGGAGTTGGGAGAGTGGGACAATACTAATTCCTAAATGTCAGCAAATATTATCCTGATGAAATACACAAAAAGCCTGCTGAACCTCCACATGTATTTAGCTTGTATTGCCACAGTCTGTGTCAATTGTCTGCCTGTCATACGGACTAAATTTAACTGACAAATGTACACAGGCAGGAGGATTAGGATGAGCTCTCAGTCAGCTCTCCCAGCATCAAGTCTAGTTGCTCAGAGGCACTTGGACCTCCTCCATCCTCCCTGCTGGCTCTGCCATGTCAGACTGGTGCAGCTGACCAGCCACAAACAGGCACTGTCCGAGGTGTAGCAGAGGCACTCACGGTCCAGAGTCCTCAGCTGCAACCCATTCCCCTGAGGTCTCCGACATCTTCCTCTTAGCAGACTCAGAGAATCTGCTGGGACTGCTCCCCACACAAGCCACACATTTGGGCAGCTGGGACACCCCAAGCAGAGAGGTTTTTGTGCAGGGTTGTACCACTGTGGGAGGAACTTTTGTACTTTGCATGCAGTAATAAACTGCGACATCATCAGCCTCCACCCTGCTGATTTTCAGAGTGAAATCTGTCCCTGACCCACTGCCAACGAACCTCTCTGGGACCCCAGAGTACCGCTTAGAAACCTTATAGATCAGGGGCCGTGGGGGCTGGCCAGGCTTCTGTTGATACCAGCTCAAATAGGTGTTTCCATCACTATGTACGAGGCTCTTACTGGACTTGCAGGAGATGGTGGCTGGCTCTCCAAGTGTGACAGGCAGGGAGAGTGGAGTCTGGGTCATCACAACATCCCCACTGGATGCTAAAATAATGAGAAAGAAGTGCAAGGTTATGTACCAATATTAAGAGCCATTTTCATAGTTCCCTTCTGCTATTTATTTCAGGCTAAATCTTTGTGTGGGTGTGTATGTATGAAATTTTTATTCATACCCCAAAACAGATAATTTCAAAAAAGGCCTGAGATTCACCAGCCATAAAAGAACCCTCTTCTCTGTTAAAAACTTCACCAGAGAGCAGGTCCCTCTTACTCTTGTGTTCTCCTCAGTTTCACACATCTAAACACCACATGCCTCTCAGAGTGGGTGTGGCATACTCATCTAACTTGAGAACAGAATACACATGGGAACCTGTGGTGCCCCCAGAGCTCACCCTCCCCACCTCCTTCTCCTTTCCCAGCCCCCCTCTGTCCTCACCAGGGATCCAGAGCATTAACAGCCCCAGGAGCTGAGCCGGAAACCTCATTTTAGAAGTTGAACTGATGAGTCCTGGTAAGGAAAGGCAGATTTGAGCTGACCTTTTATCTCAGACTTTGCCAGGGAAGGTCCTCCCTGGGGAAAAATATGCAAATCCCTTGGTGGGTGCAGCAGTGTGGAGAGAACCAAGGGGAGGGTGGGCCTCTCCTGTGAGCAAATAACAAAGTGTCTTCTGCATTTGGAGGGAAACCAACAGTTATAAAGTTGGTACTGTCTGCAGTAGTGGTCGCTTTGGAGTGTAAAAGGCTGTATTCATGTCAAGGACACAATGCACATGGCCCTGAAACTGTAAGAAATCATCAGGGGCCCTGAAGATGCACAGATGTGTGTCTAGGGTCCATCTCTGGGACACTCACTGAATGCCCATCCTGCATGGTCCCTTTCAGCTAATTTATAAAAGGAAGCACCTCCCACACCCACTATGCTGATCCACAGAGTGTCTTCAGACAATGAGATGGACTTGAGATCATTCAAGATTGTCTGGTATCTACTGATACCAGGTTAATTGTTTAAGAATGCTAAAAGCAAGTGTTAGAAACTCTTTCCCTGGGACCCTGTGAATTAACCACTCCTAAGATGCCTCAAGTCAAAAGAGCTTGACAGGGCTTTTAAAAAAAAAAAAAAAAGTTGTCTTTTATGCATAGAAAGCTAACAGGCCAGTTTAAAGCAAGGGGAAAAAAGGAAAAAAAAATTTATGACTCAAGGAAATGAATATGATATTCCTGGTAAACAGTTGTTAAATTTGAGTTATATCCTATCTTACTTCTCTCTCTCTCTCTCTCTCTATATATATATACACGCACACACATACGCACACAAAAGTAGTTGTTGTAAAGTGCCATTGAGTTGGTTCTGACTCACAGTGACCCTATGTATGACAGAAAGAAACACTGCCCAGTCTTGTGTCATCCTCAGAATCATTGCTATGCTTGTGCACCCTGTTGCAGCCACTGTGTCAATCCATCTTGTGAAGGGTCTTCCTCTTTTTGGCTGATCCTGTACTGAGCATGAAGTCCTCCTCCAATGAATGGCTGGTCCCTCCTGATAACATATCCAAAGTATGTGAGACAAAGTCTCACCAACTTCATTTCTAAGGGGCATTCCGGCTATACTTCTTTCAAGAGAGATTTCTTCATTCTTCTGGCAGTCTATGACACATTAAATATTCTTCCCAACACCATAATTCGAAGGCATCAATTTTACTTCAGTCTTCCTTATTCATTGTCCAGCTTTCACATGCATATGAGACAATTGAAAACGCCATATCTTGGGTCAGTCCCATCCTAGTATTCAAAGAGACGTCCTTGTTTTTTAATACTTTAAAGAAGCCATTTGCAGCAGATTTGCCCATCGCACTATGTTGTTTGATTTATTGACTTCTGCTGCTTCCAGGGACATTGATCCTTCACAACTTTAGTAATTTCTCCTTTTATCATGGTGTCGCTTATTTGTCCAGTTGTGGGGATTTTTATTTCCTTTATTTGTGGTATAATCCATCCTGAATGTTGCAGTCTTTGATCTTCATCAGTAAGTGCTTTAAGGCCTCTTTGCCTGCAGCAAGCAAGATTGTGTGATCTGCGTATTGCAGGTTAATGAGTTTCCCTCCAATTCTGATGTCACTTTCTTCTTCATGTAGTCTAGGTCCTCAGATTTTTTGCTAAGCATACAGATTGAATAAGTATGGAAAAATGATACCGACGTGATGCAAACTTTTCCTGATTTTAAACCATGTGGTATTCCCTTCTCCCGTTCAAATGACTGCTTCTTGGTCTATGTACAGGTTCTGCGTGAGCAAAATTAAGTGTTCCGAAAGTACCTTTCTTTGCAATGTTATCCATAGTTTGTTACGATCCACACAGTCGAATGCCTTTGCATAGTCAGTCAATAAAACACAGGTAAGCATCTTTCTTTTATTCTTTGCTTTTAGCCAAGATCCATCTGACATCAACAATGATAACCTTCGTTTCACATTCTCTTCTGAATCTGGCTTGAATTTCTGGCAGGTCTCTGTCAGTGTACTGCTTCAACGATTGTTGAATTATCTTCAGCAAATTTTTACTAGAATGTGATATTAATGATATTATTTGATAATTTCCACATTCTATTAGACAACTTTTCTTTGGCATGGACATAAATATGGATCTCTTCTAGTCTTCTGGTAGGTAGTAGTCTTCGAAATTTCTTGGCATAGGCAATCGAGTGCTTCTAGTACAGCATCCATTTTTTGAAACTTCTCAGTTGGTATTCTGTCAATTCTTGGAGCCTTGTTTTTCTTCAATGCCTTCAGAGCAGTTTGGACTTCTTCCTTCAATACCATTGGTCCTTGATCATATGCTACCTCCTGAAATAGTTGAATGTTGATTAAAAATGAAAACCCTATTATATTTTATTTTATTGTAAATTCTAAAAATTTTAATTGTGCAGAGTATTCTTTCAGATTCTTCATATAAAAAGGAAAAAAAAAAAAACCCAAATATACTCACAGATGGACCAATAAGCAGCATCATGACAAACAGAGAAAATATTGAAGTTGTCAAGGATTTCATTTTACTTGGATTCACAATCAGCACCCATGGAAATAGAAGTCAAGATATCAAAGGACATATTGAAATTGGGATAATCTGCTGCAAAAGACCTCTTCAAAGTGCTAAAAACCAAAGAAGTCACTTTGAGAGCTAAGGTGCACCAGATTCAAACCATGATATTTCCAATTGCCTAATATGCACGTGAAAGCTGGGGAATGAATAAGGAAGGCCAAAGAAGAATTGATGTATTTGAATTATGGTGTTGGTGAAGGATATTGAATATATCATGACCTTCCAGAAGAACAAATAAATCTGTCTGAGAAGAGGTACACAACCAGAATGCTCCTTAGAAGTGAGGATGGTGAGGTTTTGTCTCATATACTTTGAGGATGTTATGAGGAGGCACCAGTCCGTGGAGAATGACATCAAGCAGAGCATCAGCCAAAAAGAGGAAGACTCTCAGTGAGATGCATGGACACAGTAGCTGCAACAATGGGCTCAAGCATACCTTGAGTATGGTACAGGACTGCCAGGCAACATTTCTTTCTGTTGTATGTAGTGTCACTGTGAACAGGAACTGACTCAACGGCTCGTAACAGCAACAACATTTTTTAAGATGATTTAACTTGGAATTTCCTTGAAGATTAACATTAAACTTTTAAAAATTCTCCAATTTTGTTTGGTTGTTTGATTTATTAAAATGTTGTTGAACTAATACAACCAAAAAATGAAAAATCTTGCAATTTTTTTTCTTGCTTGGAAAATCATTTTGAAATTTTCTTGTATTACCTATAAACAAACAGTAAAATATTCCTAATTCTAACACTGTCTCCTGTATGTTAGGAAACCATACTCTGGCTTAGACAACAAAACTGACCAGGAGCCAAAGGTGGTCACTCCACACTGGATACAAATAACAAGAAGAGGTAAAAGAATATTAAAAATAACCTCCCATTTGGTCCAAGTGGGGAACAGCAGACCTCTCTGTTTCTCTCATCTTGATCATAGTAATAGGAATGAGGAAATTTATATAGGTGGGTCATAGAGTATATTATCTCTGTTGCCAGATGAGGTTAGTTTGGTGTCCATTGCATTGGAAGCCAGTGTGTGGTTTGCGGGACTTAGGACGACAGTTGTGGAGGTATAACTGTTTGAGTCAATTACCCTGGAGTCAATGTTTATGGGGTTGAGAGTGTGATACTCTCAGATATTCTGTAGACTTTGTTCTATAGACTTTGTTACCTAAACAGCCCAAGCCCACATGGATTTATAAAAGATTAGAGACGCACAAAGGTCCAACTCTCACCAGGACCCAAATAGAGGTTCTTTCTGGTAAAAGGTGAGAGTTTCTCCTTGGGTGAGAAATGAGATCCCTCAACAGAAGGAGCTTTCCACCTGCAAGCTGGCTTGAGTATTGACACCTGTGATTGACGCTGATTGCCTTTTCAAAATAACAGCAAATTGTCACCTGCTCAGTTCTACTTTGTCCCATAGGATCACTGTGAGCCAGAATCAACTCAAAGGCCACAGGTTTAGTTTAGAGGATACATGCATGGATAAATATTCTGAGTGCAGGGAGCTCAGGACAGCTCTGTGATTGTGTTTATATTCTGAGTTTAGATGTTTCTCTAACCTCTGTGAAAAATGGGTATGTTAACATGCCTGACTTTTCTGGAGTCTCAAGACCCTATTTTCCATCTTCCTAATCTGAGTCTGTTTCCAAAAGTCTGGATCGTTTTTCTTTCTTTGTTCCTCTAATAAATTTAAAAATCCTATAGAGACACACAACTGAGCCTTAGGATAGGTGGGGGAAAAATGTGCTGGCCCTTTCTGCTGATCCCCAGCTCACCGCAAAAACCGCAAAGGGGACCTTAATTCCATTGACTATCTGGGCATTCTCTGCCTTGCAAGTTATTTACGTCATCTGAGATTCCCCCTCAAGGCTCACCCTTAAGGAAAGGTGTCTCTGTCTTCAAAAGACAGCCTCTTTAAAAGTCACAACTTGCCTGGAAGTTTAATGGTGATGTCTGTCTGTTTGTCTGACCTTGTAAGAAAGCTTGGTTCACCTTAGAGACGGAGAGTAGAGGACCCAAGAAAACTTTGGGGCCCAAAATGGAATTCTAGTCTTTTTAAATTGTTGTTGAGGCTCTATTTGCCACAAGGATTTGTATGGATACACCAAGATGACAAAGAAAAATGATACTCTTGAAATATTTTTATTTGGATAATAAGAAAAATGATACTCTTGAAATATTTTTATTTGGATAATATAGTTTCTGCATACCTGCAGAAAAATGGGGAGCTCTCAAATTCTGTGATTCTTCTTCCATATTAAACAGTTTCAAAAATTTCAAAAACTATATGAATTTTAATAAGGTGATTTTAAGACCCTCCAGAAATATCTAAAACCAAATTAAATCACTTAAACTGATTTCTAAAGTCAGTCGATTCTGTCTTAACCAGTTTGTCTCATCACCTATTAGCAAAAACTGAAAATGGGGAGCAAGAGTCAAGGGCTCAATGAATTATTTAGTAGCCATTCTTTGTCTTATAATAATACAATCTCTTCATTAGCAACAGGAAACAGCTACTTTCTGCTTTTAGAAAGCAGCATTCTCTCAGCAGTAAACTTCATCCCTATCTTGGTCTTTCTTGATCAGGAGCCAAGGATAACCCAAAGTTTACTGCTCTTTGAAGCATAAACTGTAGTCACCTTTGAGAACTTCTAGAAATTAGCATGTTGACTCCTCTACAACACCTCTTAGGCAAAGGAGAGAATGCAAGGTCAGTAATAAATGTAATCAAACTGAATCAAATCAAATAGAATAGAATGAAATAATACAATATAATGAAACAAAACAAAATCAAATGAAATGAATTTGAGCTCCTTAGAACTGTCACAGGATAAAATTATAAATTTTAACAAAAAACTAGAGGCTATAAGAACTTGATAGAAACTTGCTTGGGCAGATCTCATTCCTCTTTCAGATTCTTTTCCTTGGAAATTAGGAACCTCCTCCTTTGGTTCTCTTATAGGTGAATATCCTAGCAGCCCTAGGTGAACTTTGAAACTGATTATGAGAAATAATATTAATCTTTCATCTGAGAATAAGCAAAAAATATATTTTAAGGCAAAGTAAAGATCCAAATAGTACCTGGATGGTACAAACAGTTTGCACTCGCCAACTAATCAAAAGGTTGGTGGCTCGAACCCACCACCCCAGCAGTGTGATGAAAGAAAGCCCTGGCAATCTGCTTTCATAGAGATTACAGCCAAGGAAACCCTATGGACCTCACTTCTACTGTGACACACATAGGGTCACCATTAGTTGGAAGTTCCACAAAGACAACAGGGTTGGTATTTTTAAAATTATTTTTGGTTTTAAAGGGTCTAAACTTGTTGATTATATGAAAAAAAAATATTTGCTTGTCAACAATTTATCTAAATAGCAAAAGAGCAATGTCCTTTGTTTCCAGCTTAGTGCTAATGGTACCAGATTCAATAAAAGTGATTTACCTTGGATTCAAGCTATACACTTAATATTGGTCTTAACAGTAGATTAACCACCCTCAGGACTTGTAGAGAAGAAAGATGATGGGAAACCTCCAAAATTAATATATTGCAGAGAAACCAAGAGAGAGGGATTGGAAAAGAGAAAAAAGAGAGAGAGGAAGAATTTGACTCCATGGCAGCGGCTTTGGTTTGTTGTTTTTTTTTTAGGTTTTTACAACAGTAACACTTTAATGAGTCAGGCAAATAAAGAAACATTTCGGACTGGAAGTTGAAACAGCATAAACGTGTTTACCAAGAATTTAACTTGAGTGCCCCCTAGTGTGCTGCTGACTTAGGAACGGATGGAAGTAGATACAACAGAAGCACAGAATTCACACTCAAATTTCTGGCTCTCCGGGTTGTACAGCTGTTAAGGCTGCGGCTGTGAACAAAAAAAGTCAGCCATTTAAATTCACCCATTGCTCCGTGGAAACTCTGTGGGTCACTTCTTCTATTCTGTTCTATAGGGTAGCCTATGAGTCAGAATCGATTCGGTGTTAACTGTTTGGGCTTTTGGGTTTTTAACTAGAAGCCCTGGTTTCACAGTAGTTAAAGTGCTTGGCTATTAATAAAAAGGTCAGAGATTGGAACCCACCGGCCACTCCACAGGAGAAAAATGTGGCAGTCTGTTTCCAGCCTTGGAAACACTATGGGGCAGTTTATCTCTATTCTACAGGGTATTTCGGAATCAACTCAGTGAAGCAGGTTAACTAGAGCATCCGCTGCCATAAAGATTACAGCGTTGGAAACCCTATGGGGTGGTTCTACTCTGTCCTGTAAGGTTGCTATGACTTGGAATTGACTAGACAGCAACAGGTTATTTAACTAGAGCACATGAGTCCCCGAGTGGTGCAAACAGTTGACACACCTAGCTATACTAACTGAAAAGTTGGAAGTTTGAGCCTGCAAGAGGCTTATTGGAAGGAAGACATGGTGACTTACCTCAGAAACCTCAGCCATGAAAACCCTATGGAGGGCAGTTTTACCCTTACAGACATGTGGTCACCATAAGTCTGAGCTGACACAACTGCTTACTAGAACACAAATCCAGGGATTATGTCAAGATGAGCTAAAAAAAAAAAAAACGTTGCCATACAGTCCATTCTGACTCACAGGGCTCCTATAGGACAGAGTAGAACTGCCTCATAGGGTTTCCAAGGAGCGACTGGTGGATTCAAACTGCTGACTTTTTGGTTAGCAGGCTTAGGTCTTAACCACTATACCACCAGGGTTGAGCTAGGGGGTCTGAAAATGACCCGCCAGCTCGACCTGGGTTGCCAGGCAGTATTTTGGTTGAGGTCTGATTGCTAATATTCCCTGACTAAAGGTGATGTGAAGCTTGTATTTCTGGGAACTGCCCTCTATGGCTGGCAGAAAATGGCATGAAATATTGTCCCCCACTGACAAGACAGCTTTTGTGTACCCCATAGACAAGGTATAAGGGGGAATACACATTCTACTTCAGCATCTTGACTGTGTGCCTTTTTCCTTAAAGGAAGGAAGCACCTGGTAGGCCTCTTTGAGTTCTGGACCTTCATTGCACCCCCGGGTATACTGGCATGGCCCATACACCAGGTACATGGAGTCAGCTAGCATTGAGAGGGGCTGAGATTTGCAAAGGCTCTGCCTAAGGTCCAGCATACAATGTGGCCAGTGAAGATGTAGGAGACTGAACAAGGCTATCAACCATCCTGAAATAACTGACACTTAGAAAACACTCTCCAAACAACAGCAGGAAATGCTTTTCTTTTAAAACACTTGCTAAGATAGACCATGTTATGGTCCATAACATCTCTCAATAAAATTAAATGAATTCAAATCATAGGAAGTATAATCTATGAAATAAGAGACTTATATTAGAAAAGAGTAACAGGGTGTTATCAGAAAAATCTCCATTGATTTGGAAACTAGATAACACATTAAGTAAAACTGGGTCAAAGAAAAATTAAAAAGGGAAATTATAAAGCATCTTGAACTGAAAGAAAGTGAAAACATGGCTATCGAAATTTGTGAGTGTGCAAAACAGTGAATTTATAGGTGATACACAGGATTTTAGGGCCCTGGAACGATTCTGTATATAATAGTATGATGGTGGATATTTCATAGTATGTTTTTGTCAAACGCTATAGAACCATAAAGCATGTGTGAGCCTTAATGTAAACTAGGGACTTTAGTTAATGATAACATACCCGCATTGGTTCACCAATTATAATGAATGTAGCACACTCGTTGAAGATGTTAATAATAGAGGAAATAATGAGCAGAGAAAGTACAGTGGGAATTTCTGTACTTTCTGCACATTTTTTTCTATAAACCTGTAACTGCTCTAAGAAATAAAGTATTGATTTTAAAAAAAAAAAAAAGGGAACTATTCAGAATAAAAAGAAGACGAGCAAAATAAGCTGATACAACAAAGACTTTAGGGAATCTACATCCATAGGAATGTGGGAAAGTAACCTTCAAGTACGCAGTCAGCCTGGAAGGAAAAAGTGGACAGCATCTTCACAAAAGAGTGGATGGCAGAATTGAGTAACTTCTCAGGCAGAATTCCACGACAGGAAAAGTCAGAATGAGATTTTCAGGCGATATTATTATGGCACTGTATATATGTGAGACTCCTGTGAGTGCTGACTTGCTCAAAAGCCACAAATCATCACAGTGAAGGTAGCTTTCTATTCTTCTGATGGTTAAATGAGAATGATGATTAATTTGGAAAAGGCACAAAAAAGTGTCATGAAAGGATTAAGGGACAGTAGGCAATTCCAACCAAAGTAACAAAGTACTCGTTCAGTAACAGAAGGCATTTTGGTCACTTGGCTAAGGCAGAGTCTCCCAGTTTTCTCCATGAAAGTTACTCTTTTTCTCTATTATTTTTATTAAATATTATTATTATTTTGTTGGCAGTTATTTTACAATCATGTAAACATTCCAGTTCTTTTTTTTTTTTTAAATTGATTGACATTTATTGAATATATGGTTTGTAAATGGGGATAACATTTCGACCAGGGAGTCAAAAATGTTCCAAAGGTTAAATAAATTTCCAAAGATTCTTTTACTGCATGTTATTGACATTTGGCATGGAAACGAGGCCAGAACAGTGTGTTTATATAATGACAACTTACCCTAAAACACAGCTTCTTGCCTGACTTTGGAGTTTCTATTCCTAGAAAATCATTGCACATAGATAATTTTTCAAAAGACCCCAATGTCTAAGGCAGAACATTCTTCACTAAGCTACTTAAAAAAACCCAGAATTTGACCCAAAGGTGACTTTAGGAAACCAGTTTTCTCAAGGTTCAAAGTTCAAAAGAAGATCTCAGGGCAATGGCTTAGGTAGGTCACCCCAAGTTCATGGACCCCAGAAATGAGGTTCCAGGAACGTTAACACTGTCAACCCTCTTTAATGTCTATGACTTTTTCATTGTGCTTTAAGTGAAAGTTTACAGTTCAAGTCAGTTTCTTCCCTTCACCTGAGATAATTCTTGCCTGCTATTTTTTTTTATCCCGTTAATGAATACTCCTCTCCCTTCCTCCTCACCTTCGTAACTTTCAAAGATTGTTTTCTTCTGTGTTTAAACCTTTTCTTGAGTTCTTATAATAGTGGCCTCATACAATATTTGTCCTTTTGTGACTGACTAATTTCACTCAGCATAATGTCTTCCAGATTCATCCGCGTTAGGAGATGTTTTGTGGATTCATCGTTCTTTACAGTTGTGTAGAATTTCATTGTGTGAATATATCATAATTTGTTTATCCATGCATCCATTGATGGGCACCTAAGTTTTTCCATCTTTTTGCTATTGTGAACTGTGCTGCAATGAACATGAGTATGCATGTGTCTGTTCGCGTGAGGGCTTTTATTTCTCTAGGACATATTACAAGGAGTAAGATTGCTGGATTGTATGGTACTTCTATTTCTAGTTTTTAAAGAAGCACCAAATCGATTTCCAAAGTGGTTGTATCATTTTACATTCCCACCAGCAGGGTATAAGTGTTCCAGTCTCTCCACAAGCTCTCTAACATTTATTATTTTGTGTTTTTTGTTTTTTTTTTTTTAATTAATGCTATCCTTGTTGGGGTGAGATGGTATATCACCGTAGTTCTGATTTTCATTTCTCTAATGGCTAATGATCGAGAACATTTTCTCATGTATCTGTTAGCCACCAGAATGTCTTCTTTCATGATGTGGCTGTTCAAATCTTTTGTCCATTTTTAACTCAGTTATTTGTTGTTTTGTTGTCGAGGTTTTGCAGTATATTTTACATTTTAGAGATTAGACACTGATTGGATTTGTCATGACCAAAAAGCTTTTCCCAGTCTGTAGGTTGTCTTTTTACTCTTTTGGTGAAGTCTTTGGATGAGCATAAGTGTTTGATTTTTATTTCTAGTTTCTCTTCGGAAACCCTGGTGGCATAGTGGTTAAGTGCTAAGGCTGCTAACCAAAGGGTCGGCAGTTTGAATCCGCCAGGCGCTCCTTGGAAACCCTATGGGGCAGTTCTACTCTGTCCTATAGGGTCGTTATGAGTTGAATCCACTCGAGGGCACTGGGTTTTTTTGGGCAGTTTCTCTTCTGGTGTCTGTGCATCGTTAGTGATGTTTTGTATACTGTTTATGCCATGCATTAGGGCTCCTAGCATTGTCCCTATTTTTCTTCAATGATCTTTATTGTTTTAGATTTTATATTTGTGTTTGATGAATTTTGAGTTAGTTTTTGTGCATGGTGTGAAGTATAGGTCTTGTTTCATTTCTTTGCAGATGGATATCCAGTTATGCCAGCATTATTTTTTAAAGAGACTGCCATTTCCCCCATTTAACTGATTTTGGGCCTTTGTCAAATATCAGCTGCTCATGGTAGATGACTATATATCTGGATTCTCAGTTCAGTTCCTTTGGCCTATGTATCTGTTATTGTATCATTACCAGGCTGTTTTGACTACCGTGGCTGTAAAATAATTTCTAAAATGGGGAAGTGTGAGGCCTCTCACTTTGTTCTTCTTTTTCAGTAACACTTTATTTATCCAGGGCCTCTTCCCTTTCTATACAAAGTTGGTGATTTGTTTCTCCATCTCATTAAAAAATGCCATGGGAATTTGGATCGGGATTGCACTGTATCTATGTATTGCTTTGGGTAGAATAAGCATTTTTACAATTTTGGGTCTTCCTATCCACGAACAAGGTATGTTTTTCCACTTATGTATGTCTCTTTTGTTTTCTTGCAGTAGTGTCTCGTGGTCTTCTTCGTGTAGGTCTTTCACGTCTCTGGTTCGATTTATTCCTCAGTATTTTATTGCCTTGAGGGCTATTGTAAATGGTATTTGGTGATTTCCTCTTTGATGCTGTTTGTTGGTGTAGAGGAATTCAACTGATTTTTGTATGTTTCTCTTGTATCCTAATACTTTGCTGAAAATCTGTAAGTTCTAGTAGTTTTCTTGTAGATTCTTTAGGGTTTTCTGTGTATAAGATCATATCATCTGCAATAAAGATACTCTTACTTCTTCCTTACCAATTTGGATTCCCTTTATTTCTTTTTCTAGCCTAATTGCTCTGGCTAGGAACTCCTGCACAATATTGAATAAGGGTGGTGATAAAGGGCATCCTTGTCTATTCTCAGCGGAAATACTTTCAGGCTCTCTCCATTTAGGATGATGTTGGCTGTTGGCTTTGTGTAAATGCCCTTTATTATGCTCAGGAATTTTCCTATTTTGTTGAGAGTTTTTATCATGAATGGGTGTTGGACTTTGTCAAGTGCCTTTTCTGCGTCATTTGATAAGATCATGTAGCTCTTGTCTTTTATTTATGTGATAGATTACATTGATTGTTTTTCTATTGTTGAACCATCCCTGCATAGCTGGGATACATCCCAATTGGTCATGGTGAATTATTTTTTTTGGGACATTGTTGAATTCTGCTGGCTAAAATTTTGTTGAGGGTTTTTGTATCTATGTTCATGAGGGATATTGGTCCGTGATTTTCTTTTTTTTGTGGTGTCTTTGCCTGGTTTTGGTATCAGGGTGATGCTGGCTTCCTAGAATGGGTTTGGGAGTGCTCCATCCTTTTCTGTGGTCTGAAATACCTTCAGTAACAGTGGTGTTAACTCTGAAAGTCTGGTAAAGTTCTCCAGTGAAGCTGTAGGGCAGGGCTTTTTTTTTTTGTGTGCATTCTTTTTAATTACCTTTTCAATCACTTCTTTTGTAATAGATTTATTTTGTTGTTCTACCTCTGTTTGAGTTAAAGTAGGTAGTGTGTTTTTAGAAATTTGTCCGTTTCCTCTAGGTTTTCAAATTTGTTAGAGTACACGTTTTCATAGTATTCTGTTATGATTCTTTTAATTTCAGTTAAGCCTGTTATCACCCGTCTCATTTCTTATTTGCTTCCTCTTGATTTTTTCTTTTGTCAGTTTGCCCAATATTTTATCCATTTTATTGATCATTTCAAAGAACCAGCTTTTGGTCTTGTTAAATCTTCCAATTGTTTTTCTATTCTCTATTTTTAACTCTCTTCTAATTTTTATTATTTGCTTTCTTCTGGTGCCCAAGGACTTTTTTTTACTGCTCTCTTTCTATTTGTTCAGGTTGTAGGGAAAATTCTTTAATTTTGGCCCTTTCTTCTTTATGGATGTGTGCATTTATTGCTCTAAATTGATGCCTGAGGACTGCCTTAGCTGTGCCCCAAAGCTTTGGTAGGATGTGTTTTCATTCTCATTTGAGTCTGTGAATTTCTATATTCCATCCTTAAGTTCTTCTATTAAAAAAACAAAAAAAAAACAGTAGTATTTTAAGCAAGACGTTGTTGAGTTTCCATGTGTTTGAATTTTTTTTTTTCTTGCTTTTTCTGTTATTGATTCTACTTTACTGGCTTTATGGTCAGAAAAAATGCTTTGTAATATTTCAATATTTTGAATTCTATTAAGGCTTGCATTGTAGCCTAATATGTGCTCTATTCTGGAGAATATTCCATGTGCATTGAAAAAGAAAGTATACTTGGCTGCTGTAGGGTGGCGTGTTCTGTATATGTCTATGAGGTCAAGTTGATTGATTGTGGCTTTTAGATCTTCTGTGTCTTTATTGATCTTCTTTCTGGATGTTCTCTCCTTCACTGAAAGGGGTGTGTTGAAGTTTCTTACTATTATTGTGGAGCTGTCTATCTTTCTTTTCATTGCTGTTAGAGTTTGTTTTATGTATTTTGGAGCCCTGTTTTGGGGTGAATAAATATTTATTATGCTTATGCCCTCCTGGCGTATTGACACTTTAATCATTATATAATATCCTTCCTTATCATTTGTGGTGGATTTAACTTTAAAGTCTATTTTGTCAGAAATTACTATGGCCACTTCTGCTCTTTTTTGATTGTTGTTTGCCTGATATGTTTTTTTCCTTCATTTGAGTTTTAAAAAAAAAAAAAATTTTTTTCTTTTTTTGAGTTTTAGTTTGTGTCTTTAAGTCTAAGGTGTGTCTCTTGTAGGCAGCATACAGACAGGTCTTTTTTTCTTTTTTAATCAATTTTGCCGCTTTCTGTCTCTTAATTGGTGCATTTAGTCCATTTATATTCAGTGTAATTATTGATAGGTATGAGTTTAGTGTTGTCATTTTGATGTCTTTTTTGAGTGTGTTTGTTCCACTTCATTTTCTGTGCTGAGTTGTTTTTCTTTTCTTCTTTTTCATTGTTGCTGATCTTGTATTTGCTGAGTATTTATGTTTTTCTTGTCTCTTATTTTGATGTGTAGGACAGTTAGTTTCCTTTTTGGTTACCTTAATACTTACCCTGTTTTTCTAAGTTTAAAACAATCTTTGATTTCTTTATATAGCCTTGACTTCCCTTCCATATGAAAGATACATGACTATGTTTTCCAATCCCTCTTTTTTTATTTAACGTTTTTATCTTTTACATATTGACATCTCTGTTTCCCTATTTTCATTGTTTTACCTTTGATTTATTTTTGTGTCTTCACTGTCTGGCTTGATATCTGGTTGCTCTGTCCTGTGTTCTAGTCTTGGGTTGTTGTCTGATGTTATTGATTTTCTAACCAGAGGACTCCTTTTAGTATTTCTTTTTTTTGCTTATTGAGGGATTCTTTTTAAATAATTTTTATTGTGCTTCAAGTGAAAGTTTACAAATCAAGTCAGTCTCTCTCACAAAAACCCATACACAACTTGCTACATACCCCCAATTACTTCCCTCCCCCCATTTGACAGCCCACTCCCTCCTTCCAATCTTTCTTTTCGTGACCACTTTGCCAGCTTCTAAGCCCCTCTACCCTCGCATCTCCCTTCCAAGCAGGAGATGCCAACATTGTCTCAAGTGTCCACATGAACCAAGTAGCTCACGTCTCACCTGCATCCCTTTCCATCCCTTTGTCCAGCCCAATTCATGTCTGATGAGCTGGCTTCAGGGATGGTTCCTGTTGTGGGCCAAGAGAAGGTCTGGGGGCCATGATTACTGGGGTCCCTCCAGTCTCAGTCAGACCTTCAAATCTGACCCTTCTATGAGAATTTGGGGTCTGCACCCCACTACTCTCCTGTTCCCTCAGGGGCTCTCTGTTGTGTTCCCTGTCAGGGCAGTCATCGCTTGTGGCCGGGCACCATCTCGTTCTTCTGGTCTCAGGATGACGAAGTCTCTGGTTCATTTAGCCCTTTCTGTCTCTTGGGCTCGTTATTATCTTGTGTTATTGGTGTTCTTCATTCTCCTTTGATCCAGGTGCGTTGAGACTCATTGACGCATCTTAGAGGGCCACTTGCTAGCATTTAAGACCCCAGACGCCACTCTCAAAAGTGGGATGCAGAATGTTTTCTTAATAGATTTTATTATGCCAATTGACTTAGATGTCTCCTGAAACCATGGTCCTCAAACCCCTGCCCTGCTTTGCTGACCTTCGAAGCATTCAGTTTATTCAGGAAACTTCTTTGCTTTGGTTTAGTCCAGTTCTTCTGACCTTCACTGTGTTGAGTGTAGTCCTTCTCTTCACCCAAAGTAGTTCTTGTTTACTATCTATTTAATAAATACCCCTTCCCACCCTCCCTCCCTTCTCTCTCTCATAACCACTAAAAAGTGTGTTCTTCTCAGTTTAAACTATTTCTCAAGATCTTATAATACTGGTCTTATATAATATTTGTCCTTTTGCAACTAACTAATTTCATTCAGCATAATGCCTTCCAGGTTTCTCCATGTTATGAAATGTTTCACAGATTCATCACTGTTCTTTATTGATGCATAGTATTCCATTGTGTGAATATACCATAATTTATTTATCCATTCATCCATTGATGGGCACCTTGGTTGCTTCCATCTTTTTGCTATTGTAAACAATGCTTCAATAAACATGGGTGTGCATATATCTGTTCGTATAAAGGCTCTTATATCTCTAGGATATATTCTGAGGAGTGGGATTGCTGGGTCGTATGGTAGTTCTATTTCGAGCTTTTTAAGGAAGTGCCAAATCGATTTCCAAAGTGGTTGTACCATTTTACATTTCCACCAGCAGTGTATAAGTGTTCCAGTCACTCCACAGCTTCTCCAGCATTTATTCTTTTGTGTTTTTTGGATTAATGCCATCCTTGTTGGAGTGAGATGGAATCTCATTGTAGTTTTGATTTGCATTTCTCTAAAGGCTAATGATCGAGAGCATTTCCTCATGTATCTGTTAGCCCCCTGAATGTCTTCTTTAGTGAAGTGTCTGTTCATATCCTTTGCCGATTTTTTAATTGGGTTGTGTGTCTTTTTGTGGTTGAGCTTTAGCAGAGTCATGTAGATTTTAGAGATCAGATGCTGGTCGGAGATGTCATAGCTGAAACTTTTTTCCCAGTCTGTAGGTGGTCTTTTTACTCTTTTGGTGAAGTCTTTAGTTGAGCCTAGGTGTTTGGTTTTTAGGAGCTCCCAGTTATCTGGTTTCTATTTGGCATTTTTAGTAATGTTTTGTATTCTGTTTATGCCATGTATTAGGGCTCCTAACGTTGTCCGTATTTTTTCCTCCATGATCTTTATCGTTTTAGATTTTATGTTAAGGTCTTTGATCCATTTGGAGTTACTTTTTCTGCATGGTGTGAGGTATGGGTCCTGTTTCATTTTTCTGCAGATGTATATCCAGTTATGCCAGCACCATTTGTTAAAAAGACTACCTTTTCCCCAATTAACTGACACTGGTCCTTTGTCAAATATCAGCTGCTCATACGTGGATGGATTTATATCTGGATTCTCAATTCTGTTCCATTGGTCTATGTGTCTGTTGTTGTGCCAGCACCAGAATGTTTTGACTACTGTGGCTGTATAATAGGTTTTAAAATCAGGTAGAGTGAGTCCTCCCACTTTGTTCTTCTTTTTTAGTAATGCTTTACTTCCCCGGGGCTTCTTTCCCTTCCATGTGAAGTTGGTGATTTGTTTCTCCATCTCATTAGAAAATGTCATTGGACTTCGGATAGGAAGTGCATTGTATATATAGACAGCTTTTGGTAGAATAGACATTTTTACAATGTTAAGTCTTCCTATCCATGAGCAAGGTATGTTTTTCCACTTATGTAGGTCCCTTTTGGTTTCTTGCAGTAATACCTTGTAGTTTTCTTTGTATAGGTCTTTTACCTCTTTGGTAAGATCTATTCCTAAGTATTTCATCTTTTGGGGGGCTACTGTGAATGGTATCGATTTGATGATTCCCTGTACGATGTTCTTTTTGTTGATCTAGAGGAATCCAAGTGATTTTTGTATGTTTATCTTGTAACCTGATACGTTGCTGAACTCATCTCTTAGTTTCAGTAGTTTTCTTGAGGATTCCTTAGGGTTTTCTGTGTATAAGACCGTGTCGCCTGCAAATAGAGATAATCTTACTTCTTTCTTGCCAATCTGGATGCCCTTTATTTCTTTGTCTAGCCTAATTGCTCTGGCTAGGACCTCCAGCACAATGTTGAATAAGAGTGGTGGTAAAGGGCACCCTTGTCTGGTTCCCGTTCTCAAGGGAAAGGCTTTCAGGCTCTCTCCATTTAGGATGATGTTGGCTGTTAGCTTTATATAAAAAAACCCAACCCAGTGCCGTCGAGTCGGCTTTGTATAAAAAAATCCAACCCAGTGCCGTCAAGTCGGCTTTGTATAAAAAAAAAATAGCCCTTTATTATGTTGAGGAATTTTCTTTCTATTCCTATTTTGCTGAGAGTTTTTATCATGAATGGGTGTTGCACTTTGTCAAATGCCTTTTCTGTGTCAATTGATAAAATCATGTGGTTCTTATGTTTTGTTTTATTTATGTGGTGGATTACATTATTTGTTTTTCTAATGTTGAACCAGGAAACCCTGGTGGCATAGCGGTTAAGTACTGTGGCTGCTAACCAAAGGCCGGCAGTTTGAATCCACCAGGCACTCCTTGGAGACTCTATGGGGCAGTTCTGCTCTGTCCTATAGGGTCGCTATGAGTCGGAATCGACTCGACAGCACTGGGTTTTTGGACTGTTGAACCATCCTTGTATACCTGGTATAAATCCCACTTGATCATGGTGGATCATTTTTTTGATACGTTGTTGAATTCTATTGGCTAGAATTTTGTTGAGGATTTTTGCATCTGTGTTCATGAGGGATATAGGTCTGTAATTTTCTTTTTTTGTGTGTGTTACCTTTAGCTGGTTTTGGTATCAGGGTTATGCTGGCTTCATAGAATGAGTTAGGTAGCATTCCATCATTTTCTCTGCTTTGAAATACCTTCAGTACTAGTGGTGTTAACTCTTCTCTGAAAGTTTGGTAGAACTCTGCAGTGAAGCCATCAGGGCCAGGGCTTTTTTTTGTTGGAAGTTTTTTGATTACCTTTTCAGTCTCTTTTTTTTGTTATGGGTCTATTTAGTTGTTCTACTTCCGTTTGTGTTAGTTTAGGTAGGTAGTGTTTTTCTAGGAATTCATCCATTTCTTCTAGGTTTTCATATTTGTTAGAGTACAATTTTTCGTAGTAATCTCACATGATTCTTTTAATTTCTATTGGGTCTGTTGTGATATGGCCCATCTCATTTCTTATTCTGTTTACTTGTTTCTTTTTCTGTATTTCTTTAGTTAATCTGGCCAATAGTTTATCAAATTTGTTAATTTTTTCAAAGAACCAGCTTTTGCCTTGTTAACTCTTTCAATTGTTTTTCTGTTGTCTAATTCATTTAATCATGCTCTAATTTTTTTTATATGCTTTCTTCTGGGGCCTGATGGTTTCTTTTGTTGCAGTCTTTCTTTTTGTTGACGTTGTAGGGACAGTTCTTTGATTTCGACTCTTTCTCCTTTATGTGTTTGTGCATTTATTGATATAAATTGTCCTCTGAGCACTGCTTTCGCTGTGTCCCAAAGGTTTTGATAGGAAGTGTTTTCAGTCTCGTTGAATTCTATGAATTTCTTTATTGCCTCCTTAACGTCTTCTATAACTCAGTCTTTTTTGAGCAGAGTATTGTTCCGTTTCCAAGTATTTGGTTTCTTTTCTCTGGTTTTTCTGTTGTTGATTTCTACTTTTATGGCCTTATGGTCTGAGAAGATGCTTTGTAATATTTCAATGTTTTGGATTCTGCAAAGTCTTGTTTTATGACCTAATATGTGATCTATTCTAGAGAATATTCCATGTGCACTAGAAAAGAAAGTATACTTTGCAGCTGTTGGGTGGACTGTTCTGTATAAGTCTATGAGGTCAAGTTGGTTGATTGTAGCAATTAGACCTTCCGTGTCTCTGTTGAGCTTCTTACTGGATGTCCTATCCTTCACCGAAAGTGGTGTGTTGAAGTCTCCTACTATAATTGTGAAGGTGTCTATCTCACTTTTCAATTCTGTTAAAGTTTGTTTTATGAATCTTGCACTATCATTGGGTGCATATGTAATATGGTTATATCTTCCTGGTAAATTGTCCCTTTAATCACTATGTAGTGTCCTTTTTTATCCTTTGTGGTGGATTTAACTTTAAAGTCTATTTTTTCAGAAATTAATATTGCCACTCCTTCTCTTTTTTGATTGTTGTTTACTTGATATATTTTTTTCCATCCTTTGAGTTTTAGTTTATTTGTGTCTTTAAGCCTAAGGTGTATCTCTTGTAGGCAGCATATAGACAGATCGTGTTTTTTTATCCAGTCTGCAACTCTCTGTCTCTTTACTGGTGCATTTAGTCAATTTACATTCAGCATAATTACAGATAAGTATGAGTTTAGTGCTGTCATTTTGATGCCTTTTTTGTGTGTTATTGACAATTTCATTTTTCCACTTATTTTTTTGTGCTGAGAAGTTTTTCTTTGTAGAATGTGTGTTCCTCCTTTTCATAGTAGTTGAATTTGTTTTTGCTGAGTCAGTATGTTTGTCTTGGTTTTTATTTTGAAGTATGGAATTGTTAGACCTCTTTGTGGTTAGCTTAATATTTACCCCTATATGACTAAGTAAAAACCTAACTTGTATCGCCCTACATCACCTTGGTTTTCTCTCCATATGTGAGATTTATGCCTCCTGTATTTAGTCCCTCTTTTTTGACTTTTATAATCTTTTACATAATGACGTTAATGATTCCCTGTTTTGAGCAATTTTTTTAATTAATCTTATTTTGTTTTTGTGATTTCCCTATCTGAGTTGATATCAGGATGTTTTGTTCTGTGGCCTTGTGTTGTGTTGGTATCTGATATTATTGATCTTCTGACCAAAGAATTTCCTTTATTAATTCTTGCAGTTTTGGTTTGGTTTTTGCAAATTCTCTAAGCTTGTGTTTATCTGTAAATATCTTAATTTCACCTCCATATTTGAGAGAGAATTTTGCTGGATATATGATTCTTGGCTGACAGTTTTTCTCTTTCTGTGCTCTATATATGTTATCTCATTGCCATCTTGCCTGCATGGTTTCTGCCGAGTAGTCCGAGCTTATTCTTATTGATTCTCCTTTGTAGGTGACATTTTGTTTATCCTTGGTTGCTTTTAAAATTTTCTCTTTATCTTTGTTTTTGGCAAGTTTGATGATAATATGTCTTGGTGATTTTCTTTGGGGATCTATCTTGTATGGGGTTCGATGAGCATCTTGGATAGATAACTTTTCATCTTTCACGTTGCCAGGGAAGTTTTCTGCCAACAGATTTTCAACTATTCTCTCTGTATTTTCTGTTATTCCTCCTTGTTCTAGAACTCCAATCACAAGCAAGTTATTCTTAATAGAGCCCCACATGATTCTTAGGGTTGCTTCTTTTTTTAAAATTCTTTTATCTGATTTTTCTTCAACTATATTGGTGTCAACTGCCTTATCCTCCAGCTCCCCCAATCTGCATTCCAATTCCTCCATTGTACTTCTCTGACTTCCTATTGAGTTGTCTAATTCTGTAATTTTATTGTCAATCTTTTGGATTTCCGAATGCTGTCTCTCTATGGATTCTTGCAGCTTATTAATTTTTTTACTATGTTCTTGAATAGTCTTTTTGATTTCTTCAACTCCTTTATCAATGTGTTCCTTGGCTTTTTCTGTAGTTTGCCTTATTTCATTTCTGAGGTCATCCCTGATGTCTTGAAGCATTCTGTGTATTAGTTTTTTATATGCTACATCTGGCAATTCCAGGAATGTATCTACATCTGGGAATGATTTTGATTCTTTGATTTGGGAGTTTGTGGAAGCAATCATGGTCTGCTTCTTTATGTGATTTGATATTGGCTGCTGTCTCTAAGCCATCTATAAGATATTATAATGTATTCTTTTATAATTGCTCACTGAGTTTTATCTTCTTGTTTTGTTTTGTTATAATACACCCAGGTGGGCTTCTAGATTGTGCTATCTTGATTGTTGTAGCTTTTGAATGACTTATGTCCTGTTATCAGCTGGTCTGAGCTGTTACCAGGTATAGAAGCCTATGAGTCCATTCACTATTCCTTAATAGCATTAGTTCATGTGTCGTAGTCCTCAGGGTCACCTAGTGTGTGGTGTAGGCTCTCACCTATTAGCTTTCAGGAGTAGTGGTGATGGTTGTATGCACCAGTTTCTAGTAGCTGCAGGGGTCACACTCTGAAGAAGGCAGGATGCTGACAGCCTTCCCCCAAGTGTCAGTGAGGTAGGAGTGGCTCTATTCCCTAGAGTGCTCTGGAGGGTGGACTCTGCAGCTGTACCTTAGGCACCCAATTGTTGTACCTCTATAGATTGGTAGACATCACTATCCTCAGTCACCTTTAGCAGGTGGCTAGTTGGTGTGGGTGGAGCCTCAGCCCTCAGTTCCCTGGTGTGGATCAGTGAGGGCTCTGTTTAATAGGTAGAGAGGTATCAGACCTCCAAAACTTGCATTTCCACTGCTAAGCTAAAACACAGTCAGATCTCTATCAGAATTGCCTTTGCATTATAATAGCCACCTGGTTCCCTGAAGGGATGAAAGCCAAAGACTGTGGTTCTCTTATGCCTGGATGGAGCTGATTCTGTATTGTTATTCCAGTTTAGGGAAGTCAGGGAAGGATTTTTCCTTTGATTGTTAAATGCTGCTTTTCTCAGGCAAGGAGAATGGGCTAGAAAAGAAAGAAGAAGAAGGAAAAAAAATCAGCAGTGTACTTCACTCTCTGGCACAAGGAATTCCAATGTTAACGAAGCTGGCTGGGGGAGGGAGGGGAGGGATCAGATAGTCAGTAGAGACTAGCCCAGCAAGATAGACAAATTTACTTATCTTTTTTGGTGAGGACTGTTTTTTCTGAGATTCCAGAGAGGTGTGTACCTTGTGTGTGCTGGCTGGTTCCCTGCTGAGACTGCCCAGAGGTTTAGGGCTGCATCCTGCACTTGTGCCATCTCAGGAAGCCACAATCAGCTCCTCCATGCTTAGTCCAAAGCCCAGCGCCAAGGTTTCCTGTCTGAGATGCTGTGCTCCACGCTCCAAAACCAGTCACTTCTTCCCTGTGTGTCAGCCATGTCAGTGTGCAACCTGCATGTGCTGGCTGGGTCCCCTCCGAGGTTGGTCCTGAGGGCTAGGCCTGCTTCTGTGCTTGTCCCATCTCAATAAGCCACAATCAGCCCCACCACTCTGGCACCAGGGAACTGCAAGGGCTTAAGGCTGTGGAGTGGCACACTGGGTCCAGAAGCGGTCGCTACTTCAGCATGTGGCTTTTCACTCCCCTGTCACTCAGGTCAATTCCTTAGTTCTGTGTTTGATGGTCAGGGTTCATAGATTGTCCTGTATGTAATCGATTCACTTGTTTTTTTTCGAGTCTTTGTTGCAAGAGGAATAAGCGGAAGCCTCTACCTAGTCAGCCGTCTTGGCCCTGCCCCCTCCTTTTAGTATTTCTTGTAATTTTGGTTTGGTTTTTACAAATTCCCTAAACTTCTGTTTATCTGGAAATGCCCTAATTTTGCCATCATATGTGAGAGACAGTATTACTGGATATATAATTCTTGGCTAGCATTTTTTTTTCCTTAAAGGCTTTATATATGTTATCCCATCGCCTTCTTGCCTGCGTGGTTTCTACTGAGTAGTCCAAGCCTAGACTTGTTGACTGTGCTTTGTAAATGACTTTTCATTTTATCCCTAGCCACACTTAAAGTTCTCTCTTTATCTTTGGTTTTGGAAAGTTTGATTATAATACGTCTTGATGACTTTCTTTTAGGATCTACCTTGTGTGTGGTTGGATGAGCATCTTAGATAAATATCTTCTCATATTTCACGATATCAGGGAATTTTCTGCCAGCAGATCTTCAACAACTTTCTCTTTATTTCCTGTTATCCTCCCGTCTTTCTGGCACTCCAGTCACTCATAGGTCATTCTTCTTGATAGGGTCCCACATAAATCTTAGGGCTTCTTCACTTTTCAGAATTCTTTTATCTGATTTTTCCTCAAATAAGTTAGTGCCAAGTGCTGTATCTTCAGTCTCACTAATTATGACTTCCATTGCCTAAATTGTGCTCCTATGACTTTGTATTAGGTTGTCTAATTCTGAAATTTTAGTGTTAATCTTCTGGATTTTGTTTACTGTCTCTCTGTGGATTCTTGAAGCCTATTAAATTTGTCATTATGCTCTTCTATAATCTTCTTAAGTTCATCTGTTGCTTTGTCTGTGTGTTCCTTGGCTGTTCTGCATTTTGTCTGATCTCCTTTCTGATATTTTAAAGGGCTCTATGTATTAATTTTTTGTATTCTACTTTTGGTAATTCCAGCAAATTCTCTTCCTTCTGAAGATTTCTTGATCCTTTGTTTTGGGAGTTTGCTAAAGGCATCATAGTCTGCCTTTTTATGTGATTTGATATTGACTGTTGTCTCTGAGTCATCAGTAAGTTATTATTTTATTTACTTTATGTTATTATTTATTTTATGTTACCTTACTGTGTCCTAGCTTCTTATTTTGTTTTGTTTTGACATTCCAAAATAGGCTGCTTGTGTGAGCTAGTTTAATTTTCTGTGCCTTTGAACCTCTAAAATCCTATCACCAGGTGGTTAGATCTTTTACTCGGCATGTGTCATGTATTGAATTACGTCCCCCCAAAAATGTGTGTATCAACTTTGTTAGGCCATTATTCCTAGCATTCTGTGGTGGTCTTCCATTTTGTGATTGTAATTTTATGTTAAAAGGATTAGAGTGGGATTTTAACACCCTTACCAGGTCACATCTCCGATCCAATGTAAAGGGAGTTTCCCTGGGGTGTGGCCTGCACCTGAGGTAAAAGGAAAGGGAAGCAAGTGGAGATTTGGGGACATCATACCACGAAGAAAGCAGCACCAGGAGCAGAGTGCATCCTTTGGACCTGAGGTTCCTGTGCTGAGATGCTCCCTGACCAAGGAAAGACTGATGCATCAAAATTACCTTCCTTCAGAGTCGACAGAGAGAAAGCCTTCCCTGAGCTGGCACCCTGAATTAAGACTGCTAGCCTACTGGACTGTGAGAGAATAAACTTATCTTGGTTAAAGCCATCCATTTGTAGTATTTCTGTTATAGCAGCACTAGATGACTAAGACAGCATGTGAGCCTAGAAGTCTGTTTACTTTTGTTGTATGGTTTCAGCTCAGGTGTCCAGTTAGTCGGGCATCAAGTGTGTGGTGCGTGCTCTCAGCTACAGTTCTAGATGGGTGGGGCTGATTGGTGTAGGCTCAGGTATCTGGCTACAGTAGACAGTCATGCACTGAGCAAGGCAGGGGGCTGACAGCTCCCCCTTAGTGTCTGTGAGGAATGCTTGTCCCTGTTCCCTAGAGCACATAGGTGGGCAGGTTTTGCATCTGGAGTGTGGGCACCCAATGCTGTTGTCTGTAGGGACTGGGAGGCACCACTTATTCTTGGACCCCTGTTGCAGGTGGCAAGTTTGCATGGGCGGAGCCACGAGTCCTCAGGGCCCCAATGTGGGTAGGGGAGGACCCTGCTTAATATGCAGAGAGACGTCAAATGTCACAAACTTGCCGCTTCACCTTATAGCTGATATGGTTGAAGTGAGGGCCTATGCTGTTGAAATGGGCCCACACAGGTCTATGCAGTGAAGAAGGCATTCAAAGTCTGTACACCCCTTATGCCTCTGGTTAGGCAAAGGAGCTGTGACTGCCCTGACTTCCCAGCTTAGGGAGAACGCACATTATTTTTTCATGTTTGTTAATTTGTCCCCTCTCCAAGGCTGGGAGAATGGGTCAGAGCATGTGAAAAGTCCTACTTCCTGCCCAGGGACACAGCAGTCTCTGAAGCTGGCCTGGGAACTGGTGCAGAGTGGGAAGGGTAAATTGGAAGAGGTTTTTTCCAAAGGGGTGTTTTTGATCCACGCAGTAGGTTAGATACATGTACTTATCTTTTGCCAATTTAGTGCTGCTTTTAATTGGTTCTGGTGGCTAGAATAGACCCTCCACCACTTGATCTCTCCCAATGTGGAAAGTTGTCCCAAGCACCACTGCTTGCCTTGCCTCGCAGCAGCTGATCTGGCCTGCAGGGTGCCGGATCCCACTGGGTCAGGTCTGGTAACTCCTCGTTGCTTCTGAACCATCTCTCCCTCCCCCTGCCGCTAGGTACAATTCCTCAACTTTGTCTTTGATGTTTAGGGCCCCTAGGTTGTCACATACAATCAATTCACTTGCTTTTTTGGGTCTTTGTTTTAAGAGGGACCACAGAAACCATCTGACTACTCCATCTTGGCCCTGCTTCAGTCAACATTCCAGTTCTTATCAAACTTTTAATTTATACATTCATTTAATCATGTCATTATGGACTCAAATATTCTCATTTTTTTAATGAGTTATAATCCATTATCATCATACTTTATGTTGATTCTTCTGTTGTCCCAGATCAGAAAAGTGGGTATGCTTCTGTATCCTTTGAGACATCCCATAATTTTTTGAGGTCTTCTTTGATTTCAACCACAAAATATCCAAAGCTTATATTGTACTTTGTTGGAATGCACAGTCTTGGAAATGGTACTTTTACTGGAGAATGGTACTTAAAAGCCAAGATTTGTTTTTAAATGCACTCATGCCTATTGGGCTATCACTTCTGTCAGGACTTCAGTTGATGGTATTAATCTAATTAATTTATCGATATGAGTCAATTTATGTAAATTTTTTCAACTCTTCTTGTTAGACAATTATAATTTCTTCACATAACACTCAAGTTTACCTTTTTAATTTCAACTTAGAACTAGATAACAGGGTCCAGGAACAGGAAAACTTCCTATTGTTAAAAAAATAACTTGCCGAGGAAAGGCTTGCATTCCCTTGTGCTAAGTAAAAAGTTGATCAGAATTAACAGTTGGATTTGGGGAACAGTCTGAGACACCAAGGCAATATGCTACTGTCCTGATTTATTCACAGTGTCAAGTGTTTAGGAATTTTTATGGACATAAATCTTCAGAGATGGTTAAGTCTAAGGTCAGCATTCTGGCACCTTAACATCATTACATTCTTTCTCTCTCTCAATGCTTTTTCCAAACACCCTAGCAAATACAATCCATCACCATTTCTCCAGCTAAAATGCTAAAGTTTTCTCAATGCTACCAGACAAACACCTCAAAACATTCATGGTATGTACAGGGTGAAAAACATTATGGTATTTACATTTCAATATCTAGGATAACAAGGTATAATAGTACACACTTTCTTGGATGATATCCAAAGACAGGTCATTAGAAGGCAAATATTTCCACCCCTAGATTCCTAGGACCATAAATCCTGGCTATGGGAGAAACAGCACTATATACTGGACTTTGGTTTACAGCATATATAGCTTCCTGGAGAACATTGCTTAGGGGTGCCATAATTGTGTCTTTATAAGGACATTCAATTGTTCTACGAAGTCAGTTGCTTCAGGATGATGTGAAACATGGTAAGACCAGTGAATTCCATGAACATGGGCCCATTCCTACACTTGAAGTGAGTGCCTTGATCTGTGTGGGATACATGATGGTAGATAAGGCATTCTGTAAGTGCATGGATGGTAGTTTTGGCAGAAAGATTGTCTGCAGGTAAGGTAAATTCCTGTGCAGAGTGTCTACCCCAGTGATAACAAAATGTTGCACTTTCCATGATGGAAGTGGTCCAGTATAATCAACCTGCTACCAGGTTGCTGACTGATCACCACAAGAAATGGTTCCATTTTAGGGGCTCAATATTGGTCTCTACTGCTGGCAGACTGGGCTATCAGCAATGGCTGTAGCCATGTAGGCCTTGGTAAGTGGAAGTCCATGTTGATCAGCCCATGAATAACCTCCATCCCTGCCATCATGGCCACTTTGTTCATGAGTGTACTAGACAACGACAGGAGTGGCTAAGGAAATAGGCCAACTGATATCCTCAGAAAAAGTAATCCTATTCATTTGATTGTTAAATCCTTCTTGGCTAATGTCACCCTTTGGTAAGCATTCATATGAGACATAAATATCTTCACCTCTTTGATACATTCAGAGAAGTCTTTACACATACCTCTTCCTCATACCTCTTTGCAACAATTTTCTAATCATGTTCCTTCCAAGTCCCTGAGAATCCAGACAGACCATTGTCCACAGCCCGTGAATCACCATAAAATCACACATCTGGCTATTTCTCCTTCCAAGCAAAGTGAACAACTGGGTGCACTGCAGAAATTTCTGCCCATTGAGAGGATTTAGCTTCACCATTGTCCTTCAGGAAGCTCTCAGAAAGGGGCTGTAGTGCTGCCCCTGTACGCTTTCGACCGGTGCTTGCATATCATGCAAAAAACCATGTAAACCAGGCAGGAGTTTTCTCTTCCTCAGTCAACTGATCATAAGGAATTCTCCGAGGGCATACCTGCACATAGGGAAAGGGACATTAATATGAGAGGAGTGGAGACCATGAGTATTTGGGCCACTTCCACATGCAACTTACTTGGCCTTCAGGTTCTCGTACATAAAACTTCCATTCAGTTATGGAGTGCATGTGTGTACGTCCAACTTTATAACTCTGTGGGTCAGACAACACCCAGTTCATGATGGGCAGCTCAGGCCGCATGGTGACTTGTGACCCACGGTTAAGCGTTCAGTCTCTTTTAAGGACCAAAGCAAGTTTAGGTTTTTTTTTTTTTTTTTTCCCAGAAGAAAGTAGTTATCTTCAGAGGATGGCTGACCTTCACTCAAAAACTCTAAGAGTCTACACTGCAATTTACTGATAGGGGCCTGCCAAAGGCTCCAAACAACACCTCTACCTGCCACAGATACTTCAAGCACTTTTAGATCAGCCAGATTATATGGATGAACTGAAAGAGCAGCTTGCACAGCAGCCTGCACCCCTTGCAGAGCCTTCTCCAAGCTGGCAACTTTTTGAGTCACTTGATAAGTAGACTGGAGTAGCACACCCAAATGAGGGATATGTTGCCTCCAAAATTCAAAGAGGCTCACCAGGCAATGCACCTCGTTTTTAGTTGTAGGAAGGGTCAGAAGCAAGAACTAATCCTTCGCTGTAGAAGGAATATCTCGACATGCCCCAAACCACTTGACCATTAGAAATTTCACTGAGGTGGAAGGCACTTGAATTTTTATTGGATTCATTTTCCACCTTCCAGCACACAGATCTTTGTTTTTTAACATTTTAAAAGTATTAAAAGCAAATATGTAACTTTAAGGACCAAGGTGCACCAGACCCAAGCCATGGCATTTTTAATCACCTCATATGAATGTGAAAGCTGGACAATGAAGAAGTAAGACTGAAGAAGAATTGATGCCTTTGAATTATGGTGTTGGTGAAGAAGAGTGAATATACCATGTACTGCCAGAAGAAGGAACAAATCTGTCCTGGAAGAAGTACAGCCAGAATGCTCCTTAGAAGCTAGGATGGTGAGACTTGGTCTCATGCACTTTGGATGTGTTATCAGGAAGGACCAGTCCCTGGAGAAGGACGTCATACGTGGTAGGGAAGAGGGTCAAGGAAAAAGAGGAAGAATCTCAATGAAATTGACTGACACAGTGACTGCAAGGACAGGCTCAAACATAGCAACAATTGTGAGAATTGTGCTGGATCAGGCAGTGTTGTACATAGCATCGTGACGAGTCAGTTGAAACAAACTCAATGCACCTAACAACAACAATTATGTTAAAACCGTTTGTGGTTAGATAAATAATCTGACTGTTCTAACTTATATAAAATTTGACTTAAAGACAGAGGTAGGAACAGAACTCATTAGTACCACGGGGACTGCCTGTATATAATTAGCAAAGCTATATAGAATATATTGGATACAATGGAAAGCCTGGTGACATAGTGGTTAAGAGCTACATCTGCTAAACAAAACATTAGCAGTTCGAATCCACCAAGCAGTCCTTGGATACCCTATGGGGCAGTTCTACTCTGTCCTATAGGGTCGTTATGAGTCAGAATCAACCCAACAGCCTCAGTTTTTCTTTTTTTATGTATGTTGGATACTATAATGTACCTGGATTGACTAAATAGCCAAGATATTGTATACATGTAGTACTGTATTTCATCTAATCTATCTGGCAACCTAATATATGGCTTTAATAGGTTAATATTGTATACATAATTCAATGTTATACATCATAAATGTAATCTGTACTTTCCACAATTGGGGCTTGCAGGGCTTCCATAGAGTTGGGTGGGTCTGAAGGCTGTTTCTAGTACAATTGTGTACTGTACAAGATACTGAACTTACGTTAAATTACTGTATGTACACTAAAATGAACTGTACGGCTGTATGTACAATACATTTCTTATTATATTTCTATACACAAACCTTGGGCTACTTTGTAAACTTTTTTATTTTTCAAATTTTTAATTTTATTTTACAATTTTAATTGATTTTTTACTCAAACTTTTATGTAGACATTATCTTCACCTATATCACACTCAATTTAACAAAGAGAACCAGGATCACCCACATCACTGTTTGGAACTTCCTCAGAGTGTTCCACCGGAAGAGTTTCAGGCTGAGTAACCTCCATTATAACATCATCTCCTGTAACGCCTGAAGGACTTGGCTGAGGCTCTTCTTGGGGAGGTATTACCTACTTCAGGAATATGTTCAGTGTTTTTTGCCTCATTTTTGTTTTCTTTTGTTCATAAAATTCTTTATATGCAGCAAACATTGCGTAAGTATGTCTATCAGTACAAAGTATTCAGTGTTTGGGTCCATCGGTAAGCTCTTAAGGTCTACAAAGTGTTCGGCTAACCTCTTAATGGTGAACCTCTTCTGCACATGGTCTTTTTTTCCTCTGCAGTTTCCTTTCCCCTTACTTCTTCTTCAACTATTCACCCTTCTCTAGCTCCAGCAACTCTTCATTTGTTAACACCTCTAGGAGTTCTTCAATGTCCTCATCACCTATGACTAGGTTCAAGCTTTTGTTTATCATGTCAACAACAGGGCTATTAATCATTGCAATCTCATCATCATTTTCAAATCTCTTAAAGTCTTACACATACTACTTCAGTATTTTTTTTTTCTCATATACCATTCATACACTCTTTGGTCACGTCATCCCAGGCCCAAGCACGGTTCTTTCTGCAGTCATAAATGTTGTACTCCTTCCAGAACTGCATCAGTGTCTGGCCAGTGTCATCAGTTGCAGCAGAAGCCTAAGAAAAGGTCCTCCTCAGGCAGTACGCCATGAATGGGTCAATAACTCCTTGGTGCATTGGCTGAATTAAAGAGAGTTAATAAAATGTGTTTGGTGGGAGGAGCGCCACTTCCATATTGGGATGGAG